>NC_085135.1:2914752-3566126 GCF_030269925.1 Bombyx mori
CAGCTTGGGAACGAGTTTCCCTGGCCCTTAAGGCCAAAAATATCAATTTCACGAATGCCCGTAACCTCGCGAACGGCATTCAAATTAAGGTTCGAACACCCGACGACCATAGGGCCCTCTCTTCTTACCTCCGTAAGGAGCGTATAAGTTTCCACACGTATACGCTCCAGGAGGAGCGCGAACTCCGTGCCATTATACGTGGCATCCCTAAAGAGTTGGATGCCGAGCTCGTTAAGGCCGACCTTCTCGAACAAGGCCTACCGGTTAACTCCGTACACCGCATGCATACAGGCCGCGGAAGAGAGCCATATAATATGGTTCTCGTCGCCCTCCAGCCTACCCCCGAGGGTAAGCAAATATTCAACATCCGAACGGTCTGTAGCCTTTCCGGAATCGCAGTCGAAACCCCACACAAGAAAGGCACACCTAGCCAGTGCCATAACTGCCAATTATACGGGCATTCTTCCCGTAACTGTCACGCGCGCCCCCGATGCGTCAAGTGCTTAGGCGATCACGCCACGGCCCTATGCACTCGCGATCAAAAAACCGCGACGGAACCGCCTAGCTGCGTCCTGTGTCGAACACAGGGTCACCCCGCAAATTACCGCGGATGCCCCCGAGCCCCTAAAATAAATCGACGCGTCGCCCGCCAAAACCGCCTCCGAGCTTCCGGCCCAGACATCAAAGCCTCGGCACCCTCTGTGTCGCAGGCTAAGCCAGCGTTCGTTCCGGCGCCGGTGTCCAGTGTCTCGGCTTGGGCGAAACCGCTGCCGTACACGAACACGGCTACAACTCCCTCCTCCGCGATTCGTCCCGCCCCCGCGACTCGTCCCTCTCCCGCGACTTGCCCTCCGACCGCGTCCGACAATCTCGCTTTAGCGATCGACTTCTTTCAGTTGATCAACTTTGAGCGCGTTAACGCTTTGGGCGACGCCATTCGCGCTGCCTCCACTGCACAACACTATCGCCGTTGTGCAAGAATACGCCGACGTATACGCGTCATTAAATACGTACGTCCTCCCCTCATTCCGCCGGTAATCAATGGCGTATATAAGTAGAATAAAGCCCCTATCCGTAACGATAGGATTTTTTAACGCTTACGGTCTCGCAAATCAACGTGATCAGGTTTCTGACTTTTTGCGTGACCATCAAATTGATATCTTTTTAGTGCAGGAGACCCTACTTAAGCCCGCGCGCCGTGACCCTAAAATCGCGAACTATAACATGGTCAGGAACGACAGGCTCTCTGCTCGTGGTGGTGGTACCGTCATTTACTATAGAAGAGCCCTACATTGCATCCCGCTCGATCCTCCCGCGCTCGCTAATATCGAAGCATCAGTGTGCCGAATCTCACTGACGGGACACGCGCCGATCGTTATCGCGTCCGTTTATCTTCCACCGGATAAGATTGTTCTAAGCAGTGATATCGAGGCGCTGCTCGGCATGGGGAGCTCCGTCATTCTGGCGGGCGACCTAAATTGTAAACACATCAGGTGGAACTCACACACTACAACCCCGAATGGCAGGCGGCTTGACGCGTTAGTCGATGATCTCGCCTTCGATATCGTCGCTCCGCTAACCCCGACTCACTACCCACTAAATATCGCGCATCGCCCGGATATACTCGACATAGCGTTATTAAAAAACGTAACTCTGCGCTTACACTCGATCGAAGTAGTTTCAGAGTTAGATTCAGACCACCGTCCCGTCGTTATGAAGCTCGGTCGCGCTCCCGATTCCGTTCCCGTCACGAGGACTGTGGCGGATTGGCACACGCTGGGCATCAGCCTGGCTGAATCTGATCCACCATCGCTCCCGTTTAGCCCGGGCTCTACCCCGTCTCCTCAGGATACCGCTGAAGCCATAGACATCTTAACGTCACACATCACCTCGACATTAGATAGGTCATCGAAACAAGTTGTAGCGGAGGACTTCCTTCACCGCTTCAAATTGTCCGACGACATTAGGGAACTCCTTAGAGCTAAGAACGCCTCGATACGCGCCTACGACAGGTATCCTACCGCGGAAAATCGAATTCGAATGCGTGCCCTACAACGCGACGTAAAGTCTCGCATCGCCGAAGTCCGAGATGCCAGATGGTCTGATTTCTTAGAAAGACTCGCGCCCTCTCAAAGGTCTTACTACCGCTTAGCTCGTACTCTCAAATCGGATACGGTAGTAACTATGCCCCCCCTCGTAGGCCCCTCAGGCCGACTCGCGGCGTTCGATGATGATGAAAAAGCAGAGCTGCTGGCCGATACATTGCAAACCCAGTGTACGCCCAGCACTCAATCCGTGAACCCTGTTCATGTAGAATTTGTAGACAGTGAGGTAGAACGCAGAGTCTCCTTGCCACCCTCGGACGCGTTACCACCCGTCACCCCGATGGAAGTTAAAGACTTGATCAAAGACCTACGTCCTCGCAAGGCTCCCGGTTCCGACGGTATATCCAACCGCGTTATTAAACTTCTACCCGTCCAACTCATCGTGATGTTGGCATCTATTTTCAATGCCGCTATGGCGAACTGTATCTTTCCCGCGGTGTGGAAAGAAGCGGACGTTATCGGCATACATAAACCCGGTAAACCAAAAAATCATCCGACGAGCTACCGCCCGATTAGCCTCCTCATGTCTCTAGGCAAACTGTATGAGCGTCTGCTCTACAAACGCCTCAGAGACTTCGTCTCATCCAAGGGCATTCTCATCGATGAACAATTCGGATTCCGTACAAATCACTCATGCGTTCAACAGGTGCACCGCCTCACGGAGCACATTCTTGTGGGGCTTAATCGACCAAAACCGTTATACACGGGAGCTCTCTTCTTCGACGTCGCAAAAGCGTTCGACAAAGTCTGGCACAACGGTTTGATTTTCAAACTATTCAACATGGGCGTGCCGGATAGTCTCGTGCTCATCATACGGGACTTCTTGTCGAACCGCTCTTTTCGATATCGAGTCGAGGGAACCCGCTCCTCCCCACGACCTCTCACAGCTGGAGTCCCGCAAGGCTCTGTCCTTTCACCCCTTCTATTTAGCTTATTCGTTAACGATATTCCCCGGTCGCCGCCGACCCATTTAGCTTTATTCGCCGACGACACGACTGTTTACTATTCCAGTAGAAACGAGTCCCTAATCGCGAAGAAGCTTCAGAGCGCAGCCCTAGCCCTAGGACAGTGGTTCCGAAAATGGCGCATAGACATCAACCCAGCGAAAAGTACTGCGGTGCTATTTCAGAGGGGAAGCTCCACACGGATTTCCTCCCGTATTAGGAGGAGGAATCTCACACCCCCGATTACTCTCTTTAGTCAATCCATACCCTGGGCCAGGAAGGTCAAGTACCTGGGCGTTACCCTGGATGCATCGATGACATTCCGCCCGCATATAAAATCAGTCCGTGACCGTGCCGCGTTTATTCTCGGTAGACTCTACCCCATGATCTGTAAGCGGAGTAAAATGTCCCTTCGGAACAAGGTGACACTTTACAAAACTTGCATAAGGCCCGTCATGACTTACGCGAGTGTGGTGTTCGCTCACGCGGCCCGCACACACATAGACACCCTCCAATCCCTACAATCCCGCTTTTGCAGGTTAGCTGTCGGGGCTCCGTGGTTCGTGAGGAACGTTGACCTACACGACGACCTGGGCCTCGAATCAATTAGGAAATACATGAAGTCAGCGTCGGAACGATACTTCGATAAGGCTATGCGTCATGATAATCGCCTTATCGTAGCCGCCGCTGACTACTCCCCGAATCCTGATCATGCAGGAGCCAGTCACCGTCGACGCCCTAGACACGTCCTTACGGATCCATCAGATCCAATAACCTTTGCACTAGACGTCTTCAGCTCTAGGAGCAGGCTTAGGGACCTCGGTAACCGTACTCGTCGAACTAGACAAAGAGTTCGCCGTGCAACCTAACCCATGAATCAGCTCGCTGAGTTTCTCGCCGGATCTTCTCAGCGGGTCGCGATTCCGATCCGGTAGTAGATTCATTCGCGAAGCAGCTACTCTTGAGTTGTTAGGTCTCCTTCGGAGGCGCTCGGGTAGCTGTTAGCAAATCCCACCCCTTCTGGCTGAGCCTTTGCTCGCCCACCTGTCCTGGTGAAACTGGAAAGGCCTCCGGGCCACCAGTAATCCTTCAATCATAATAAAAAATAAAACATAAACCCGGTAAACCAAAAAATCATCCGACGAGCTACCGCCCGATTAGCCTCCTCATGTCTCTAGGCAAACTGTATGAGCGTCTGCTTTACAAACGCCTCAGAGACTTCGTCTCATCCAAGGGCATTATCATCGATGAACAATTCGGATTCCGTACAAATCACTCATGCGTTCAACAGGTGCACCGCCTCACGGAGCACATTCTTGTGGGGCTTAATCGACCAAAACCGTTATACACGGGAGCTCTCTTCTTCGACGTCGCAAAAGCGTTCGATAAAGTCTGGCACAATGGTTTGATTTTCAAACTATTCAACATGGGCGTGCCGGATAGTCTCGTGCTCATCATACGGGACTTCTTGTCGAACCGCTCTTTTCGATATCGAGTCGAGGGAACCCGCTCCTCCCCACGACCTCTCACAGCTGGAGTCCTGCAAGGCTCTGTCCTCTCACCCCTCCTATTTAGCTTATTCGTCAACGATATTCCCCGGTCGCCGCCGACCCATTTAGCTTTATTCGCCGACGACACGACTGTTTACTATTCTAGTAGAAATAAGTCCCTAATCGCGAAGAAGCTTCAGAGCGCAGCCCTAGCCCTAGGACAGTGGTTCCGAAATTGGTGCATAGACATCAACCCAGCGAAAAGTACTGCGGTGCTATTTCAGAGGGGAAGCTCCACACGGATTTCCTCCCGGATTAGGAGGAGGAATCTCACACCCCCGATTACTCCCTTTAGACAACCCATACCCTGGGCCAGGAAGGTCAAGTACCTGGGCGTTACCCTGGATGCATCGATGACATTCCGCCCGCATATAAAATCAGTCCGTGACCGTGCCGCGTTTATTCTCGGTAGACTCTACCCCATGATCTGTAAGCGGAGTAAAATGTCCCTTCGGAACAAGGTGACACTTTACAAAACATGCATATGGCCCGTCATGACTTACGCGAGTGTGGTGTTCGCTCACGCGGCCCGCACATACATAGACACCCTCCAATCCCTACAATCCCGCTTTTGCAGGTTAGCTGTCGGGGCTCCGTGGTTCGTGTGGAACGTTGACCTACACGACGACCTGGGCCTCGAATCAATTCGGAAATACATGAAGTCAGCGTCGGAACGATACTTCGATAAGGCTATGCGTCACGATAATCGCCTTATCGTTGCCGCCGCTGACTACTCCCCGAATCCTGATCATGCAGGAGCCAGTCACCGTCGACGCCCTAGACACGTCCTTACGGATCCATCAGATCCAATAACCTTTGCATTAGATGCCTTCAGCTCTAATACTAGGGGCAGGCTTAGGGACCCCGGTAACCGTACTCGTCGAACTCGACAAAGAGGTCGACGTGCAACCTAACCCATGCATCAGCCCGCTGAGTTTCTCGCCGGATCTTCTCAGCGGGTCGCGATTCCGATCCGGTAGTAGATTCATTCGCGAAACAATTGCTCTTGAGTTGTTAGGTCTCCTTCGGAGTGGCGGACCCGTCGGCCGGCCTCCGTACCGTCGAGGCGGTCCGTCCGGTCCTCGCGGACTGGGTGGGCCGCGACCGCGGATGCCTCACCTTCCGGCTGACGCAAATGCTTACCGGCCACGGATGTTTCGGCCGGTACTTGCATAAGATAGCCGGAAGGGAACCGACGGCGCAGTGCCACCACTGCGCGGACCGCGACGAGGAAGACACAGCGGAACACACGCTGGCGCGTTGCTCTGGATTCGACGAGCAACGCGCCGCCCTCGTCGCGGTCATAGGAGAGGACCTCTCGCTGCCGCGCGTCGTGGCTACGATGCTCGGCAGCGACGCGTCCTGGAAGGCGATGCTCGACTTCTGCGAGTCCACCATATCGCAGAAGGAGGCGGCGGAGCGAGAGAGGGAGAGCTCTTCCCTTTCCGCACCGATCCGTCGCCGTCGAGCCGGGGGCCGGAGGCGGGAATACGCCCGTACGTCCCGGCCCCTGTAGGTAGCGGCCTCCGCCCGGTGAAGGTCAAGGGGCGACCTGAGGGGGTGAGGCCGCGCGGCGCGCTACCAGCACTCTAGCGCGCTGCCGTGGAGTGAATAGATCGACCGGTCGACGGTGTATCGCGTCCCGACCCGGCAGGCTGGTTCTGGTCCAGCGGGGTATTCCGGGACACCAGCGGCACCGTCTGGGCGGCCCGACGGGCTGCCGTACCGAGACGGCCGACGTTTCAGAGCCTTCGATTCGCCTCGAAGGCTCCGTCGGCTGGGCGTCCTTGGGGTGAGCCGCGCCGTCTGGTTGTAGTGTTGACCGCGGTAGCCCCCCTACCTCATCCGGGTTCTGACCTCGGAGGGGATCGGACGTCGGGTGTAAGAGTGCAGAGGAGTTGTTTAGTGGGTGGGTCCTAAAATCCTTGGGCCCGCGGTCTGCTCACAACACCATGCAGATCGTTGAGTCTCACATACCCCGCGCGCCCCTCTTGCGCGGGGACCTCGTAGGAGGTTCGGCCCTCTACCCGAAAAAAAAAAAAAAAAAAAAAAAAAAAAAGGTCCCCTCTTGGCTGAGCCTTTGCTCGCCCACCTGTCCTGGTTCTCCCAGCTGGTGACACAGCCCACCCGTGTCCCAGATATCGAGGGGTACGAGCCTTCTCTGTTGGACCTTCTGCTGACCACGGATCCGGCCGGATACAGTGTGGTGGTCGACGCTCCGCTTGGATCGTCTAATCCCTGCCTTATCCGTACTGCCGTTCCACTCTCTCGTCCTGGTCGTCGAACGACGACCGGGTATCGAAGAGTTTGGCGGTATATGTCAGCAGATTGGGATGGATTGCGTGAATTTTACGCATCCTACCCATGGGGGCGGTTCTGCTTTTCCTCTGCTGATCCTGACGTCTGTGCGGACTGTCTTAAAGACGTGGTGCTCCAGGGGATGGAATTGTTTATTCCCTCTTCTGAAGTGCCCGTTGGGGGTTGCAGCAGACCCTGGTATAACAATGCCAGCAGGGATGCTGCACACCTCAAGCGGCTCGCATACGTGGCATGGGATAATGCCAGGAGCCGCCGGGATCCTAACATCTCAGAGGAAAGACGGAAATATAACGCTGCTTCCAGGTCCTACAAGAAGGTGATTGCCAAGGCGAAGTCGGAGCACGTTGCTAGAGTTGGCGAGCGACTAAAGAGCTATCCCTCTGGGAGCCGTGCTTTTTGGTCGCTCGCCAAAGCTGCAGAAGGAAACTTTTGCAGGTCTAGTCTCCCACCACTGCGCAAGTCCGATGCCACTCTGGCCCACAGTGCGAAAGAGAAGGCTGACCTTCTGGTCAAACTCTTCGCCTCGAACTCGACTGTGGACGACGGGGGTGCCACACCACCAAACATCCCCCGGTGTGATAGTTCCCTGCCGGAGATCTGCTTTACACAGTGTGCAGTCAGGCGGGAACTCCGACTCCTGGACGTCCATAAGTCGAGTGGGCCAGACGGCATCCCTGCAGTGGTTCTAAAAACGTGTGCCCCTGAGCTGACGCCTGCGCTAACGCGTTTGTATCGCCTCTCTTATTGCGCTAACAGGGTTCCGTCTTCATGGAAGACCGCCCACGTCCACCCTATCCCCAAGAAGGGTGACCGGTCGGACCCATCGAGCTATAGGCCTATCGCGATAACTTCCTTGCTTTCCAAGGTGATGGAGCGAATAATAAATATACAACTCCTGAAGTATCTGGAGGATCGCCAGCTGATCAGTGACCGACAGTACGGTTTCCGTCACGGTCGTTCAGCTGGTGATCTTCTTGTATACCTTACTCACAGGTGGGCTGAAGCCTTGGAGAGCAAGGGCGAGGCTCTTGCTGTGAGCCTTGATATCGCGAAGGCCTTCGACAGGGTCTGGCATAGGGCGCTTCTGTCGAAGCTACCATCTTACGGAATCACCGAGGGTCTCTGCAAGTGGATCGCTAGCTTTCTGGATGGGCGGAGCATCACGGTCGTTGTAGACGGTGACTGTTCTGATACCATGACCATTAATGCTGGCGTTCCATAAGATTCGGTGCTCTCCCCCACGCTTTTCATCCTGTATATCAATGACATGCTGTCTATTGATGGCATGCATTGCTATGCGGATGACAGCACGGGGGATACGCGATATATCGGCCATCAGAGTCTCTCTCGGAGCGTGGTGCAAGAGAGACGATCAAAACTTGTGTCTGAAGTGGAGAACTCTCTGGGGCGAGTCTCCGAGTGGGGTGAATCGAACTTAGTTCAATTCAACCCGTTGAAGACACAAGTTTGCGCGTTCACTGCGAAGAAGGACCCCTTTGTCATGGCGCCGCAATTCCAAGGAGTATCCCTGCAACCTTCCGCGAATATCGGGATACTTGGGGTCGACATTTCGAGTGATGTCCAATTTCGGAGTCATTTGGAAGGCAAAGCCAAGTTGGCGTCCAAAATGCTGCGAGTCCTCAACAGAGCGAAGCGGTATTTCACGCCTGGACAAATACTTTTGCTTTATAAAGCACAAGGCCTCGCGTGGAGTACTGCTCCCATCTCTGGGCCGGGGCTCCCAAATACCAGCTTCTTCCATTTGACTCCATACAGAGAAGGGCCGTTCGGATCGTCGATAATCCCATTCTCGCGGATCGTTTGGAACCTTTGGGTCTGCGGAGGGATTTCAGTTCCCTCTGTATTTTGTACCGAATGTTCCATGGGGAGTGCTCTGAGGAATTGTTCGAGATGATACCGGCATCTCGTTTTTACCATCGCACCGCCCGCCACCGGAGTAGAGTTCATCCATACTACCTGGAGCCACTGCGGTCATCCACAGTGCGTTTCCAGAGGTCTTTTTTGCCACGTACCATCCGGCTATGGAATGAGCTCCCCTCCACGGTGTTTCCCGAGCGCTATGACATGTCCTTCTTTAAAAGAGGCTTGTGGAGAGTATTAAGCGGTAGGCAGCGGCTTGGCTCTGCCCCTGGCATTGCTGAAGTCCATGGGCGACGTTAACCACTCACCATCAGGTGGGCCGTATGCTCGTCTGCCTATTACAAGGGCAATATAAAAAAAAAACATAAAAAAAAACATCATTTTCAGTTATAGATTTTACAAAACGAATTCCCGTGATTAATTTACCCGAAAGCGTTACGTATTTTGCTTTTATTGCTATTATTATTGAACGAATGATTGATTCAAAAAGATAAGCCAAGAAAATTATAATTAATCGTAGTCTATAATAATATGCATAATAAAGTTGGTGTTTTTTTTTTTTTTTTATTGCTTAGATGGGTGGACGAGCTCACAGTCCACCTGATGTTAAGTGGTTACTGGAGCCCTTAGACATCTACAACGTAAATGCGCCACCCACCTTGAGATATAAGTTGTAAGGTCTCAATATACCTAGTCAGATCATAAATTCTGTCACATGCTTAATGTAAAATAATTGAAACAAGTTTATTCATTATGTAACCATTCATATACCAAAATAAACTTAACAAAACATAGATTCTTATGACACTAAAGTTTATTATTTCGAATACAGGCCTTCAATCTGCGCGGCCAGTCGTCTATCGCAGCACGAACGAGGTCCATGTCAATATCGGCGGCTGCCTTAATCAAGGATGTCTTGAGTGACTCCAAATTGGGATGAGGCTTTGAGCACGCCTTTTCCTCCAAGTGTTGCCATATCTTGTAATCTAACGGATTCAAATCTGGACTGGAGGAGGGCCAGTTTTCGTGCCGGATGAAGTCGATTTCACGCGCCGCCAGCCAGTCTTGTGTGCTCTTCGCTCTATGAGCTGGCGCCGAATCTTGTTGGAATACCCAGTGCCTGTTATTGAACATGGTATGAGAAACAGGTTCCACAAGGTTCGTCAGGACTGTATTTTGATACACAACTGCATTCGTTTTTACACCTTTCTCACAAAAATGTACCTCTGTTAAGCCCCAATAAGAAACTCCCAACCATACCATGAGCGAGGATGGAAAATGACCTCGTTGGACACGCGGAATACGGTTGCTCGCTTCTTCACTACTGTGTGCGTACACCTTATCATTTTGTTTGTTGTAGCTCTCTTCTACGGTAAAATTTTTTTCATCCGAAAAAAGAATTTCCCGATATTTTTTTCCCGCGTACCGCTTCAACAAAGCGCGGCATCTCTTCAGTCTCAGGTCCATTAGACGAGCATTCAAACGATGTCCTGTTTTTCTTCGATATGCCCGAAGCCCTAAGTCTTCATTTAACACTCTTTTCACCGTGTTTCTGCTTAACCCCATCTGAAGGGCCAACAGTTTCTGCTAACGTTTGGGATTTCTTTGAATTCGCGCCTTCACAACTATTATCACTGCTGGAGTCCTAACAGACCGAGGGCGACCACTTCTTGACCTGTCATCTACACTAGAGTCTTCATTGTATCGTTTGATGGTACGATAAACGAATCTTTTGGTTATATTCAAATTTTTCAGTATGTTAAAAATATGAATTGGCGCGTAACCGCAACGATGCAACGCAATAACTGCAACACGGTCTTCTTTAAGTGTCCACTCCATATTTAAAAATGAGTAAAATTCTAAAAGTATACATTTTTATTTTCATGAACAATTCGAAATTCGAATTCAATAAACTTTTTTGTGGCCAGCATTCTAAAAGAAAAGTTTTTACTGTGTGACAATACTTATGACCTGACTAGGTAGTTACAACGGCTGCCCCACCCTTCAAACCGAAACGCATTACTGCTTCACGGCAGAAATAGGCAGAGCGGTGGTACCTACCCGCGCGGATTCACAACAGGTCCTACCACCAGTAATTACGCAAATTATAATTTTGCGGGTTTCACTTTTATTACACGATGTTATTCCTTCACCGTGGAAGTCAATCGTGAACATTTGTTGAGTACGTATTTCATTAGAAAAATTGGTACCCGCCTGCGGGATTCGAACACCGGTGCATCGCTTCAACACGAATGCACCGAACGTCTTATCTTTTAGGCCACGACGACTTCAAACAAACAAAAGATGTACAAAAATTTGGGGTACTCAATGACGCGCGCCAAGTACGATATTTTAATTTTTTTATTTTTAAATTTTCAAAAAAAAAATTTTTTATTTTTTCGACATTATGACGGTTTCTTGGTATTTTTTTGTATATAATATACAATTTAGGAACCAGAAGTACCGTAGAATGAAATAAAATTTCGCAACCTCAAAAAACCGTTCTGCTTACAGTAAACACAGTCGGTAGTCTGGCGCTCCGTTTACAACGGGATTTTTGAAAGGAACTTGGCGCCAGATTCTACCGAATCTGTGGATATTGCTGCATTGTGTGGAACCCTTACTATGAGATATACAAGAAACAATTGGAAAGTGTCCAGAAACGGTTTCTATGGTACTTGTCATACAACTACAATCTGGGTAGGAAGTTACCCAGCTATGAAGATAGACTTTGCCACTTTAATTTAGATTCTCTTCTTAACCGAATATGGGGGGTATATTTCTGTACAAATTAATCCATTGAATAACCGACACACCTAATCTTTTAACCCAGATAAAAATATCAGCCCCTAAGTGCCTACCAAGAACGAAGAAATATAAACCGTTCCTCAAAAAGCCCACTCGTTCGAATTTAGGTGCTTACTCTCCCATAAACAGAGTCCTTTGGGACTTTTTTTTTTTTTTTTTTTTATGATTGAAAGTTTACTGGTGGCCCGAAGGCCTTTCCAGTTTCACCAGGACACGTGGGCGAGCAAAGGCTCAGCCAGGAGAGGTGGGATTTGCTAACAGCTACCCGAGCGCCTCCGAAGGAGACCTAACAGCTCAAGAGTAGCTGCTTCGCGAATGAATCTACTACCGGATCGGAATCGCGACCCGCTGAGAAGATCCGGCGAGAAACTCAGCGGGCTGATGCATGGGTTAGGTTGCACGTCGACCTCTTTGTCGAATTCGACGAGTACGGTTACCGAGGTCCCTAAGCCTGCCCCTAGTATTAGAGCTGAAGGCATCTAATGCAAAGGTTATTGGATCTGATGGATCCGTAAGGACGTGTCTAGGGCGTCGACGGTGACTGGCTCCTGCATGATCAGGATTCGGGGAGTAGTCAGCGGCGGCAACGATAAGGCGATTATCATGACGCATAGCCTTATCGAAGTATCGTTCCGACGCTGACTTCATGTATTTCCGAATTGATTCGAGGCCCAGGTCGTCGTGTAGGTCAACGTTCCTCACGAACCACGGAGCCCCGACAGCTAACCTGCAAAAGCGGGATTGTAGGGATTGGAGGGTGTCTATGTGTGTGCGGGCCGCGTGAGCGAACACCACACTCGCGTAAGTCATGACGGGCCTTATGCAAGTTTTGTAAAGTGTCACCTTGTTCCGAAGGGACATTTTACTCCGCTTACAGATCATGGGGTAGAGTCTACCGAGAATAAACGCGGCACGGTCACGGACTGATTTTATATGCGGGCGGAATGTCATCGATGCATCCAGGGTAACGCCCAGGTACTTGACCTTCCTGGCCCAGGGTATGGGTTGTCTAAAGAGAGTAATCGGGGGTGTGAGATTCCTCCTCCTAATCCGGGAGGAAATCCGTGAGGAGCTTTCCCTCTGAAATAGCACCGCAGTACTTTTCGCTGGGTTGATGTCTATGAGCCATTTTCGGAACCACTGTCCTAGGGCTAGGGCTGCACTCTGAAGCTTCTTCGCAATTAGGGACTTATTTCTACTAGAATAGTAAACAGTCGTGTCGTCGGCGAACAAAGCTAAATGGGTCGGCGGCGACCGGGGAATATCGTTGACGTGCTCCGTATAGTGCCATCGACCGCACGGGTACCATCACCCTGCCTATTTCTGTCGTGAAGCAGTGGTGTATTTCGGTTTGAAGGGTGGGGCAGCGGTTGTAACTATACTGAGACCTTAGAACTTCTATCTCAAGGTGTGTGGCGCGTTTACGTTGTGGATGTCTATGGGTTCCAGTAACCACTTAACACCAGGTGGGCTGTGAGCTCGTCCATACATTAAAACGAAGAGCGTAATCAAACGAAATTAGATCCGAAGTTTAAAGGGCCGTTTAAAGTAGTTGAAGTATTGGATGGTGACCGTTACACATTGAAAGCTTTAAATTCAAAACGTACTTACAAATACCCACACGATAGGCTAAGAAAAATGCCAGCAGGTCACATACCAGTCGAGGTTGATGTAAATGATGATGATGAAGAGCAAGCTTAAATTGTGGTGAAAACTCGAGTAAGGATAGTCTATCGGCCGTATTGTGTTCGACCGTACCAGTAGCTATTACGTAGTCGTAGCCCGGTAGAAATCGGTGTCTCTTGAGGCAACTCAAGTAGTCCGTGGGTGCGCGGTGCGCGTTTGGCTCTGGCGGAGGTCGGGGTCTGTAAAGACCATCGTGTGTAGTCAGCGGGTGATGCACACGGGCGATCCACGCTGTGGATGCGCATCATGAGGGCAATTGCGATTGCTGGTCGGCTGGAGAGCCGTGGCGTTAGATATTTTTACTCGGAAGTTTTCTTTGATCTGAGTTCCTGTAAGCTATGCCTGATTTGTACAGAGTAAATTTGAAGTTTGATGAACGACTGTGGTACGTGCTCTGGCTGCTGAATAGTGAACTTTGTATACCCTATTGTTTGATTTGGTTAAAATGTTATTAAAACAGTTTAAAGCTTTGATGACTTTAAATTTTCCGATAAGTCGTAAAGTGTAGTCAGGAGTGATCGAGCGGAACAAGTGTTCTCGTGGATGTTTTTGATTGTAGGTTAACCATCACACGAGGACGTGTACAATCAGGAAGGTCGTGTCGCAATCGACACGTGATTGCTGCAGCCAATACGAGATATGGGACGCAAACGCCGTCTGTCGGCGCTCGATTGGTCAACTATTGACCGGCCGAGCGGAGCGACGTGCCGGTACCTGCGTAATATCGGGCAATTTTGGTAAATAAGAACCATTTGGTGAGTCGTATTATTTTTATTTGGAATCTGATGCCGAATGTTCTCTTGTCGAGAAATCTATTAGTAGTAGCTTCATAATTCAGGAATTTTATGCGAAGGTTCTCATAAAGAGTCTGTTGTTTTGACCAAAACTTTACGGAACAAATCCTTTGCGATGCTTACTCATTTTTATGTCATGTACTACCCGATAGTTGTTTTAATCGGTTCAGTGAGATTGAGCATTCAACGAAATAAGCACTTAAATCTAGTGTGTCCTTATTCGAAGCCCACACTTGCGTTATTGATGACCAAGCTCGCGATGAGCTCATGGAATTGTTCTTGACAAGAAGTGCTAGTACATATTTTTAAAATAGTTCTACCATAAGAATAACAGAGGCGAGCCCCTTCAAATTCTTAATAGTTCGCGTGCCATATCCCTAAAGGTTTTTACTTAAAATGATACCGAAAGTAAGAGATTAACTTTGACGAGACCAGAACATTGGAAAGTTAGTAAAATTTGATGTTGAATTTTGTTGAAATGAAGATAGATGGCTTTAACTGGTTATAGAACCTGCTTTAACTGGTAATAGAACCTATTATTATTATGATTGAAAGTTTACTGGTGGCCCGAAGGCCTTTCCAGTTTCACCAGGACAGGTATGATTACATATAGTGCTACTGACGAGACTGATCAGTGAGGTGAGAGTATCTCCATCGATTGGTACAGCGGAGACCTGGGTCTCAATGGAGACTATTGTTGTGTTGGTCTAGTAATGACCTTGACTCTATATTGTGAAGTGATGTGTATTGGTTTTATCATTTGTTTTAATGATAATGTGGGTGGCAATGTCACTAGCTGCGCCGGCAGCCAGGCCAGGAGCGTTCTATACGATTTTGTTGACACTAGTGATGTAGAAGATGTAGGATCAAATGACCACGATACAACTGACTGATAAAGTAAGGATTTTGTTGTCCTATTTTGTGTGATTAGTAAAGAACAGTATTCGGTGTCATTTATGACTGGTAATTGAACACATCGCTCGATTTAGGTGATGTGTTCGTTTTATTGCCGGATGGAGGCATTGCGATGTGTTTTATGGTTGAAGTGGGTACTGGATGGAAGTTCCACTTGCGTGCCGGATGGAGGCATTAGTGTTTTGTGTTGAAGTTGGGTACCGGATGGAGGTCCCACTTATTTGCCGGATGGAGGCAATAAGTAGTCAAGAGCTACTCGATGGAGGTGGCACTTGAATTGGGTTATCGTCACTCGATATAGGTGGCATGAGTTACTCTCACTAGATGGAAGTAATTGTAACGATAGTTTGTGTTCAAAATCGATTCACGAATGACGAAGAAATCGGTGAACATACTACTGGTGGTAGGACCTCTTGTGAGTCCGCGCGGATCGGTACCACCGCACTGCCTGTTTCTGCCGTGAAGCAGTAATACGTTTCGGTTTGAAGGGTGGGGCAGCCGTTGTAACTATACTACTGAGACCTTAGAACTTATATCTCAAGGTGGGTGGAAATCGGATAAAAAAGTGTTAGTTAGTTAAATTAGTAGCAGTAGAGTAGTTTTTCGATTGCGAAATTTAACTTTGCTGGCACAACACCTAGTTCTTAATATTTTAATGCGTCCTATAATGCTATGCGAATTTTTTATTTTTTCATCTATTAATATAATGTAGTCATTTTATGTCAAATGAAATACCAGTATTAAGCAAAATTGTTCAGGAAAATTACGTGTATACTCCTCGTTGAGCTTGTAGATTACGAGAAAGCGTTTGACGTGCCAAGTAGCTAATCCACTGAGTTTCTTGCCGGATCGTCTCAGTGGGTTGCGATTCCGATCTGGTGGTAGATTCTGCGAAGCACTGCTCTTATTAGGGCAGACAGAGCGTAGCTGGAATAGCTTCTTAGGCTACCGGTGTGCTTAGTGCGAGTTTCTTAACGTTCTCGATAGCGTAAAAGTAAACCCAATTTTGTATGCAGTTGGAACAGCGCCCCTAGCGGCAAACGATCCCATTCCATACAAATATGAGCTAACTTTTACGCTATCGAGAACGTTAAAAAACTCACACTAAGCATACAGAGCATAGGTAGAGAAAAAAAAAACATTTGAAGGTAGTACTAGTAAATAACATTGAATAAATATGCGATTCGAAATTCGACCTTAATAACAGATTCATCAAGGCTTAAATTCATTTTATTTATTACATTTCTTATTTTTCTATTAACATTATAGTACACGGCGATAGTAAGTAAACCGCATTTTTTTTTTAAGTGATTTTATGACCTGGTAACTAAGACCTTTAAGTCATGTCTTATTTTAGTTTATATTCTTATTTTTATGAAAAATGATAATATGGAGTGAAATGAAATGAAAATGATTAATTTGAGACGTTAATCAACTGGGATGAAATTAAATGAAATGAGATGATATGGAATGAAATATAATCTTAGTAAAATGGTGGTCATTTACTAAGATTTTTCAGTGGACTTTTTGGAGGATCCCGAGAAGTTGCGTCCAGCGGCTTTGTTTCATTTTCCCACATTTGTGCACTTTCACAGATATTAAACAGTTAATAAACCACCGTTATTACACATTTAAACCTGAAGAAACACTAAATAGACAAAATAAAACAAATCACACAACTTCACTCCTCGCGTTCCCGCCAAAAAGTCCTCTAAACCGCATTTAATATTATGTATCCTTAGATGTTTCACTCGGTGGTTGTCTAGAATTTATCGTTTTTAACGGTAGGACCCTTTGTACTTTTATGTTGAATGTCTTGTTTTTATTATCATTATAGTAAACAATATTCATATTTATTTATTAATAATATTTAAAAAAAAGGTAAAAAATAGGAAAAAAGGTTGTAAACAGTTTTGTCTTTGCTTATAAACATGTAGGTAGATGTTTTTGTCACCTAACAAACAGCTGATGTGCGGGTCAACGACCTGACGGGCAGACGTTGCGTTGGAGCTTCGAGAAATATGAACATCCCAAAACAGCAATGTTTAATGTTCATCACATACGCTGAGCCTTTTCGGTTTTAGTCACGGTAAGTTGCACAGAGAATGCATTAATTAACAATAGTGGTGATATGGAGTACTTCAGAATGAATAAACAATAAAGTACTTAATTGTGTTTTCTGTGATATAATAAGAAAACAACCTTTAAAGCCCTTAAATTTCTTTAAAAATTAATATTAAAAATTAAACTGTAAACAGAATTAAACTATACACAAAACTGAACTCTTTTTTTTTTAATAAATTTTACTGGCTTGGAAACAAAGTCCTTTAAGCCAAATCAGTATTTGTTTCTTATACTGAACTCTCTTTTTACTGAATCACAAACTTCACTCCATGACACTGAATGCCACTGAAAAAAAAAACAAAAAAAAAAAAACTAAAGATTTTTAAATAATAAAGAATTTTCTTTACATATGAAATTAGTATCTTTGTTAAATTATATTACGAGTATATGGCATTTGTAACCTTCGTTGTCTTATTAGTGTCTCGCGCGTTTTTACAACCATCAAACAGGAGGGATTTTTGAAGCTGCAGGGTTCTAGTTTGCAGCCGTTGAAAATAAAACATTGTTACATTTATTTAACAGAACTTTAATCACATTTGGAAAATTTTAGTACAGCAAAAGCCCTAACAGAGTTTTAAATTGTCGATAGCTAAATGAATAAGGCTTGAAACGCTCCCGTGAGTGCCATGGACCGAATTTAAATTGAATTATTGCGGGACGCATGTCGGATGACGTTACATATGCATATCGACGCCCCCGGGGAATAAAATTGTAATAGACAAAAGTAAATTTTACAGGACGAGCAAAAAACTGTTATTCTGTTTTAACTCATAAAGTAACCGACCTAAATTGTCATATGATATACCATTATATTCATAATTTTTTTCTTAATAAGTGGCTATAGAAAAAAATAAAATATAATGTATACTTTTGAAGTTATTATAAAAAATATATAATACTGATTTTATATTTAGGTATATGCTAAGTAACGGCATATAACCGTTTTATTCTCGTAAAGTTGTAATATAATGAAAACCATAACCGTATATTACGATATTTTCCTACAGTACTTTCATGAATGAAATGTAATTGTAATAATCCAATACGATTTTGTTCTTGTAAAAGTTACAACTGTCTTTTTTCATATAGCTATATAACAACTTTGTTTTTGTATAAATGCATTCAACGTTAACATCGTAATGTTATGTAATGTTTATGAATTTTTATTATAAATTACTGTAACTGTTACTGTTAAACCACTGTTGGGTAATTGGTGGGTGCCTTTCTACGCTTTTCACATTGTTTATTTTATAGAAAATGACTCGGTACACATTGCAAATATAAGTTTTAAAAAAACAAGAGATTATAATAAACATAATCTTTATTTAGGTAAATCACAATTGTTACAATAGGCAGTAATCACTAGAATTTAGATTAGCATCAATCAGTCTTAGTTATAAAAAATCAATCAGTCTGCTTCATTGCTCTCACTTTCAAAGTCATCCTCACCTAAAACGGCTTCAGTACTATTTGTACTTTTCAACGAATTGTAAAAACTGTGGTAATGGAGAGGTATGGCATTTATCCTACAAAGACTTGATAGATCTTCGTGCAGAGCTTTTGAAATTGAAACTGGACCGTCATAGGCTGGCTGTAAGACCGCATCGGCGATAGATGAAGCTGCTGCGGTAGAGGCAGATTTTCGTTTTCTAATGTTTTTAGTTGATGTTAACCCTATATTCATTTCAGTAAAGTCGTCATCATAATCATACTTAAAGTAAACAGATTGTGGGTTTGTGGAGGCCACTTTAATTTCCTTGATCTTTGACCAATATATTTTGTTACCTTCTGCATCATTCAACCAATTCTGTCCAGTAATAAATGATTTTATGTCATAAAAATCAGTTTGTCTCATTTCCTTGACTTGGTATTTTTCACCGGTTTGCTTAGCATTCATAACTATTCCGTATAATTGATCAGGTGTATAAATTTGTTTATTTTTCATCGCTCGTTCTATGCATGCGTGCATAGAATAACCTTCATTTTGGCTATGGCCAGATTCAAAGAAACGATGAATAATCTCTAGCTTGAACCTATTAGCAGCAAACAGATAAAGGGCAAACACGAATCTATTTTTATTCTGTCCTGTGCAACCATCAGAATAAAATGAAATTTTATTTATTTGTTTATGATATTGTTCTTCAATGAAATTATAAAGACAGCTACCTATCTCTATTAATCCTCTTTTAGCAATTTGCAAATGCCACATGTAACAGTATCCTTTCTTTCTTGAAGCATCAAAAACAGTGAAGTTATAAACGGGATACTTCCGTTTATAGTGAAATATACCTCTCCTACCTACCTACCTCTGATTGAGGTACGCCTAAAACCTTTTCTAAATCAAAAATAGCTAGAGTGGAGTTTGAATCAAGATTACTCTTTTCTGAATTTTTGATTTCACGAATTCGTTCTTTATTATATATATGCTTTGTGTATTTATCTTTTAATGATTCTTTGTGCTCGCCTTCAGCTTATTCATAAAGCGTACAAGTGCCACATAAATCTTTCTTAGGATGAAAAAAAGAATAATTAAACTTTGTATTAAAGATACTCTCAGACTGTCTTTTGGTAGCCATCTTCACATCACAATAGCGTGCGTCTGTCTGTTCTTTGAACCAGTCTGTGTATAATCGGTACATTTTTGAAATATTTAAAGTTTCGCATAAATACTTTCTTTTGGAAGATTTTCTGACATGGTGTGCTTCTTTTGCTGGAAATAGTTGTATGTGTGTTATGATGCTCTCTTCTGTTGGCACTGTTTTTTTTTTTTATGATTGAAGGGTTACTGGTGGCCCGGAGGCCTTTCCAGTTTCACCAGGACAGGTGGGCGAGCAAAGGCTCACCCAGGAGGGGTGGGATTTGCTAACAGCTACCCGAGCGCCTCCGAAGGAGACCTAACAGCTCAAGAGTAGCTGCTTCGCGAATGGATCTACTACCGGATCGGAATCGCGACCCGCTGAGAAGATCCGGCGAGAAACTCAGCGAGCTGATTCATGGGTTACGTTGCACGGCGAACTCTTTGTCGAGTTCGACGAGTACGGTTACCGAGGTCCCTAAGCCTTCTCCTAGTGTTAGAGCTGAAGGCGTCTAATGCAAAGGTTATTGGATCTGATGGATCCGTAAGGACGTGTCTAGGGCGTCGACGGTGACTGGCTCCTGCGTGATCAGGATTCGGGGAGTAGTCAGCGGCGGCAACGATAAGGCGATTATCATGACGCATAGACTTATCGAAGTACCGTTCCGACGCTGACTTCATGTATTTATGGATAGATTCGAGGCCCAGGTCGTCGTGTCGGTGAACGTTCCTCACGAACCACGGAGCTCCGACGGCTAACCTGCAAAAGCGGGATTGTAGAGATTGGAGGGTGTCAATGTGTGTGCGGGCCGCGTGAGCGAACACCACACTGGCGTAAGTCATGACGGGCCTTATGCAAGTTTTGTAAAGTGTCACCTTGTTCCGAAGGGACATTTTACTCCGCTTACAGATCATGGGGTAGAGTCTACCGAGAATAAACGCGGCACGGTCACGGACTGATTTTATATGCGGGCGGAATGTCATCGATGCATCCAGGGTAACGCCCAGGTACTTGACCTTCCTGGCCCAGGGTATGGGTTGTCTAAAGAGAGTGATCGGGGGTGTGAGATTCCTCCTCCTAATCCGGGAGGAAATCCGTGTGGAGCTTCCCCTCTGAAATAGCACCGCAGTACTTTTCGCTGGGTTGATGTCTATGCGCCATTTTCGGAACCACTGTCCTAGGGCTAGGGCTGCGCTCTGAAGCTTCTTCGCGATTAGGGACTTGTTTCTACTGGAATAGTAAACAGTCGTGTCGTCGGCGAATAAAGCTAAATGGGTCGGCGGCGACCGGGGAATATCGTTAACGAATAAGCTAAATAGGAGGGGTGAGAGGACAGAGCCTTGCGGGACTCCAGCTGTGAGAGGTCGTGGGGAGGAGCGGGTTCCCTCGACTCGATATCGAAAAGAGCGGTTCGACAAGAAGTCCCGTATGATGAGCACGAGACTATCCGGCACGCCCATGTTGAATAGTTTGAAAATCAAACCGTTGTGCCAGACTTTGTCGAACGCTTTTGCGACGTCGAAGAAGAGAGCTTCCGTGTATAACGGTTTTGGTCGATTGAGCCCCACAAGAATGTGCTCCGTGAGGCGGTGCACCTGTTGAACACATGAGTGATTTGTACGGAATCCGAATTGTTCATCGATGAGAATGCCCTTGGATGAGACGAAGTCTCTGAGGCGTTTGTAGAGCAGACGCTCATACAGTTTGCCTAGAGACATGAGGAGGCTAATCGGGCGGTAGCTCGTCGGATGATTTTTTGGTTTACCGGGTTTATGTATGCCGATAACGTCCGCTTCTTTCCACACAGCGGGAAAGATACAGTTCGCCATAGCGGCATTGAAAATAGATGCCAACATCACGATGAGTTGGACGGGTAGAAGTTTAATAACGCGGTTGGATATACCGTCGGAACCGGGAGCCTTGCGAGGACGTAGGTCTTTGATCAAGTCTTTAACTTCCATCGGGGTGACGGGTGGTAACGCATCCGAGGGTGGCAAGGAGACTCTGCGTTCTACCTCACTGTCTACTAATTCTACATGAACAGGGTCCGCGGATTGAGTGCTGGGCGTGCACTGGGTTTGCAATGTATCGGCCAGCAGCTCTGCTTTTTCGTCATCATCAAACGCTGCGAGTCGGCCTGAGGGGCCTACGAGGGGGGGCATAGTTACTACCGTATCCGATTTGAGAGTACGAGCTAAGCGGTAGTAAGACCTTTGAGAGGGCGCGAGTCCTTCTAAGAAATCAGACCATCTGGCATCTCGGACTTCAGTGATGCGAGACTTTACGTCGCGTTGTAGGGCACGCATTCGAATACGATTTTCTGCGGTAGGATACCAATCGTACGCACGGATCGAAGCGTTCTTAGCTCTAAGGAGTTCCCTAATATCGTCGGGCAATTTAAAGCGGTGAAGGAAGTCCTCCGCTATAACTTTTTTCGATGATCGATCTAATGTCGAGGTGATGTGTGACGTTAAGATGTCTATGGCTTCAGCGGTATCCTGAGGAGACGGGGTAGAGTCCGGGTTAAACGGGAGCGATGGTGGATCAGATTCAGCCAGGCTGATGCCCAACGTGTGCCAATCCACCACAGTCCTCGTGACGGGAACGGAGTCGGGAGCGCGACCGAGCTTCATAACGACGGGACGGTGGTCTGAATCTAACTCTGAAACTACTTCGATCGAGTGTAAGCTCAGAGTTACGTTTTTTAATAACGCTATGTCGAGTATATCCGGGCGATGCGCGATATTAAGCGGGTAGTGAGTCGGGGTTAGCGGAGCGACGATATCGAAGGCGAGATCATCGACTAACGCGTGAAGCCGCCTGCCATTCGGGGTTGTGGTGTGTGAGTTCCACCTGATGTGTTTACAATTTAGGTCGCCCGCCAGAATGACAGAGCTCCCCATGCCGAGCAGCGCCTCGATATCACTGCTTAGAACGATCTTATCCGGTGGAAGATAAACGGACGCGATAACGATCGGCGCGTGTCCCGTCAGTGAGATTCGGCACAGTCCGACAGAAGCACCCGCCGCCTGCGGACGTGCTCACCGACCACTCAATCGCCCGGCCATTGTTCGCCTGGTTTTATTGTTAGCCCGGCCTTTGTTCACCCGGCTTTTGTTCGTGGCACATCTGCCGACAAAGTGTGTTCCTGGAAGTGTTTGTTTTGTTTTGGTTTATTTTTGTTGTTTCCTTTTTTTGTTGTTCTTTCTTTTTCCTGCAGTAATTGTGCCGCATCGCCACCTGTGTTCAATCGAACCGCTAAGTACCGAGAAGTTGGGGCCTCGCCGCAAGGCGAGTGTGTTTAAGACCCGGGACAGCCCCACCTGGGTCAGACATCATGGAAGCTTTATTTTCAGAATTCCTCCGACTTCGCCACCCAAAGCTCACTTCTGAGTTTCTGGCTTTCAAGGCCGATCACGCCGTGAGCCCTCTCGCGGATTCCGCCGTGCTCGTCGCTCCCGCGTCGTAAACCGCAGCGTCCGCCATGCCTGCCGCGCACGCGTCGCCTATACTAGTGGGTAAAACTGCTGCGTCGTCCGCCGTGGCCGCTGCTCCCCTGTCGCGATCATCCGCGGGTTCCGTAGGGTCCGACGGACGTCCTGCATCTACCCGTAGGTCGCCTGCTCCCGAGCCTGCTGCCTCCTCGTCCTCCGACTCTGACTCAGACATGGAGGTCGACCTCGCCCCCGCCTCATCGACGGATGGATTCACCCTGGTACAAAAGGGTAAGAAGCGCGCTGCGGAGTCCCGAGCTCCCGCGGCCGCTAAAATTAGTAAAGCCGCGAACGCGTCGCGCCCTCACCCTCCGACTCCCGTCGCTCCCCCTGCCCGTGCCACACCGTCGCCGCGTCCAGTGGCACAAAATAAAACTCAGACCCCTCCCCCGGTAATCCTTCAAGAGAAGGCAGCTTGGGACCGAGTTTCCCTGGCCCTTCAGGCCAAAAAAATTAATTTTATCAGCGCCCGTAACCTCGCGAACGGGATTCAAATTAAGTTAACGACACCCGATGACCATGGGCCCTCTCAAGCTACCTCCGAAAGGAGCGTATAAGTTTCCACACTTATACGCTTCAGGAGGAGCGTGAACTTCGCGCGGTCATACGCGGCATCCCAAAGGAATTAGATGCCAATCTCGTGAAGGCCGACCTTCTAGAACAAGGTCTGCCGGTCAATTCCGTGCACCGCATGCACACAGGACGCGGGAGGGAGCCATACAATATGGTTCTCGTCGCTCTCCAGCCTACCCCCGAGGGCAAGCAAATTTTCAACGTACGAACAGTCTGTAGGCTTTCCGGAATAACCGTCGAAACCCCCCATAAAAAAGGCACTCCGAGCCAGTGCCATAACTGTCAGTTGTACGGGCACTCTTCCCGTAATTGCCACGCGCGCTCCCGATGCGTCAAGTGTTTGGGCGATCACGCCACGAGCCTTTGCACTCGCGATCAAAAAACCGCTACGGAACCGCCTAGCTGCGTCCTGTGCCGAACACAAGGTCACCCCGCGAATTACCGTGGTTGCCCCCGAGCCCCTAAAATAAATCGCCGCGTCGCCCGCCAAAACCGCCTCCGAGCTTTCGGCCCAGACATCAAAGCCACGGCACCCTCTGTGCCGAAGGCTAAGCCTGCTTTCGTGCCGGCGTCGGTGCCCAGCGTCTCGGCCTGGGCTAAACCGTTGCCGTTCACGAACACGGCTACAACTCTCTCCCCCGCGACTCGTCCCACCCCCGCGATACGTCCCTCCCCCGCGACCTGCCCTCCGACCGCGTCCGACAATCTCGCTCTAGCTATCGACTTTTTTCAGTCGATCAACTTTGATCGCGTTAATGCTTTGGGCGACGCCATTCGCGCCGCCTCCACTGCACAACACTTCATCGCCGTTGTGCAAGAATACGCTGACGTATACGCGTCGTTAAATACGTACGTCCTCCCCTCACTCCGCCGGTAATCAATGGCGTACATAAGTAGAATCAAGCCCCTATCCGTAACGATAGGATTTTTTAACGCTTACGGTCTCGCAAATCAACGTGATCAGGTTTGTGATTTTTTGCGTGACCATCAAATTGACATCTTTTTGGTGCAGGAGACCCTGCTTAAACCCGCGCGCCGCGAACCTAAAATCGCGAACTACAACATGGTTAGGAACGACAGGCTCACTGCTCGTGGTGGTGGTACCGTCATTTACTATAGAAGAGCCCTGCATTGCGTCCCACTCGACCCCCCCGCGCTTTCTAACATCGAAGCATCAGTATGCCGAATCTCACTGACTGGACACGCGCCGATCGTTATCGCGTCCGTTTATCTTCCACCGGATAAAATTGTTCTAAGTAGTGATATTGAGGCGCTGCTCGGCATGGGAAGCTCTGTCATTCTGGCGGGTGACCTAAATTGTAAACACATCAGGTGGAACTCACACACCTCAACCCCTAATGGCAGGCGCCTCGACGCGTTAGTCGATGATCTCGCCTTCGATATCGTCGCTCCGCTGACCCCGACTCACTACCCGCTAAATATCGCGCATCGCCCGGATATACTCGACATAGCGTTATTAAAAAACGTAACTCTGCGCTTACACTCGATCGAAGTAGTTTCAGAGTTAGATTCAGACCATCGTCCCGTCATTATGAAGCTCGGTCGCGCTCCCGATTCCGTTCCCGTCACGAGGACTGTGGTGGATTGGCACACGCTGGGCATCAGCCTTGCTGAATCTGATCCACCATCGCTTCCGTTTAGTCCGGACTCTATCCCGTCTCCTCAGGACACCGCTCAAGCCATAGACATCGTAACGTCACACATCACCTCGACATTAGATAGGTCATCGAAGCAAGTTGTAGCGGAGGACTTCCTTCACCGCTTCAAATTGCCCGATGATATTAGGGAACTCCTTAGAGCTAAGAACGCCTCGATCCGTACGTACGATAGGTATCCTACCGCGGAAAATCGTATTCGAATGCGTGCCCTACAACGCGACGTAAAGTCTCGCATCACCGAAGTCCGAGATGCCAGATGGTCTGATTTCGTAGAAGGACTCGCGCCCTCTCAAAGGTCTTACTACCGCTTAGCTCGTACTCTCAAATCGGATAAGGTAGTAACTATGCCCCCTCTCGTAGGCCCCTCAGGCCGACTCGCGGCGTTCGATGATGACGAAAAAGCAGAGCTGCTGGCCGATACATTGCAAGCCCAGTGCATGCCCAGCATTCAATCCGCGGACCCTGTTCATGTAGAATTAGTAGACAGTGAGGTAGAACGCAGAGCCTCCTTGCCACCCTTGGACGCGTTACCGCCCGTCACCTCAATGGAAGTTAAAGACCTGATCAAAGACCTACGTCCTCGCAAGGCTCCCGGTTCCGACGGTATATCTAACCGCGTTATTAAACTTTTACCCGTCCAACTCATCGTGATGTTGGCATCTATTTTCAATGCCGCTAAGGCTAACTGTATCTTTCCCACGGTGTGGAAAGAAGCGGACGTTATCGGCATACACAAACCCGGTAAACCAAAAAATAATCCGAAGAGTTATCGCCCGATTAGCCTCCTCATGTCTCTAGGCAAACTGTATGAGCGTCTGCTCTACAAACGCCTCAGAGACTTCGTCTCATCCAAGGGCATTCTCATCGATGAACAATTCGGATTCCGTGCAAATCACTCATGGTTAAGTACCTGGGAGTCACCCTGGATGCATCCATGACATTCCGCCCACACATAAAAACAGTCCGCGACCGTGCCGCATTCATTCTCGGCAGACTCTATCCCATGATCTGTAAGCGGAGTAAAATGTCCCTTCGGAACAAGGTGACACTTTACAAAACTTGCATAAGACCCATCATGACTTACGCGAGTGTGGTGTTCGCTCACGCGGCCCGCACACACATAGACACCCTCCAATCCCTACAATCCCGCTTTTGCAGGTTAGCCGTCGGGGCTCCGTGGTTCGTGAGGAACGTTGACCTACACGACGACCTGGGCCTTGAATCAATCCAGAAGTACATGAAGTCAGCGTCGGAACGGTACTTCGATAAGGCTATGCGTCATGATAATCGCCTTATCGTTGCCGCCGCTGACTACTCACCGAATCCTGATCATGCAGGAGCCAGTCACCGTCGACGCCCTAGACACGTCCTTACGGATCCATCAGATCCAATAACCTTTGCATTAGATGCCTTCAGCTCTAATACTAGGAGCAGGCTTAGGGACCCCAGTAACCGTACTCGTCGAACTCGACAAAGAGGTCGACGTGCAACCTAGCCCATGCATCAGCCCGCTGAGTTTCTCGCCGGATCTTCTCAGCGGGTCGCGATTCCGATCCGGTAGTAGATTCATTCGCGAAGCAATTGCTCTTGAGTTGTTAGGTCTCCTTCGGAGGCGCTCGGGCAGCTGTTAGCAAATCCCACCCCTCCTGGCTGAGCCTTTGCTCGCCCACCTGTCCTGGTGAAACTGGAAAGGCCTTCGGGCCACCAGTAATCTCTCAATCATAAAAAAAAAAAAAAAAAAAAGAGATTCGGCACACTGATGCTTCGATATTAGCGAGCGCGGGAGGATCGAGCGGGACGCAATGCAGGGCTCTTCTATAGTAAATGACGGTACCACCACCACGAGCAGAGAGCCTGTCGTTCCTGACCATGTTATAGTTCGCGATTTTAGGGTCACGGCGCGCGGGCTTAAGTAGGGTCTCCTGCAATAAAAAGATATCAATTTGATGGTCACGCAAAAAGTCAGAAATCTGATCACGTTGATTTGCGAGACCGTAAGCGTTAAAAAATCCTATCGTTACGGATAGGGGCTTTATTCTACTTATATACGCCATTGATTACCGGCGGAGTGAGGGGAGGACGTACGTATTTAATGACGCGTATACGTCGGCGTATTCTTGCACAACGGCGATAAAGTGTTGTGCAGTGGAGGCAGCGCGAATGGCGTCGCCCAAAGCGTTAACGCGCTCAAAGTTGATCGACTGAAAGAAGTCGATCGCTAAAGCGAGATTTTCGGACGCGGTCGGAGGGCAAGTCGCGGGAGAGGGACGAGTCGCGGGGGCGGGACGAATCGCGGAGGAGGGAGTTGTAACCGTGTTCGTGTACGGCAGCGGTTTCGCCCAAGCCGAGACACTGGGCACCGGCGCCGGAACGAACGCTGGCTTAGCCTGCGACACAGAGGGTGCTGAGGCTTTGATGTCTGGGCCGGAAGCTCGGAGGCGGTTTTGGCGGGCGACGCGGCGATTTATTTTCGGGGCTCGGGGGCATCCGCGGTAATTTGCGGGGTGACCCTGTGTGCGACACAGGACGCAGCTAGGCGGTTCCGTCGCGGTTTTTTGATCGCGAGTGCAGAGGGCCGTGGCGTGATCTCCTAAACACTTGACGCATCGGGGGCGCGCGTGACAGTTACGGGAAGAATGCCCGTATAATTGGCAGTTATGGCACTGGCTAGGTGTGCCTTTCTTATGTGGGGTTTCGACGGCGATTCCGGAAAGGCTACAGACCGTTCGGATGTTGAATATTTGCTTACCCTCGGGGGTAGGCTGGAGGGCGACGAGAACCATGTTATATGGCTCCCTTCCGCGACCTGTGTGCATGCGGTGTACGGAGTTAACCGGTGGCCTTGTTCGAGAAGGTCGGCCTTGACTAGCTCGGCATCCAACTCTTTAGGGATGCCACGCATGACGGCACGTAGTTCGCGCTCCTCCTGGAGCGTATACGTGTGGAAACTTATACGCTCCTTACGGAGGTAAGAAGAGAGGGCCCTATGGTCGTCGGGTGTTCGAACCTTAATTTGAATGCCGTTCGCGAGGTTACGGGCATTCGTGAAGTTGATATTTTTGGCCTTAAGGGCCAGGGAAACTCGATCCCAAGCTGCCTTCTCTTGGAGGATTACCGGGGGAGGGGTCTGGGTTTTATTTTGTGCCACCGGACGCGGCGACGGAGTGGCACGGGCTGGAGGCGCAACGGAAGTCTGAGGGCGGGGGCGCGACGCGTTCGCAGCTTTGCTAATTTTAGCGGCCGCAGGAGCTTGAGACTCCGCGGCACGCTTCTTACCCTTTTGTACTAGGGTGAATCCATCCGTCGATGAGGCGGGAGCGAGGTCGACCTCCATCTCCGAGTCAGAGTCGGAGGACGAGGAGGCGGGCGCAGGTGACCTACGAGCAGGTGTTTTGGAGGGCACGACGGAGGCTGCGGATGATCGCGCTGCTGGAACGGTGGCCACGGCGGACGACGCAGCAGTTTTACTCGCCAGTATAGGCGACACGGGAACGGCAGGCACGACGGAGGCTGCGGTGCTCGATGCAGAAGCTTTGCACGCAGGTACAGGCGACGCAGGAGCAGCGAGCTCGGCGGAGTCCACGAGAGGGCTCGCGGTGTGATCGGCCTTGAAGGATAGAAACTCTGAGGCGAGCTGTGGGTGGCGAAGTCGGAGGAATTCCGCGAATACAGCGTCCATGATCGCTGAGTGCCCAGGTGGGGCGGCCCCGGGTCTTGAAAATACTCGCCTTGCGGCGAGGCCCCAACTTCTCGGACCTGAGCGGTTCTATTGAACACAGGTGGCGATGCGGCACGATTACTACAGGACAAAGAAAAAACACAACAAAACGGAAATAACAAAAAGAAACAGAACAAATAAAAACTTCCAGGAAGAGCACTTAGTCGGCAGATGTACCACGAACACAGGCCGCGCGAACAATGGCCGGGCTAACAAAAGCCGGGCGAACAAAGACCGGGCGATCGAGTGGTCGATGAGCACGTCCGCACGTGACGGGTGCCTCTATCGGAATGATCACGTATACTATTTGCCAGGGAAGTCATACGATAGACAGGAGAGTGCTGGCCAAGATTACTTTTGATTTTTGGTAGGTGGAAAGTTTTCCGATTACATAAGCGGCTGCCCAAGCGCGGTACACTTAAGTGAATACGTTCAAGTATTTCTGGTGAGTCTATTATGCTGTGTATAAGCTTGTAAAGGAACACAATATCAGCTGCTTTACGTCGTGTGCTTAATGACTGGATCCGATAGAACGAAAGGCGTTCCTTATATGATTTCAGTTGGTGACACTTATTATCATTAAAAGCGAGATGATAAAGGAACCGTTTTTGGATTCTTTCTATCCTGTTTGCATGTACTTGATAGCCAGGGCTCCAGACTGTACAACAATATTCTAAAATGCTTCGTACAATCGTATTATAAATAAGAATAGTTAAGCTAGGTTGCCTGAATATTTTCATTTGCCTATTTATAAAACCAGAAAGCCGAGAGGTCCTGCTAATTATGTTATCAATATGGGATCTGAAGCTCAATGCGCTATCCAAGATGATGCCCAAGTCCCGAACAGTATTGACTTCTTGAAGGGGTGTGTTGTTTATGTAGTATGTGGCTTGAAACGGAACCCTCTTTCTTGTAAATTTAATAAAATTACACTTTTGCAAATTTAAGTGCATGTAATTCCGCGTACTCCATTTGTAAATCGCATTAATGTCTGACTGAAGAGCCACTATATCCGAATGGTCTTCAACAGCACGATACACTTTTAAGTCATCAGCATATAATTTAAATTTAGATTGGATGACATGCTTAACGTTATTGATGTAGACTAGGAAAAAGAAAGGACCGAGATGAGACCCTTGAGGGACCCCTGATGGGACCATGTGCACTCTAGATTTAAACCCTTGAATGTTTACCAATTGCGAGCGGTTGCGTATGTACGACTCGCACCATCTCAGTAACGATCCATGGATGCCCAGTTCTGCAAGCTTGTGTAATAGGCAGTTATGGTTAACTAGGTCAAACGCCTTTCTGAAATCGGTGTAGATAGAGTGCACCTCGCCACCTCCGTCCATAGTATCAATTATATCAGAAACATAACTAACTAAGTTAGTATTTGTCGATTTGGATGGCAGAAAGCCGTGTTGATTTGTGTCTATAGATTGCTTGAAATGAGTTATCAGTTTTTTATTAACTATGGCTTCCAATACCTTGCCAAACCCAGACAGTATGGAGACAGGTCGATATTGGGCTATATCATCCAGCCTCCCATCCTTGTGGATCGGTGTTAAATGCGCTAATTTCCACTGAGTGGAGTAAGCACCACTTTGGAGAGATTTGGTATAAATTTTGGCTAGAGGTTTATATAAACTTAGAGCACATTTTTTTATGAATATAGGAGGTATCAAATCAGGGCCAGGTCCTTTGTCCGCATTTAAAAGCTTTAGCTGATTTAAAACTTCGGTTTCATTAACTTCAACGATATTATATGATGCATTGCCGGACACATTACAATAATGAGAAGAGCAACTTGTTTCATGATTAATGTTGGAATCATACACACTTTGGAAATGTTGAGAGAATAATTCAGAGATCTCCTGTCCTCCCTTAGCCTCTACCCGACCAAGCTTCATTTCGTTAGGCAAAGAACGACTATTAGCTGTTTTATCCTTAAAAATTTTCCAGAAGTATTTCGGACGGTTTTTGAGATGATTGGGAGCATTCTATTTAAAATTGGAATAACATTCAGTTATCATTACAACGCATCGCTTTCTTGTTATATCGAATTGCAGCTTATCCATTAAATTTCCGTATTTTTTGTATCTGGAGTGAAATTTACGTTTATGTTTAAGAGCTTTTATTAAGGAATTACTAAACCATATTGGGTAATGATCGTTAAGTTGGAAGCGGAGTGGAGTATGCTGATTGATTAACGGTCTGATCGTCTGATAAAAATGGTCAACCATTGTATCCACAGAATATGATTCTTGTAGTAAGTTGGTCCAATCAACCTGCTTTAAGTCTTTATTCAGAGCCTCATAATTGGATTTGAAGTAGTTTAATGCTGGGGCAGAGTCAGGTTTCACAACATGCACAGATGTTTCTTGAAATGCAATGTCCAGTGGCGGATGGTATGGGTCAGGTGCAGTCGAAAAGCCCTTGGCAGATTCAATTGAGATATGACTTGACGCACCACTAAATACCAAGTCAAGGATTCGAATATTAGCGTTGACCATTTCATTAAACTGATAAAGGTCGCAGTAAGACATGGCGTCTAAAAATTCTGTATAGACATTATTCCCTGATGTTGATGGGGTCATATATGCAGAAGAATTATCTTTACACCACTCAATATCCCCCATATTAAAGTCTCCTACTAAAAGAAATAATGGTTCAGTAATACCTTTTGTCATGTTGTTGTGAATAACCTGCACAGTATTTTTGGTAAAAATGTCGACATAATCAACATTCAAAGGAGATGGAATGTACACAGCACAAATATTTAACACCATTTTGCCTATTTTCAAAGTCAGCCATAAATCCTCACATTGTGATTCGCAATCAGTTTTTCGTACGACGTCAAATGATTTCTTGACTGCGATTAAAACCCCTCCACCATCCTTTTTGGTTCTATAAGAGCAAGTAGAGGATCTATCTCTGCGAAATACGTTATAACGATGGTCAAACAGCTCGTAGTCAAATACACTATCATTAAGCCAGGACTCCGTTATAATAATAATATCATAGTCATTTTGTAACACCGATACATAAAAGAAATCTGCCTTAGTTCTCAAACCTCTTACATTTTGATAAAATATTTTAACTGTGAATTTTATTTGTAAATGCTTAGAAAGCATACAAAACAAAGAACAAATTACAAATAAATAAATAAATAAATAAAATAACGGTTAAGTCACAGCTTATGCAAGCATTCTACAGTCTTAATATTAATGTGGCCGGCAGAAATATCCTTACGTACGAAGATGCGACCATTTCGTATCCAAACAAACTTGTAATTCTTCTCCTTGGCAGCTATTCTAGTAGCGGTATGAAGTTTTTTATTTTCAGGTGACAAGTGTTCAGTAACATACACAGGCCGCTGTTCACCAGGAAGTTCAATATGGGAAGTGTTAAGTTTGTTATCACTGTGCTTGTTTTTATTAAAGATTTTAACTGAAGCAAGGAGATTGTCTCGAGTACGTGGGCAGTTTAACTTCACTACAATATTTTTCGGACGATTCGAATTGGTATTTTGCTTAGCAACTCTGTGGAATTCCAGAATGTCAGTTTCTTGTAAATTACAGGAAACCGTATTTCCAATTTTTTTAACTATAGACATTAAGTTTTCATTGCGTCTTTCTGGAATCCCCTGAATTTCAACGTTTGACTGTCTTGCAAACTGCTCCATATACGCGATTTTACGGTTCAATTCTGATAGTTTTGGTTGGAGGCTGTTGCTGCACTTAGTGAATTCCAAAAAGTCACTTTTTGTTTTTTCATTCAGTTTTTGCTGATCGTCGTGACATGCAGATAGAAATTGCAATGTATTTATAGCACCATTGAGATCCTCTCGCAGACCCGAGCATTTGGAGTGCAACTCACTCATAACCATTTGAACCTTGCACAAAATTGCATTAAATCTCTCGAACGCCGATTTCTGGCACTCAAATTTTTCCAACATTTCTTGGCGTAGATTACGTATTTCTAATACAATTAATTCTTGACTTCCCAATAAGGGTGCAGAAGCATCCGAAATGTCTTTATTCTTCGACATGGAAAGAGGTGTATTTCCACTTTTTGGGCGCGGTATTGTACAATCGGGGCAAATCCATTTAGAGCGAGCGGTGGTAGTATCATTGTACTTGACACAGTCCTGATGGTAATTGTGTTGGCAGTCCGGATTAGTGCATTTGATTCGCCTCTGGGTGACTAAAATGTTCAGTTTACACTCCGAGCAGTGAACCATCCTGAGTGCTCAATAAATTCAACCTACAAAATGATTACAGCTCCCACTTCTTTTTTCTCTCTTAAATATTGTCTCATAAGTAATAGGCCCTGCACACTAATAATGGCCCTCATACAACAAAAACAGGCAAATTTATCATTAGCACACTAAAATTAGCACACTAAGAAAGGCCCTCGTTAAGTAAGGTGAGGGTAGATAGATTCCTCAATTTTGCCAATTGTTTAAAATCACTCAAATAATTTCCTTTTATAGATGTAATTCCCGGCACTCGATGTCATATATACACTGTATTTGTATCACTACACAGCAAGTTAACTATAATATGTGCATAATTGATGAGCTCAGACACTTTAGGAACAGAATTTGAATTAATATTTGGAGCTACATTAAAACACAACTGTACTTTATTGCGGTAATGCGGGTATAATAGAGGAAACTTTTCCGGGTCGTGATGGAGTTGTAAGGGTGGTTAACGTTAGAACGAAAACTGGTACTTATCGTAGACCTGTTGTTAAGGTTTATCCTTTACCAACACAGTACTGGTTCGATATAATTCTACATACATACAGTCCACAAAATCTAATTAAATATAATTAAGTAGTGATTTAATAGTCTAATTGAATAATAGAAGTAATAAGTCTAAGATAATAAGATAATTTATAATGTAGGTTTCACATATTATTATAGTGTTTAACTTTGAAAGAGCTTTACTCTCTCAAACTGGGGGGCATGTTTACGCTATCTGCAATGGATAATTAGCATTGATGTTTTTGAACGTAACTGAGAGCGCATCGATGTAGTCCCGGCCCTTTCCCCTCCTATATCAATGACACTTTTAAATTCGAGTTTGAATCGTGCGCATCAAAATTGTGCGATCGCGAAAAGGTAGTGAATATTGAGTGCAGCTAATTAAAGTACTTAAAAAAAACTGAAAGCTTTTCATCAAGATACAAAGAAAGAAGACAGGAGTGGCCACTCCATGAAGATAGTGCTACAAATATTATAACTACAAAGACACAGACTTTCGGTGAGTTCTTAACAAAATTACCTACTACCAAGTATATATCGATTGCGCTCAAAAATATAAATACAAAAGAACCAAGCCCAAACATATTGAAAGCATAATTAAAATTATGTTAATATTAAAGTTATACACTAATTATTAATAAAGACATGTCGTGTATAACGACTTTTAGTTGTCGTGGATAACGACTTTTAGTAATATTAAGACGGTGGTTTTGATTATTATTTTAAATGATGAAATGTTGTTTTGATAAATATCACAAAATGAAGGGTAGACTCCGTAACGCCACAGTATAAAATGGCGGTACGTGGACAGAGTCGTGGCAAGCTCTGTCATTCTGGCGGGCGACCTAAATTGTAAACACATCAGGTGGAACTCACACACCACAACCCCGAATGGCAGGCGGCTTGACGCGTTAGTCGATGATCTCGCCTTCGATATCGTCGCTCCGCTAACACCGACTCACTACCCGCTAAATATCGCGCATCGCCCGGATATACTCGACATAGCGTTATTAAAAAACGTAACTCTGCGCTTACACTCGATCGAAGTAGTTTCAGAGTTAGATTCAGACCACCGTCCCGTCGTTATGAAGCTCGGTCGCGCTCCCGATTCCGTTCCCGTCACGAGGACTGTGGTGGATTGGCACACGCTGGGCATCAGCCTGGCTGAATCTGATCCACCATCGCTCCCGTTTAACCCGGACTCTACCCCGTCTCCTCAGGATACCGCTGAAGCCATAGACATCTTAACATCACACATCACCTCGACATTAGATAGGTCATCGAAACAAGTTGTAGCGGAGGACTTCCTTCACCGCTTCAAATTGTCCGACGATATTAGGGAACTCCTTAGAGCTAAAAACGCCTCGATACGCGCCTACGACAGGTATCCTACCGCGGAAAATCGTATTCGAATGCGTGCCCTACAACGCGACGTAAAGTCTCGCATCGCCGAAGTCCGAGATGCCAGATGGTCTAATTTCTTAGAAGGACTCGCGCCCTCCCAAAGGTCTTACTACCGCTTAGCTCGTACTCTCAAATCGGATACGGTAGTAACTATGCCCCCCCTCGTAGGCCCCTCAGGCCGACTCGCGGCGTTTGATGATGACGAAAAAGCAGAGTTGCTGGCCGATACATTGCAAACCCAGTGCACGCCCAGCACTCAATCCGTGGACCCTGTTCATGTAGAATTAGTAGACAGTGAGGTAGAACGCAGAGTCTCCTTGCCACCCTCGGATGCGTTACCACCCGTCACCCCGATGGAAGTTAAAGACTTGATCAAAGACCTACGTCCTCGCAAGGCTCCCGGTTCCGACGGTATATCCAACCGCGTTATTAAACTTCTACCCGTCCAACTCATCGTGATGTTGGCATCTATTTTCAATGCCGCTATGGCGAACTGTATCTTTCCCGCGGTGTGGAAAGAAGCGGACGTTATCGGCATACATAAACCCGGTAAACCAAAAAATCATCCGACGAGCTACCGCCCGATTAGCCTCCTCATGTCTCTAGGCAAACTGTATGAGCGTCTGCTCTACAAACGCCTCAGAGACTTCGTCTCATCCAAGGGCATTCTCATCGATGAACAATTCGGATTCCGTACAAATCACTCATGCGTTCAACAGGTGCACCGCCTCACGGAGCACATTCTTGTGGGGCTTAATCGACCAAAACCGTTATACATGGGGGCTCTCTTCTTCGACGTCGCAAAAGCGTTCGACAAAGTCTGGCACAACGGTTTGATTTTCAAACTATTCAACATGGGTGTGCCGGATAGTCTCGTGCTCATCATACGGGACTTCTTGTCGAACCGCTCTTTTCGATATCGAGTCGAGGGAACCCGCTCCTCCCCACGACCTCTCACAGCTGGAGTCCCGCAAGGCTCTGTCCTTTCACCCCTCCTATTTAGCTTATTCGTTAACGATATTCCCCGGTCGCCGCCGACCCATTTAGCTTTATTCGCCGACGACACGACTGTTTACTATTCCAGTAGAAACAAGTCCCTAATCGCGAAGAAGCTTCAGAGCGCAGCCCTAGCCCTAGGACAGTGGTTCCGAAAATGGCGCATAGACATCAACCCAGCGAAAAGTACTGCGGTGCTATTTCAGAGGGGAAGCTCCACACGGATTTCCTCCCGTATTAGGAAGAGGAATCTCACACCCCCGATTACTCTCTTTAGTCAATCCATACCCTGGGCCAGGAAGGTCAAGTACCTGGGCGTTACCCTGGATGCATCGATGACATTCCGCCCGCATATAAAATCAGTCCGTGACCGTGCCGCGTTTATTCTCGGTAGACTCTACCCCATGATCTGTAAGCGGAGTAAAATGTCCCTTCGGAACAAGGTGACACTTTACAAAACTTGCATAAGGCCCGTCATGACTTACGCGAGTGTGGTGTTCGCTCACGCGGCCCGCACACACATAGACACCCTTCAATCTCTACAATCCCGCTTTTGCAGGTTAGCCGTCGGAGCTCCGTGGTTCGTGAGGAACGTTGACCTACACGACGACCTGGGCCTCGAATCTATACAGAAATACATGAAGTCAGCGTCGGAACGGTACTTCGATAAGGCTATGCGTCATGATAATCGCCTTATCGTAGCCGCCGCTGACTACTCCCCGAATCCTGATCATGCAGGAGCCAGTCACCGTCGACGCAATAGACACGTCCTTACGGATCCATCAGATCCAATAACCTTTGCACTAGACGCCTTCAGTGTGCTTAGTGCGAGTTTTGTAACGTTCTCACTAGCGAGCCAGTTTGCTCAAATTTGTATGCAATTGGAACAGCGCCCCTAGCGGCAAACGTACTCGGTGTTATTTTGTGAGTGCGAGTTCATATTAACGTTGTGATCTCGTAACCGAGTAATTTTACCGAAATGAGTACTACGAATGACATTTGTGCGAGTGCGTGTTACAAATTAGTGGATTTTAACGTTTCGATCGAGTATTTCTTTAGTAGTTTTATTTTTCCAACTAGAGAGGCAAAAATATCATGCCATAGAGCCTAATCTTTTTTTATGAAAAATGATAATATGGAGTGAAATGGATTTGATTAATTTGAAGCATTAATCAATTGGCATGGAATGAAATGAAATGAGATCAGATAATATGGGATAAAATATAATCTCTGCAAAATGCTGATTATATACTGAGATTTTTTTCAGTGGACCTTTTCGAAGACTTCGAGAAGCTACGTCCAGCGGTTTTGTTTAATTTTTTTAAATTTTCGCACTTTCACAGATACTAAACAGTTAATAAACCCACGTTACTTTGTTATTGCACAGATGGGTGGACGAGCTCCCGGCCCACCTAATCTTAAGTGGTTACCGGAGCCCATAGACATCTACAACGCAAATTTTTTTTTTTTTTTTTTTTGCTTAGATGGGTGGACGAGCTCACAGCCCACCTGTTGTTAAGTGGTTACTGGAGCCCATAGACATCTACAACGTAAATGCGCCACCCACCTTGAGATATAAGTTGTAAGGTCTCAGTATAGTTACAACGGCTGCCCCACCCTTCAAACCGAAACGCATTACTGCTTCACGGCAGAAATAGGCAGGGCGGTGGTACCTACCCGTGCGGACTCACAAGAGGTCCTACCACCAGTAATTACAAAAATTAATTTTGCGGGTTTGATTTTTATTACATGATGCTATTCCTTTACAGTGAAAGTCAATCGTAAACATTTGATAAGTACGTATTTCATTAGAAAAATTGATACCCGCCGGCGGGATTAGAACACCGGTGCATTGCAAGATACGAATACACCGGACGCCTTAACCTTTAGGCCAGGACGGTCTCAAAATTACACTTATACACGAAGAAATATTAAATACGTATTAACTAAGAAACATTAAATAGACAAAATAAAACAATTCACACAATTTAGCTCCTCGCGGTCCCTCCAAAATGTCTTTTCATCTTTTTTTCCTAGTTGTTCAATTGTAATGAATAAATCAAAATCAAATCGAGTTTACGTTCTATACGGTGAAAAATGAAGAATTGTGAGTGTGAGTTGAGATATGCTACTCGCTTCGCAGGGCGTTTATTCACCGAGAGCAGCAATAATATTATTTCTCGTATATTGGTAGCACGTGATGTTTTGGCATTAGACCGTCTAAATGAAATACAACGCATTTTAACAGCATTTTAATGGGAACCTACTACTTTCAAAATTATTCGGGTAATGTCACGTGTTCAATACTATTTTGTACGTTTAGAATTAAAGTGGCTCAACCAAAAATTCTTAGTTTCTGGTAAACTTCAATATTGTAATACAATAATTGTATTTTTTTAGTTTATCGGTTTAAACACTTTAAGGCATGCCATTTTATTTGAAAAAGACAGAAAGAGTACTTTGTCCTTTTCTAGACTAAAAGAGACTGTTTAATTTTATAAGCTGATAGAATAATATAGAAAAGAATAATAGGATACCCTCTAATCGTCACATTGGAAAAAGGTATGGCTTTATCATTTAAATTATTTTTTATTGCACTTATAAAACTAATTTAATTTACAATATGTAACTACATATATCTATAACTAATCCGTACTTGTCAAATTCCTCATAAATTGTCAATATTCTTAATAAAATTCCTATTAATAATATACAAGTGCAAATGTTGAGCTGCTTGCCAGAAATGATATAATAGTGTTTTGTTTTTTTGTTGTTTCCTTGTAGGCTGCCTGTAATAATCTAAATCTGTGTGAAAGGCAATAAATGATTTTATTATTATCTACTAATGGTAGTCCAGTGGTCGAAATTTGACCATAATTTATTAAAATTTTTAAGTTTGAACATTATTATAGTTCTATTGTCACCTTTCTATTATCATCATTTCTATAATAATCATTGCTCTATGTCGCCAAGGCTACATTATAGAAAAATAATATTAAAGACAAAAAATATTAATCTATTCTCAATTTGACCACAGATTGATAAATCAATAAACAAAAAAAGTATAAATGCATGTGTGTGTGCGTGTCAAATACATGGTAATGTGTGTAAGGTTTTTTTATTCATTTAGTTTATTTTTATATTGTTTATGCACAATTAAAAAAAAAATAGCAATCTGCACTACTTCTCTATATTCTCTATGAGTGTGGGAAATTTCATACTTCTCCGTCCGCGCAATTTTCGTGAAAAGGAGTCCAACATTTTTGCTGCACGTATTACCTACTTAAAATGTAGGTTCTTAATAATAATACATAAGTGTTTTGAAATATAAAACTAATCTTAAATTTTTTAGTTATACCACTTCCATTCTAAGGGTGCAATTTCGTAAACAAACTTTGCCGTAATGGCGTAACCTTTAAAATACACGAAAACTGCCCAGCATAAACATATTTTTTTAGTAACTTTAATAGAAGTATTAGAATTAGAAGTTTATTATTGAATTTATTTAATTGTAATTACATATTTAGACATACTTAACATAATTAATCTTGGAATAGGTAATTATTTCAGCTTTTTTTAATTAAAGAAATTATGTTTTACATAGGTTTAATCTTTTACCCGTTGAACGTTTATAAAATGATTGTATTTACGGTAATAGTGTTGATGATCTTCATTAGGTGGCCCAAATATACTAAAATTATTACGAGCATCCATCCTTATTTATAAATGTGTAAAGAAGCAAAATTATTATTACATTGTTCAAATTTCTATATAATTTATAAATATAAATCTGTACGTATGTACCTGTAAATATGTATATTGCGCGCGCGCGTGTGTGTGTGTGTGTACGCGTGTGTATGTGCGTGTGTGTATATATTTCTATAATAGATAGATACACAGTGTGCAATTCATTTCGAAATTATTCTTGCCCATCTAATGGTTGTCTGGAAGAGATCACTTTTAGCGATAAGACCAAGAAAAAATGTTTCACAATATTTATTCATTTTGTGTACAATAAAGAATACTCTTTCACTGGTGGTAGGACCTCTTGGGAGTCCACACGGGTAGGTACCACCACCCCGCCTATTTCCGCCGTGAAGCAATAATGCGTTTCGGTTCGAAGGGTGGGGTAGCCGTTGTAACTATACTGAGACCTTAGAACTTATATCTCGAGGTGGGTGGCGCATTTACGTTGTAGATGTCTATGGGCTCCAGTAACCACTTAACATCAGGTGGGCTGTGAGCTCGTCCATCCATCTAAGGAATAAAAAAAAAAACTCTATCTCGCTCTCTCTTTCTCATCAAACAACTCTTTAAAAAAAAGCAATGATTTAATAAGAATTAAATGAAAAAGCAAAGAATTAATATGTATTTACAACTAGCTAGACGTCTATAAAATTTTGTAACCGAAAAAATATATGTGTATAAACCATTAGAATAGATAAAACCTTAAAAAACAACATTATTATTAAAAACGAAAGAAAAAATCTTGATATTGTATTGGTTTCACGGCAAAATTTTTAGTGACTACTTAACTTGCTTGAAAGTGAAGAAATACTCTCAAAATCCATTAATTTGTAACTCGCACTCGCACATACAATAATCGAGAGGCTCACTTCGGTAAAGCTATTCGATACATGAGACAGCAACATAAACAAACCTTCTCTCTCCCACAAAATGAGATTCATAAGCTTACCACTAGGTGGCACTGATACAAACTCACACAAATTAAACATAACATTAACATCGACTGAGTAATTAAAAAAACTCGCACTAAGCACAGGTACATTACCCATTACCCGACTAATTATAAATATCGTTAGAAAGCTTGGCATTTCAATTAAACGCCTAAAAAAAAAACTTGCATGCTACCAACATAAAAGAAAAAATTATTGCTTCTAAAGATGAATAAACGTCCTGCAAATCGAGTAACTCGCACTCAGAGCTCCGCACGTTTCACCGTGAAGAGCGTACACTCGATGCGAGTCATTCGATTCGATTTTTGAAACTCGCACTAAGCCTACAGCTCTAGGAGCAGGCTTAGGGACCTCGGTAACCGTACTCGTTGAACTCGACAAAGAGTTCGCCGTGCAACCTAACCCATGAATCAGCTCGCTGAGTTTCTCGCCGGATCTTCTCAGCGGGTCGCGATTCCGATCCGGTAGTAGATTCATTCGCGAAGCAGCTACTGTTGAGTTGTTGGGTCTCCTTCGGAGGCGCTCGGGCGGCTGTTGGCAAATCCCACCCCTCCTGGCTGAGCCTTTGCTCGCCCACCTGTCCTGGTGAAACTGGAAAGGCCTCCGGGCCACCAGTAATCCTTCAAACATAAAAAAAAAAAAAAAAAAAAAAAAGAGTCGTGGCATTCCGTGTCAGACAGTCATTCCGTCCGTCTCAGTCAGTGAGTCTCTCTGTCAGTCAGTCAGTTAGTCGGTCGGTCTGTCGGTATGTGCAACAAACCTGTCGGTTTATCCTGTCATTGTGAAAGTTGTGTGTGTTGAGTTTCAATAATTATTATTCAAAAGGTTTTATTGACTTTTTATAAACTGAGTTCAACCAAATACGAGTGATGACGGATACTACCGCTTAGCCATCCCTGGCGCCCTGCCTCCGACATCAGAAGTGAGATCAGGACTCTACTCTCACTGGCGTGACGTGTTTGAACATGTTCGAAGTAGAGCGAAAAAACATGATGCAGATCAGAAATCAGAATACCAGTAACGGTATCTGAGATCACGGGTCGAAAATTCATCGGGAACAGACAGATGCCGATCCATGTGCTTGGTGCGCTACGGTTGATATGTACCTCGATGAACGTCTACTGGATGGTGTATAGCTCATTGTAGTCTTCAGTGGGGCCCTGAAAGGCGGTGCCTTATCATGTTACATGGAGGCATTTGCGACTTATTTCTCGCTCGTTATGCAAAATTCTTGTTGCGACGCTTATCAATTTAAGCAATGGTAAGCCACAAAAGCGTGAATGCAGCATACGCAAGTCGTGTAATAACGTCTGCTACCTCGATGGAAGATCTGAGCCACGAAGAAATCGTCACATCTTACGTCCTGGCTCATGTTGCCCAGTTGACTCTCGACTTATCACATGGCATTTACTAGCGGAAATACGACACGTAACAAGCTATTGCAAGAAATTAAGGCAAGTGCAAGTCTCAAGTGAAACTTCGATCGCAATAATGGATCTGTCATGACGAGTGGGTAGTTCCGACACGAATCGTTTTTAAGCCAATGACTACTGCTAAAATTACATGCCACTAGTGCAGTAAACCAAGACATGAGACGGTGAATTGTCGCTGAAATTTTAGAATCTGCTGGATTTAATACCAATAACACTACACGTTCGATGACTTCGGGCTCCAGCAAGCAAGCAAACAAGCAAAAGAAAATTGACACATTTGAAGTCCTCGTGACCTGTAAGATAAGACGTCCGGTGCGTTCGTGTCTGGCGACGCGGCGGTGTTCGGGTCCCGCTGGCGGATGCAGGTTTTTCCGGTGAAGTGCGTGCTTGTGCGTGCTTGACAAGTGTTTGCGGTTGGCTTCCGCAGTGTGGGAGTAACATCGTGTAGGAGAGGTGGAACCCGCCAAATTGTAGTTTGCGTGGTGGCTGGTAAGATTTGCTGTGGTAAAAAGTTTGCGTGGTGGTAAAATGTCTTGTGAGTCTGCACAGGTAACCGGAGGTGAGTCTTCCGCGGTCGCGGCCTACCCAGTCCGCGAGAACCAGGCAGATCGCTTCGACGGTACGGAGGCCGGCCGACGGGTCCGCCAAACGACGAGACCACGCCTCTAGCACGGACTGCCGAGATTGGGGCCCCCGCGCTCCGGCTACACTTGCGCTAGGGCGCGCCACCTCGTAGGAGACTGTGAGGTATCCTTGAATGACTCTGACTGCGATCGCGCGCTGCCGGCGTCGCAGCGCGGCGACTTTCTCGTGGGTAAGGACGTCGCACCAGACGGGTGCTCCGTATAGTGCCATCGACCGCACGGGTACCTAGACATAACTACTTAACTAAATACTTAATAACCAAAATAACAGAGGTTTTTAAAGAAAGAAAAAAAAATTAAATACAATAGCACAATTATTTGCAATTACTCGTTTCTCAGTTTATTAATAACTAGCGACCCGCCCTCGCTTCGCTTCGGAAACATTAAAACACACATGAAACCAAAAAAATAAAATATTTTTTTTTTTTTTAAAAGTAGCCTATGTTCATCAGGGACAATGTCGGCTTCTAATGGAAAAAGAATTTTTCAAATCGGTCCAGTAGTTTCGGAGCCTATTCGAAACAAACAAACAAACAAATCTTCCCTCTTTATAATATTAGTATAGAAGTATAGATATAGATTTCATTATTTTTAATATGAACTGCGGGACATTTCTCGTCCTTCCGAATATAAATTTGACCAAAACGAACCCAAACAAATTTATAATTTTTCTCTTTGCTCAGTTTTCTAGCCATGCTATGAAGTTCCTTAGCCTCAGGAGAGAGATGCTCAGATACATAAATCCTTGAAACCGCGCATGTTAAGCCGACGTGAGCGGTTCCAAGCTTATCTTTTGAAATAGACTTGTTATACCTAGTAACCGCAGATAGAACCTCATCATAAAGACGCTGGGATGACAGTGAGATTAATATATGTCGTAGGCGGCGCCAGAGATGGCTAAGCGGTAGTTTCCGTCATCACTCGTATTTGGTTGAACTCAGTTTATAAAAAGTCAATAAAACCTTTTGAATAATAATTATTGAAACTCAACACACACAACTTTCACAATGACAGGATAAACCGACAGTTTCGTTGCACATACCGACAGACCGACTGACTGACTGACTGACTCGACTGTCCCTACGTACAGTATCGAAACTGAAAATTTGCGATTTTTTTTTATGCCACTAAAATATTTCTTTTTATGTATGTTTTCACACAAAAAAGAGAAAAAGCTATAAAATACATATTAAACCATGTTTTCAATGAGTATAATATCGATACTTAACAAATCAATCAGCGTAAAAAATCGAATGTTTAATTTCGGTACTATACGCCGATACAAGAAGCGTGCGTGCAGGACGAAACTACCGCTTTCGTTGCTATATGCGGTGCCCCGCGCGCCCGCAAGTTCCGACGCAATTTTGAAGTAATGTGGTTCTAACGGAAAACTGATAAGTATATTAACAAATTTATTAATTCCGAGTGCATGATGTTTATTTTCTCCTTGTTTTTTAATCTGATTTCCTTAACAATATTCTGTGATTAATTAAGTTTACCTCAAAAACAATGTATTTTAAAGTAAATGTCATTCACCCGAAGTATACTATCGAAAGTCCCAAATTCGATTTTGTACGTCGATTAATATTTTTTTTGGAGTATCGAAAGTGACAGTTTCGATATTATTCGCTGATGTTTAATTTCCTTGTGTAATCGAATCTGTTACATTCATTATTATACGCGGGTACATTAGTCAACGAGCCTATCGAAAATACCACTTTCGATGATTTCATTCGGAATTATATTTTTTTTATTTTTATATTCGATATATCTACCATAGAATATTACTTTTCTTAAAATCAATTTGTATGTGTTATTAATTTATGTTATAACATATCAACAGAACTATATTTTTTACAAATCAATTTCTGTTTTATTAACTTATTTGATACATGGACACTATTATAGTTTCTCCTAATGTGGCCATACCTAGTGCCACGTCACTTATAACTGAATCGAACTGAACTGAATGTGAGTCTCCACTTATAACCTTGTTGGAAGGTGACTCGTCATCTACAGTTAAAAAAAGAAAATCTACTTTTAAAGTTAACCCAAGCAAAAAAAGAAAAGGAGGAAAGGAAAAGGTGCAAAGACAACTGGATAGATGTTAAAATAAAAATTGTAGTGAATACTGGTCAACAACATATTTACAGGAATGAAAAGGTACATAACAAAAAAGGAATGGGACCGATTTGTAAAGCAACTTGTAAACTAAACTGCTGCGAACATTTTAATGAAACAACTCGTCAGAAAATTTATACAAGTTTTTAGCAATTGGCTGACCATGCTAAAAAATTGAATTTTATTAACAAATTTACCAAAAAGTTAAACAAGCACCGTTTTACCACTGAAAGTACATCTAGAAGACAGTTTACTACTCAGTATTTCTTACCAGATCCAGTCGAAAATCATAACTATCCCTGCGAATATAGACGTGTTTGTATTAAAACTTTTTTGAACACCTTGTCGATTACGGATCAATTCGTCTGTACTGCTCATCAAAAACTAAATCAGGAAGGTATCACTTTACCAGATAACAGATGAAAGCAACCATATAGTTAAGATAGATTCTAATATTATTCAAAGTGTATCTGATCATGTAGCCACTTTTTAACCAGTTGAATCCCATTACGCCCGAGAACATAGTAGCAAGCTTTATTTAGATAAGAACTTATCAATGAAAAAAATTAAACTTAAATAATGGGTGGGACAATCTTCATCTTTATAATAACAAAGCGCAAACCTTACGCCAGTATATAAAAATAATTAATTAAAATATGAATAGGATATATGTGACCAATGCCACAGTTTTTCTAACCAAAACTCTCCAACTGAAGAGCAAATTAGCGCCTATGACAAACATAATTATTGAGACTAAAACTGTTCCTAGAGAATTTAAAAATAATGATAAAGTTATTGCTCAAAAGTGGTCTGAAACAGTTGTGCCACATTGGATTTCCAGAAAATTTTGAATTATCCTCATGGTGACGTGGGATTATTTTATTATAAACGGAAGCTCTGTGTGTACAATTTTACTTTATTTGATACTGGAAAGAAGGAAGAGACGTGCTATATGTAGACAGAGTTTTTTTTTTTTTTTTTTTTTTATATTGCTTAGATGGGTGGACGAGCTCACAGCCCACCTGATGTTAAGTGGTTACTGGAGCCCATAGACATCCACAACGTAAATGCGCCACCCACCTTGAGATACAAGTTCTAAGGTCTCAAGTATAGTAACGACGGCTGCCCCACCCTTCAAACCGAAACGCATTACTGCTTCACGGCAGAAATAGGCAGGGTGGTGGTACCCACCCGCGCGGACTCACAAGAGGTCCTACCACCAGTAATTACGCAAATTATAATTTTGCGGGTTTCATTTTTATTACACGATGTTATTCCTTCACCGTGGAAGTCAATCGTGAACATTTGTTGAGTACGTATTTCATTTGAAAAATTGGTACCCGCCTGCGGGATTCGAACACCGGTGCATCGCTCAACACGAATGCACCGGACGTCTTATCCGTTAGGCCACGACGACTACAGTGCACAGGCAAAAGGGGAGCAACTGAAGTAAGCAGTGGCTTACTTCATTTTGTTAACAGAAAAGTAAAGTAAGGTGCCTAGGAATTTCTCTTTTGGTCCGATAATTGCGCGGGCCAAAACCGTAACCGAATAATATACTCTTTATATATGTATCTGGCAAAAGAATATAAAATCAATATTACTCATCGCTTTTTAGAGCAAGGCCACACGCAGAACGAAGGAGATAGCGTACACGCTCATAAAGAGCAAGAGTCTAAATGAACTGATACACATACACCTCAGATCAATGGTTTGCGTTAGTGCGTTGGTCTAAAACTAATAAAACACCATATAATGTAGTGGAAATGACTCAAGATGACCTTTTTCATTTTAAAGCTAAATTGGATGATCGCAAGTGGAAAAAAGATATTAGAAACAAAATATGAAGTGGAATTTATTTTTATTAAAGAAATTAGTATGCGTAAAGATGATCCAAATTGTTTATATTTTAAATACAACCTTAAAGATAATCCTTCATGCTTAAACACCAAAATAGAAACAAGAAGTCATGGAAGAAGGCAAGTAATTAATATCGAATTAAATAAATTGTATAGTCAAACATTACCATTACCTGAAGCCAAATAATACATATAAGGATTTAATTCATTTAAGTAACACTGGAGTCATACCCAAAGAATACCATAGTTATTATAAGAATTTGAAATATAGCAGGAACACATTTGAAGAAGACAGTTATCCTACAGTCTGTACTTACCTGAATCTGTTTTGTTACCTGCTTTAGTTTAATTTTTAAGACGTCCCTTTTTAAAACTTCCCTTTGTTCAGTATTTAAATTTTTTATGATTATTTATAGAAGAAATTATAAGAAATGTTTATTTTAATAAGAATACTAAATCATTATTAGTATTACTCTAAGAAATGCGAATGTTATTGGATTTTAAGTTAATTTAAAGCTTTTATTTTGTTTAGTTTTTACTTTGTAGAATTAAGTATGTTCATATTTTATTCAAAGAAGTTTGTTATTTCTATATTTTATTTTTAGCTAACTGAAGAATAAAAGTGTGTTTCATTTGATATCATTATATTAAACGTAAATCTGTGATTGCAATAATAGTTATGAATTTTATTGATTTCATTTTATAAATTAAAATGACATGTTATTATCATTTCATTTTATAAATTAAAATGAAATCAATTAAAACCTTAGTAAACTAAATTTGTCTTTGTTTTAATTAAAATCGTTTTACAGGCCAAGTATCGAAACGTTTTTTTTTTTTTTTTTTTATGATTGAAAGTTTACTGGTGGCCCGAAGGCCTTTCCAGTTTCACCAGGACAGGTGGGCGAGCAAAGGCTCAGTCAAGAGGGGTGGGATTTGCTAACAACTGCCCGAGCGCCTCCGAAGGAGACCTAACAACTCAAGAGCAGGTGCTTCGCGAATGAATCTACTACCGGATCGGAATCGCGACCCACTGAGAAGATCCGGCGAGAAACTCAGCGGGCTGATGCATGGGTTAGGCTGCACGTCGAGCTCTTTGTCGAGTTCGACGAGTACGGTTACCGAGGTCCCTAAGCCTGCTCTGATGGATCCGTAAGGACGTGTCTAGGGCGTCGACGGTGACTGGCTCCTGCATGATCAGGATTCGGGGAGTAGTCAGCGGCGGCTACGATAAGGCGATTATCATGACGCATAGCCTTATCGAAGTACCGTTCCGACGCTGACTTCATGTATTTCTGTATAGATTCGAGGCCCAGGTCGTCGTGTAGGTCAACGTTCCTCACGAACCACGGAGCTCCGACGGCTAACCTGCAAAAGCGGGATTGTAGAGATTGAAGGGTGTCTATGTGTGTGCGGGCCGCGTGAGCGAACACCACACTCGCGTAAGTCATGACGGGCCTTATGCAAGTTTTGTAAAGTGTCACCTTGTTCCGAAGGGACATTTTACTCGGCTTACAGATCATGGGGTAGAGTCTACCGAGAATAAACGCGGCACGGTCACGGACTGATTTTATATGCGGGCGGAATGTCATCGATGCATCCAGGGTAACGCCCAGGTACTTGACCTTCCTGGCCCAGGGTATGGATTGACTAAAGAGAGTAATCGGGGGTGTGAGATTCCTCCTCCTAATACGGGAGGAAATCCGTGTGGAGCTTCCCCTCTGAAATAGCACCGCAGTACTTTTCGCTGGGTTGATGTCTATGCGCCATTTTCGGAACCACTGTCCTAGGGCTAGGGCTGCGCTCTGAAGCTTCTTCGCGATTAGGGACTTGTTTCTACTGGAATAGTAAACAGTCGTGTCGTCGGCGAATAAAGCTAAATGGGTCGGCGGCGACCGGGGAATATCGTTAACGAATAAGCTAAATAGAAGGGGTGAAAGGACAGAGCCTTGCGGGACTCCAGCTGTGAGAGGTCGTGGGGAGGAGCGAGTTCCCTCGACTCGATATCGAAAAGAGCGGTTCGACAAGAAGTCTCGTATGATGAGCACGAGACTATCCGGCACACCCATGTTGAATAGTTTGAAAATCAAACCGTTGTGCCAGACTTTGTCGAACGCTTTTGCGACGTCGAAGAAGAGAGCTCCCGTGTATAACGGTTTTGGTCGATTAAGCCCCATAAGAATGTGCTCCGTGAGGCGGTGCACCTGTTGAACGCATGAGTGATTTGTACGGAATCCGAATTGTTCATCGATGAGAATGCCCTTGGATGAGACAAAGTCTCTGAGGCGTTTGTAGAGCAGACCCTCATACAGTTTGCCTAGAGACATGAGGAGGCTAATCGGGCGGTAGCTCATCGGATGATTTTTTGGTTTACCGGGTTTATGTATGCCGATAACGTCCGCTTCTTTCCACACCGCGGGAAAGATACAGTTCGCCATAGCGGCATTGAAAATAGATGCCAACATCACGATGAGTTGGACGGGTAGAAGTTTAATAACGCGGTTAGATATACCGTCGGAACCGGGAGCCTTGCGAGGACGTAGGTCTTTGATCAAGTCTTTAACTTCCATCGGGGTGACGGGTGGTAACGCATCCGAGGGTGGCAAGGAGACTCTGCGTTCTACCTCACTGTCTACTAATTCTACATGAACAGGGTCCACGGATTGAGTGCTGGGCGTGCACTGGGTTTGCAATGTATCGGCCAGCAACTCTGCTTTTTCGTCATCATCAAACGCCGCGAGTCGGCCTGAGAGGCCTACGAGGGGGGGCATAGTTACTACCGTATCCGATTTGAGAGTACGAGCTAAGCGGTAGTAAGATCTTTGGGAGGGCGCGAGTCCTTCTAAGAAATCAGACCATCTGGCATCTCGGACTTCGGCGATGCGAGACTTTACGTCGCGTTGTAGGGCACGCATTCGAATACGATTTTCCGCGGTAGGGTACCTGTCGTAGGCGCGTATCGAGGCGTTCTTAGCTCTAAGGAGTTCCCTAATATCATCGGACAATTTGAAGCGGTGAAGGAAGTCCTCCGCTACAACTTGTTTCGATGATCTATCTAATGTTGAGGTGATGTGTGACGTTAAGATGTCTATGGCTTCAGCGGTATCCTGAGGAGACGGGGTAGAGTCCGGGTTAAACGGGAGCGATGGTGGATCAGATTCAGCCAGGCTGATGCCCAGCGTGTGCCAATCCACCACAGCCCTCGTGACGGGAACGGAGTCGGGAGCGTGACCGAGCTTCATAACAACGGGACGGTGGTCTGAATCTAACTCTGAAACTACTTCGATCGAGTGTAAGCTCAGAGTTACGTTTTTTAATAACGCTATGTCGAGTATATCCGGGCGATGCGCGATATTTAGCGGGTAGTGAGTCGGTGTTAGCGGAGCGACGATATCGAAGGCGAGATCATCGACTAACGCGTCAAGCCGCCTGCCATTCGGGGTTGTGGTGTGTGAGTTCCACCTGATGTGTTTACAATTTAGGTCGCCCGCCAGAATGACAGAGCTCCCCATGCCGAGCAGCGCCTCGATATCACTGCTTAGAACGATCTTATCCGGTGGAAGATAAACGGACGCGATAACGATCAGCGCGTGTCCCGTCAGTGAGATTCGGCACACTGATGCTTCGATATTAGCGAGCGCGGGAGGATCGAGCGGGACGCAATGCAGGGCTCTTCTATAGTAAATGACGGTACCACCACCACGAGCAGAGAGCCTGTTGTTCCTGACCATGTTATAGTTCGCGATCTTAGGGTCGCGGCGCGCGGGCTTAAGTAGGGTCTCCTGCACTAAAAATACATCAATTTGATAGTCACGCAAAAAGTCAGAAACCTGATCACGTTGATTTGCGAGACCGTAAGCGTTAAAAAATCCTATCGTTACGGATAGGGGCTTTATTCTACTTAAATACGCCATTGATTACCGGCGGAGTGAGGGGAGGACGTACGTATTTAATGACGCGTATACGTCGGCGTATTCTTGCACAACGGCGATAAAGTGTTGTGCGGTGGAGGCAGCGCGAATGGCGTCGCCCAAAGCGTTAACGCGCTCAAAGTTGATCGACTGAAAGAAATCGATCGCTAAAGCGAGATTGTCGGACGCGGTCGGAAGGCAAGTCGCGGGAGAGGGACGAGTTGCGGGGGCGGGACGAATCGCGGAGGAGGGAGTTGTAACCGTGTTCGTGTACGGCAGCGGTTTCGCCCAAGCCGAGACACTGGGCACCGGCGCCGGAACGAACGCTGGCTTAGCCTGCGACACAGAGGGTGCCGAGGCTTTGATGTCTGGGCCGGAAGCTCGGAGGCGGTTTTGGCGGGCGACGCGGCGATTTATTTTCGGGGCTCGGGGGCATCCGCGGTAATTTGCGGGGTGACCCTGTGTACGACACAGGACGCAGCTAGGCGGTTCCGTCGCGGTTTTTTGATCGCGAGTGCAGAGGGCCGTGGCGTGATCTCCTAAACACTTGACGTATCGGGGGCGCGCGTGACAGTTACGGGAAGAATGCCCGTATAATTGGCAGTTATGGCACTGGCTAGGTGTGCCTTTCTTGTGTGGGGTTTCGACGACGATTCCGGAAAGGCTACAGACCGTTCGGATGTTGAATATTTGCTTACCCTCGGGGGTAGGCTGGAGGGCGACGAGAACCATGTTATATGGCTCCCTTCCGCGACCTGTGTGCATGCGGTGTACGGAGTTAACCGGTAGGCCTTGTTCGAGAAGGTCGGCCTTGACTAGCTCGGCATCCAACTCTTTAGGGATGCCACGTATGACGGCACGGAGTTCGCGCTCCTCCTGGAGCGTATACGTGTGGAAACTTATACGCTCCTTACGGAGGTAAGAAGAGAGGGCCCTATGGTCGTCGGGTGTTCGAACCTTAATTTGAATGCTGTCTGCGCCAGTACGTCACATACGAGCGGGGACTACGAGGTCTGCGGGGGGGTCCAACCACCACCACGGCATCGACGACTCGAGCGGCGATGACCGAACACACACAGCGACTCGCGGCTAATATTGCATTAAAACTTTATATACAGTCCACTTAACAATAAAACCTCAAGAACAAAACCTTTATTTTACTGAGCTATCGAACATAATGGTCCCAAGTGGAAGAAGAGCCGTCTTATAAGTCGCCGTGAAGAATTTTACCAACAAGATTCAATCATTCGGACTTTCTACCCGACCCGCCCGACATTACAACCTAAAAAAGTGTCGTCTTCAAGGATCGAGATTAAAACCGAGTGAGTCCGTTCCATATCCCATCTTTATTTGTCCTCTTATTCCCTAGAAATTTATATAGACTTATTTTGTGCCATTCACGTAATTTTTTTCTGCTAACTTGTGTGATTTTTTTTTTCGCTTGACCTTCACATGACCTGCAGCGTCCCATTGTTCTAGATCGGTCACCCGACCGGACCGCATTCCTGAATATCTATTTCCTTATACCTATTGCTACGTTGATATTATTAAATTAATTGCTTTTTTGCTTAACTTATTTTTTTGATTTCTACCTGCTTACTTCTATTTTTTAAATTTATTTCCTTTAGCTTATTGCTTATTATCTTATTGGCTTGCTTGAAAACAAAATGTCCGACGAAAGAATTAAAAAGCTGTTAAAACTACGTAGCAGTCAGAAAGCGAAGTTAACGCATTTTTCAAATTATATAAACATCGCGAAGTCATATTCATCATTAAGCAATCCGCACCGAATAGAACTACAAAATAGACTTAAGGCTATCGACGAAGCTTACATAGATTTTAATAAATTACAGACTGAAATCGAAACTATTTCAGAAGATGAAGAGAAAGAGTACGCAGAACGGGAGCAGTTCGAGACTGTTTATTTTACAGTCACTGCGCTTGCGCATAGCATGTTGGAACCAACATCCAGTTGTGGGCAAACCAGTTACGGTGGATCCGGGACGATCTCAAATGAAAAGAAAGATTTTTTTCGTCTTCCGGACATCAACCTACCCTCTTTCGATGGAGACTTGCATCACTGGCTCGAGTTCCGAGATATGTATATTTCTCTTATACACGACAACACACGTATTAATGAAATTAGTAAATTCCATTATTTACGAACGTCCCTGAAGGGAAATGCGTCATCAGTGATTCAAAGCCTAGAATTTACAGCTAATAATTACAAAATTGCATGGGAATTATTAACGGAAAGATACAACAATAAAAAAATTCTTATTAATAATCATATTCAGGCTTTATTCAACGTTGAACAAGTGCAAAAAGATTCATCAAAATCATTAAGATTTTTAATAGATATTATAAATAAAAATTTAAGATCACTAAACATCTTGGATCAGCCCACAGACCAATGGGATGTCTTGATTATATTCATGATGAGTAAAAAACTAGATTTTATTTCAAACAGGCAGTGGGAAGAGTTTAAAAGTTCATTAAGTGAGCAACCAACTTTAAAACAATTTATCACATTTTTAAATAACAGAGCAGAATTATTAGAAACACTTAGTAGCAACAAACAGCTACACAAAAATCCTCAAACTGACACACAAGTTCATAAATCAAAATCATTCGCTATAGTTACAAACAATACAAATCAAATAAAACATCCTATCTGTCCACTGTGTAAACAAAATCATTATCTATTCAGTTGCGATGCATTTAGAGCTTTAGACGTTAACTCACGTATTAATAAAGTTTCCACCTACCATAATCTTTGTAAAAATTGTTTACGCACAGGTCATCAAGACAAAAATTGTAGACTTACCCACTGTAAGTATTGTAACTCACGTCACAACACTCTCCTTCACCGAGAAGTCGACAAAAATACAACTTCGAACATAAACACAGAAAACATAGTATTGTCTGTACACACAAATTCGTCATCAAACATTCATTCATCTATTGCACCCAATCATCAAACCAATGTATTACTTTCCACAGCGATGGTTAAAGTGATGGACAAGAATGGACGTTGTCACAACGCCCGGGCTCTGCTGGACAACGGCAGTACTTCTAACTTCGTGACCTCCGACCTCTGCGAGAAACTAGGTCTGCCGCGTCATAACACAAACTCAACTGTCATCGGAATCAACAGTAAACTTTCATCTAGTACTAAAATGTGTACATTGTCACTCCAAGCTTCTAATGGCAGCTATAAGGCGAGCGTCGATTGCTATATATTGCCAAATATCACTACATCATTGCCTTCAACATTTATATACAAAGAACACATACCCATACCTACCGGAATCGAACTAGCCGACCCCTCTTTTAACGTTCCTTCGGCTATTGATATACTAGTCGGGGCTAGCATCTTTTGGAGCATTTTAGGATCAAACACAATAAGCCTAGGTAAACATCAACCCACTTTACGTGAATCCAAACTAGGATGGATTGTGTCTGGCAGTGTTCTTCAACATTCCTCTTTCAAAAATACTCACACGCATTGCCACTTCACTCAATCTCTTGAATCTCAGCTTAGTCGGTTCTGGGAGTTAGACTCAGTCTCTTCTAGTCATTCTTTGTCTAAGGAAGAACGAGAATGCGAGACAATCTTCAGAGAGACAACAAGACGAAATAAAAAAGGTGAGTTTATAGTTACTATTCCTCTTAAACAGTCTCCTGACGTTCTGGGATATTCATACACAAAAGCAAAATTAAGATTTCTTTCTGTAGAGAGAAAATTACAGCGCGATGAGAAACTGAAGAATGATTATCATAATTTTATGCGTGAGTATATAAATCTTGGGCATATGATACAAAATACACCTCATACACATAAATCAACATCAAACAATCACTCTTCTAACATAACATCGGACACTCATTCATCGTACATAACAAAAAACGTTCATTCATCGGACAACACATCAAATAACAATCCTTCTAGCATTACGTCAAACATACAATCACATAACACAACATTAAACACATCCATACAACAATCCGAAGCATACAACACTTCAAACATAATACAGAAATCTACATCTGAGAATTTGCACGCATTTAATAAAAACATAAATAATTACTTACCTCATCATGGAGTGATACGGGAATCCAGCACAACCACTAAACTACGAGTAGTGTTTGATGCATCAGCAGCAACGTCCTCCGGTAAGTCGTTTAATGACATACAGCACATCGGCCCTACAGTACAGGACGATCTTCTTTCCATCCTGCTGCGATTCAGGCAACACAAATATGTGGTTACCAGCGACGTGGAGAAAATGTATCGGGCTATACAAGTAGAACCTTCTCAACGTAGTTTACAGCAAATATTATTTAGATTTGATCCGTCAGAACCGTTGCATACTTACATTCTGAACACTGTAACATACGGAACGGCATCCGCTCCCTTCTTAGCTACTCGATGTTTAATTGCTCTTGCTGAGCAATGCACAGATCCAGAGACTAAACGGGCAATAGCACATGACTTTTATATGGATGACTATTTGGGAGGGGGTAATTCAATTGAGATGGTAACAAAACTTTGTCGTAATATTATCAATACACTAGACTCAGCAAAATTTAACTTACGTAAATGGCGATCTAATAGTACAAAAATATTGCAAACTATTTCTGAAATTAAGGCAGATAAAGATAAGACGTTAAATTTAAATAACTCTGCGCCGAGCAAAACTCTTGGTCTTCACTGGAACTCTGAATCAGATAACTTCTTCTTTTTGTTAAATTCACATCAGACCTTTAAAGTCACTAAACGCACAATCTTGTCAGAAATTAGTCAGGTTTTCGATCCTTTGGGGCTCGTCGGACCATGCATTGTTGAAGTCAAATTAATAATACAACAGTTATGGAAAACCAAGTCCGACTGGGATGAAGAAGTTCCAATCAACTTAAAAACATCATATTTGAGCTTAATGCAATCACTTCCATCACTTAATAATATAAATATTCCTCGATGGTCCTTTAACGACGACACTGTTACCATCGAAATTCATACGTTCTCAGACGCATCAGAACGCGCTTACGGAGCGAGTTGTTATATTAAAACTATTACAAGTAATGGCAATATTCGCGTTCGCCTTTTAGCTTCTAAGAATAAGATTGCACCCATTAAGTCAAGTACAATACCTCGTCTTGAATTATGCGCGGCCTTATTAGGTACTAGACTATATATAAAAATTATCAAGTCACTCACTGTTCAGTTTGATCGTTCTTTCTTCTGGACAGATTCTACTATTGTGCTAGGATGGCTAACCGCACCTTCTAATCGCTTAAAATCGTTCGTTCGAAATAGAATTAATGAAATACATGAAAGTACGAATGGCCACAACTGGAGCTACGTACCGTCTAAAGAGAACCCAGCAGACCTGGTTTCTCGGGGGGCGAGGGCTGATGTACTCAGCGCATCCAGTCTGTGGTGGATTGGTCCATCTTTTTTACATTCAACACATACACAATTTCCAGTCAATCCTAACGCACAAACACTAAAAAACCTTCCGGAGATGTCTTTTGTTGTTAACACTACAGAAAATTCAATTGTCATGTTAATGAATAAAATATCAGACTTTTCGAAATTATTAAGAATTACAGCATACATCAAAAGATTTATTTATAATTTAAAAAATAAAAACTCACGGAATACAGATAATAATTTATTATTTACGGAAATATCTTCAGCTCACAATACCTTAATTCGTCTTGCACAGCAGGATACGTTTCCGGAGGAATATCATATTCTCAAATCAAACCAAATTTTGCCCTCGAAAAATAGACTTCTATCTCTTTCTCCTTTTCTCGACTCTGACGACATTATTCGAGTTGGAGGTCGACTCAATAATTCTTTCTACAGTTACGATGTTAAACACCCAATACTCTTGTGCAGTAAACACATTCTTACAAAACTTATTTTTGTTAAACAACACAAAGATTCCCTTCACGCTAGCCCTTTACTTCTACTTTCACAAATAAGACAGAAATACTGGCCGCTTGGTGGGAGAAATTTAGCGAAGTGTATAGTAGGCCTATGTATTCGCTGTGTTAGGCAGAAGGCTAAAACTACACAGCCCGTTATGAGCGACTTACCGAGCGATAGGCTGCAATTAGAATTTCCGTTTCTGAATACTGGAATTGATTACGCCGGGCCGGTGATGATTCTCAATCGAAAGGGGCGTGGTGGTAAACTGATAAAATCATATATTTGTGTTTTTATTTGCTTTGCAGTGAAAGCGTTGCATTTGGAGATCGTCTCGGATCTTACCAAGGAGGGCTTCCTTAGCGCACTCGATCGCTTCATTGCCCGTCGAGGGAAACCGCAGAATATTTACTGCGATAATGGAATTTCGTTCGTTGGAGCCTCCAACTATTTAATTCATAATTGTGTTCATGACATCAACAGTCTAGGTATAAGGTTTAAATTTATTCCCGTTTACTCACCTCATTTCGGTGGACTGTGGGAAGCTGCCGTTAAGTCTGTTAAATTTCATTTGGTAAGAATATTGGGTCAATCACACTTAACTTATGAAGAGATGACAACTTGTCTGGCACAGATTGAGTCTATTTTAAATTCTAGACCTCTTACACCGATGTCATCAGATCCATCTGACTTAACCTTCCTTACGCCCGCCCATTTCCTTATTGGTCGGCCACTCACTTCGGTACCATATCCCGACATCACGGAAGCCAACATCACTCGTCTTCAACGTTTCCAACGAGTTGAAAGCCTAAAGCAACATTTTTGGAGGCGATACTCTAATGAATATGTTTCTCTCTTACAACAGAGATACAAATGGAAAAAATCTTCAGGTCAACTGCGGATCGGTGCAATGGTCATTATCAAGGACAAGACATTGCCGCCAATGATGTGGCTTTTGGGACGAATAGTTCGTCTCGTACATGGCAACGACGGCATCGCGAGGGTTGCTGACATTGCAACCACGAAAGGCATACTACGCCGGGCATACAATAACATATGCCCGCTTCCTGTGGACTCCTCGGAGATCCATATTGAAGAAGACGACTCTTCAACGCCGGGGAGGATGTCTGCGCCAGTACGTCACATACGAGCGGGGACTACGAGGTCTGCGGGGGGGTCCAACCACCACCACGGCATCGACGACTCGAGCGGCGATGACCGAACACACACAGCGACACAGAACACTACTGGAACGATATAGAATCGCACGCGCGACTCGCGGCTAATATTGCAAATACTTTATATACAGTCCACCTAACAATAAAACCTCAAGAACAAAACCTTTATTTTACTGAGCTACCGAACAAATGCCGTTCGCGAGGTTACGGGCATTCGTGAAGTTGATATTTTTGGCCTTAAGGGCCAGGGAAACTCGATCCCAAGCTGCCTTCTCTTGGAGGATTACCGGGGGAGGGGTCTGGGTTTTATTTTGTGCCACCGGACGCGGCGACGGAGTGGCACGGGCTGGAGGCGCAACGGGAGTCTGAGGGCGGGGGCGCGACGCGTTCGCGGCTTTGCTAATTTTAGCGGCCGCGGGAGCTCGAGACTCTGCGGCACGCTTCTTACCCTTTTGTACCAGGGTGAATCCATCCGTCGATGAGGCGGGAGCGAGGTCGACCTCCATCTCCGAGTCAGAGTCGGAGGACGAGGAGACGGGCGCAGGTGACCTACGAGCAGGTGTTTTGGAGGGCACGACGGAGGCTGCGGATGATCGCGCTGCTGGAACGGTGGCCACGGCGGACGACGCAGCAGTTTTACTCGCCAGTATAGGCGACGCGGGAACGGCAGGCACGACGGAGGCTGCGGTGCTCGATGCAGAAGCTTTGCACGCAGGTACAGGCGACGCAGGAGCAGCGAGCTCGGCGGAGTCCACGAGAGGGCTCGCGGTGTGATCGGCCTTGAAGGCCAGAAACTCTGAGGCGAGCTGTGGGTGGCGAAGTCGGAGGAATTCCGTGAATACAGCGTCCATGATCGCTGAGTGCCCAGGTGGGGCGGCCCCGGGTCTTGAAAACACTCGCCTTGCGGCGAGGCCCCAACTTCTCGAACCTGAGCGGTTCTATTGAACACAGGTGGCGATGCGGCACGATTACTACAGGACAAAGAAAAAACACAACAAAACGGAAATAACAAAAAGAAACAGAACAATTAAACACTTCCAGGAAAACAGTTTGTCGGCAGATGTACCACGAACACAGAAACAACAAAAAGAAACAAAACAAATAAAAACTTCCAGGTAGAGCACTTAGTCGGCAGATGTACCACGAACATAGGCCGCGCGAACAATGGCCGGGCTAACAAAAGCCAGGCGAACAAAGACCGGGCGATCGAGTGGTCGATGAGCACGTCCGCACGTGACGGGTGCCTCTATCGGAATGATCGAAACGTATAAAATACTCTGACGTACTGTATCGAAAGTGACACTTCCGATACTTTCTTAATTTAAATGTACAACGTAAAATATCGAAAGAGTCACATTCGATAATTTTAATAAAATAGTTCCCAAGTAAATAATCGAAACGGGCCGTTTCGATTGTTCACACAAATTGATTAACGTAGTAAAGTATCGAAACTAACATTTCTCAAAAACTATGAAGAATTTGGGATAAAATGAGATATACATTTAATTGCCAGTAAAAGTTTCCCATATATCTGAAATTATTTGCAGATAGGCCAATAAATGACAATTTGGTACACAAAATTAACTTCAAAGTGCTCTCCTGTAAAGTACCGTTTTTCAATTTCGATATTATACGTAGGGACAGTCGGACTGACTGTCAGAGATTCACTGACTGAGACGGACGGAATGACTGTCTGACACGGAATGCCACGACTCTGTCCACGTACCGCCATTTTATACTGTGGCGTTACGGAGTCTACCCTTCATTTTGTGATATTTATCAAAACAACATTTCATCATTTAAAATAATAATCAAAACCACCGTCTTAGTATTACTAAAAGTCGTTATCCACGACATATATTTCTTGGCCTTCTCGAGTCAGGATTCATTTTAGCAACTCGACGACAAGATTTGATATCTGCATCAGATATGTTGACACTCAAACACTTACAAAGTTTTTTAAATAAGTGATTAAGGTTCTCATGATTATTCTCCGGAACTTCGTGAATCTCAATATTGAGGTCTCGAGAAATTTTCTCCACCATAGAAACTCGATTCTGAAGCCTGTGTAAAGATTCCCCGGTTTTATTAATTTGTAGTGTGAGTAACTCGATTTCTTTTTCCTTATCAGAAATTTTGGATCGGATACTTTTCTGCTCAGCAGACATGAAATCCGTCATTTGCGAGAAATCCACTCTCAAGCCCTCAACAGCACGATCAACCTCCTGAGACACCATTTCTGTGATATCCTTCCTAAGCGAGGATCGCAAATGAGTCATGAACGAAGAGCCAGGCGCTAGTTTCATATCGAGAAGCCGCCCTATGCTCTCCAAGGTCACTTGTCCGCTGATCGATTCCATGTCCGAGGAAGCAACTGCAGTCGAGTCGTAGGAAGTAAAAGAGAAAGAAACATTGACAGTGTCATTCAAATCAGGACGCTTGTGGATCGGAGTACGAGGGTGGCACTGAAAATTTCGGGAATTAACGAAGTGACACAACATTACTATTTAAAAATGTATTTATTGCTTTTCGAAGTATTCTCCGCGAAATTTTTCCATACGATGGAACCAATCATTGAAGCAACCATTCCATTCGGAAGTTGGGGTCTCCAAAATGGCCGTTTTGTAGGCGTCCACAGCTTCTTCAGGTGATGAAAATCTCTGTCCACGCAATTTATTCTTTATTTTAGGGAAAGTATAGAAATCATTAGGGCTTAAGTCGGGGCTGTATGGTGGATGGTCTAATAATTCTATGTTTTCTTGCTCTAAAAACTCTTTTGTTCTGTGCGCGGTGTGAGAACTCGCATTTTCGTGATGGAGGATGATGCGGCGGTTGCAGTTCTCTTTACGGAGTTCAGAAACGACCTGTGGCAAACAAATGCTAGCATACCATTCTGCATTAACCGTTCTTTGCCCCTCAAGAGGAATAGTCGTAACATGGCCGGTTTTGGAGACAAACGTGGCCACCATTTTTTTTGCAACACTCCGTGAACGAACAATTTTTGTTGGCTTTAACTCATTTTCGAACACCCAAACTCGTGATTGTTTTTTTGTTTCGGGTTCGTACGCGTATATCCAGGATTCGTCACCTGATACAATGTTGTATACAGCATTTGAGGATCCTGCGTGGAATCTTTCGAGAGTTCTGACGCACCAAGTAACGCGAGCCGCTTTTTGCTCTTCACAGAGCGAATGCGGTATCCATCGGGAAAACAACTTTTTTACACCTAATTGTTCATACAAGATTATTTGTATTTAACTCATGCCAATGTCTAAAGTTGCCTGAATTTCGCGGTATGTCACATGTCGATCTTCCTCAATCAGCTTACGCACAGCATCAACGTTTTCTTGGGTGACTGCAGTTTTTGGACGACCTTAACGGGGATCATCACTGAGCTTGATACGTCCATGTTGAAACTCAGCAAACCAACGATAAATTGTGGTTTTGGATGGGGCTTCATCACCAAATGCAGAAATCATCCGGTCAACACACTGTTTTTGTGTTAAACCACTTCGAAAGTCATAATAAATCATCGCTCTTGAATTTTCTCGAGTCAATTCCATTTTCTCAACGAATAAACAAGTTTGACAAAACCTCGTGACAAGACCGAGAATCTTTTTTTAAATAAATAAATGGTATTCGATTTTTAAAACCAAGGAGTTTTCAATTAAAAAGATTTTAATATGACAGGAACAGTGGAAATATTCCATTCCCGATACTTTTAGTGCAGCCTATGTATTGCAGTTAGTTTTACGTTTCGTAACGTTTTGACAAGAAGGACAGCTTAAAGACGCAATTTGCTTAGCGCTTAATTGTTTCCTTGAAGCGGGAGCAATATTCAGGCAATCAAAGCAGTATTCTGAAGCACATTTATTGCACTTAAATTTTTCCTTGCATAATTTTGTAGTGCAACCCAAGTGCAAGTGCAATGCATTGTTAAATGTTTCCCAAATATAGCTCAATAAGCAATTGATGCAAAATGTTTAAGCAAGTACCACAAATAAATAAGCAGTAAGATGCATAATTTTAGTTACTGTACGTCAATGCACCGCAGTCCGTCGAGCGGATCACACAATCGCCACGCGCAGGCTCCAGAGTTCGAACACTACACGCCGCGCACTTTTTGTGTAAGAATTAGGACGAAGAATAAGTCCAACACACTCACAGTTTGTTCCAAATTCACAGTCAGCCAACAAAAGCATCAATCCTAAAGCGAGAGATCCGATACTTTTCAAAATGTCCGCGAAGCTAAATGGCCGTAGACCCAAGCAGAAACGAGAGGGCCCGAGTTTGAAGACCAAGGCCCCACACAACAGACACAAACTCTAAACTTTAATAAAACTAAACAATTTAATTACATTAATAAACTACGAGCAGCAAACTACACACGTCCACTCAGCACGACAACTAGTGGGCGAAAAGTGGGCGATTGCCCGACCTCGGTTCGGGGCACATCTGGCGTCCAAGTGTTTTTCTCGGAAGTGACTACCTGTGCTAATTGCGTCGCATCGCCATCTGTGAGCGGGCGGACCCTTAAATTCCAGGAATTCGTTCGGTAACTTAGTGGCCCGTTTGCAAGCGGACGGCTGTGTGCCGTAATTAATTGCGATTATTACAACTTTTGGGGCCTCGCCGTAAGGCGAGTGTGTTTTTAAAGTCCCGGGGCAGCCCCCCCTGGGCACTCGTCCATTATAATGGCGTCCACGGTCGACCTGTTTGCAGAATTTCTTCGCCTTAGGTACCCAACGCTGTCGGCAGAATTTTTAGAATTCAAGACCCATCACGCAGCAAACTCGCCGGCGGTCTCCGTTGCCCCCGTCGCTCCTGCGTCATCCATCGCGGCCTCCGTCACGCCCGCCGATCTCGTGACCCCGATACTCGCGCCCAAAACTTCTGCGTCGACCGTTGCAGCTTCCGCCCCAACCGTGCGTTCGTCGGCGACCTACGTTGCATCCGTGCGTTCGTCCACGGCCTCCGTCGTGCCTGCGTCGTCCACTGCGCCGGCTAAAACACCCACCGGCAGGTCGCCCGCGCCCTCCTCATCCGATTCAGAGTCGGACATGGAGGTCGACCCTTCCCCCGCCGCCGCGACTGATGGATTCACAGTAGTCCAAAAAGGTAAAAAGCGCGCTGCGGAAGCCCGAGCTCCCGCGGCCGCTAAAGTAAGCAAAGCCGCGAACGCGTCGCGTCCCCGCCCTCCAACCCCCGTCGCTCCCGCTGTCCGTGCCACACCGTCGCCGCGTCCAGTGGCACAATCTAAAACTCAGACCCCTCCCCCGGTAATCCTTCAAGAGAAGGCAGCTTGGGACCGAGTTTCCCTGGCCCTTAAGGCCAAAAATATTGATTTTGTCAGCGCCCGTAATCTCGCCAACGGGATTCAAATAAAAGTAACGACACCCGACGACCATAGGGCCCTCTCAAGTTACCTCCGAAAGGAGCGTATAAGTTTCCACACTTATACGCTCCAGGAGGAGCGCGAACTCCGCGTTGTCATACGTGGAATCCCGAAGGAGCTAGATGCCGATCTCGTCAAGGCTGATCTGATAGAACAAGGTCTACCAGTAAATTCCGTGCACCGCATACACACCGGCCGCGGTAGGGAGCCATACAATATGGTTCTAGTCGTCCTCCAGCCTACCCCCGAGGGTAAGCACATTTTTAACATACAGACCGTCTGTAAGCTCTCCGGTATCGCCGTCGAAGTCCCACATAAAAAGGCACTCCTAGTCAGTGCCATAACTGCCAACTGTACGGGCACTCTTCCCGTAACTGTCACGCGCGCCCCCGATGTGTTAAGTGTTTGGGCGATCACGCCACGGCCCTTTGTACTCGCGACCTGAAAACCGCCACCGAACCGTCACCCCGCGAACTACCGTGGATGCCCCCGAGCTCCAAAAATAAATCGCCGCGTCGCCCGCCAAAACCGCCTCCGAGCTTCCCGCCCAGACATCAAAGCCTCAGCACCCTCTGTGCCGAAGGCTAAGCCTGCCTTCGTGCCGGCGCCGGTGCCCAGCGGCTCGGCCTGGGCTAAACCGTTGCCGTACACGAACACGGCTGCAGCTCCTCCCTCCGCGATTCGTCCCGCCCCCACGATACGTCCCTCCCCCGCGATTCGTTCCTCCCCCGCGACCAGCACTCAGACCGCGTCCGATAATCTCGCTCTAGCGATCGACTAGCGATTTTCAGTCGATCAACTTTGAGCGTGTTAACGCCTTGGGTGACGCCATTCGCGCCGCCTCCACTGCACAACACTTCATCGCCGTTGTGCAGGAATACGCTGACGTATACGCGTCGTTAAATACGTACGTCCTCCCCTCACTCCGCCGGTAATCAATGGCGTACATTAGTAGAATAAAGCCCTTATCCGTAACGATAGGATTTTTTAACGCTTACGGTCTCGCAAATCAACGTCAGGTTTGTGATTTTTTGCGTGACCATCAAATTGACATTTTCTTAGTGCAGGAGACTCTACTCAAGCCCGTGCGTCGCGACCCTAAAATCGCGAACTATTGTTATAGTTATCGTTCCTAACCATGTTTGGTTAGGAACGACAGGCTCACTGCTCGTGGTGGTGGTACCGTCATTTACTATAGAAGAGCCCTACATTGCGTCCCGCTCAATCCTCCCGCGCTCGCTAACATCGAAGCATCAGTGTGCCGAATCTCACTGACGGGTCACGCGCCGATCGTTATCGCGTCCGTTTATCTTCCTCCGGATAAGATCGTTCTAAGCAGTGATATCGAGGCGCTACTCGCCATGGGAAGCTCTGTCATTCTGGCGGACGACCTAAATTGTAAACACATCAGGTGGAACTCACACACCACAACCCCTAATGGCAGGCGGCTCGACGCGTTAGTCGATGATCTCGCCTTCGATATCGCCGCGAGTCGGCCTGAGGGGCCTACGAGGGGGGACATAGCTACTACCGTATCCGATTTGAGAGTACGAGCTAAGCGGTAGTAAGACCTTCGAGAGGGCGCGAGTTCTTCTAAGAAATCAGACCATCTGGCATCTCGGACTTCGGCGATGCGAGACTTTACGTCGCGTTGCAGGGCACGCATTTGAGTAGGATTTTCCACGGTATGATACCTATCGTAGGCGCGGATCGAGGCGTTCTTAGCTCGAAGGAGTTCCCTAATATCGTCGGGCAATTTGAAGCGGTGAAGGAAGTCCTCCGCCACAACTTGCTTCGATGACCTATTTAATGTCGAGGTGATGTGTGACGTTACGATGTCTATGGCTTCAACGGAGACGGAGACGGAGACGGAGAGGAGACGGAGAGGAGTCCGGGCTAAACGGGAGCGATGGTGGATCAGATTCAGCCAGGCTAATGCCCAGCGTGTGCCAATCCACCACAGTCCTCGTGACGGGAACGGAATCGGGAGCGCGACCGAGCTTCATAGGAGTGGGTAATATCGGTTTTGCCGCGTATCGAATCGTATCTATATATCGAGTATCAATATCGGATATTGAATCTATATATTGATGGATGCTAGTAGATTTTCTCGATTCATGATATTTGAGATTTTAAACGATACGCTGATATAATATCGTAGTAGATATAGATTTAAGTCAACGTTATACGGTTGGTTTTCTGATATCAATTTATAATATGACTAGCTGACCCGGCAAACATTGTTTTGCCATATATAAGATTTCTAGGGAATTTCTAGTGTAGAAAAAAAAACTAACTTATTGTAAGTGTGTAAGGATGTGGTAAATGAGTGAAAGAGGTATGTAGTGCTGTGAACGATGAGGGAATATATAATAAAAATAACAAAACCTCATTCAACCACATAATACCTCATTATAACAAAAAAAAAAGTCCAAATAAAAATATATGTTGAGTTTTGCTGGACTTCCACCGGGCGCGTCCGTAGGTGGCGGATAACGGGATCCTCTGGGAACAGTCCCACTCCCAGGGGTATCGTCCGATCTTTTTCGTTGCAAGGATTTCTAGGTGTTAGGTAGGTAGGCTAGGTGTAGGAGTAGGGTAGCCTAGTTAGGCTTTGCAACGAAAGAGATCGGATGACGCGGACCAAAACCAGCAGGGGGAGTTGCGGGCTCTCCACGCCCTTCACTCGCTGAAGGGTGTTCCTCCTGGAGACGCTCGGGCTCCCTCTCTCTTCCCCTTCTTCCCCTTTTTGTTTTTTTTTTCGGGTGACGTCCGACCCGTTTCGGACCTAACCCATGGGTGATGGTGGGCCACTTTTGGCCTGCCCTTCGATGGAGAAGTGAGCCGGCGTTGCTTACGCATCTTCCGGCCGCTGGTCGCCATGTCCCCGGCTTCGGCTACAGGGGCACGCCCTCCAGAGGGGGGTAACGGTATACCGGCGTGGCTTCGTCGTAGTTGCTCTCTTGAGCGTCGGGCGGTGGTCTGTCGTGTTGCTCGTTGCACTCGGCGGGCCGCCGGCCAACCCGTAATCCTCACCGCGTGGGGGACGGGGGCCGCTGCCGCGAGGCACGGGGCCGCGAGGACGTAAACCTCTTTAAAAAATGCCCCAATCCTAAGCTCTGGTGCCCGGCGATGGGATGAATGGCTGGAGGGAGTCCAGTCCCAAGGGTACCAACCAGATCCCAGGGGACCGACCCCTGGTTAATCAAAAAGGAAAAATGAAAATGGCAACAGTTAAAGAATTATTACCCCAGGAGGGTACCTCCCGCTCTGCGGGGGGAGAATCCCTCCGTGCGGTCGAGCGATCGGCCGCACGCTGCCCCACCGTTTCTGGGGGGGGCAAACTTTGTCAAGACGAAGGGGGCGACGGCACGGGTCGCGTAAGGGACCGAGTTCCCACCGTGTTACTGGAGCGCTGTGACAGCCTGATTTCCCTGCACTCGGCGCGAAGCTCCGCGAGGGGCGACGCGTCCAGTGGGAGGGAGACTCCGGCTCTGTTCGCCGATAATGTTCGGCAACGGACTCGGCGGAAGCGGAAGTCGGCTCGACGGCCGGCGTCCTCCGCTCCGTCTGACTCCTCGGAGGGTGAGCCTGCCAGCGCCAAATATATGGCGTTGGCGGAAGGGCCGGCGACTGCTGCGGCGTCGCTCGCCACTAATTGTGACGTTTCTTCCCGCGGACTGGATGCTGCCTCCTTGGCGCAGTCCAGGGCCGCCTGCCGAAAGGCACCGAATGGGACAGAGGTGGGAGAGGTCGAGCGACTAGAGCGCTCCCTGACGGAGGTGGGTCCCTATGACCCTCTCCGTAGATTAAACATTATTAAAAAACTTGTGTCCGCGGTGGCGACGAAGTCGAGCGCGGGCTTAAGGGGTGACTGCCTACGGGCCCTCAAATCTTCAGCCACCTCGATGGAGGAGATATTGGTGGAGGTGGTGGAGCGCACGACGGACAAGGAGAACGCGGACCTGCGGCGGGAGCTGGACCTTATGCACGCCCGCTTTGCGCAGGTGAGCGAAGAGAACGGCCACCTGCGAGCTGAAAACGGTCAAATCAAGGTTGACATGGCAGAGCTGCGCACGCTGGTCAATGACCTGATAGAGCAGCAGCGCAGCTCGGCCCCCGTTCCCCCTCCGCCCGAAGTGGAAGATGAAAGCGAGGCCGAAGAGCTGAGGCGGCGCCTCTTAATCTTGGAGGCACGCCGCTCCAAGGTGGAGCGTGCGAGGCCGCCCCTCGCTCACGAGGCGAAAGGCGCTGCCCCCATACCGGCACCCCGAAAGAAAATGGCCGCAAAAACATCTGGCGGTCCCAAAAAGGATGCGACACCAGCGGCACGTTCGGCCGCTTCGGCTGCTGCTCCGGCCAAACCCGGATCATCGGCAAAGGATATGGGGGCACCAAAACCCGCCCCCTCAAGGGCACCTATCACCGGCCAGCCCAAGACCCAGAAGGCCGCTCCTGCCCCGTCCCAGCCTGCGAAGGTGGGGCCCGGCAGGAGTCGGAATAAAAAGAAGGGGGGCGTCAACGCCGCCAAACCGGCACCAACTCCCCAGCCCCGCCCACTGCCCCCGGCCCCAGCAAACATGGATGAGGCCTGGACGACGGTAGTGCGGCGGGGGCCTAAGAAAGTGGCGGCGCCTCCTGCGCCGCGCCCCAAGCCCGCCCCTGCGGCCACCGCTCCCCGCCAAGAGGGTCGAGCGGAGCCGAGGGGCCGAAATGGACGAAGGAGGCCGCGCGCCCCGCGGTCGGCTGCAGTGGTAGTGGAGCTGCTGCCGGCCGGCAAAGAAAAGGGCATCACCTACCATGAGGTGATGACCCAGGCGCGCGGCGGCGTAAATGTGGACGCCCTCGGCGTGGAGGGGGGCATCAAGGTCCGGCAGACGGCCAACGGGGCCCGTCTCATAGAATGCCCCGGCCCAAACACTAACGCCGCGGCCGAAAAATTGGCGGCCCGGCTGAGGGAGATCCTGCCGGACCCCGAGGTGGTGCGCATCGCGCGGCCCGTAAATATGGCGGAGGTGAAGATTACGGGCCTCGACGAGTGCGCCACGAAGGAGGAGGTCGCCGCGGCCATCGCGTCGCAAGGCAACTGCGCCCTCGCCGACGTCAAAGTCGGGGAGCTCCGGGCGACGTACTCCGGAACCCGGACGGCGTGGGCGCGTTGCCCCATCGCAACGGCGAACCTCCTGGCCACCCCTCCACAGGGTCGGCCTTCGGACAGCCCAGGATGGCTGCGCGTGGGCTGGGTAGTGGCCCACGTGCAACTGCAGGAGAGCAGGCCGTGGCGTTGTCTTCGGTGCTTCGGCACCGGCCACGGCCTCGCCAAGTGCCCCTCGACCGTGGACCGCAGCGGCTTGTGTTTCCGCTGCGGCCAACCGGGGCACAAGGCAGCCTCCTGCACCACAGCCGCGCCGCACTGCGTCTTGTGCGACGCGGCTAAAAGGAAGGCCGACCACCGGGCCGGGGGCCCGGCGTGTAAATCCGCCCCCTCCTCTACCAAAATGAGGAGGGGCGGAAAGAAAAAGAAGAAGGAGAGGCCGGCTGCAACAAGGGCAGCCGGCGAGTCAGTTCCCGCCGCGGCTATTGTCGAGCCGCAGGGCGGGACAGACGAGGGAGCGATGGACGTAGCCTCGTAATGGGTTGCGTCCACCGCTTCCTCCAGTGCAATTTGAACCACTCCGCCAGGGCACAGGATCTCCTCGTCCACACCATGGCGGAGTGGTCAATCGATGTCGCTGTCGCCGCGGAGCCGTACTTCGTCCCCACCGACCAGGACTGCTGGATGGGGGACGTCGACGGCTCCGTGGCCATCGTACTAAGACAGTCCGCGGCGTTACCCCCCTTGGATATGGTGGCCAGGGGACCCGGGTACGTCGCGGCTAGGATCGACGGGACCGTCGTGATCGGGGCGTACTTTTCTCCGAACAGGAGCCTCGCTGAATTCGAACGGTTTCTGGGCGGGCTCGAGGCGCTTTTACACCGCCTCGGGTCCCGCCCAGTCATCGTCGCGGGGGACCTCAATGCCAAGTGTACGGCTTGGGGCTCCCCCCGCACGGATTCGCGAGGCGAGGCCCTTTCGGAGTGGGCGATCGCGACCGGCCTCTGTCTCCTAAACAGAGGCACGGTCGCGACTTGCGTGCGGTGGAACGGGCAATCTCACGTGGACGTGACGTTCGCGTCCCCGTCCGCCGTGCGCCGCACCCGCGGCTGGCGCGTACTGGAGGGGGCGGAGACGCTCTCGGACCACAGATACGTCCGATTTGAGCTCTCTGCCTCCTCCTTGTCGTCGTCGTCAGCCGCGGGCGCCCGCGGCGAGGAGGAGCTCCCGCAAGGTGCACCCCGTTCGTTCCCCAGGTGGGCCTTGAAACGGATGAACAAGGAGTTGCTGATGGAGGCGGCCGCTGTTGCTGCGTGGGCGCCAAAACCCGCGCGGCTCGCGGACGTGGATGCGGAGGTCGACTGGTTCCGGGGCACCATGGCAAACATTTGCGATGCCGCCATGCCCCGGGTCGGCCCCCGAGCACCACGTGGGGGTGCGTTCTGGTGGTCGCCCGAGATCGCAAGACTCCGAGAGGAGTGCGTGAGGGCGCGCCGCCGGAGCGCACGCCACCGCCGCCGCCGTCGTCGCGACGCTGCGTTCGCGGAGACGGCGGCCCAGCTGCACGCTGACTGTCGTCAAAAGCAGACGGCGCTGCAGCTGGCCATCGGCGAGGCCAAGAAGCAGAGCATGAAGACTCTCCTGGAGTCGCTCGATGAAGATCCCTGGGGGCGCCCATACAAGATGGTTCGCAGGAAACTGCAGCCGTGGGCGCTCCCGGTGACCGAGCGGCTCCAGCCTCGGCAGCTGCGGGAAATAGTTTCAGCGCTTTTCCCGCCGGCAGCGGGGGGGGACTTTGAGCCCCCCCAGATGGACGCCACGTGGGGCACGCCTCCGCGTCGCCCCAGCGTTCCCGCTGCCGAGGAGCCCCCGCCCCCTATCACGGGGGCGGAGATCCATGCGGCCGTGTCCAGAATGAGAGCGAAGGACGCGGCCCCCGGCCCTGACGGCGTTCACGGCCGGGTCTGGAGCTTGGCCTTCGAGGCCCTAGGGGACCGGCTCGGGGGGCTTTTCGAAGCGTGCCTCGAGTCGGGACGGTTCCCGTCGAAATGGAAGACGGGCAGACTGGTCCTTCTGCGGAAGGACGGGCGCCCCGCGGACTCACCTGCGGGATATCGCCCCATCGTGTTGCTGGACGAAGCGGGCAAGATGCTCGAGAGGATTGTCGCGGCCCGCATCGTCCGGCACCTGACCGAGACGGGTCCCGATCTTTCGGCGGAGCAATACGGCTTCAGAGAGGGCCGCTCGACGATCGACGCGATTTTGCGCGTGCGTGCCCTCTCCGACGAAGCCGTATCCCGGGGCGGGGTGGCGATGGCGTTATCCTTAGATGTAAGGAACGCCTTCAACACCCTGCCCTGGTCGGTGATCGCGGGGGCGCTGGAGTATCACGGCGTCCCCGCATACCTCCGTCGACTGATCGGCTCCTACCTCGAGGGCAGGTCGATCCAGTGCATCGGACACGGTGGGGCGATGTACCGCTTTCCGGTCGAGCGCGGTGTTCCGCAGGGGTCTGTCCTGGGCCCCCTGCTGTGGAACATCGGCTACGACTGGGTCCTGCGGGGCGTCATTCGGGGTCCCCTCCCCGGGCTGAGCGTAATTTGTTACGCCGACGACACGTTGGTCGTGGCTCCGGGGAGGGACTACCGGGAGTCTGCCCGTCTGGCGTGCGCAGGCGTGGCACACGTCGTCACTAGGATCCGACGGTTGGGGCTCGAGGTGGCGCTCGACAAAACCCAGGCCCTGTTATTTCACGGGCCGGGACGAGCGCCGCCTCTGGGTGCCCACCTCGTGATCGGAGGCGTCCGCGTCGGGGTCGGGGTGACCGGTCTTCGGTACCTCGGCCTCGAACTGGACGGTCGGTGGAACTTCCGCGCTCACTTTGAGAAGTTGGGCCCTCGACTGATGGCGACGGCCGGCTCTTTGAGCCGGCTGCTTCCAAACGTCGGGGGTCCCGATCAGGTGGCGCGCCGCCTCTACATGGGGGTGGTGCGGTCGATGGCACTATACGGGGCTCCCGTATGGTGCCACGCCCTGACCCGCAAGAACGTAGCGGCGCTGCGACGTCCGCAGCGCGCGATTGCGGTCAGGGCGATCCGAGGATACCGCACCGTCTCATTCGAGGCGGCGTGCTTGCTCGCCGGGACCCCACCCTGGGAGCTGGAGGCGGAGGCGCTCGCTGCCGATTACCGGTGGCGTAGCGACCTTCGCTCTAGGGGGGAAGGGCGCCCCGGCGAAGGAGTAGTTCGAGCGCGGAGGCTCCAATCTCGGCGGTCCGTGCTGGAGGCGTGGTCTCGCCGCTTGGCGGACCCGTCGGCCGGCCTCCGAACCGTCGAGGCGGTCCGCCCGGTTCTCGCGGACTGGGTGGGCCGCGACCGCGGATGCCTCACCTTCCGGCTAACGCAGATGCTTACCGGCCATGGTTGTTTCGGCCGGTACTTGCACAAGATAGCCGGAAGGGAACCGACGGCGCAGTGCCACCACTGCGCGGACCGCGACGAGGAAGATACAGCGGAACACACGCTGGCGCGTTGCTCTGGATTCGACGAGCAACGCGCCGCCCTCGTCGCGGTCATTGGAGAGGACCTCTCGCTGCCGCGCGTCGTGGCTACGATGCTCGGCAGCGACGCGTCCTGGAAGGCGATGCTCGACTTCTGCGAGTCCACCATCTCGCAGAAGGAGGCGGCGGAGCGAGAGAGGGAGAGCTCTTCCCTTTCCGCACCGATCCGTCGCCGTCGAGCCGGGGGCCGGAGGCGGGAATATGCCCGTACGTCCCGGCCCCTGTAGGTGGCGGCCTCCCCCCGGTGAAGGTCAAGGGGCGACCTGAGGGGGTGAGGCCGCGCGGCGCGCTACCAGCACTCTAGCGCGCTGCCGTGGAGTGAATAGAGCGACCGGTCGACGGTGTATCGCGTCCCGACCCGGCAGGCTGGTTCTGGTCCAGCGGGGTATTCCGGGACACCAGCGGCACCGTCTGGGCGGCCCGACGGGCTGCCGTACCGAGACGGCCGACGTTTCAGAGCCTTCGATTCGCCTCGAAGGCTCCGTCGGCTGGGCGTCCTTGGGGTGAGCCGCGCCGTCTGGTTGTAGTGTTGACCGCGGTAGCCCCCCTACCTCATCCGGGTTCTGACCTCGGAGGGGATCGGACGTCGGGTGTAAGAGTGCAGGGGAGTCGTTTAGTGGGTGGGTCCTAAAATCCTTGGGCCCGCGGTCTGCTCACAACACCATGCAGATCGTTGAGTCTCACATACCCCGCGCGCCCCTTTTGCGCGGGGACCTCGTAGGAGGTTCGGCCCTCTACCCGAAAAAAAAAAAAAAAAAAAAAAAAAAAAAGGGGTGGACAACCCTCGCCCGAGATCGCAAGACTCCGCGAGGAGTGCGTGAGGGCGCGCCGCCGGAGCGCACGCCACCGCCGCCGCCGTCGTCGCGACGCTGCGTTCGCGGAGACGGCGGCCCAGCTGCACGCTGACTGTCGTCAAAAGCAGACGGCGCTGCAGCTGGCCATCGGCGAGGCCAAGAAGCAGAGCATGAAGACTCTCCTGGAGTCGCTCGACGAAGATCCCTGGGGGCGCCCATACAAGATGGTTCGCAGGAAACTGCAGCCGTGGGCGCTCCCGGTGACCGAGCGGCTCCAGCCTCGGCAGCTGCGGGAAATTGTTGCGGCACTCTTCCCGCCGGCAGCGGGGGGGGACTTTGAGCCCCCCCAGATGGACACCACGTGGGGCACGCCTCCGCGTCGCCCCAGCGTTCCCGCTGCCGAGGAGCCCCCTCCCCCTATCACGGGGGCGGAGATCCATGCGGCCGTGTCCAGAATGAGAGCGAAGGACGCGGCCCCCGGCCCTGACGGCGTTCACGGCCGGGTCTGGAGCTTGGCCTTCGAGGCCCTAGGGGACCGGCTCGGGGGGCTTTTCGAAGCGTGCCTCGAGTCGGGACGGTTCCCGTCGAAATGGAAGACGGGCAGACTGGTCCTTCTGCGGAAGGACGGGCGCCCCGCGGACTCACCCACGGGCTATCGCCCCATCGTGTTGCTGGACGAAGCGGGCAAGATGCTCGAGAGGATCGTCGCGGCCCGCATCGTCCGGCACCTGACCGAGACGGGTCCCGATCTTTCGGCGGAACAGTACGGCTTCAGAGAGGGCCGCTCGACGATAGACGCAATTCTGCGCGTGCGTGCCCTCTCCGACGAAGCCGTATCCCGGGGCGGGGTGGCGATGGCGTTATCCTTAGATGTAAGGAACGCCTTCAACACCCTGCCCTAGTTGGTGATCGCGGGGGCGCTGGAGTATCACGGCGTCCCCGCATACCTCCGCCGACTGATCGGCTCCTACCTCGAGGGCAGGTCGATCCAGTGCATCGGACACGGTGGGGCGATGTACCGCTTTCCGGTCGAGCGCGGTGTTCCGCAGGGGTCTGTCCTGGGCCCCCTGCTGTGGAACATCGGCTACGACTGGGTCCTGCGGGGCGTCATTCGGGGTCCCCTCCCCGGGCTGAGCGTAATTTGTTACGCCGACGACACGTTGGTCGTGGCTCCGGGGAGGGACTACCGGGAGTCTACCCGTCTGGCGTGCGCAGGCGTGGCACACGTCGTCACAAGGATCCGACGGTTGGGGCTCGAGGTGGCGCTCGACAAAACCCAGGCCCTGTTGTTTCACGGGCCGGGACGAGCGCCACCTCTGGGTGCCCACCTCGTGATCGGAGGCGTCCGCGTCGGGGTCGGGGTGACCGGTCTTCGGTACCTCGGCCTCGAACTGGATGGTCGGTGGAACTTCCGCGCTCACTTTGAGAAGTTGGGCCCTCGACTGATGGCAACGGCCGGCTCTCTGAGCCGGCTTCTTCCAAACGTCGGGGGTCCCGATCAGGTGGCGCGCCGCCTCTACATGGGGGTGGTGCGGTCAATGGCACTATACGGGGCTCCCGTATGGTGCCACGCCCTGACCCGCAAGAACGTCGCGGCGCTGCGACGTCCGCAGCGCGCGATCGCGGTCAGGGCGATCCCAGGATACCGCACCGTCTCCTTCGAGGCGGCGTGCTTGCTCGCCGGGACGCCACCCTGGGACCTGGAGGCGGAGGCGCTCGCTGCCGATTACCGGTGGCGTAGCGACCTTCGCTCTAGGGGGGAAGGGCGCCCCGGCGAAGGAGTAGTTCGAGCGCGGAGGCTCCAATCTCGGCGGTCCGTGCTGGAGGCGTGGTCTCGCCGCTTGGCGGACCCGTCGGCCAGCCTCCGTACCGTCGAGGCGGTCCGCCCGGTTCTCGCGGACTGGGTGGGCCGCGACCGCGGATGCCTCACCTTCCGGCTGACGCAAATGTTGACCGGCCATGGTTGTTTTGGCCGGTACCTTTTCAAAATAGCCGGAAGGGAACCGACGGCGCAGTGCCACCACTGCGCTGACCGCGACGAGGATGACACAGCGGAACATACATTGGCGCGTTGCTCTGGATTCGACAAGCAACGCGCCGCCCTCGTCGCGGTCATAGGAGAGGACCTCTCGCTGCCGCGCGTCGTGGCTACGATGCTCGGCAGCGACGCGTCCTGGAAGGCGATGCTCGACTTCTGCGAGTCCACCATCTCGCAGAAGGAGGCGGCGGAGCGAGAGAGGGAGAGCTCTTCCCTTTCCGCACCGATCCGTCGCCGTCGAGCCGGGGGCCGGAGGCGGGAATACGCCCGTACGTCCCGGCCCCTGTAGGTGGCGGCCTCCCCCCGGTGAAGGTCAAGGGGCGACCTGAGGGGTGAGGCCGCGCGGCGCGCTACCAGCACTCTAGCGCGCTGCCGTGGAGTGATTAGAGCGACCGGTCGACGGTGTATCGCGTCCCGACCCGGCAGGCTGGTTCTGGTCCAGCGGGGTATTCCGGGACACCAGCGGCACCGTCTGGGCGGCCCGACGGGCTGCCGTACCGAGACGGCCGACGTTTCAGAGCCTTCGATTCGCCTCGAAGGCTCCGTCGGCTGGGCGTCCTTGGGGTGAGCCGCGCCGTCTGGTTGTAGTGTTGACCGCGGTAGCCCCCCTACCTCATCCGGGTTCTGACCTCGGAGGGGATCGGACGTCGGGTGTAAGAGTGCAGGGGAGTCGTTTAGTGGGTGGGTCCTAAAATCCTTGGGCTCGCGGTCTGCTCAACCCTAATCACTTAGGGGTATGAAAAATAGATAGTAGCCGATTCTCAGGCTTACTGAACATGCATAAAAAATTTCATGAGAATCGGTCAAGCGGTTTCGGAGGAGTACGGGAACGAACTCGCATGAGACAAAACTCATGAAAAGGCAAAGGGGGGAAAGTGACGCGTTTAGTGCGGAGCACATCTCTCCCATCACCCTCCCCCTCGGGACGCCGGACTGGCGGTCGTCGGCGCCACGACCACCAACCCTCTCGGTCGGCAGGCTATCCGAAGCCCGCCTAGATGGCGCCGGTTAGAATGGTCTATCCTACGGAATACCCCGCTGGGTCAGAACCAGCGTGGGTTGAGGATAGCCGGCCTTCCATCACCCGGATGCTCATGCATAAAACGCGTGCAGAGCAGCTTGCACGTCGTCTTCTTAGTCCCCCTTCGCCGGTCCCCAGGCCGACGTGTGAGGGAGAACCGAAACACTTAGAGGGCCAGGGCTTGGGCGAGATCCGCCTCCCTGGCCCCCGCTCGACGGCGGCGGGCCTGTGCGCCCTCACGCGCCCCGCCGCCTCCTTCTGCGAGATGGTGCACTCGCAGAAGTCGAGCATCGCCTTCCACGACTCGTCGTCACCGAGCATCGATGCCACAACACTCGGCAACGACAAGTCGTTTCCTATTTTTGCGACGAGGACACGGCGCCACCCCTCCCATGCGGGGCAGGCGACGAGCGTGTGCTCCGCCGTGTCCAAGTCGCAACCACAATGGTGGCACTCTGCCGTCGGCTCGGCTCCGATCCGGTGCAGGAACTCACCGAAGCAACCATGCCCAGTGAGCACCTGCGTGAGCCGGAAAGTGAGGCGTCCTCTGTCACGATTCACCCAGTTCACAAGAACCGGGCGAATCGCCTCGACGGTCCTACGACCAGCCGAAGGATCGGTCAGCCGTCTGGACCATGCCTCCAGCACGGACCGCCGAGATTGGGCCCTCCGCGCTCTGACCACACTGGGGCTGGGACGCGCCACGCCCCGGGCACGAAGGTCAGCCCGCCACTGATAGTCAGCGGCGAGCGCCTCCGCCTCCAGGACCCAAGGCGGCGTCCCAGCCAGTACACACGCCGCCTCGAAGGAGATGGTGCGATAGCCACGGATGACCCTGACCGCGATGGTGCGTTGCGGCCGTTGCAGCAGCTTCGCTACCCCCACGGCCAGGGACTGGCCTCACACGGGCGCCCCGTATAGGGCCATTGATCGCACCACCCCCGTATAGAGACGGCGCGTCACCTGGTCAGGGCCCCCCACGTTGGGCAGAAGCCGGCTTAACGCGCCGGCCACCCCCAACAAACGAGGGACCAGGTTCTGAAAGTGAGCACGGAAGGTCCAACGACTGTCCAGAATGAGGCCGAGGTACTTCAACTGCACCCCGACCTCGATACGGACGCCTCCAACCATGATATGGGCATCGACAGGTGGCACTCTCCGGGGCCTGTGGAACCACATGGCCTCGGATTTACTGAGCGCCACGTCGAGGCCCAATCTCCTGATTTTACCGAAGACATGCGCCACCCAAGCGGTGGCAAGACGAGCAGACTCAGCAAAACTCCCCCCCCGGGCCACGACCAGCGTGTCGTCTGCGTAACAGATTACGCTTAGGCCCGGGAGGAGGGCACCCCTCAGTACCCAGTCATACCCGATATTCCACAAAAGGGGGCCGAGCACCGACCCCTGTGGAACACCGCGCACGACCGGGAACCTGTGCACGATCCCACCGTGTCCGGTACACGTGACCGATCTGTCCTCCAAGTAGGAACCCACCAGTCGGCGAAGGTAGAGAGGCACTCCGTGTCTTTCCAGTGCCCCCCCTATCACGGACCAGGGCAGGGTGTTAAACGCATTGATCCCCTTGAAGCTACAGTTTATGTAGGAATAATGACTTTTTGGCGGGAACGCGAGGTGTGAAGTTGTGTGATTTGTTTTATTTTGTCTATTTAGTGTTTCTTCAGGTTTAAATGTGTAATAATTGAGTCGACTATTATCAAAGCCGGCAATCTGACTTTTGGACAATTATTGGTAAATCAGAAAAACGAATTATTGACTTTGTATTCCATTGGCAGTCACAAAACTCTTCGGAACGACATCTTAGATAAATAACAAGTTAACTATTAACCTTTATTTAATGCAGGTTTTGAACCGTATTCTTTGAAGGAGACGATTATATTCAAATCAATCTGTATTGACATATCAATAACATTTTTTTGTGCAAATGCACAGATTGCCACCTTTGATAATAGACGACTCAAATTTTGTGGTCGTCGTGGCCTAACGGATAAGATGTCCGGTGCATTCGTGTTGAAGCGATGCACCGGTGTTCGAATCCCGCAGGCGGGTACCAATTTTTCTAATGAAATACGTACTCAACAAATGTTCACGATTGACTTCCACGGTGAAGGAATAACATCGTGTAATAAAAATGAAACCCGCAAAATTATAATTTGCGTAATTACTGGTGGTAGGACCTCTTGTGAGTCCGCACGGGTAGGTACCACCGCCCCGCCTATTTCTGCCGTGAAGCAGTAATGCGTTTCGGTTTGAAGGGTGGGGCAGCCGTTGTGACTATATGAGACCTTAGAACTATATCTCAAGGTGTGTGGCGCATTTACGTTGTAGATGTCTATGGGCTCCAGTAACCACTTAACATCAGGTGGGCTGTGAGCTCGTCCACACAGCAGCGCTAAAAAAAAAAAAAAAAATTGTGGTTTATTAGCTGTTTAATATCTGTGAAAGTGCACAAATGTGCCGCTGTACGTAACTTCTCGGTATCCTCCCACCTGTCGATGCCCATATCGTGGTTGGAGGCGTCCGTATAGGGGTCGGGGTGCAGTTGAAGTACCTCGGTCTCATCCTGGACAGTCGTTGGACCTTCCGTGCTCACTTTCAGAACCTGGTCCCTCGTTTGTTGGGGGTGGCCGGCGCGTTAAGCCGGCTTCTGCCCAACGTGGGGGGCCCTGACCAGGTGACGCGCCGTCTCTATACGGGGGTGGTGCGATCAATGGCCCTATACGGGGCGCCCGTGTGAGGCCAGTCCCTGGCCGTGGGGGTAGCGAAGCTGCTGCAACGGCCGCAACGCACCATCGCGGTCAGGGTCATCCGTGGCTATCGCACCATCTCCTTCGAGGCGGCGTGTGTACTGGCTGGGACGCCGCCTTGGGTCCTGGAGGCGGAGGCGCTCGCCGCTGACTATCAGTGGCGGGCTGACCTTCGTGCCCGGGGCGTGGCGCGTCCCAGCCCCAGTGTGGTCAGAGCGCGGAGGGCCCAATCTCGGCGGTCCGTGCTGGAGGCATGGTCCAGACGGCTGACCGATCCTTCGGCTGGTCGTAGGACCGTCGAGGCGATTCGCCCGGTTCTTGTGAACTGGGTGAATCGTGACAGAGGACGCCTCACTTTCCGGCTCACGCAGGTGCTCACTGGGCATGGTTGCTTCGGTGAGTTCCTGCACCGGATCGGAGCCGAGCCGACGGCAGAGTGCCACCATTGTGGTTGCGACTTGGACACGGCGGAGCACACGCTCGTCGCCTGCCCCGCATGGGAGGGGTGGCGCCGTGTCCTCGTCGCAAAAATAGGAAACGACTTGTCGTTGCCGATTGTTGTGGCATCGATGCTCGGCGACGATGAGTCGTGGAAGGCGATGTTCGACTTCTGCGTGTGCACCATCTCGCAGAAGGAGGCAGCGGGGCACGTGAGAGACGCGCAAGCCCGCCGCCGTCGAGCGGGGGCCAGGGAGGCGGATCTCGCCCAAGTCCTGGCCCTCTAAGTGTTTCGGGTCCCCCTCACATGTCGGTCTGGGGACCGGCGAGGGGGGCCTAAGAAGACGACGTGCAAGCTGCTCTGCACGCGTTTTACGCAAGAGCATCCGGGTGATGGAAGACCGGCTATCCTCGACCCACGCTGGTTGTGGTTCAGCGGGGTATTACGAAGGATAGCTCACTCTAACCGGCGCCATCTAGGCGGGCTTCGGATAGCCTGCCGACCGAGAGGGCTGGTGGTCGTAGCGCTGACGACCGCCGGTCCGGTGTCCCGAGGGGGAGGGTGATGGGAGAGATGTGCTCCGCACTAAACGCTTCACTTTCCCCCCTCTGCCTCTTCATGAGTTCTGTCTCATGCGAGGTTTGGACGTTGGTTGTTGAGCGACAGGAGGTTTTAGTCAGTTCGACTCTGACATGCCCCGCCCTCCATCCCCAGTGGAGGGCGGAAGTCCGGAGATTTCCTCCTGACCAAAAAAAAAAAAATCCTCCAAAAAGTCCACTGAGATCTTAATAAATGACCACCATTTTACTGAGATTATATTTCATCCCATATCATCTCATTTCATTTCACCCCAGTTGATTAATGTCTCAAATTAATCATCTTCATTTCATTTCATTCCATAATATCATTTTTCATAAAAATATGAATATAATTTAAAATAAGATATGACTTAAAGGTCTCAGTTACCAGGTCATAAAATCCATTACAAATGTAGGAATAGTTCCAGCGCACCCTGGCGGCCGTAGATTAACATGTATTCTCGAATATTTATAGTCTGTGGCATGTCACCTTTTACATTGAAAAAAGTCAGGATCGAAATTTTTGAGCGAGCTATAGTTTGTGGTGATAAAATTAATAATTTCAAGTAGATTAATTGTTGTAATTGATATAACTAGTCAATATCAGTAAAATAAAGTTGTGAGTGATTGATATAATGTACAATTTAGGAACCAGAAGTACCGTAAAATTAAATAAAATTTCGCAACCTCAAAAAACCGTTCTGCTTACAGTAAGCACAGTGGGTAGTCTGGCGCTCCGTTTACAACGGGATTTTTTAACGGAACTTGGCGCCAGATTCTACCGAATCTGTGGATCAAATTAATCATCTTCATTTCATTTCACTCCATAATATATTTTTCATAAAAATATGAATATAAATTAAAATAAGACATGACTTAAAGGTCTCAGTTACCAGGTCATAAAATCCATTACAAATTTAGGAATAATTCCAGCGCACCCTGGCGGCCGTAGATTACCATGTATTCTCGAATATTTATAGTCTGTGGCATGTCACTTTTTACATTGAAAAAAGTCAGGATCGAAATTTTTGAGCGAGCTATAGTTTGTGGTGATAAAATTAATAATTTCAAGTAGATTAATTGTTATAATTGATATAACTAGTTAATATCAGTAAAATAAAGTTGTGAGTGATTGATATAATGTACAATTTAGGAACCAGAAGTACCGTAGAATTAAATAAAATTTCGCAACCTCAAAAAACCGTTCTGCTTACAGTAAACACAGTGGGTAGTCTGGCGCTCCGTTTACAACGGGATTTTTTAACGAAACTTGGCGCCAGATTCTACCGAGCTATAGTTTGTGGTGATAAAATTAATAATTTCAAGTAGATTAATTGTTATAATTGATATAACTAGTTAATATCAGTAAAATAAAGTTGTGAGTGATTGATATAATGTACAATTTAGGAACCAGAAGTACCGTAGAATTAAATAAAATTTCGCAACCTCAAAAAACCGTTCTGCTTACAGTAAACACAGTGGGTAGTCTGGCGCTCCGTTTACAACGGGATTTTTTAACGAAACTTGGCGCCAGATTCTACCGAATTTGTGGATAGAGCGACCGGTCGACGGTGTATCGCGTCCCGACCCGGCAGGCTGGTTCTGGTCCAGCGGGGTATTCCGGGACACCAGCGGCACCGTCCGGGCGGACGGCCGACGTTTCAGAGCATTCGATTCGCCTCGAAGGCTCCGTCGGCTGGGCGTCCTTGGGGTGAGCCGCGCCGTCTGGTTGTAGTGTTGACCGCGGTAGCCCCCCTACCTCATCCGGGTTCTGACCTTGGAGGGGATCGGACGTCGGGTGTAAGAGTGCAGGGGAGTCGTTTAGTGGGTGGGCCCTAAAATCTTTGGGCCCGCGGTCTGCTCACAACACCATGCAGATCGTAGAGTCTACATACCTCGCGCGCCCCTTTTCGGCCCTCTACCCGAAAAAAAAAAAAAAAAGGCCTATGAATAATTCTGATAATTTATTTCCATATTCGCTGATAGACATATTATTTTGACTTAAGTTATTTATTTGAGAAAGCATTGAATTTGCAGATTTTTTTGTAAGCAAATAAGATTTGATGTCCTTTACTGGTTTTTAACACGAAAGATATTAGTAACTTTATTTGATTTTTATTTTTTAAGCAATCACTATATAATTCCGTAGTGAGTTAGGCAATCGCCCGATGCCCGTATTTGCTGAATCCACATCGGATGACCCCGTGCGTCATAACAGAAACTGCACCATTGCAGATTTAGCAATAAGTTTACTTTAATAAATATATTGTAATTATAAATTAGTCTTGTAGTACATTCAAACGAATAAACATCGTTTTAATTAAATAAATTCTTTTTTTTATAATTAACTCGTTCGCCGTAACTTAACTGGCGCAGTCGGTAGGATCGCGACACTCGCCTTGAATAGAACTCTTCAGGCTTGAGTGAACGGTATCAACCGTTATTTTCGCGAGCTCATACAACGAATCTACGAACGGCGACTATCATCTAGCGGGAGTTCCGGAGAATTGGGAGTCCTGCTGTACTACAAGGCCCGGTTGGAGATGCAAAGGACATTGGGGTGAGTGCAAGTTGTATTCCCAGTTTCCTGTGCTATATTTCCTGCCGTTATATCCTGAATGTTATGTGTGTTTGTGTATAGACTAAAATCGTTATAAACAAAGCACTACATACACTAGAGTAGGTGAATCTGATAGGTATTTTTTTTTTATATGCATATGTCAATGACACGGTTGTAATTCGCTTGGATAGCAATATTATAAATCATCGGTACGTTTTATTGTTTGCTAAAATCGCGGATCATATAACGTTGCTGATAATTCATTTTCACGCTTTTATCGTACAGAATAAGCAAAGTACTAGCTAATAATCTTACGTAAAAAATTATTATAAAGTTATTTAATTGTGAGTTTTATAGTTTTGTGTTGTATAGCTTATAAAGATGGCAATGGCAAACATCGAACTAGCAACTTTTAAGTTCGTTTCTGAACTGTTACCTAAGTACGATGGTAACCCTAAAACATTGAACTATTTTATTAAAGAAGTAGAAAATGTTATATCATTATTGGATCAACCAGTTAGGGTACACCCCGCTCTTATTAGCTTAATTAAGAGTAAACTGAGCGATACTGCAATTTGTGCAATAGCTTCAGAGGGAAACGTGGATAGTTGGCAATCAATTAAAACAGCGCTAACGCGTAGATTAGGCGAACCACGCAACGAAATACAATTGATGCAAGAATTAATAAGGTTGCGTCGTAATAAGAACGAAGACGCAGAGTCTTTTGGTAAACGTTTACGAGAAATATTAGACACATTAAACGTGGTAGGTAGACACACAGATAAGTCATACTACGAAAATATGGTAATAGATCAGTATGTAAGTCACTTAGACTTTCACGTATCTATTGGGGTGAGGATTTCAAAACCCTCGACTCTGGAAGCAGCTATAGTAACGGCTAGACAAGAGGAGGCGCGATTAGTGTTTAATAGATTTAATAATAGTTTTAGTTCATTAAATATACAGCATAAGCAAAAGGAAATAACTAAGTCTAACCAAATCTCTTACCCGGTAAGTAACCTTCCCCCGCGCAATAGTTGGAACCCGGAGTTAAAACCACAACGAGGGCCAACCATGCCGTCTTGGAGGAGTGGTCCGGCGTCAGGTAAGGTGAGACCTAGCGGATCAGGTACCTTTAGGAATACAGGCAACTTTAGACCACAACTAAATGTACCTCGACAGCAAATAAACCCACCACAAAGAGTATCAGACGTCACTATGAGGTCAGTAAACAAGCCCGAAAAACTGCGCTTTGCACCGGAAGAAATGTTCTACACACAGCATAGCCAGGAGCAGTATTACCCTGACAATTACGACCCATATTACAGTGGTGAGTACTATAACCATAACATGCAATACAGCGACCAAAACTACGAGTATACGCCAGATATGTCGGGAGAAGAATCAAATCAACAGGATTTTCTTCAGGACGAGGACCAATCGAACCTCAGCTGATAAAGACTGTTAACCTCAACCACCACGGCAAAGACCACCTCCCTTACATCGAATTACCGGAGTTTCAAGGTAAATTTCTATTAGATACTGGTGCCTCACGTTGTATGATATCACCGGATGTAATAGCCGGTACTAGCCTCGAACAATGCATCGAACGTGAGCCATTTACAGTAAAAACCGCACATGCTACTACTCGTCACGAGCACGTTGCAATTTTACCTTTACCGTGCCTGTTCAACACCGATATACACCATAAATTTTTATTGTTTGATTTTGACCCAAAATATAAGGGCCTTATTGGGATGGACTTGTTTAAAAAATTAGGCTGTAATATAGATTTCAAAAACAAAGTGTTGCGAACATTTAATACCGAAATACCAATCTATTTCGACTATCCGGTAAAGCAAGTTAAAATAGAACCGAACTGCGAGAGGTTTATAACGGTTAAAACAAATTACACCGACGGTTATTATATTTGTGACGATTTCACTTGGTCTAAAGGATTAAAGTCACCAGCCGCGATAGTGACAGTAAAAAACGGGACTTTCAGGACATCTATAATCAATTATAATGATACACAGCAAATAGTGAGTAACAATCGTATGTTAGCCCTAAGCCCACTACCGTCACAGTTGATAGAAAGCAGTCAGAAGTACGAAATTAATAAAATTGAGACGGAAACTGACATAGATAAAGAACTTTGTGAAAATTTAAAGAAAATTCGTACCAGCCACATGAACGAGGAAGAAAAACGGGAAATTACTAAAATCTGCTATCAGTACCGTGACATATTCTACTCGGAAAACATTCCTTTATCGTTTACCCATACAGTAAAACACGAATTAAGACTAACCGACGACACCCCCATCTTTGTACGAAGTTATAGACAGGCTCCCCAACAACGAACAGAGATACAAAAACAGGTAGATAGTCTATTAAAACAAGGAATCATTAGGGAAAGTATCTCCCCTTGGTCGTGCCCGGTACACATTGTTCCAAAAAAACCGGATGCATCAGGAAAAGTTAAATGGAGACTTGTTATTGACTATAGAAGACTTAATGACAGAATTATAGAAGACAAGTACCCCTTACCAAACATTAACGACATCCTTGACAGATTAGGGCGCGCACAATATTTCACGACCATAGATTTAGCAAGCGGCTACCATCAATTAGAAATGCACCCTAAAGACGTAGAGAAAACAGCGTTTACTACTGAAAGAGGCCATTATGAGTTCCTAAGAATGCCTTTCGGACTAAAAAATGCCCCGAGCACTTTCCAGCGTCTTATGGACCATATACTCCGAGGTATAGACAACGTATTTACGTACTTAGATGACGTCATAATAGCCGCGACGTCCCTACAAAACCACAATGAAAAACTGAAATTAGTATTTCAGCGATTCAAAATGCATAATCTGAAAGTTCAGTTAGACAAATCAGAATTTCTACAGAAGCACGTTAACTTTCTAGGACATGAATTGACTGACCAAGGACTAAATCCTAACAAGGACAAAATTAAAGCAGTATTAAATTTCCCTATACCACAAACGCAAAAAGACATAAAAGCTTTCTTAGGACTAGTCGGGTACTATAGGAAGTTTATTAAGGACTTTGCGAAGTTGACGAAACCTTTAACAGCATGTCTAAAAAAGAACGCAAAGGTTGAACATACAAACGAATTTTTAGACGCAGTTGATAAATGCAAACAAATCCTAACAAACGCCCCAATCCTGCAATACCCTGACTTCGACAAACCGTTTATTTTAACGACAGACGCATCTGACTTTGCTTTAGGAGCAGTACTTTCCCAAGGCAATGTGGGCTCAGATAAACCAGTAGCCTATGCCTCAAGGACATTATCAGATACTGAGATCCGTTACTCTACCATAGAGAAAGAACTGTTAGGGATAGTATGGGCAATTAAGTATTTTAGACCTTACTTATATGGCCGTAAATTTACAATTTATACGGACCATAGACCCCTTACATGGTTAATGAGTCTAAAGGACCCTAACTCTAAATTAACACGATGGAAACTAAAGTTAGCAGAGTATGATTACAAAGTTGTTTATAAAAAGGGCAAACAAAACACTAACGCAGATGCACTATCCCGAGCAAAAATTTTTCATAATAGTATAGATTCTCTAGCTGTTAATGTTGATGACAATAGTGACGACAACATAATAAATAGAATATTCGAAAACGCCCGTAGACAGGCAGAGATAGAAACTAATGACCCGAATAACCAAGACAATGAACGTAACAATACTGACAATAACGACCAACCTTATAACAACAATGACGTAGAAATGACCAGTATCTATCCCTCTCAAATTGACGAAGAGACAGACACAAGGAGTGCAACAACAGTCGACCCCGATCAATTAGTTTCTACAAATCATACCCAACCTGATAATGAAAATAACGGTATCCCTATAATATCCGACGCTATTGATAGACAGTTGAAACAATTTTACGTTAGGTCCACACCAGGTTCTACATACAGAGTAGAGGACAGGTCAACAAACTCTAGGACAGTTATTAAGGATGTTTTCATCCCAGTAAATAACACTGAATCAGAAATTATCAAATTTTTAAAGGAACACACAATAGCTGACCGTGTTTTTCATTGTTATTTTTACGACGAAAATCTATACTTAGCCTTTTCAAGAGTGTATACTACGATCTTTAATGACAGAGGACCTAAATTAATAAGATGTACTTCGCGGGTCACACTTGTTGAAAATAAAACTGAACAACAAGAACTCATTAAGCGATATCACGAAGGTAAATTATCGCATCGCGGTATCCAAGAGACCTTTAAGCATCTGCATAGGAATTATCACTGGCCTAATATGTTATTGACAGTTCAAAGGTTCATTAATCAATGCGACCTTTGCCTAAAGGCCAAATATGAAAGAAATCCCTTAAAACCTTCATTGATTATAACAGAGACACCTACGAAGCCATTTCAACACTTGTTCATGGATCTCTATAGTACTGGAGGTGCAACGTTTTTAACAATTATCGACAATTTCTCTAAATTTGCCCAGGCGGTGCCTCTGAATGCTTCTAGTAGTGTTCACATCGCAGAAGCTCTATTACAAGTATTTTCTGTATTAGGACTACCTCTTAGAATCACCACAGACTCAGATACAAAGTTCGATAATGACGTCATAAAAGAGATATGTGCTTCGCATGATATCCACATTCACTTCACGACGCCTTACAACCCAAACTCTAACTCACCCATTGAACGATTTCATTCAACCATCGCAGAAATAATAAGAATTCAAAGAATGACAAATAAAGATGACCCCATACAATTGATCATGAAATACGCTATAATCGCCTATAACAACGCTATTCATTCTACTACAGGCTATACACCACGTGAGCTTTTATTCGGTCATACGGCATCCCGAAATCCATTAGAGCTATATTATCCTAAAGAATTTTATCAAGATTATGTCCTCAATCACCGCAAGAATGCAGAAGCAGTACAGGAATGTATAGCAGCCCACGTGTCTAAGAACAAAGAGCAGGTAATAGAAAAAAGAAACCAGGCAGCGGAAACAATCACGTTTAAGGTAGGTGAAACCGTTTACAAACAGGTCGCCAAAACCACCAGGAGCGACAAGACAAAACCAGTATTTAAAGGTCCGTATAAAATCATTCATTTACACCCTAATAATGTCGCAGAAATTATAGGGCACCACCCAAATTCTAAATCGATTCGAGTTCATTTCAAACTCTTACGTAGACCACATCTTGTTCCAGGGCCCTCATCGCAGGAGCCTTCGTGCTCTACACAGCCGCCGACTTGACCCTTAATCCTATAGACAATACTAATGGCATCCTTTTGTTAAAACAAGGACAAATTTTTGAAGCAGATAGACACTTTTAGTCTGGCCTGCGTATATAACGTATCGTATTTACATGAAACAACCTTAAAGCTTATGTCTTTATATGCCAGTACTAAAGCTGCTGAAGGTAACGAAGAGTTGCATAGAGCATATAAGGATCAAATAGAAAATAGTTTACATTTAATAGGGAAGAAGTTAGCATTTATTGCACCGCACCATAGATTTAGACGTGGCTTAATTAACGGTTTAGGTTCAGTAGTTAAAACTATTACAGGTAATCTGGATTATGAAGACGCTATTAAAGTTTGAAAATGAATTATCTAATCTACGTAATTCAGTCCATAATATTAACACATCTCAAAAACAAACTTTATTCATAGCAAAGCACGCAGTTGAAGAATTTAGTAAACAGATCAAGTTATTAGACGAAAATCAGAAAAAGATAGGTTCAATGCTAAAAAACGCCACTTTAAGTAATAATGTAGTAATAAGCAGATTGCACTTTTTAGATTTATATATCCAAATATATTTTAGTTTGCAATTACTCTTAGATAAATTAGTTATATTAGAAGACGCCATGACCTTTGCACAACTAGAAGTAATGCATCCTAGCATTATAGCTCCACACAGTCTTATAAGTGAAATAACAGCTATTCAAAAACTTTACCAATTTAGACCCGTTGATAGAATAAGTATTAAAAATATTCATAGTATAGAGAGCTCTATTAGCGTAAAAGCGTATAGCACAAACGACGCACTAACATTCATACTAGATATCCCTTCCATAGATGAAAACCTTTATGACCTTATCCATCTATACTCCATACCAGATAAACAAAACCTCACCATTATTCCTAAATCCAAATACCTAACACTGGGAACCAACGAGTACTCATACCTGGAGGAAGATTGCAAGAAGATCACACAAGACGTCCAACTTTGCACATCGCTGAACACCCAATCTGTGGAGAACTCTGAAGACTGCATAGTAACTCTTATAAAACACGAGAGCACAAACTGCACCCGTGCCAGGATGAATCTGAAACAAGGCAAGGTCCAGAGACTAGAAGACAACAAATGGCTTATCATCTTGAAAGACGAACAAATCCTGAAATCTCGCTGCGGAAGGAAATCTGACTATAAAAAGATGTCAGGAATATACATCGCCAGCATTACAAGCGATTGTCAAGTGGAAATATTCAACCGAACACTGAAGACAAACACGGACACTATTACAGCTGATGAAATCGTACCCATTCCCAGCGAAACCACTATTCTAGAAGGGAATATTCGCTATAACCTACAACTGAAAGATATATCTCTGGATAGCATCCACGAACTGATGGACCGGGTCGAAAACATTCAACAACCTATCATCGACTGGCAGACTATGATGACTACCCCAAGTTGGTCAACACTGGGACTCTACCTCATTCTGATAGCAATAATCATCTGGAAGCTGTGGCAGTGGAGACAGCGACGACTACAATCAAAGAACGAGAGCCCCGAGAACACTAGCACCGAGGACGCTGCTGGAAGCTGCGGGACGCGCTTCTATCTTAAGGAGGGAGGAGTTAGGCAATCGCCCGATGCCCGTATTTGCTGAATCCACATCGGATGACCCCGTGCGTCATAACAGAAACTGCACCATTGCAGATTTAGCAATAAGTTTACTTTAATAAATATATTGTAATTATAAATTAGTCTTGTAGTACATTCAAACGAATAAACATCGTTTTAATTAAATAAATTCTTTTTTTTATTATTAACTCGTTCGCCGTAACTTAACTAGTGTCAATAATTTTTTCTGTTGTTTCTTCAGAACCATCCATTATAGGAATTAATGATGTTGCCGTTCTTATCTCAAAGGTTTCCATTTTGTCAAAATTATTATATTTCAAGTTAGATTCAGTACTATAAGTAAGAATTTTTGAGTAAGCTAATTCAATTTTTTCCTTTAATACTTCAAGTATCAGTTCATCTAATTCTAACGAAATTTTATGCTCGGAAATTGTTGGGTACGCAGCACGTCACCCGTGTCGATAAGGCGAGTGACGCCAACCCAGGTTGGACGGGTTTATGAATCTTATAAGATTTCTTGAAATCCTATAAGACGCCGGATGCCCGTCTTGTGGCGATTATTCGTGTCGATCTGAAGCAGTCAATGTGAGGGTCCTGAGGTGTACGATATCGTACAAGCTCACTCGAAATTAAAACTCAAAACTTTGCAAATTAACGTAAGCCGAGCCGACCGATCTGTCAATACAACCGAATTTCTTCTATGTTCAATAACCGACGATCTTTTCAACAGTCTTTAAGTCTTCAATAAAAATCTTTAATATTTCAATAAATTCTTCGAGGCGCAGATGTCTTTACTCGTGCGTTTTTTTTTTTTTTTTTATTGCTTAGATGGGTGGACGAGCTCACAGCCCACCTGTTGTTAAGTGGTTACTGGAGCCCATAGACATCTACAACGTAAATGCGCCACCCACCTTGAGATATAAGTTGTAAGGTCTCAGTATAGTTACAACGGCTACCCCACCCTTCAAACCGAAACGCATTACTGCTTCACGGCAGAAATAGGCAGGGCGGTGGTACCTACCCGTGCGGACTCACAAGAGGTCCTACCACCAGTAATTACGCAAATTATAATTTTGCGGGTTTCAATTTTATTACACGATGTTATTCCTTCACCGTGGAAGTCAATCGTGAACATTTGCCGAGTACATATTTCATTAGAAAAATTGGTACCCGCCTGAGATTCGAACACCGGCGCATCGCTCAACACGAATGCACCGGACGTCTTATCCCTTAGGCCACGACGACTTCAAAACTTCGACTTCGCGTTTTTTGGTGATCTTCGTTCGGAGGGTCGGCGGCCGGCGGTTGGCAGGTATTCGGTCGAGGGTCGGTCGGTAGGTCGGCAGGCACCTGACAACGTCGCAGGGTCGCTTAACTACCTCGGAATGTTACCCTACAGAGATCTCGTGTAAAATACGGCTCTCGTCGAGATCATTTTCACTATGATCGGCTCGGTTTATTCGATATATCTATTTATTCGCTAAATCTATATACAAGAGTCTTATACTTAACTATTCTATGTCGTATTCCCTATCGATACATGTAACTTATTCTATGCTAAATCTATATGACGCGCCCGTATAAACAAAATACCCGGTCCTGAACACAGATAAATGCTGTTTCTTACATGGTTTCGGGACGCGGGCCGGGCGGCGTGTCCATTTAAGTTAATGTGCTAATCTTAAAACTATCGGTGTGGGTGACTCACATGTATTTATTTATTTTATAATATTTTATTATAATTACACTACACAACAACACATACATACTTTATTTTATATCAACACATTCATTTATCACACAATCATACAAAACATTATTTACACTTAACAAAATAAAATTCACAAGCAAAGTCAGGCGATAACTGCAGTATAGCGGCGGCGATATATTTCGCTAGTACATCGGTCGCATTTTTACCGATCCACCGCCACCAGTCGAAATCTGACTTGCGAGCGCGCATCCCGTATTATCTTTTCTGTTCTACGCCTTTTATAATTTTTGCTTTTTGTTTCGTGTACCGCTTGTGTTGCTTGGACTATCTATTTCTTGTGTACTTTCTCCTTCTTTCTATATATTGTGTTCGTCTTAAATAAAAATTTTCTTTGTCTCCATTTGTGTTTGGAAAGACATTATATTCCAACCCAAGACGACGACTAAAATCGGGAATAATAAACCAAAAGTGTATACTATTTATTACAAAGCAACTTACGTTCTATTCTTAGTAAAATCTATGTGCACGTTGTCTATATCCTTATCTATCTATATGCACTCCATATAATTTATCTATTTGTTATTTATCTATTTCTTATAACTCTATGTCTATATACGTATCTATATAAATCTATTATAAATTCTATTCAACTTATTCTATAATTGTGGGGCGACGCCGCTGTCGCCAACATCCTCCCCCTCGTGCGTAGCACCGACTCCTTGTAGTGGCGACTCTACGGGCGTGGGCTCGTCGCTCGTTGTAGGCACCAGCAGGATCATCTTGGAAGCAGGTCTCTTAAGCAGCCCGGTCGCAGACGGGACCCACAGTACCCAATCTGCGTGCTGCGGGTCTCGTCTGCGGAGGAGATGCTGGACTCCTACCGGGCGCGTCCGTAGGTGGCGGATAACGGGATCCTCTGGGCGACATTCCCAGAGGTATCGTCCGATCTTTTTCGTTGCAAGGATTCTTAGGTTTTAGGTCCTAGGTATAGGGTTAGGTTTAGATGTAGGTTAAGGTCCTAGGTTTAGGATTAGGTTAAGGCTTAAGTTAGGATAGTTTAGTTAGGCTTTGCAACGAAAGAGATCGGATGACGTGGACCAAACCAGCACTAGGAGGAGCGGAAGGACTGCACCCTCCACACTCTTCATTAAGTGAAGAGTGCTCCTTCTGGAGGGCGCAGCTTTCGAAGGCACCGGTTCGCCGGCCTGCCGTGAGCGGTGGCACTCTGTGCCCGTTGTCGTGGAAGTGAGCCAGCATTGCATCTTCTGCTGGCCGCTGGTTGCCATGTCCCCGGCTTCGGCTACAGGGGAACGCCCCCCAGATATGGGGGGTACCGGTTCGCCGGCGTGGCTTCGTGGTGCTCGCGATGTGTCGCTTCGTCGAGCGCTGGGCGGTGGCCTGTCGTGTTGCTTTGTGCACTCGGTGGACCACCGGCCAAACCCGTAATCCTTTCAGTCATGTTTTGGGGACCGGGGGTCCTTGCCTTAATTGGCCGGGACCACGAGGAGACCACCTCTATAATAAATCTCTAATCCCAAGCGGCAGCGCACCGCGAGGGGATGAGTGGCTGCAGGGAGTGCAGTCGATAGTGCGACTTCCGTCGGAGTACCGGTCGACCCTCCGACGGGTTATGCTAGACTTACCCGTGTACAGGGGTCTCTGCGCGGGTGGACTCTATATTTCCCCCATACTCGTGGGATAAGTTATGTATTGTTCTCCTAACCCAAAAAAAACTGATGAAAGTGTGGGCGGCAACACGGGCCGCGAAATATCTACGACACCGTTTAAGGTGCCAACCGTGGCAGCAAAAGCTGTAAGATGCGAGAGCGCACTCTCGATGCGGTCGGGAAGTGCTGCTTCCGTGAGGAGTAGCGCCTCGAGTGACCGAGGGTCGCTCTCGGTAGATGAAATGAATAGTACGATTGTAGGAGGAAGAGCACTCCGCAAACGTAAAACGGCTCCGCGAGCGGCGGCTTCCCGCCCTTCTGACTCCTCGGAGGGGGAACCCGCACCGCCCGCGAAATTCCTCGCCTTAGAGGAAACCACGGCACCAGTCGGTGGTCGCCAGGTGGCAACGGACTCTGCCAGTGCAGAGGTCGAGCGACTCGTCCGCTCCCTCACCGAGGTGGGGTTCGAAGACTCCACAAAACTATTTAGGGTCGCCTCGGATATTGTATCCAGTGTGGCAGCCAAATCGGGCAGGGGTTTTAAGGGCATATACCTGCATGCTCTTAAGTGCTTGGCTGCCACAATTGAAGACTACCTAAACATAGTTACTCACAAGACGAGCGGCGAGAACGAGGAATGCGTGCGACTGCAGAGAGACCAGCTCAAGGCACAAAACGCCGAGCTGCAAAATAATAATCTTGAGCTACGGGCGGAGATCGCGACCCTACACATGCGGGTGGACGAACTCATGGCGGAGATACGTAGCCCGGCTCCACCCGATGTCGAGGAGGTAGCTGAGCTAAAGCGGCGGATCGCCATTTTAGAGGCGCGCAGTTCGCCAGTGGAGCGTGCAAGACCACTGCTCGCACACGAGCGGAGAGCTGGCACCCAGGTCAAGCCCCAGTCTGCCAAACAGAATAAGCAGCCTGCCAAGCACGATCAAACCCAGCCGACCACCCTGGCCAAGCTTCATGTAGCTAAGCAAGCCAAGGCCCAGCAGCCGGTCCCTACCAAGCCACAGCCTGCCGTAGCGCGTACTGGAAGGGACCGAACGAAGAAGAAAGGCGTGAATGCTGCCAAAGTGATGCAGTACCCTCAGCCCTGCCCGCTGCCTCCGGTCCCATCCAGCATGGACGTAGCGTGGACGACAGTGGTAAAGCGGGGACCAAGAAAGACGAAGGAAGGACAAAGAAGCCCTCGGTCTGTCCAGGCAGTTGCCGCTCCCCGCGTAGAGGGTCCAGCGGTGAAGATACGGAAGAACCGTCGAGGAGGAAGATCCGGCAAGACACGCGCTCCGCGGTCGGCTGCAGTTGTTTTAGAATTGCTGCCGGCCGCTAAAGACAAGGGTATCACTTACGAAGAAGTGATGGCCCGGGCGCGTGGTGGCGTGGATATTGACGCCATCGGAGTGGAAGGCGGACTGAAGGTTCGACACACGGCTAACGGCGCTCGTTTGCTCGAATGTCCCGGTGCTGACTCAGGAGCGGTTGCGGACCGACTTATGGCCCGGCTCCGCGAGATCTTGCCTGATCCGGAGGTGGTGAGGATCGACAGGCCTGTCAGAATGGCGGAGATCAAGGTGACGGGCCTGGACGAGTGCGCCACGAAAGAGGAGGTGGCTGCCGCTATCGCATTGCAGGGGAACTGTGCTCTTGCAAACGTCAAGGTGGGGGAGCTTCGGAGTACATATTCCGGAACTCGCTCTGTATGGGCGCGGTGCCCCGTACAGACAGCCACCCTACTGGCTACGCCTGCACAGGGAAAGCCCGCTGACACGCCCGGTAGGCTACGCGTGGGGTGGGTCATTGCCCACGTGCAGTTGCAGGAAGCTCGACCATGGCGATGCCTTCGATGTTTCGGCACCGGGCACGGCCTCGCCAAGTGCTCGTCAGCTGTTGACCGCAGCGGACTATGTTTCCGGTGCGGCCAATCTGGGCACAAGGCCGCTTCCTGCACTGCCGCCATGCCACACTGTGTATTGTGCGACGCGGAGAAGCGGCGGGCCAACCACCGGGTTGGTGGCCCAGCATGTCATTTTACCTCTTTCTCATCCAAGAGGAGGAAGGGTAAAATAAATAAAAAGAAACCGGTTGCAAATAAAGCAGCTGGCGAGTCAGTTCCCGCCGCGGTCCTAGAGCCGGAGGGCGGGACGGACGAAGGAGCAATGGACGTGGCCCCTTAATAATGGGTCACGTTCATCGCTTCCTCCAGGCGAATTTGAACCACTCCGCCAGGGCGCAGGATCTCCTCGTCCACACCATGGTGGAGTGGTCAATCGATGTTGCCATAGCCGCGGAGCCGTACTTCGTCCCTGCGGACCAGGATGCCTGGATCGGGGACGTCGACGGCTCCGTGGCTATTACTATCAGGCAGGCCGCGGCGTTACCCCCCCTGGTGATGGTGGCCAGGGGATCCGGTTATGTCGCGGCCAGGGTCGACGAAACCGTCGTGATCGGGGTATACTTCTCTCCGAATAGACATCTCGCCGAGTTCGAGCAGTTCCTGGGCGGGCTTGAGGTGTTGGTTCACCGCCTCGGGTCCCGCCCGGTTATCTTAGCGGGAGACCTCAACGCAAAATGGGTGACTTGGGGTTCCCCCCGCTCGGACTCACGCGGCAGGATGCTCTCGGAGTGGGCGATCGCGGCTGGTCTCTGTCTTTTGAACAGAGGTTCGGTCGCGACTTGCGTGCGATGGAACGGCGAATCTCACGTGGACGTGACATTCGCATCTCCGTCCATCGCACGCCGCACCCGTGGCTGGCGCGTTCTTGAGGGGGCGGAGACGCTCTCGGACCATCGATACGTCCGATTTGAGCTCTCAGCCTCCTCTCGATCCGCGTCGGCTATGAACGCCCGCGGTGAGGAGGAGCTCCCGCGAAGTGCTCCTCGGTCATTCCCCAGGTGGGCACTGAAGCGCCTGAATAAGGAGCTCCTGGTGGAGGCAGCCACGGTGGCTGCGTGGGCACCCGTGCCTACTAGCCCCGTGGACGTGGAGTCAGAGGCTGACTGGTTCCGGGGAACGATGGGTCGTATTTGTGACTCAGCGATGCCCCGGGTAGGCAGCAGTGCTCCGCGTGGCGGTGCGTACTGGTGGTCGCCCGAAATCGCGCAACTCCGCGAGGAGTGCGTGCGGGCGCGCCGCCGGAGCGCTCGCCATCGCCGCCGCCGCCTTCGCGATGAGGACTTCGCGGAGGTAGCGGACCGGTTGCGCGCCGACTGCCGCCAAAAGCAGGAAGCGTTGCGACTGGCCATCGGTGAGGCCAAATCTCAGGGCATGCAGACGCTCCTGGAGATGCTCGATCAGGATCCCTGGGGGCGCCCGTACCAAACGGTCCGCAAGAAATTGCGGCCGTGGGCGCTCCCAGTGACGGAGCGTCTCCAGCCTCAGCAGCTGCGGGAGATTGTCTCCGGGCTGTTCCCGCAGATGGAGAGGGACTTTGAGCCTCCCTCCATGGGCGCGCCGCCTCGCAGTGACGTGAGCGGTGTTGCTGAGGTGGTCCCTCCGAGCATTTTGGAGGAAGAGATTCATGCGGCCGTGTTGAGGATGCGGAGAAAAGACGCGGCCCCCGGCCCTGACGGTGTTCACGGCCGGGTCTGGGATTTGGCCCTCGGTGCCCTTGGGGACCGGCTCGTGCGGCTTTTTGAAGCCTGCTTCGAGTCGGGACGGTTTCCTAAGCAGTGGAAGACGGGCAGACTCGTCCTTCTGAGGAAGGAGGGGCGCCCCGCAGACTCACCTGCGGGGTACCGCCCCATCGTGTTGCTGGACGAGGCGGGAAAATTGTTGGAGCGAGTTATCGCCGCCCGCATCGTCCGGCACCTGACCGGGACGGGTCCCGATCTGTCGGAGGAACAGTATGGCTTCAGAGAGGGCCGCTCTACTATCGACGCGATTATGCGCGTGCGTGCCCTCTCTGACGAAGCTGTCGCCCGGGGTGGGGTGGCCTTGGCGGTGTCCCTGGATATCGCCAACGCTTTTAACACCTTGCCCTGGTCAGTGATCGCGGGGGCGCTCGAATATCATGGCGTCCCCGCGTACCTCCGCCGACTGATCGGGTCCTATCTCGAGGACAGATCGGTCGTGTGCACCGGACACGGTGGTGCGGTGCTCCGCTTTCCGGTCGAGCGCGGTGTTCCACAGGGGTCGGTCCTTGGCCCTCTCCTGTGGAATATCGGTTACGACTGGGCTCTGAGGAGCGCCCTGCACGGCCCTCTCCCGGGCCTAAGCGTTGTGTGTTACGCGGATGACACGTTGGTCGTAGCCCGGGGGAGGAACTACCAAGAGTCTGCTCGTCTTGCCTGCGCAGGGGTGGCATTCGTCGTCGGTAAGATCCGAAGGCTGGGCCTCGACGTGGCCCTCGAGAAATCCCAGGCCCTGCTGTTTCACAGGGCTGGGAGAGAGCCGCCACCCGGGGCCCACCTGGTGATTGGAGGCGTCCGCGTCGAGGTCGGGGTGACTGGGTTACGGTACCTCGGTCTCGAATTGGATGGTCGTTGGAACTTCCGCGCTCATTTCGAGAAGTTGGGCCCCCGACTGATGGCGACGGCTGGATCGCTGAGTCGGCTCTTGCCAAACGTCGGAGGGCCTGACACGGTGGTGCGCCGCCTCTACGTGGGGGTGGTGCGGTCTATTGCATTATACGGAGCCCCCGTGTGGTGCCGCGCCTTGACTCGCAGAAACGTCGTGGCGCTGCGACGCCCGCAGCGTGCAATCGCAGTCAGGGCGATTCGTGGATACCGCACCGTCTCCTTCGAGGCGGCGTGCGTTCTCGCCGGGACGCCTCCCTGGGACCTGGAGGCGGAGGCGCTCGCTGCCGATTATGCGTGGCGTTGTGACCTTCGCGACAGGGGGGAACCACGTCCCGGAGAAGGAGCAATTAGAGCGCGGAGGCTCCAATCTCGGCGGTCTGTGTTGGAGGCGTGGTCTCGCCGCTTGGCGGACCCGTCGGCCGGTCTCCGGACTGTCGAGGCGGTGCGCTCGGTCCTCGCGAAATGGGCGAACCGTGACCAAGGGCGTCTCACCTTCCGGTTGACGCAAATGCTTACCGGCCATGGGTGTTTCGGCCGGTACCTGCATCGCGTTGCCCGGAGGGAACCGACGATGGAGTGTCACCACTGTGACTGCGACGAGGACACGGTCGAGCATACGCTCGCATATTGCCCCGCATGGGTGGAGCAACGCCGTGTCCTTGTCTCGCAAATAGGACCGGACTTGTCGCTGCCGACTGTCGTGGCTACGATGCTCGGCAGCGATGAGTCCTGGAAGGCGATGCTCGACTTCTGCGAGTGCACCATCTCGCAGAAGGAGGCGGCGGAACGAGAGAGGGAGAGCTCATCCCTCTCCGCACCTATCCGTCGCCGCCGAGCCGGGGGCCGCAGAAGGGCTTTTGTCCGACTTCGGCCCCTGTAAGAGGCGAACTCCCCCCGGTGAAGGTCAAGGGGCGACCTGAGGGGGTGAGGCCGCGCGGCGCGCTACCAGCACTCTAGCGCGCTGCCATGGAGTAAATAGAGCGACCGGTCGACGGTGTATCGCGTCCCGACCCGGCAGGCTGGTTCTGGTCCAGCGGGGTATTCCGGGACACCAGCGGCACCGTCTGGGCGGCCCGACGGGCTGCCGTACCGAGACGGCCGACGTTTCAGAGCCTTCGATTCGCCTCGAAGGCTCCGTCGGCTGGGCGTCCTTGGGGTGAGCCGCGCCGTCTGGTTGTAGTGTTGACCGCGGTAACCCCCCTACCTCATCCGGGTTCTGACCTCGGAGGGGATCGGACGTCGGGTGTAAGAGTGCAGGGGAGTCGTTTAGTGGGTGGGCCCTAAAATCCTTGGTCCCGCGGTCTGCTCATAACACCATGCAGATCGTAGAGTCTCACATACCCCGCGCGCCCCTTTTGCGCGGGGACCTCGTAGGAGGTTCGGCCCTCTACCCGAAAAAAAAAAAAAAAAAAAAAAAAAAAGGTCTCTTAAGCAGACCGCCGCTCGTTCTGACGTCGACGGTTCGTACACGGTTGTCGGGGCCTGGGTAGGTGTGGACAACTTGCCCGCGCGGCCATGTGTTGCGTGGCAGCGTGGAGTCCACTATGAGGACGGTATCCCCACACTGCAAGTCCTCGCCAGCTGCTCTCCCGTCGATCTTCCTGGGCAGCAGCGTAGGCAGGTATTCCTTGACCCACCTACTCCAGAAGTGGTCTGCCATACGCTGCGCCACTCTCCATGTCCTTTTGCCGGTCAGGTCTTCGTCTCTGTAGTCGCCGATGCTCGGAGCTCCGCAGGACCTCCCTATGAGAAAGTGGTTCGGCGTGAGTGCTTCTGACTCCCAACTCTCTTCCCTAGCGACGAGCGGTCTCGAATTGACGACGTGCTCCGCCTCCAACAGAAGAGTGTGCAGAACTTCTTCCCTCGGGTGTCTTTCCTTCAGTGTGACCGCCAGCGCGGTCTTCACGGACCGCACCAAGCGTTCCCACGCGCCTCCCATATTCGGCGCTCCTGGCGGGATGAACTTCCATTTTATGTTCATCTGAGCGGCCCGTGACACGACGTCTGTTTCCCTCGCGTTCTCGATCACCTGCTTGAGCTCCTTGTTAGCGCCGACGAAGTTAGTCCCATTGTCGCTGTAAATGACTTTGGGCATTCCTCGTCGGGCGGCCATCCTGCGCAGCGCTAACAGCATTGAGTCTGCCGTCAGTGACGCTGCTAGCTCCATGTGGACTGCTCTAGTGGTGAGGCATGTGAACAGCACACCCCACCTCTTCTCGTGACGTCGTCCTTCAGTCACCGTCATGGGCCCGAAGTAATCGACAGCAGCACAGGTAAACGGCGGCTCTCCATATCGTAGCCGCTCTATCGGCAGGTCTCCGGTGGGCGTTAGTCGTGGTGTATTCCGATAGACCTTGCACCACTGGCATCGGACGGCCGTCGCTCGAATGATCGATCTTAGACCTAGGATCCAGTAGCGCTGCCGCACCTCGTTCATCACCGTTGCGTGGTTACCGTGCTGGAACGCCTCGTGATAGTGTTTGATCAATAATCTCGCTATCACGTGCTTCCCGTCCAGCACGATAGGTCGCTTGCAGCCTGCATCTATGTATTGCGCTGCGTCGATACGTCCGCGCAGGCGCAACAGGCCATCTTCCATCACGACGTCGAGCCGTCGCAACTTGGGGTGACGTTCGGGATCTTTTTCACCGAAGCTCTCTCCTTGGCTGCTTCTCAGTAGGATCTTCTCCGCCTTCTTCAAGTGGGGCGGATCAAGCGGCAGCCATGCTTCTGTATGTGCTTCCGGGGTCCTTAACTTCCATGTGGATCGGGGTTGCTTCGTTCGTGTCGTCCTCCACGTGGGATCTTGCTGCTTCGATTGTCTGGACACGCAGGCGCTCTCCTTCCGGGGTCGACACAGCTCGATAAATTGGAGGACCCTGGCTGTTGCTCTCAATAACCTGACCCAGCTCGAGAATCTGTGCGGATCGGGCGTGGGTTGAGCGTCAGCGGTCCTCGCCGTAGCGACCAGGTAGGCCTCTTTCTCTTCTCCAGACGGTTCTTGCTTGAATGTTCGCGGCTTGGGCCAGCGCGATTCATCCCACGTCAGGAACTCGGGTCCATTAAACCACCGATGCGTGTGGTCGAAATCCGCCGGCCCCTCTCTAGTTGCGTCGTCTGCTGGGTTCTGCGAGCCAGGCACCCATCGCCATTCTTGGGGCTTCGTTGACTCTTCTATCTCGGCGAGTCGGTGCGCGAAGAAAGGTTTGAACGTGCGTGGGTCGGTCTTTATCCATGTCAGTACTGTGCTGGAGTCAGTCCAGTACGTCCTTCCACCGACCACGATGTCCAATTCGTCCGCTATCGCCTGTGCCATCCTTGTCCCCAGCAGCGCAGCTTGCAGCTCCAGCCTTGGGATGGAGATTGGTCTCAGTGGGGTCACCCTGGCTTTCCCTGCTAGAAGCGTGACGCGGTAGGTGCTCTCGTCTGTCTTCTGACGCCAATAGACTGCACACGCGTAGGCCTTCTCGCTGGCGTCGGTGAACGTGTGCAGCTCCCCCTCATTGCTGCAGCACGAGAAGCATCTTGCTATTCGGAGGCCTTGCAACATGCGGAGGTTCTCCATGTAGCGTTTCCACGCCACCTCGTCCTTTTCCAGGATGACGTCGTCCCAGTCGATCCCACTCCGCCAAATGCTCTGAATGAGCGCTTTCCCTTCTATTAGCACGGGTGATGCCAGCCCCATAGGGTCGCAGGTTGACATTACCGCACTAGTCACTTCTCGTTTGGTCGGGGTCCGTGCTTCTATATCCTTTGGGTCTCGTAGATGTGTCCGGAATCCCATCTCGTCCGACTCGTAGAACCACCGCAGGCCCAGGGTCTTTTCTTCCTTCGACCCCAGCTCTATGTCTCCTGGGGTCACACCACCTGCGAGGCTCGCCAGAATGCAGCGCCTTCTATTGCCGCGGCTTCTGGATATCGATGTCTGTAATCCTTGGCATTCTTATTTGTAACGAACGACGCCGCGCTCGGTGAACAGGCCGCTCCGCATATGACCGACGTCATTCTATACTCTTTGGAGCGGCCTCGCGTCGGTCTTCTCTATAGAGGAATCTTGGGCTGTCGCGGTCCACGTCCCTGATCCTTGTCTGCAGGAACCTCTCCTTGATGTCCGTGACAACCACGACGAGCCTTTGCCGGAACCGCAACAACGCTTCGAACAGGGATTGTAGGTCCGAGCTTCGAAGCGGCCTTCATCGCGTCTCCAACCTCTGTCGTCCTCCTTCTCCAAGATGTCGAACGCCTTCGCCTCCATATCCTTGCTCGGACGCTTGGGTTCGACTCTGTCGTGATGTGCTCCTTCACCAGTCTGTCCAAGGCCTTTTCGCGCGTTGATACATGGGCGCAGGTGAGGAAGTTGACCTCTTTCGCGTTGTTGCCATCGAGGCCATGTAGCACCCATCCCAATTGGGTGAATGAGGCTACCGGCTGGTTCCTTCTGCCCCTGCGCGTCTTCTTGGCGGCGATGAGTCCCCAGTTGTCCTGCCCGATCAATAGTTGGGGGGATTGTTCAACGTAACATAACTGGTCCGCCAGGCTCTTCAGGTGCGCGTAGCCTTCGATAGTCTCCCTCTTCAGTCGCTGGGGTGCAAGGCTCATGTCATCCATTGTGCGTGCTCCGAAGATCGTCCTCTTCTGCCGCTGGTGAAGCCCTCGAACTCGGATGTTAAGCTTCATCGAGTCCTTCTTCGTTAGGGTCTTCCCGCCCACGGTCTCGAGGCGGAGCGTCTCCTTGGGTCCCTTCAGGCCGATCTGCTTCGCCACGCTCGAGTCCAGGAGAGTTACCGTGGAGCCTTCGTCCAGCAGGGCCAGCACCGTCGTCGATCCCGACGGCCCGTACACTTCAACGGGCACCATCTTCAAGTACGCCCTGCTGATCCGCGTGCAGTTGATGGGAAGTCGCACGTTGTTCGCGACTTCCCTGTTCTCTGCTGGCTCTGTCTCCGGCTTCTCGTTGTCGCTACACAGTAGTGGTGCCAGCGCTTGCACGTGCGGCATGGCGGTCGTTGACACGATTGCTTCCGGTGCTTACCATCGAGGCACTTGTAACATAGGCGCGACTCCTTTGCCATTCTCCATCGTTCCTGCACCGCAGCTCCCTTGTACCTCGGACAATCGTACAGCGGGTGCCCTTCCTTGCACTGCGGGCACGCCGGCTTGTCTATTATTACTCTGTCCGAAGTTGCGCGCTCGGTGCAGTCGGTTGTGGCGTGCGTCGCCTGTCGCCTCGATGGTTGTCTTTTTGTTGCCACCTCGGCCACGGCGTGTGGCCCGCACCGGTCCGCCATCTTGTTCAGGAAACCGCACATCGTGTTGAGGTCCGGGTCTCCTTCAGTTTTTTCGATGATGTGGTCGTACCACCGGAACCTCAAGATGGTCGGCATTTTGTCGACGATGCTTTTCAACAGCTCGGGCGACATCAAATATTGGGGTTTCCGCAGTCCCCTGATCGCTGCGACGGTATTGTTAACATTGCTCGCCAGTGAGCAAATGTCGTAGGCGGAGTCGCTTATCGTCGGAAGCCTTCGTATGCGGTCTAGCTCCGCTAAGACTAAAGCGTCCGCCCTTCCATAGCACCGCCGCAGTGATTCCATTACTTCCTCCGGTGTGCTCTCGGAGTACAGCTGGCTACGGACTCCTTCCCTGGCTTGTCCTTTCAGCGCTCTTCTCAGCCGCGCCATGTTTTGAGCGCTCGAGAAGAGTGGAGCGGTATCCTCGTAGACAGCCTTGAAGGCCACCCACTCCCTGCAGTCGCCTTCGAACGTCGGCAACTGGTGCATGTAGTCGGGTTGTGGCGGCAGCTCCTTGGTCGTTGCGCTCCTTACTACTTCCACTATCGCCTTAGCCAGGTCCCTGTTGCCGCACTCTTCCATGTTGGCCTTGCTGACGGGACGGTTCTCAATGTGCTCGCCTACGGGCTCCTTGTCCATACTGCCCGCCGACTTCTGGACCCAGGCCCTGATCTGATCATCCCGGTCCTTTGGCTCTTCTATAATGGAATCATCGTCATCTTCATTTTCGGCTTGGATCAATTCCAGGCGGAGTCTGGCGGCTATAGTGGCTGCCTGTGCTTCTATCAATTCTTTTTCCGCCAGCTCCGCTCTCGCTGCCAGTTCCTTACGTCGTAGCGATTTCTTCGACGCGGGTCTATTTTCACCACGTATCCGCGTCGTTGTCTCTTCAAGTTTTGTGTTCTGGGTCGTACCGGTCGCGGAGCTCTCGTATGTTTCGTACGAAGTCGCTTCTGTTGCCTCCGGACTGGTTTCTTGAACCGCAGGTTCGAGTGGCTGTTCCCTCGATGATCCCTTGTTGCTCCTGGTAATCGGCATCGTTGAATAATCGCTGAATCCGGCTCGAAGGACCAGCTGTTGGGTACGCAGCACGTCACCCGTGTCGATAAGGCGAGTGACGCCAACCCAGGTTGGACGGGTTTATGAATCTTATAAGATTTCTTGAAATCCTATAAGACGCCGGATGCCCGTCTCGTGGCGATTATTCGTGTCGATCTGAAGCAGTCAATGTGAGGGTCCTGAGGTGTACGATATCGTACAAGCTCACTCGAAATTAAAACTCAAAACTTTGCAAATTAACGTAAGCCGAGCCGACCGATCTGTCAATACAACCGAATTTCTTCTATGTTCAATAACCGACGATCTTTTCAACAGTCTTCAAGTCTTCAATAAAAATCTTTAATATTTCAATAAATTCTTCGAGGCGCAGATGTCTTTACTCGTGCGTTTTTTGGTGATCTTCGTTCGGAGGGTCGGCGGCCGGCGGTTGGCAGGTAGTCGGTCGAGGGTCGGTCGGTAGGTCGGCAGGTACCTGACAACGTCGCAGGGTCGCTTAACTACCTCGGAATGTTACCCTACAGAGATCTCGTGTAAAATACGGCTCTCGTCGAGATCATTTTCACTATGATCGGCTCGGTTTATTCGATATATCTATTTATTCGCTAAATCTATATACAAGAGTCTTATACTTAACTATTCTATGTCGTATTCCCTATCGATACATGTAACTTATTCTATGCTAAATCTATATGACGCGCCCGTATCCACAGATTCGGTAGAATCTGGCGCCAAGTTCCGTTCAAAAATCCCGTTGTAAACGGAGCGCCAGACTACCGACTGTGTTTACTGTGAGCAGAACAGTTTTTTGAGGTTGCGAAATTTTATTTAATTCTACGGTACTTCTGGTTCCTAAATTGTATATTATATCAATCACTCACAACTTTATTTTACTGATATTAACTAGTTATATCAATTACAACAATTAATCTACTTGAAATTATTAATTTTATCACCACAAACTATGGCTCGCTCAAAAATTTCGATCCTGACTTTTTTCGATGTAAAAAGTGACATGCCACAGACTATAAATATTCGAGAATGGTAATCTAAGGCCGCCAGGGTGCGCTGGAATTATTCCTATTTGTAATGGATTTTATGACCTGGTAACTGAGACCTTTAAGTCATGTCTTATTTTAATTTATATTCATATTTTTATGAAAAATGATATTATGGAGTGAAATGAAATGTGATATTATGGAGTGAAATGAAATGAAGATGATTAATTTGAGACATTAATCAAATGGGATGAAATGAAATGAGATGAGATGATATGGAATGAAATATAATCTCAGTAAAATGGTGGTGGTCATTTACTAAGATCTCAGTGGACTTTTTGGAGGAAACCGAGAAGTTACGTACAGCGGCTTTGTTTAATTTACCCACATTTGTGCACTTTCACAGATATTAAACACTATTATTACACATTTAAACCCGAAGAAACACTAAATAGACAAATTAAAACAAATCACACAACTTCACACCTCGCGTTCCCGCCAAAAAGTCATTATTTCTACATAAACTGTAGCTTCAAGGGGATAGTTTGCAGTTCTTATTGAACGGTTTATACATTAAATAACGTTAATGTTGTTACTGTTAGTATTTTAGTTTAAGTACTGCCGAAGCAAGTACTGTTGTTACTGTTGGAGAAACAATTTTGTTTTGTAATGTAATACCGAAATACTTTACGAGATGGCGTTACAAAAAATCCCTTCCCAAAACTATAAAACCGTTGTGATTGTCTACGAATAATAAATAATATAATAACTAATATTTATTCGTAGGTGATTGTTTAAGATGCTATGAATATTTCGGTTTTGATTTCATCAAAATAACTTGAACTTTACTATTGAATTCCGAAGAAAATTCTAATTAAGGCTGAGTTAAGTTCAGCTTTTTATTTAAGCCTCTTACTGTAGTTTTTAAATTACATTTATGCGGATTGATGTTTCAAGGCTTTCAGATTTTAATTTTAAATTCTGAAATAATTAAGAACAGCGTCATCTACCCTTCAGATTTGAAACAAAATTTAATTCGGTTTAAATTTGTAAAAGTTGATGTTGATTATTATTACACTGTAACGCAGCGTTCCGTTTCGCGGGGCAACAGCAGCCAAAGAGAATGTGACTCAGGTCCGTGCCGCGACGACCCACCCCGCGCTACCCGCGCCCGCGCATCTGTTGCATCATTCGCACCCCCCCCAATTAGTGCGCGCCAGACTTTGAAGCGGAATACACGCGTCCCCGGTCAATACCGGAACTGACAACCCGAGAGTCTCATGCCAGTCGGGCACCTAACATTAAACTGGCAGCCCAAGCGCGGGCCCTTTAACTAGTATTTCGGAGTGAATCTACGTAATTACGACACGTACTCGTCGTCAGTCACGGCGTCAATCCGATTTTCAAGACGTTGAAGAAGAAATTGGTTCAACCGCGGGACCGACGCCAACATTTACCGCAAACAACATGGCGTCATTACAAGAAAGTCAAATGGCAGCATTCGAACGCCTACTCGACCGTGAGCATAAAACTCAACTCGAATCATCAGCAACACCGACGTCGGAGCCGACATCGCCGCCTTCCTCGACGCCCGCTCACCATTCTGGGAACTTCGCGTCATGCACGGCGCGGTTCAGCGGAGCGCCCGGCGACTCACTCGACGGTTTCCTTGACGCGGTCGAATCATACAAAGATTGTGCTGACGTAGGACACGCCATCGCGTTACGAGGACTCTCAATGTTACTAACCGGAAATGCAGCCGTGTGGTGGCAAGGCGTTAAAGCTAGCATCACTTCCTGGGACGACGCTTTATCATCGTTACGAAGCGCTTTCGGTGATTGCAGACCGCCCCATCGAGTCTACTTAGAGCTCTTCAAAATGTCGCAAGGACAAAGAGAGAAGACGGAGATCTTCGTTGCCAGAGCACGAGCCCTACTAGCTCGACTCCCACCTGGTGACCTTAGTGAGAAAGTTCAAATTGATATGCTTTACGGCCTTCTACACCGTCGTGTTCGTAAAAGATTAAGAAGAGACGAAATAACTTCATACGACACGTTATTAAAGAAAACGCGCCATATCGAGGACTCCATCTACGAGACCAGTCCGCCTGAATTTATTCATCATCCTCAGCGAGCGACGCCACGTTCATCGGGTAGTACCGTAGGCGAAGTTCCCGCCGGTGCTTCGACTTCGCAGCATACATACGCGCGGATGACGCCGCGGAAAATATTCAACTCGGGCGCCGCTGGCGGCCCGCCACGCGACGACAGCGCTGCGCCGAGCACCGTTCGAGTCCCCGCGCCTCGCTACACGAACACTGATAATGTATCATCTACGTCGATTGTTAAAAGACTGTTCTGTGTTTATTGCAAAAAGTACGGACATATTCGTGATGAGTGTTTAAAATTAGCGTCAAAAACGAAATTCGACAACGAAAATACGCAAGCTGTATCCTCGTGTTACGGGTGTGGTACCAAAGGTGTTACTCGGTCTCAGTGTACAAAGTGTAACGCAAGTTATTACGCCGTCGACGCTGCACGGACCCGATCAGTCACATCCGATTTACCTATTGGTAAAGTAAATACACAGCTGTCAAGTTCAGTGAACTCTATTCATCGCGACAGCTCGTTGCATACAGCTTGCACTTCAAACACCGTAAAGTCGTCCATTTATATTAATAATCGTAAACAATGTTTTGTTGATAATGAAAATAATTATTATCCTACCGATTTTAAGGCGATTCTTCCTCCGCGCTTTTTCGGTACTGATAACAAGGTTAGACTTCAAAATTATTCTAGACTTAATCATAATATAAACAATAATATTAGTTCTAGGAATAGGCCCCTGATGCGTTACTCGAGTGGTACCGAACCAAAACATAGTTATTCCGAGGTACCAAGTGGCCGCGATAGGGTGACCATGATGAACGAAAATAGCGTGACCATGGAAAACGTCGGACATTTTTCGACGATTAATTCTAATGTGAAAAGTGTTGCCCAGAGTAACTCTACTGAGCACCAGGTTAGGTTAAGACCAATTTTAAGTGTTCAAATTTGAGGTATACGAGGTAGTGCTTTGTTGGATACGGGAGCTAAGAGTAGCGTTGCCGGTGCGTTGCTTTATGAATTGCTGTTAAAGCATAACCATCCGTGTGAGGAAACCAGGCGTCGGGTGAGGCTTGCAGACGGTTCCGCGCGCACCCGCCGAGTTTTGCTCACTACTCTAGAAGTAAGGATAAGTCCCGAAAGGTCAGTAACCCTTGAATTTACTGTTGCTCCAGATGCTCAAAATAATGAAACTTTGCTTGGCATGGATTTTTTGGTGGCGGCAGGTATTGTGCTTGACTTTGCTTCATCCACTTGGCATTTTTCGGGAAAACGGGTTACATATCCAATTGAATATGAGTGCCCTAAGCCATGCATGTTTGCTTCTACTGCTGACTTCCTGCGTGATGATAAGGGTTCTATGCTTGGCTCCGATGAACGGCAGCAGCTATCACATTTATTGCAGCAGAATGGAGACATATTTAGGGTGGGGGGAGCCCCAACCCTTTACGCCGAGCACCACATTGATACCGGTGATCATCCGCCTATATCGGTACCGCCGTATAGGCTCACTCCTGTGCTTCAACAGCGAGGAGAGGTTCTCGCAATCGATTTGTTCGGGCCACTGCCAGAAGGAGAGCAGGGGGGGCGATGGGTACTCCTGGTAGAGGATGTAGCTACAAGATGGGTAGAACTCTACGCACTTGTTGATGCCACCGCCGTGGCTTGCTCCCGAGTCCTACTGGAAGAGTATTTCCTTCGTTATGGCTTGCTTATGCGTCTAGGGGTGTAACACGTAAGTTCATGCCACGACGGGATGGCCCGTATCGCGTAGTAAAAATAGTTAGTCCTACAACGTACTTCATAGCAGACTTGTCAAACAATGTCATCGGCAAGTATCACACCGCGGATTTAACCCACTCTCCGTCAAATTCAAGTACGGATCCAATTATGCCAAAGAGGCAGAGAGGAAGGCCGCGTCTTCAGACTAACAGTCCCAAGTTGGACTCGGGACGCGTTCCCAACTTGGAGGGGGAGTATGTAACGCAACGTTCCGTTTCGCGGGGCAACAGCAGCCAAAGAGAATGTGACTCAGGTCCGTGCCGCGACGACCCACCCCGCGCTACCCGCGCCCGCGCATCTGTTGCATCATTCGCACCCCCAATTAGTGCGCGCCAGACTTTGAAGCGGAATACACGCGTCCCCGGTCGATACCGGAACTGACAACCCGAGAGTCTCATGCCAGTCGGGCACCTAACATTAAAACACTAATTAATTGAGCGTTTCATTAGCTTTTAAGCTGAGTGACTATAATTAATTTATTTTTATTAAGTAATAAATGAGCAAAAAATAATACTTAACAAAAAGATATGAAATCCGAACAAAAACAGTTTCACTGTAAAAAATTGCGCCAAGTCCACGTTTATAAAACTCATCTCAATAACATTTGCACTTTACAAAAAAAGAAGACTTCAATAGCTTTCATTCTCTCCAAAAATATGTGAAATACAAAAAAATACCAAGAAACCGTCATAAAGATGAAAAAATTAAAAAAAAATTGTTGAAAATTTAAAAATAAAAAAATAAAATTTTTATCGTACTTGGCGCGCGTCATTGAGTACCCCAAAATTTTTCGGAAGAATTTCAACCCGAGAAAAAAACCATTTTGCTTTAATATACAGTGAAAGCTGAAAAAGTTACCCAGGTTGTCTTTTTCGCTCTTGTTAGCGTTTTATGAGAAATTGAGACAGAACTACGGTAATTTTCAACAGCTCTCACTATATACCTATGGGCTATTATATGCCAAATCGACCACTTTTGCGTTCGACCCCTTTAGATTCAGCTGAAACTTTATTATTCTTTTCTACCCTTTGAAAAACATCTTTGAGAATTTTTTCAAATGTTTTGAAGCCAACTTATACATACGTATCGACTCGTAAGTAGCTTGTATTTGTATAAGCGAACACGAGAGGGTGTTTAGTTCAAATCATAAAAGATGAGTGGGAAATGAAAAAAATTCAAATAACATACGTATGAGATGTCGATTTTACTTAACTTTTGTAAAACTTATTATGAAATAATAATTCATTAATTACATTTATGCATTTCATAGGTTGACCTACTTATAAATTTCTAAACATTGAAAGGATGTTCATTTATCCTGAAAAATTTGGGGTACTCAATGACGCGCGCCAAGTACGATAAAATTTTTATTTTTTTATTTTTTAATTTTCAACAATTTTTTTTTTATTTTTTCATCTTTATGACGGTTTCTTGGTATTTTTTTGTATTTCACATATTTTTGTAGAGAATGAAAGCTATTGAAGTCTTCTTTTTTTTGTAAAGTGCAAATGTTATTGAGATGAGTTTTATAAACGTGGACTTGGCGCAATTTTTTACAGTGAAACTGTTTTTGTTCGGTTATTATAACCGGGCTGGACAATAAAGATAAATTAATACAATTATGTGATAAAACACAAAAGACACTTCAGGGTGGCTGTTTTCCACTGCGGAAGTGGATATTTAATTTTGCACGCAATGATAACAGCCAATCACCCAATCAAAACTGTTAACTGTAGAGGGCCGAACCTCCTACGAGGTCCCCGCGCAAAAGGGGCGCGCGGGGTATGTGAGACTCAACGATCTGCATGGTGTTGTGAGCAGACCGCGGGCCCAAGGATTTTAGGACCCACCCACTAAACGACTCCCCTGCACTCTTACACCCGACGTCCGATCCCCTCCGAGGTCAGAACCCGGATGAGGTAGGGGGCTACCGCGGTCAACACTACAACCAGACGGCGCGGCTCACCCCAAGGACGCCCAGCCGACGGAGCCTTCGAGGCGAATCGAAGGCTCTGAAACGTCGGCCGTCTCGGTACGGCAGCCCGTCGGGCCGCCCAGACGGTGCCGCTGGTGTCCCGGAATACACCGCTGGACCAGAACCAGCCTGCCGGGTCGGGACGCGATACACCGTCGACCGGTCGCTCTATTCACTCCACGGCAGCGCGCTAGAGTGCTGGTAGCGCGCCGCGCAGCCTCACCCCCTCAGGTCGCCCCTTGACCTTCACCGGGGGGAGGCCGCCACCTACAGGGGCCGGGACGTACGGGCGTATTCCCGCCTCCGGCCCCCGGCTCGACGGCGACGGATCGGTGCGGAAAGGGAAGAGCTCTCCCTCTCTCGCTCCGCCGCCTCCTTCTGCGAGATGGTGGACTCGCAGAAGTCGAGCATCGCCTTCCAGGACGCGTCGCTGCCGAGCATCGTAGTCACGACGCGCGGCAGCGAGAGGTCCTCTCCTATGACCGCGACGAGGGCGGCGCGTTGCTCGTCGAATCCAGAGCAACGCGCCAGCGTGTGTTCCGCTGTGTCATCCTCGTCGCGGTCCGCGCAATGGTGGCACTGCGCCGTCGGTTCCCTTCCGGCTATCTTGTGCAAGTACCGGCCGAAACATCCGTGGCAGGTAAGCATCTGCGTCAGCCGGAAGGTGAGGCATCCGCGGTCGCGGCCCACCCAGTCCGCGAGAACCGGGCGGACCGCCTCGACGGTACGGATGCCGGCCGACGGGTCCGCCAAGCGGCGAGACCACGCCTCCAGCACGGACCGCCGAGATTGGAGCCTCCGCGCTCGAACTACTCCTTCGCCGGGGCGCCCTTCCCCCCTAGAGCGGAGGTCGCTACGCCACCTATAATCGGCAGCGAGCGCCTCCGCCTCCAGGTCCCAGGGTGGCGTCCCGGCGAGCAAGCACGCCGCCTCGAATGAGACGGTGCGGTATCCTCGGATCGCCCTGACCGCAATCGCGCGCTGCGGACGTCGCAGCGCCGCGACGTTCTTGCGGGTCAGGGCGTGGCACCATGCGGGAGCCCCGTATAGTGCCATCGACCACACCACCCCCATGTAGAGGCGGCGCGCCACCTGATCGGGACCCCCGGGCCCAACTTCTCAAAGTGAGCGCGGAAGTTCCACCGATCGTCCAGTTCGAGGCCGAGGTACCGAAGACCGGTCACCCCGACCCCGACGCGGACGCCTCCGATCACGAGGTGGGCACCCACAGGCGGCGCTCGTCCCGGCCCGTGAAACATCAGGGCCTGGGTTTTGTCGAGCGCCACCTCGAGCCCCAACCGTCGGATCCTAGTGACGACGTGTGCCACGCCTGCGCACGCCAGACGGGCAGACTCCCGGTAGTCCCTCCCTACGCTACGACCTGGAGCTACGACCAACGTGTCGTCAGCGTAACAAATTACGCTGAGCCCGGGGAGGGGTCCCCGAATGACGCCCCGCAGGACCCAGTCGTAGCCGATGTTCCACAGCAGGGGGCCCAGGACGGACCCCTGCGGAACACCGCGCTCGACGGGGAAGCGGTACATCGCCCCACTGTGTCCGATGCACTGGATCGACCTGCCCTCGAGATAGGAGCCGATCAGTCGGTGGAAGTATGCGGGGACGCCGTGATACTCCAGCGCCCCCGCGGTCACCGACCAGGGCAGGGTGTTGAAGGCGTTCCTGACATCTAAGGATAACGCCATCGCCACCCCGCCCCGGGATACGGCTTCGTCGGAGAGGGCCCTCACGCGCAGAATCGCGTCGATCGTCGAGCGGCCCTCCCTGAAGCCGTATTGCTCCGCCGAAAGATCGGGACCCGTCTCGGTCAGGTGCCGGACGATGCGGGCCGCGACGATTCTCTCGAGCATCTTGCCCGCTTCGTCCAGCAACACGATGGGGCGATAGCCCGCGGGTGAGTCCGCGGGGCGCCCGTCCTTCCGCAGAAGGACCAGTCTGTCCGTCTTCCATTTCGACGGGAACCGTCCCGACTCGAGGCACGCTTCGAAAAGCCCCCCGAGCCGGTCCCCTAGGGCCTCGAAGGCCAAGCTCCAGACCCGGCCGTGAACGCCGTCAGGGCCGGGGGCCGTGTCCTTCGCTCTCATTCTGGACACGGCCGCATGGATCTCCGCCCCCGTGATAGGGGGAGGGGGCTCCTCGGCAGCGGGAACGCTGGGGCGACGCGGAGGCGTGCCCCACGTGGCGTCCATCTGGGGGGGCTCAAAGTCCCCCCCCGCTGCCGGCGGGAAGAGTGTCGCAACAATTTCCCGCAGCTCCGAGGCTGGAGCCGCTCGGTCACCGGGAGCGCCCATGGCTGCAGTTTCCTGTGAACCATCTTGTATGGGCGCCCCCAGGGATCTTCGTCGAGCGACTCCAGGAGAGTCTTCATGCTCTGCTTCTTGGCCTCGCCGATGGCCAGCTGCAGCGCCGTCTGCTTTTGACGACAGTCAGCGTGCAGCTGGGCCGCCGTCTCCGCGAACGCAGCGTCGCGACGACGGCGGCGGCGGTGGCGTGCGCTCCGGCGGCGCGCCCTCACGCACTCCTCGCGGAGTCTTGCGATCTCGGGCGACCACCAGAACGCACCCCCACGTGGTGCTCGGGGGCCGACCCGGGGCATGGCGGCATCACAAATATTTGCATTGGTGCCCCGGAACCAGTCGACCTCCGCATCCACGTCCGCGAGCTGCGCGGGTTTTGGTGCCCACGCAGCAACAGCGGCCGCCTCCATCAGCAACTCCTTATTAATTCTTTTCAAGGCCCACCTGGGGAACGAACGGGGCGCACCTTGCGGGAGCTCCTCCTCACCGCGGGCTCCCGCGGCTGACGACGACGACAAGGAGGAGGCGGAGAGCTCAAATCGGACGTATCTGTGGTCTGAGAGCGTCTCCGCCCCCTCGAGTACGCGCCAGCCGCGGGTGCGGCGCACGGCGGACGGGGACGCGGACGTCACGTCCACGTGAGATTCCCCGTTCCACCGCACGCAAGTCGCGACCGTGCCTCTGTTTAGGAGACAGAGGCCGGTCGCGATCGCCCACTCCGAAAGGGCCTCGCCTCTCGCATCCGTGCGGGGGGAACCCCAAGCCGTGCACTTGGCATTGAAGTCCCCCGCGACGATGACAGGGCGGGACCCGAGGCGGTGCAAAAGCGCCTCGAGCCCGCCCAGAAACCGCTCGAACTCGGCGAGGCTCCTGTTCGGAGAAAAGTACGCCCCGATCACGACGGTCCCGTCGATCCTAGCCGCGACGTACCCGGGTCCCCTGGCCACCATTTCCAAGGGGGGTAACGCCACGGACTGTCTCAACACAATGGCCACGGAGCCGTCGACGTCCCCCATCCAGCAGTCCTGGTCGGTGGGGTCGAAGTATGGCTCCGCAGCGACAGCGACGTCGATTGACCACTCCGCCATGGTGTGGACGAGGAGATCCTGTGCCCTGGCGGAGTGGTTCAAATTACTTTGGAGGAAGTGATGGACGCAACCCATTACGGGGCTACGTCCATCGTTCCCTCGTCTGTCCCGCCTTGCGGCTGTTCTGGTCAAGCACCCCAACCTTTTTTTTTTTTTTTTTTCGGGTAGAGGGCCGAACCTCCTACGAGGTCCCCGCGCAAAAGGGGCGCGCGGGGTATGTGAGACTGAACGATCTGCATAACATAGCCTTTTTTTTTTTTTTTTTTTCGGGGGGAAATCCTCATGGACTACCTCCGCCTGGGGAAAAGCGGAGGGGTGTGCCGGACTCCTACCGGCTAAAACCACCCCGGTGTCCACCCACACGTGCGCGCAGGGCCGCGGGAATCCAAATTCTTCCGCAGCCCCACACCAGTGCTGGCCCGGTCTGTCCAGGCCTCGTCTCCTGTACGGAGTAGTGAGGCGTTCAGCTACTCCGTGCATCGCCTCAGAGGCACGCGCCGACACCCGCATACGCCTCCGTCTCAGGTCCATCGAATAGGGGGCGAGGGCTTTCCCAAGTCCCTCGCCCCTGGACCCATTCATGGGGGGCGGAAAAGGGCGTTGTCCGCCCTTGTCCTGCGCCCGGTGCGCCTTCTGCGGCCGGGGAAGGGAGTCGAGATCTCCCTCTCCCGTTCTGCAGTTTCCTTCTGCGACATCACGTCCTCAACCTAACATAGCCTAATCTAACCTAATATGGGGGAGAGAGCAAGCCGCGCTCCTCGCTAGAGTCCTCCCCCCCTCTCCCCATTGTTACAATTTTTGATGGGAAGGAGGACTGTAGCGGGTGTGAATACCCCATCCCAAAAGGGGGTGGGGGGTGGGGTCAAAGCCCCTAATGGAAATGAGGCTGCACCTACGGGGTGCAGCCGCGGTCCCCATAGCTAGAGGCTGATGAAACTCACCTCCGAGAGGGGCGCTCATAGGTCCTCCCCGGCCTCACAGCCGGCGAGGAGCTTTATCTCCGAACGATCGTCGGGGGTACCAATAGCTCCCGCGGCAACGCCGTACCATCCGGTAGTCTGGCGTGCAGCGGGGCTATGTTGTGGAGATGCTCATGGGGCCCGTTTTCGGCTCGCTTGTACATATTACGGGCAAGCCTAGTCACAAACTCCACGAGCGACTACCACCACGAACCACACCTAGGTCCCGGGCAATAACGGAATTTCTGACGTACTGCCCGGCCCCGACGATAATGCGGAGGGAAAGACTCTGCTGGGCCTGCAACCTAGATCGCTGGGACGGCGACAACAGGTGATACCAGGCCTCAGCAGCGTATGTGAGGCGGGAACGGACGTATGTCTTGTAAATGGCGAGTTTGGTCCTGGTCGGAAGCTCGGACGCAAGTACCGGCCGCAACAAGAACCCGGCCGCGCGAGTCTGACCGATGACTCGATTGACGTGCGCGACCATGCTCAAGGAGCGGTCGATGTCGCATCCGAGATACCGGACCGTGGTCCTGAACTCGACATTCACACCTCGGAGACTGAGTTTCTTCGGGACGACTCTGATACGGACCGGACCGTAGAGTAAGGCCGCGGTCTTTCCCACATTGACCGCGACTCTCCAATAGTCCAGCCACTGGGGCAGTAACTCCAAAAGCCTCTGCATCCTCATAATGGCTGCAGAGGGGAACGGAGAGGACGAGAAGTAGGCCGAATCGTCAGCGAACAAGGCCAACCTCACGTCCTCCTCCCACGCCCGAAGGTGACCCTCCAGTGTGGGGATGTCATTAGTGTAAAGGGCGTATAGGATAGGTGATAGGACACTACCCTGGGGAACCCCGGCCGTAATGGGACGCACGGAAGACCGTGCGCCTTCGACCGCGACAAAGAAGGTTCTGCCCTCCAGATACGACCCGAGCAGTCGCACGTGAGCGTGCGGTAGGCCCGCGTCCCGCAGCTTGTGGACCAGCCCCTCGTGCCACACACGGTCGAAGGCCTTCTCGATATCGAGAAGGACCGCGACCGTGTATTGGCCCGAGTTTCGCCGGTCCGCCAAGTGTTGCAGGACACGGGTCAGTTGCAGAGTCGTCGAGTGGCCGCTTCTAAACCCGAATTGCTCCGGCCTGAGCAGAATATACGGCGATATTCTCCTCAGGAGCAGCCGCTCGAACAACTTGCCCACGTGCGAGAGCAAGGTAATCGGTCGGTAACTGGAGGGCTTTCTCCTGTCCTTGCCGGGTTTGGGCAAGACGATGATCTTGCCCAGTTTCCAAGATCCAGGGAAGTGTCCTACCCGGAGAATGGAATTAAACAATCGTGTCATTGCTGACACGATTGAGGGAGGGAGGTTTTGCAGGGCGAAGGGAGGAATACCGTCCTCGCCGGGGGCTTTGCGCCTCTTCATCAGCTTGATGAGGAGGCGCATCTCGCTGGGAGTGACTAAGTCGTCATCTCCCAGCTCGACTCCCGGCGATTCCGGTTTGAGGAATTGGATTACGCCCTCTGACACCTCGCGTAGGAATGCAACCATCGAGGGTGCAGAGACATTTGGAGTGAACTGCCGCTCCAGCGAGTTGGCCAGGACTTCAGCACGAGCTAACGGTGTAAAACACCGTCTTCCCCCCTCGTCCTCCAAGGGGCAAGTGGGGGAAGGCTTGTTTGTGAGCCGGCGACAGATGCGGTGAAGGAGGGCCATCGTACGGTCGTCGGACGCGTCCAACAGTCCCGCCTCCCCGAAGTCACCCCGGTAAGTCCGCATCTTAGTCGCCAGCTCATCCTCAAGTCGGTTTAGCTCGCGCTTAATCCTGGGACACCTAGATGTCGCCCAGAGCCTCCTCAGTGCCCTCTTCCGACGAATTAACGTCTTGAGGTGCACCGGGAGTTCCGCTCTGGGCCCCCCGCTGGGTACCAGAGTCGTCGCTTGGTCCAGGGCTCCCCTGATGGTGTCAATGAGACGGGAAGCCGCGGTGTCGACCTCATCAGGGGTAGACGGGTCTTGAAACAAGGATTGGTCGGCCAGCAGTCCCGTAAAGGACTGCCAGTCGACCCTAGGCCTGAGAGGGGATGTCGCGACCCGAGTGAGCCCCAAACCCACCGAGACCAAGATCGGTAGGTGAGGGGTACTCAGGTCGTACAGTGCCTCTATCGCTAGAGGGCACCGTAGCCCCTTGTGAACACACACGTCCAAGACGTCCGGTTCGTACCGGGCCAACGTTGGAACGTGGGTGGGTTCGTTGGGGCCGACCACGCAGTAGTCCCCCCTTTCGGCATCCTCGTACAATCGCCTTCCGGGCGCCGTGATGATTCGGGAGCCCCAAGCGACATGTTTCGCATTAAGGTCCTCGACCACCAAATCCGGATGGCGATCATAGTTCAAGGCCCGTCTAATGTCGTCCTCGACAAAATCAGGACCCGGGGGGGGATACGCGGCATAAATCCGCAATTCGGCTCCCGGTACGTGGACCCTCACCCCGACCGTTCTGGTAGAGGCAAAGGTCAGTAGCTCAAGCTCCTCGTGCACCACGTTACTCCTGACGAGCGCCGCAGTGCCCCTGAACGGGCGCCCGTTGGAGGTCAGTTCGTCCCGTCGGCACACGAAGTAGTTGGGCATCCTAAAATCTTGTCGAGGTTTGAGCTTGGTCTCGCCCAGGAGGATAACCTGCGGGTCATACTCCTGGGCGAGTCGGATTAGCTCCGACCTTCGGGACCCTATCCCGTCGGGGTTCCAATAGATGATGCGCAGCTCCTGGCTAGCCATTGAGCTGCGCAATCATCCGGTAGAACCCCGCGAGCAAGGCCCCGAAGGGACTGGCTCCCGAGGCGATCTCTCAGATCACTCCGGAGATCACCTCGGACAGTTTCTCCCACAGGGAGAGGAGCCAGGCAGCAAAGCCGGCAGGCTGCTTGTCCTGTCGGCCACTGCGCCGCTCTCTCTGCGGGCGGGGTGGTAGTGGGGGCTGTGAGTCGCCCAGAGTGATGTTTGCGTTCTGGGGCGGGTCGATGGCTGTCGTCTCCATTGGACATGGAGGTTCGGTAGCTTGCGCAACTTGGCCTTCTCTCAGGGCAGCTGCTTCTTCCACTAATTTTTTTTTCTTTTCCTTGGCCTTTATTTTTTTTTTCTTGTTTTTTTTTTTGAGTTTTAGTTAGGGCAGCTTGTAGATTGGATACTGCCTTATTGCTGGAACGAGGGGCAGGTCGCGGCTTTATAGCCTGTCGCTGCGGGTTTGCTTCTGCCATCAGGGTGGCCGCTGTTGGGTTGGCCTCCACAGTGGCAGGTTGCTCTGTAACCGGAGGGAGAGTGGGGGGTTGAGAAGTCTTCCCCTTGCCCTTACCCTTCAGAGATGGGCGTGGACCGAGACGTGGAGCGGGGGTAGGGGCTTGGCCGGCACGCGTCGCTGCTTGCGGTACGGGGGGAGGAATAGCGACCCCCATCATCCGCGCCCTCCTGCGGTAGATCACACACCGTTTGTCAACAGCGGCGTGGCCCTTCGCGCAGTTGGCGCAGGTGAGGGGTCCCTCCCGAAAACCCCTGCTTCGATAGGTGGGGAGTTATATGCCCGGGCAGAGGGGTTACCCCGAGGCCCGCTCCATGCCCCCGCAAGGGGGTACGACGACCCCACGACTCTCGAGCTCAGAAGCGAGCGAGTCGCCGTGTCGGACGGAGCGCTCTTGCGTAATATACGCTCTGAGTTCATTTCTGGTTTTATTGACTTACGAAGACCGCTTACCATGTTTGTATTACCTTTGGTAGGCAGCGGCTTGGCTCTGCCCCTGGCATTGCTGAAGTCCATGGGCGACGGTAACCACTCACCATCAGGTGGGCCGTATGCCCGTCTGCCTACAAAGGCAATAAAAAAATAAATAAAAAATATGTCGCTACCCGAAAGTGGAAATACTCCAACATGTATACAGCCTTATTTAAAGTGCTTCTTCAGCACTACTGTCTTACTGTCTTGTTACTAAATACATATTTTACACAATAAACCGAACCTTCAAACTGAATGGACGTATTATTTACTCTCTGCTAATCCATCGTGACCAGACCACACCACACAATTGTTGTCCCATATTACCATAAAACAACACATATGCTGGTCAATAGTCCTAGCATGGCTAAACACACCTCCTCATAGACTTCAGGTCTTTGAAGCTAACAGGGTTGTCAAGATAACATCCACTCCAATCACCTCCACATGGAAACATGTTCCTACAAACCTGAACCCTGCAGACTGTGCGAGCAGGGGAATGTCTGCCCGGTCACTATCAGCTCATGATCTTTGGTGGTCTCCTAGCTGGCTGAAGGAGCCTCCTTCCACCTGGCCCAAGATGCCTCCTGCTCTAGGCCACCATGCATTACCAGGTCTGAAGCCTGTGGCGGGTAGCCATCATACAACGCAAGATAATTGCCAGATGCCTGAATCTCGCTTACGACATATTCAAGATAAAGCGCATATATACAAGTTCCGAACAACATTTGGACCGTCGGTCTACCGAGCAATATCACCCGCTCGGTGGAAGATCTTCCCTTTGTCGTTGAACTTCCTCAAACTGGGTCAATTATCTTGCGTTGTATGATGGCTTGTATCTGGGCAGCGTTAGGTAGGAATCGGCGATAAAAATTTATCATGCCCAAAAATCGCCGGAGTTCTCTGACGGTTTTTGGGACAGGAAATTTGCGATTGGCTCGACCTTGCTTACAGAGGCTTGGTGCCCTTTTCGGAAATTTGGTAACCCAAAAACGTGACTTCTGGAACGCCGAAGACACATTTGGTAGTATTGACCAAAACGCCATACTCTTTCATGCATTCCGATTTGAGCACCCTATAGTGTGTAAGTCAGTTCAGTATAATTAAAGTCGTCGCACAGACAATACGTGTTTTAATCAACAACATTTAGGCCCCACACCTCATGGCGACCCTGCCTTGCGCAATCACCTAGGTATCGGGTTTCGCGCCAGGTACCGGGCGACGGCGCGACGGACAAATACGCGAGATCAGCGAATTCCTGTGTGCCTCAGTGCACGAAGTTATTATTTTTGAATTATAAAAGTTATAAAACAAAGGAGAATGACGCCAACCACTGCACCGACAACGTCGTTTGAAGACGATCAACAGAAATTTTATATTAAAATTATATTCAATGGGCAACGGAAACAATAAGCAAGAGATAAAGGAGGTGATTATTGGAGAAAATACTATGATAGAGTCTCATATCGAGAGGAACAACATCATATTGCTGTCGGCCTTGGGAATAATAATACTTGTGATTTTCGCTGTACTTATGAAAAAAGTACTGGACAAACAGAAGAAATGGATAGATAAAAGAATTAATACTGAGTTTATAAGAAGAATGCGTATACGGCTGTCCAAAAGGATCCATGGCGAAGGAGAAGGAGTTGGGGATGTGTAGTGCTTTAATTTTTATTTTTTTTATTATCTTTTTTTTCTGTGAGCTATAAATCTAAAAGTGCTGGTTGTGTTTTGTAATAAAACACGCTCGGAGGTTGTTCACAGACTAACTATATTTCATTCTTAAAATAGACAATTATGAGGTGTGCCAAATATTTGCTAACAAATGTCGCCACCAGCACTCCACAGAACATTATTTTGATACTAACTTTAACACCTCAACTTATCAAAATAATCTAAACCTTAAATAACAATTCAAAAGCATACTGTCACAAACAATCCAGTAAATGCATACTTAGCTACTTAAAATATATTTATTTTTTTTATAAATTACACAATAATATGCATGCCTAGCTTCTTAACAAAATAGCTATGTTTGACACTACTCAAGCCCTTTGTTAACAGGTCTGCAGGCATTTCAGATGTTGGCAGATAAACTATTTTTACATGTTTGTTAGCAACTGCTTCTCTAACAAAATGGTGACGCACGTCAATGTGCTTAGTTCTTTTATGGAACATTAGATTCTCTGTCAACTTCTGAGCCCCTTGATTGTCGTTGTACAAGGTTATTGTATAATTACAAAAATCTACAATCTCATTCAACAAGTTCTTTAAATATATAGCCTCTTTACAAGCCTCAGTTATAGCCATGTATTCAGCTTCTGTACTAGATAGGGCTGTAGTCTGCTGTTTTTTACATTCATATGAGATAACAGATCCTGAAAACTTAAAGTAAAAACCTGTATAAGATTTTCTATCTACAGTATTTGAGGCCCAGTCTGCATCAACAAAACCCTCTAAGTTACAATCATCTTTAGTAAACATAAGCCCATAAGATTTAGTTTTGCTTAAATATCTTAAAATTCGTTTTGCATGCTTCCAATGTATAAGTGAATAACTATTATTAAATTGGCTCAAAAAACTTACGCTATAAGATATGTCTGGGCGAGTTAAGACACTTAAATACATTAAGCTTCCTATTAATTGTTGAAATGGGTATTGTTTACAAACATCAACACTTTTCTCTAGCTTTAAATTATTCTCAATTGGTGTATCAACACCATTACAATTTGTCATATTAAATTTATTTAATATGTAATCCACAAAATGTTTTTGATCTAGTGAAATGGAACCATTTTTATACATTTGAATTCTAATGCCTAAACATTGTTTTAACTGTCCTAAGTCTTTAATCTTAAATTTTTTTATTAGTACACTCTTAATCTCATTTACCATATCTTGACAATTAGAAAATATAAAAAAATCATCTACAAAAACTGCTATTATGATCAGTTCTTTTTCACTCCTTTTAATATATAAACATGGTTCTAATTTTAACCTAACAAAGTTGGAGTTTAATAAACAATCATTTATTCTTTCATTCCAAGCTCTGGCCGATTGTTTCAAACCATAAATTGCGCGTTTTAATTTAAGTATACAATTTTCTTTACAATCTAAATTAGGAGGAACATGCATGTATACATTTTCATTTAGATAACCATTTAGGAATGCTGTAGTGACATCCAAATGAGTAATTTTTAAGTTAAGTTTCACACTTAATGCGAATAAAAGTCTCAAAGTAGAGTAACGAAGCACTGGTGAGTATGTCTCGGTATAGTCCAAACCTTCTTTTTGAGTAAAACCTTTTGCTACCAGTCTAGCCCTATAACGCACTTTACCATCACATTCAAACTTTTTCTTAAAAACCCATTTACATTGCACTATCCTATCAGCTTCTTTTCTGTCAACAAATTCCCATGCTTGGTTTTCTTCAAATGCCTTCAGTTCTTCTGCCATCGCCTGTTCCCACAGTTCCTTCTCTGGTCCATTTATTGCTGTTTCATAGCTCAGTTCTTCACCACAGGATTCCAGCTCATCCACAATGCAGAGATTGGAATAGCCATATCTTTCTACTGGCTTTCTCTTGCGCTTACCAAGCTCCTGTAAGTTTTGAATATTTTCTTCTAAAATGGATTCTAAGGTTGACTCATTTTCACTTTCATACACCGATTGGTATGAATCTTCGTGGGAGCTCGATGAGTCATAAATATATGTAGGATCGTTAGCATCTATAGTTGAATTTTCTGATATGCTTCTCTCTTTCTCTGAATTTTCAACTTTCTCCAACACTTTTTCATTATTTACTACTACCTGAGCTGTGTCCGAGTGTTCTTTCTCTATTATAATGACGTCCCTGCTCGTAGTAATCTTCCTGGTTTTGGGGTTATATAATCTGTAACCTTTCACGTTATCCGGATAACCAACTAGAATTAATTTGTCAGCCTTCTTATCCCATTTTTGTCTTTGCACTTTGGGAACATGCGCCATTACTTTACTTCCAAATATCCTGACATAGCTCAAATCTGGCTTCTTGCCTGTCCACTTCTCAAATGGTGTCATCATGCCTAGACTGACAGCTGGGATTCTATTCATTAGGTATACTGCAGTATTTACTGCTTCACCCCAAAAACTTTTGTCGAGATCTGATTCAAACAGTAAACATCTAGCCCGTTCAACTACAGTTCTGTTGAACCTTTCTGAGAGTACATTCTGTTGTGGAGTGTGAGGATTAGTCTTCTGATGGATGATTCCAGTTTGTTTTAAGAAGCCTTCCATCTCTTGTGAACAAAACTCACCTCCGTTATCTGTTCTCAGTATTTTGATCTTGTTTCCTGTTTGATTCTCCACCAAAACATGAAATTCTTCGAAATGCTGGAATACTCCTTCAAGAAATAGACATAAGTCATTCTGCTGGCATCATCTATGAACAGAAGAAAGTACTTTGCTTGACCAATTGATTTGGTCTCCATCGGCCCACATAAATCTGAGTGTATTACTTCTAGTAGTATATCACTTCTATGATTAGCAGATGGGAAAGGAAAACGAGCCTGTTTGCCCTCACAGCACACTTCACAGTTCTTGATCTGAATATCAGCTTTCTTATCAAAAGTAACCCCTTTCACAGCACCTTCTTTCATCATTTCTAAAGATTTACTGTTTACATGTCCTAGTCTTCTATGCCACATTGTCATGGCCAATAATGCACTCTCTGGTCTTTGTATTTGTAGTTTGTACACACCATTAGTTAAGTTTGCAATTCCTATAAGCTCATTTACTGGATTATATATTAAACAAACATCCTTCTTAAATGACACTTTGTTGCCATTTACTATCAGTTGACTTTTGGAGTCGTCGTGGCCTAAAGGATAAGACGTCCGGTGCATTCGTGTTGAAACGATGCACCGGTGTTCGAATCCCGCAGGCGGGTACCAATTTTTCTAATGAAATATGTACTCAACAAATGTTCACGATTGACTTCCACGGTGAAGGAATAACATCGTGTAATAAAAATCAAACCCGCAAAATTATAATTTGCGTAATTACTGGTGGTAGGACCTCTTGTGAGTCCGCGCGGATAGGTACCACCGCCCTGCTTATTTCTGCCGTGAAGCAGTAATGCGTTTCGGTTTGAAGGGTGGGGCAGCCGTTGTAACTATACTGAGACTTTAGAACTTGTATCTCACAAGGTGGGTGGCGCGTCTACGTTGTAGATGTCTATGGGCTCCAGTAACCACTTAACATAAGGTGGGCTGTGAGCTCGTCCACCCATCTAAGCAATAAAAAAAAAAAAAAAAACTTACCGATAATAAGTTTGTCGTGAGCTTCGGTATGTATAAAACATTCTTTACAATGACATCATACTGAGAACCATTTACAATCGTGGTTATCTGTGTTTCACCAACACTCACAACAGGCACAGTCATTTGATTTGCAACTACTATTTCTTTGTTTTCATGCACGGGTCTATTTAACTGTAAACAATCTCGACTTGCCGTCATGTGTGCACTTGCACCCGAATCGACGTACCAGTCTTTTGTACTAAAATTTCCGTTAAAAAATGCAGCACTAAAAGCGTTTAAGGTTTTCTTTGTTTTTAGTTCGGGACATTTATTTTTAAAATGCCCTATTTTCTTACAATTATAACATTTTATTTGTTTACCGCCATTTGAACTTGCACTGTCATTTCTGTCACTATTTGACGTTGACGTTTGCGATTTCACACCACGGTTAGTGTTTCCACTTTTCCACCGCTGTTGTTTTGACCAAAATGCAGAATCTTTTTCAGTAGTACCCACCTCCTCACACATATCGAGCAATTTTGTCTTAATGACGTCAGCGCTAATGGCGATTCCTGAATGTTCGATCGCCATTATCATAGGTGAAAACTTATCTGAGAGTCCCGCCAAAAGTAATGACCCAATCCACTCATCTGTGATTTCGAATCCTGTGCCCTTCAATATCTGCGCAGTTTCAACTATTTGAGATACGTAGCTTGTCATCGAATCACAGTTTTCGAGGCGAACTGAAATTAACGTTCGAAGCAAACTGATTTTTCGTTGATACCCGGTGTCATCGAACAATTGTTTCAATTTATTCCATACACCGATTACTGTAGTCTCACTCTTGATATGCGCGTATAATGAAGAGTCAATAGTCATGACGAGTTTGGCTTTGGCTTTTTTCATCTCAGCTTCACTCATTTCTGCGGGAAGGTTCTCCAAGTCAATGCCTTCGAGCAGCAAAAAATTACTTGTTGCGAACGCCCAATCATCGTAATTTTCGCGACCTTTGAGTTTCGGCACATTAACTAGGTAACCCGACGTCGACATAATTCACTTTTAGGAAACTATTGCACTGAATAACTTCTAATAATTTGTTAAAAGTGGGACTGGGCCCATAACCTAATAAAACGCGCTCGGAGGTTGTTCACAGACTAACTATATTTCATTCTTAAAATAGACAATTATGAGGTGTGCCAAATATTTGCTAACAGATGTCGCCACCAGCACTCCACAGAACATTATTTTGATACTAACTTTAACATTTTGTGTGCCATTTACTACGATTCCAGAACAAGGTTCCGTCACGGTTTTTTTTTTTTAATGAACTTTAAGTTTAGTTTATAATTAGTGCGTATATTTTAATCTCAATTAAAATTTATGAAAGAAAATGTAGAACAAATCTTATGTGGGTTAACTGAAATACAAATTTATTTAAGAAAATTGGGCTCTAAGAGAAAACAATATAAAAATGTTGTAAATGAAAAAATATTAAAGGCTAAAAAGCTATATTCTTCTTATAAAAATATTGTAAGTACTATTTCTGTTGGCGACAGCGGCGTCGCCCCACAATTATAGAATAAGTTGAATAGAATTTATAATAGATTTATATAGATACGTATATAGACATAGAGTTATAAGAAATAGATAAATAACAAATAGATAAATTATATGGAGTGCATATAGATAGATAAGGATATAGACAACGTGCACATAGATTTTACTAAGAATAGAACGTAAGTTGCTTTGTAATAAATAGTATACACTTTTGGTTTATTATTCCCGATAGTTTTAAGATTAGCACATTAACTTAAATGGACACGCCGCCCGGCCCGCGTCCCGAAACCATGTAAGAAACAGCATTTATCTGTGTTCAGGACCGGGTATTTTGTTTATCCGAACAAAAACAGTTTCACTGTAAAAAATTGCGCCAAGTCCACGTTTATAAAACTCATCTCAATAACATTTGCACTTTACAAAAAAAAGAAGACTTCAATAGCTTTCATTCTCTACAAAAATATGTGAAATACAAAAAAATACCAAGAAACCGTCATAAAGATGAAAAAATAAAAAAAAAATTGTTGAAAATTAAAAAATAAAAAAATAAAAATTTTATCGTACTTGGCGCGCGTCATTGAGTACCCCAAATTTTTCAGGATAAATGAACATCCTTTCAATGTTTAGAAATTTATAAGTAGGTCAACCTATGAAATGCATAAATGTAATTAATGAATTATTATTTCATAATAAGTTTTACAAAAGTTAAGTAAAATCGACATCTCATACGTATGTTATTTGAATTTTTTTCATTTCCCACTCATCTTTTATGATTTGAACTAAACACCCTCTCGTGTTCGCTTATACAAATACAAGCTACTTACGAGTCGATACGTATGTATAAGTTGGCTTCAAAACATTTGAAAAAATTCTCAAAGATGTTTTTCAAAGGGTAGAAAAGAATAATAAAGTTTCAGCTGAATCTAAAGGGGTCGAACGCAAAAGTGGTCGATTTGGCATATAATAGCCCATAGGTATATAGTGAGAGCTGTTGAAAATTACCGTAGTTCTGTCTCAATTTCTCATAAAACGCTAACAAGAGCGAAAAAGACAACCTGGGTAACTTTTTCAGCTTTCACTGTATATTAAAGCAAAATGGTTTTTTTCTCGGGTTGAAATTCTTTCGAAAAATTTTGGGGTACTCAATGACGCGCGCCAAGTACGATAAAAATTTTATTTTTTTATTTTTAAATTTTCAACAATTTTTTTTTAATTTTTTCATCTTTATGACGGTTTCTTGGTATTTTTTTGTATTTCACATATTTTTGTAGAGAATGAAAGCTATTGAAGTCTTCTTTTTTTTGTAAAGTGCAAATGTTATTGAGATGAGTTTTATAAACGTGGACTTGGCGCAATTTTTTACAGTGAAACTGTTTTTGTTCGGATTTCATATCTTTTTGTTAAGTATTATTTTTTGCTCATTTATTACCTAATAAAAATAAATTATAAATAGTCACTCAGCTTAAAAGGTAATGAAACGCTCCATTCATTAGTGTTTTAATGTTAGGTGCCCGACTGGCATGAGACTCTCGGGTTGTCAGTTCCGGTATCGACCGGGGACGCGTGTATTCCGCTTCAAAGTCTGGCGCGCACTAATTGGGGGGGGGTGCGAATGATGCAACAGATGCGCGGGCGCGGGTAGCGCGGGGTGGGTCGTCGCGGCACGGACCTGAGTCACATTCTCTTTGGCTGCTGTTGCCCCGCGAAACGGAACGTTGCGTTACATACTCCCCCTCCAAGTTGGGAACGCGTCCCGAGTCCAACTTGGGACTGTTAGTCTGAAGACGCGGCCTTCCTCTCTGCCTCTTTGGCATAATTGGATCCGTACTTGAATTTGACGAAGAGTGGGTTAAATCCGCGGTGTGATACTTGCCGATGACATTGTTTGACAAGTCTGCTATGAAGTACGTTGTAGGACTAACTATTTTTACTACGCGATACGGGCCATCCCGTCGTGGCATGAACTTACGTGTTACACCCCTAGACGCATAAGCAAGCCATAACGAAGGAAATACTCTTCCAGTAGGACTCGGGAGCAAGCCACGGCGGTGGCATCAACAAGTGCGTAGAGTTCTACCCATCTTGTAGCTACATCCTCTACCAGGAGTACCCATCGCCCCCCCTGCTCTCCTTCTGGCAGTGGCCCGAACAAATCGATTGCGAGAACCTCTCCTCGCTGTTGAAGCACAGGAGTGAGCCTATACGGCGGTACCGATATAGGCGGATGATCACCGGTATCAATGTGGTGCTCGGCGTAAAGGGTTGGGGCTCCCCCCACCCTAAATATGTCTCCATTCTGCTGCAATAAATGTGATAGCTGCTGCCGTTCATCGGAGCCAAGCATAGAACCCTTATCATCACGCAGGAAGTCAGCAGTAGAAGCAAACATGCATGGCTTAGGGCACTCATATTCAATTGGATATGTAACCCGTTTTCCCGAAAAATGCCAAGTGGATGAAGCAAAGTCAAGCACAATACCTGCCGCCACCAAAAAATCCATGCCAAGCAAAGTTTCATTATTTTGAGCATCTGGAGCAACAGTAAATTCAAGGGTTACTGACCTTTCGGGACTTATCCTTACTTCTAGAGTAGTGAGCAAAACTCGGCGGGTGCGCGCGGAACCGTCTGCAAGCCTCACCCGACGCCTGGTTTCCTCACACGGATGGTTATGTTTTAACAGCAATTCATAAAGCAACGCACCGGCAACGCTACTCTTAGCTCCCGTATCCAACAAAGCACTACCTCGTATACCTAAAATTTGAACACTTAAAATTGGTCTTAACCTAACCTGGTGCTCAGTAGAGTTACTCTGGGCAACACTTTTCACATTAGAATTAATCGTCGAAAAATGTCCGACGTTTTCCATGGTCACGCTATTTTCGTTCATCATGGTCACCCTATCGCGGCCACTTGGTACCTCGGAATAACTATGTTTTGGTTCGGTACCACTCGAGTAACGCATCAGGGGCCTATTCCTAGAACTAATATTATTGTTTATATTATGATTAAGTCTAGAATAATTTTGAAGTCTAACCTTGTTATCAGTACCGAAAAAGCGCGGAGGAAGAATCGCCTTAAAATCGGTAGGATAATAATTATTTTCATTATCAACAAAACATTGTTTACGATTATTAATATAAATGGACGACTTTACGGTGTTTGAAGTGCAAGCTGTATGCAACGAGCTGTCGCGATGAATAGAGTTCACTGAACTTGACAGCTGTGTATTTACTTTACCAATAGGTAAATCGGATGTGACTGATCGGGTCCGTGCAGCGTCGACGGCGTAATAACTTGCGTTACACTTTGTACACTGAGACCGAGTAACACCTTTGGTACCACACCCGTAACACGAGGATACAGCTTGCGTATTTTCGTTGTCGAATTTCGTTTTTGACGCTAATTTTAAACACTCATCACGAATATGTCCGTACTTTTTGCAATAAACACAGAACAGTCTTTTAACAATCGACGTAGATGATACATTATCAGTGTTCGTGTAGCGAGGCGCGGGGACTCGAACGGTGCTCGGCGCAGCGCTGTCGTCGCGTGGCGGGCCGCCAGCGGCGCCCGAGTTGAATATTTTCCGCGGCGTCATCCGCGCGTATGTATGCTGCGAAGTCGAAGCACCGGCGGGAACTTCGCCTACGGTACTACCCGATGAACGTGGCGTCGCTCGCTGAGGATGATGAATAAATTCAGGCGGACTGGTCTCGTAGATGGAGTCCTCGATATGGCGCGTTTTCTTTAATAACGTGTCGTATGAAGTTATTTCGTCTCTTCTTAATCTTTTACGAACACGACGGTGTAGAAGGCCGTAAAGCATATCAATTTGAACTTTCTCACTAAGGTCACCAGGTGGGAGTCGAGCTAGTAGGGCTCGTGCTCTGGCAACGAAGATCTCCGTCTTCTCTCTTTGTCCTTGCGACATTTTGAAGAGCTCTAAGTAGACTCGATGGGGCGGTCTGCAATCACCGAAAGCGCTTCGTAACGATGATAAAGCGTCGTCCCAGGAAGTGATGCTAGCTTTAACGCCTTGCCACCACACGGCTGCATTTCCGGTTAGTAACATTGAGAGTCCTCGTAACGCGATGGCGTGTCCTACGTCAGCACAATCTTTGTATGATTCGACCGCGTCAAGGAAACCGTCGAGTGAGTCGCCGGGCGCTCCGCTGAACCGCGCCGTGCATGACGCGAAGTTCCCAGAATGGTGAGCGGGCGTCGAGGAAGGCGGCGATGTCGGCTCCGACGTCGGTGTTGCTGATGATTCGAGTTGAGTTTTATGCTCACGGTCGAGTAGGCGTTCGAATGCTGCCATTTGACTTTCTTGTAATGACGCCATGTTGTTTGCGGTAAATGTTGGCGTCGGTCCCGCGGTTGAACCAATTTCTTCTTCAACGTCTTGAAAATCGGATTGACGCCGTGACTGACGACGAGTACGTGTCGTAATTACGTAGATTCACTCCGAAATACTAGTTAAAGGGCCCGCGCTTGGGCTGCCAGTTTAATGTTAGGTGCCCGACTGGCATGAGACTCTCGGGTTGTCAGTTCCGGTATTGACCGGGGACGCGTGTATTCCGCTTCAAAGTCTGGCGCGCACTAATTGGGGGGGGTGCGAATGATGCAACAGATGCGCGGGCGCGGGTAGCGCGGGGTGGGTCGTCGCGGCACGGACCTGAGTCACATTCTCTTTGGCTGCTGTTGCCCCGCGAAACGGAACGCTGCGTTACAGTGTAATAATAATCAACATCAACTTTTACAAATTTAAACCGAATTAAATTTTGTTTCAAATCTGAAGGGTAGATGACGCTGTTCTTAATTATTTCAGAATTTAAAATTAAAATCTGAAAGCCTTGAAACATCAATCCGCATAAATGTAATTTAAAAACTACAGTAAGAGGCTTAAATAAAAAGCTGAACTTAACTCAGCCTTAATTAGAATTTTCTTCGGAATTCAATAGTAAAGTTCAAGTTATTTTGATGAAATCAAAACCGAAATATTCATAGCATCTTAAACAATCACCTACGAATAAATATTAGTTATTATATTATTTATTATTCGTAGACAATCACAACGGTTTTATAGTTTTGGGAAGGGATTTTTTGTAACGCCATCTCGTAAAGTATTTCGGTATTACATTACAAAACAAAATTGTTTCTCCAACAGTAACAACAGTACTTGCTTCGGCAGTACTTAAACTAAAATACTAACAGTAACAACATTAACGTTATTTAATGTATAAACCGTTCAATAAGAACTGCAAACTATCCCCTTGAAGCTACAGTTTATGTAGAAATAATGACTTTTTGGCGGGAACGCGAGGTGTGAAGTTGTGTGATTTGTTTTAATTTGTCTATTTAGTGTTTCTTCGGGTTTAAATGTGTAATAATAGTGTTTAATATCTGTGAAAGTGCACAAATGTGGGTAAATTAAACAAAGCCGCTGTACGTAACTTCTCGGTTTCCTCCAAAAAGTCCACTGAGATCTTAGTAAATGACCACCACCATTTTACTGAGATTATATTTCATTCCATATCATCTCATCTCATTTCATTTCATCCCATTTGATTAATGTCTCAAATTAATCATCTTCATTTCATTTCACTCCATAATATCACATTTCATTTCACTCCATAATATCATTTTTCATAAAAATATGAATATAAATTAAAATAAGACATGACTTAAAGGTCTCAGTTACCAGGTCATAAAATCCATTACAAATAGGAATAATTCCAGCGCACCCTGGCGGCCTTAGATTACCATTCTCGAATATTTATAGTCTGTGGCATGTCACTTTTTACATTGAAAAAAGTCAGGATCGAAATTTTTGAGCGAGCCATAGTTTGTGGTGATAAAATTAATAATTTCAAGTAGATTAATTGTTGTAATTGATATAACTAGTTAATATCAGTAAAATAAAGTTGTGAGTGATTGATATAATATACAATTTAGGAACCAGAAGTACCGTAGAATTAAATAAAATTTCGCAACCTCAAAAAACTGTTCTGCTCACAGTAAACACAGTCGGTAGTCTGGCGCTCCGTTTACAACGGGATTTTTGAACGGAACTTGGCGCCAGATTCTACCGAATCTGTGGATATAATCATCGACATAAAAATCTTGTATGACTCTCGTGACGTCAGGGTCAGAAGATTCGACCGCTAATTGCTTTAAACATCTAACGCTTAAGAAAGGCACGGAGGAGGTTCCGTATGTCACCGTATTTAATTTAAATGTCCTTAATGAATTCGACGGTTCGTCACGCCACAAAATCATTTGCAAACTGCGTTGGTCCTCGTCTACTAAACATTGCCTATACATCTTCTCCACGTCGTCGCATGCAACGTACTTGTGCTGTCTAAAACGGAGAAGAATTGAAACAAGATCGCCCTGTATAGGAGGACCGACCAACTGCAAGTCATTAAGTGACTTACCGGAGCTGGATGGTGCGCTAGCATCAAACACCACTCGCAGCTTGGTGGTGGTGCTGAGCTCACGGAACACACCGTGATGTGGCATAAAATAACACGGGGATTCATAGGAATCTACCTGCGTCATGTGACCCAAACTCTGATATTCCTGCATAAACTTGGAATATAAACGTTTATACTCAGGTGAGGCTGCAGTCGTTTTTCTAACGCTAAAAACCGACGGTCTGCTTGCGTATACGAATCACCCAAAACTTCAGGTGACTGATTGAGCGGAATACGTACACAAAACCTCCCTTCGCTGTTGCGTGTAGTAGTGCGAATGAAGTGTTCCTCGCATGCACGTTCTTCCTCAGTCTGCGCGTCTCTGATCTTAGGTAATTCCTCGATCTCCCAGAACAATCGAAGTTGCGTATCTAAGGCGTTAGTTAAATTGCAATGTATTTGCGTATTTTTTTGCGTGTAACTATTGTTAATTGGACCAGAAATAATCCAACCTAAGCTGGTATTTTGTAAGTACGGACCATTAGGTAGTCGAATCTTTCCTTCTCCTAATAGATCCCAAAACAGGTCTGCGCCTATTAAGATGTCAATGGGTTTAGAACCTAAAAAATCAGGATCGGCCAACCGTATGTTGTCTGCAATACAGAACTGCGCGCCTAATTGACATACGATGGGCACCGAGGCTGTGATTTTCGATAGCACGTAACAATGAATGCGCGTAGTGAACGTATTATCGATGCAAACCTTAACAACGATGTTACAAGCTTGAGTAGAATGTATGACCGTATCACCTACGCCTCGTACTTCGTTTGTGGACTGTATTAATCGCGTATTTAATAATTGGCATAATGATTTTGAAATAAAGCACCGTTGGCTTCCGCTGTCGAGTAGTGCTCGCGCTTTATGATAGGTACCATGTACATCGGCTACTTCGACAACAGCCGTGGATAATAAAATAGACTGCACACTTACAGATTCATTGCATTGTGTTTGCATGTGTGATTTGTTTACCTGGATACGAAGCGAGTCAGTGCAGGCAGCGGGGGTCGCGGGCGCGGGCACACGAGGCGCTCGCACATCATCGGTTATTTTATCTCCTTCAGTACTCGTTGTAGTATGGAACGATATGTCACTAGCAGAGTTATCATTATGAATTAGCGAGTTTTGTTTTTTGTCGCATTTTCTACACGGGCCAAATCTGCAGTTATTTAGTGTGTGTCCCGAACGTAAACAATTCTTACATAAATTATGTACCCGTATAAGTTTTAACTTTGATTCTAAATCGCTTTCTATAAACTTATTGCAAGAATAAAGTGGATGATTCGCGTTGCATTTAACACACAGTGCTTTAGCACCGTAAACCGCGTAATTGACGATCGTACGACTTATTCGGACTGCTGGAAACATTGCAGTGTGTTGTATAGTTATATTTATGTTGTTTTTTGTTTTCAATGATTGTTGCTGTCGTATCTTTACTATGTGAAAGCTTCAATGTTTCCAACATGTCCGCGCGATGTTTGAGAAACCGAATTAACTCATCCAACTTTATCGTATTTTTAGAATTACTTTCGTTCGAGAATAAAGTGCACTTGTGGGTCTCCCATTCGCGTTCAGTGATCCTATCTAATTTTGACACGATAATATAATTGATCAGTGTATCCCAACTGTCTGTGGGTTCACCAAGTATTTTTAGTGCGCGTAAATTCTTTGAAATAGTGTCGATTAAATTTCTAATTAAAATAGGAGATTCTTTGGCTAGTGTGGGAAGAGTAAACAAAGCCTTTACGTGGTTGTGCACTAACAGCCTACAATTGTTATACCTATTTAATATCAACTCCCATGCAACCTCATAATTATCAGAAGAAAATTCGATAGAATTAATCACTAGTTCTGCATTACCCTTTAGACAAGATTTTAAGTAGTGAAATTTTTGTATGCTGGAAATATCTTTACAATTATGAACAAGCGACGTAAATGTATCTCTGAACTCAAGCCAGTGCTCATAGGCACCGTCGAAAGTAGGCATGGAAATAGTGGGTAGTTTTACTGGTGCTTCGCGATTAGAATTGTGACAAGACTTGGAACAGCTCATGACCTCATCATTATTTAGCATAGATTCTGCGTGAGCTAATGTGCTATAGTAACTGTTCTCAAAAAGTTCTCGTTGATCACACTGACCCGCTAATTCACTTTCAGAAACATTTTCTTCAATCTTTGTTTGAATGTCGTTAAATTCGGAAAACAAAGTAGCGGCACCTTGAATTCTCAACTTTAAATCTATGCGAATTTCATTATTAAAGACACGTTCGTCACTATTCTCTAGCGATGTTACATGGTTTGTAAATTTAGTCAGTCTGCATTTAATTATGCCACGTTTTTTAACAAGGGCGCGAACTAGATCATTACTTTCTGCACTTAGCAGGTTGGGGGATTTATCACGAGATTTAACGGAATCAGTTGGCATATTGGTGGTAAATGAAAAGAGATGTACTTACAGTTATTAGTCAGGCAGTCTAAAACCACGACACTGGTGCTAGCAACGTCACCAGCTTCGTGATTGACGGTAAACTGCGAAAACTCGAAACTTCTATGCGGCAATCGTACTGAAATCAGTTTAGACACAGTATCACACAAAGAGAACAGGAGGTGATGGAATGAAGGAATGATTGACCCCACCGGATTGCGTATGATATTCGATGAAAGCCAATAATACTTCGATACCGATGTGCGCTTGGCCTCCAGTTGTCCTTTGTGTAGGCCGTAGTCCAAAACTCATCCAAAGCAGCGCGTCTTCGTCTTCCAGCAAATAACTACCGCCACTTGCAATGATTCCAATGGTCGCTGAATCTTGAATTTGGCTCGATGGTCCAAAAAATGGTGCGGCTTGCGATTTTGTTTGCTGGTTGAGAGGCTTGGTGAATTTTGGTTTTCGAGAAATAAAACTGTTTTGTCTGTGGCGTATTTTTTCTACTGTTATAATTTTATGTGTTTATTGTTCAAATTTTTTTACATTACTAAAATTGTGTGTTACACGAATCGAGGATTGGGGGGTAAGGGGAACAATATGGACGACCAATCGCATTACTGCAAATTTGCATATCATCGTCCTCTACTCGTCCATCACTAATACGAGTATGATCTCGAACAAAATTAATTAATGGTTTAGAATTAGCAACTGCAAAATTAATGTTAAAGTCACCACCCAAAACGAGTGGTATTTTATTATTCTCATTACCAAGAATAGCAGCACCTCCATGGCTGTATGGAAGTAATTGGTGATGCAAGAAACTAATTATATCTTCAATTTTTTGATTAATCGATATGTATACAGCAGCGAAAATTATTTTTCTTCCATGAAGAGTTTAACATTCCATCATGCAAATGTCACCAATTGATGTTGATGCTAGTTGTTGTGACGATGAATTAATTGGTGTCATTTCAACGTTTGGCGTAACAATATTTGTCGTAATGTTTTTATTGAAATAAATGCCCACTAAACCGCTCGAACGTTCGGTCGTTTAAATTTAACTATACAGTCAAAAGGAGACGGAAAATCGTGGGCCAAAAATGTAATAACTTGGAATGTAGTCTAAAAAATTTGTCATATTTTTTTATATAAGAATATAAAAAATCCCCTCAATCCTCTTTCTGGGACCGGAGAAAAATGAGAAAGTTAGTTTTTGTCGGTATAACGGTGTAATCGATTTAATTAATCGATTACAGGATTATAAAAAGAAAAACATTGCACTAGGTAATTAATGCAAAGTAATTAAATGAGCGATTTATACTTGTTGTATACAAGTGCGGTATACGCCGGATTTAATTGCGATTATATACATAAATGAAGAAAAAGTCTATTATTACTTAGCAAATTAATATGATTATCGATTTCAAATCGATTAAAATCGATTGTATTTTTGATGACAGCTTTGACAGTAAGCTGACATGACGTTTGTTCATAGATTATACAATTATTTTTTGGCGCTTGTTGGTTTTTTCTGCTCTACTCGTTTTGTATCTTCGACGCATTTTGAGTATGTATCTATCGGGCTGTTTTTATATTTTCAACGATCACTGCTTTATTATTACGGATTCCAACTCTGCCAGCCTTGTACGACAATTGCTTCTACACTGGACACCGAAGATCGCTCACACGTTTGACTTGAAATTGTTGCATTAGATACTGTTGAAATTATGGATCGCTGTGTGAATTGTGGGATGGCAATTCCATATTCCATACCTGATATATATCATTGATATTCATTCTTATTGGTTGCGCGCGGATTAGTAATGGGATGCTAATGAATTATTGGGATGGCGCCACCTTTGGAGTTTGTCAGTTACTAATTACCGCGAGCGTAATTTAATCCAAAGCGTGGTGTTAGCTCCCGATCGATAACGCTTCACCGCTAGCTGCCTAGATGGCGGCACATGTACCGTAGTGCATGTAGTGCTTGTGCTTACGAAAAGCTACGTGAGCTTCACCCCCCCGCCGCCCGCGTGCTTCCATCGCCGACGCCCGCACGACAGTCACTGGCAAGGTCTACAGGTGAGTGCAAGTTCTTTTAATTTATTGCCATTTTATTGCTGCTTCCGTGTAATCATTCGCCCGCCCGCTCGCTTATGTGTATTTAATTTATATCTTTAGTTTGATTACTAGCTTTTGTTTACCGCTATATAGTTTTACCGCTCCGCTAATTATAAGTGACAAACATTTGTCACATACCGCTTAGGACGGCTATTTACACGCCTTTCTACAACCCCGCTTTATATGCTCCCGCCGCAGGAGGGCTATTTACACGCCCCCTTGCTACCCCATAGTTTGGTCCTGCGAGCCTGGATTAGATCCAGCTTAAATTTTAATTAGAATTAGAATTAATTTATGATTACCCCCATTCGCCATTTTGTTACAGTATTGTATTGTATGTAAAAGTTAATTACATTCATCGCTATTAATAATAACTCGTAACCGCATATTGAATTATATTTATTAACGTAGTTCATTTAGTGTTATTTTTTAGTCAGTTATTTCATAACTTCATTATGGAAAATAGACAACTAAAGAAACTTATCGCGAAGAATAATTTAGTATTTGCACAAATTAATGATTTATATAATAAATAAAAAAATATTTCGGAGTTTGATTCGGAATTAATCGAAACTTTTCTTGCCGAATCAGAATCGATTGATGACATGCGTGTTAGATTTGAAAGCAATTTGGATGATATCAATGATTTAAATTTAAAGCAAAACCCCGAAGTTGAGCCTGAATACGCAGCTTTATCGTCTTTTGACACGTTATATAATTACGTAAGACGCGCTCGTAACAAAATTAAAATTGGTAATTCGTCAAATGTAATGAGAACTACCGCCGCCATAAATGTAACATTGCCAACAATTTCACTTCCTTCCTTTGACGGACGCTCTCTTGAAGGATGGGAAACATTTTACCAGGCTTTTAAAGCTAACATTCACGATAACCCGCAACTGTCTGATGCGCAACGTGTGCAGTATTTAATGGGCAAATTAACACATAGTGCATTAAAGTTAACCGCTGGTATAATACCCACAGGTGAAACATATAATATTATTTGGTCGAATCTAATTAGTAAATATCAGGATAAACGAGCTTTAGGATGTCATTATCTGAATAATATATTAGATTTAAAAAATTGTTCACCTACCGCAAATAGTTTAAATATGTTCATTGAAAAAATTTCATCTTCGATTGCCGCTTTAAAACAATTAAATTTACTCGATTTAACTGATTTTATTTTATTACAATGCTCACTGAGAAGGTTGGATCCTCAAACGTTACATTCTTTTGAAGCATCGGTTCGTGGTATTGAAATACCCACAACTGAAATGTTTATTAAATTCATACAGGATCAGATTAAAATATTAGAACGCTCTGCACCGAAATGTAACATAGAGAAATCTAAAAATCATAAATCTTTTATTTCTAATAGTTATAATGACCCAGTCCGCACTGAAAGGGTTAACAAACCGGTTTCGTGCACAGGTAGATCCTTATCTACGTGCGATCTTTGCTCGAGCTCGCACCACACGCAGTTATATCGTTGTAATGAATTTAAAAATATGATTTCACCGCAAGCACGTTATGATTTTATTAAATCGAACAAGGGTTGCATAAATTGTTTAAGCTTATCGCATACATTAAAAGCATGTCAATCAAAGTTAACATGCAATAATTGTAAGAAATATCATCATACTTTATTGTGTTTTGGTAATAAACGGGCGAATCGAAATAGGAAAAGCGTACCCAGTCCATCGAATGACTACGCTGACATGGACAGGCAGGTCAGTCGGTCGCAGGTACATGGAATTCCGAGTGATGCCGCGCGGTCCGATTACGGTCGGTCCCAGGTTCAATTTCAACCTGTTGTTCAGTGTTACGATCATCATGATGCCGCTTCGAATACTTGTTCACACTCTAACAAAGCGATACAACAACAAAATAATACGACCGCTACCACGTTGACTCACAGTTCGGAAATAAAATCGAATAGTAATATTTTATTATCAACCGCTCAAATATACGCTCACTCGAATAAAGGGGAACGTAAAATAGTTAGATCTTTAATAGATAATGGTTCCCAAAATAATTTAATAACTGTCAATTGTTGTAAATTACTTAAATTACCGATTATACCTTTAAATAATTCTTATATTAGAGGTATTGGATTAACCGCTCGCCCGATTCACGGATATGTTTATTTAAATATTGAATCTAGATTTTCTCCTAATAAATATTATATTCACGCTTTAGTAGTAGACTGTATTACAGATAAATTACCCGCTTATTTTATAAATTCCTCAAATATGAATCATATACGTAATTTACCGCTTGCCGATTCAAATTGGAACGTTCCAGGTGTGATTGATATGGTGTTAGGTGCTCAGTTATTTCCATATATATACTTAGGTAATCGTATAGATACCGGCTCACTAGCGCCACCTGCCGTAGAAACAACCTTCGGTTATGTTCTTATGGGTGACGTACCTGAAGTGAGTTACACTGGCATTATGAAACTGCAACATGATAATTTTTCTGTTATAAATGATAATAATACCTCTTTGTGACTATCTAGTACAGTTTATATTGATAATCCACCCGCTTTCGAAAATACTAAAATTCATTCTGCATTCACTTTAAATAAAACTTTCTCATCTATAACGCATAAAGACCTTGAGTCATTTTTACATAAATTTTGGGAATTAGAGGAGATTCCTCATGAGCGTCATCTTAGCCCTGAGGAAGCCGAGTGTGAAAACAAATATATTTCTACAATTACCCGCGATAATGATGGCCGATATACGGTTGAGTTACCATTTAGTAGAAATCCCGCCGACCTGGGCAAGTCTTATACTGTTGCTCACCGCCGTTTTCTTTCGCTCGAACGTAAGTTTGTTCAATTACCCTCACTCCGCGATGATTACGATATCGTTATACAGGATTACATTAGTAAAGGTTATTTAACTGAAATTAACGACACCGCTAAGGAAACCGATAACGGTTATTATATACCGCACCATGCAGTTATCCGCCCAAGCAAGACTACCACTAAACTACGTGTAGTTCTTGATGCTAGTGCTAAAACATCTAGTGGACTGTCACTTAATGACGTCTTGCATACTGGTCCAAATTTACAGGCAGACTTATTTTTGCTTTTACTCCGCTTTCGTTTATTCCCTGTGGCATTGTGCGCTGATGTGGAACAAATGTACTTACGCATTAGGGTGACCACAGACCACCATAAATATTTAAAAATATTGTACCGCTTTAAAAATGATAAACTTCGCATTTTCGCTTTTAACTGTCTGCCCTTTGGTTTAAAATCATCACCTTATTTAGCAATGCGTACTATACGTCAATTAGCATCAGAAGAATGTTATCGTTATCCAGAAGCCGCTAGTGTAGCTGAGTCTCAATTATATATGTGTCGGCGGCAGCGCCAGGGATGGCTGAGCGGTAGTTTCGTCATCACTCGTATTCGATTGAACTCAGTTTAGTCAATAAAACTTTTCAATAATAATTATTGAAACTCAACACACACAACTTTCACAATGACAGGATAAACCGACAGTTTCGTTGCACATACCGATAGACCGACTGACTGACTGAGACGGACGGACTCACTGTCTGACACGAATGCTACGACTCTGTCCACGTACCGCCATTTTATAACTGGCGTTACGGAGTCTACCCTTCATTTTGTGATATTTATCAAAACAACATTTCATCATTTAAAATAATAATCAAAACCACCGTCTTAATATTACTAAAAGTCGTCATCCACGACAACTAAAAGTCGTTATCCACGACACGGCCATTCTGACACGTCACACGTCCTCGTGTGTTAATCTGAAACAAAAGCCAATACCGCACAGTATCATTCACGCTCGGCCATATCTGACCACTCTACTAAATAAAAGTCTTGTGTCATCACAAATTCTATAACGACATTGTAAGATTACACAAACGAAAATAAGTGATTTACTACTGCTGCAAGTTCTCCCCGTACAATTCATGTACACAGTAACTAAGTCATCCCTGTGACTACAAGTGTTCAATGATAGTCATCCCTGTGACTACAAGTGTTCAATGATAGTCATCCCTGTGACTACAAGTGTTCAATGATAGTCATCCCTGTGACTACAAGTGTTCAATGATAGTCATCCCTGTGACTACAAGTGTTCAATGATAGTCATCCCTGTGACTACAAGTGTTCAATGATAGTCATCCCTGTGACTACAAGTGTTCAATGATAGTCATCCCTGTGACTCACATATCAACAGTCATCCCTGTGACTCACATACCAACAGTCATCCCTGTGACTCACATACCAACAGTCATCCCTGTGACTCACATACCAACAGTCATCCCTGTGACTCACATACCAACAGTCATCCCTGTGACTCACATACCAACAGTCATCCCTGTGACTCACATACCAACAGTCATCCCTGTGACTCACATACCAACAGTCATCCCTGTGACTCACATACCAACAGTCCTTTTATGAGAACCGTCGCATAGATTTCTCGACAAGAGAACATTCGGCACCAAAATCCAAATAAAAATAATACGACTCACCAGATTGTTCTCATTTACCAAAAATACTCGATATTACACAGCTACCGACATGTCGCTCCGCTCGGCCGGTGAATAGTTGACCCATCGAGTGCCGACAGACGGCGCTTGCGTCCCATATCTCGTATTGGCTGCAGCAATCACGTGTTGATTGCGACACGGTCTTCCTGACTGTACACGTCCTCGTGTGATGGTTAACCTACAATCAAAAACATCCACGAGAACACTTGTTCCGCTCGATCCCTCCTGACTACACTTTAAGACTTATCGGAAAATTTAAAGTCATCAAAGCTTTAAACTGCTTTAATACCATTTTAACCAAATAAAACAATAGGGTATACAAAGTTCACTATTCAGCAGCCAGAGCACGTACCACAGTCGTTCATCAAACCTCAAATTTACTCTGTACAAATCAGGCATAGCTTACAGGAACTCAGATCAAAGAAAACTTCCGAGTAAAAATATCTAACGCCACGGCTCTCCAGCCGACCAGCAATCGCAATTGCCCTCATGATGCGCATCCACAGCGTGGATCGCCCGTGTGCATCACCCGCTGACTACACACGATGGTCTTTACAGACCCCGACCTCCGCCAGAGCCAAACGCGCACCGCGCACCCACGGACTACTTGAGTTGCCTCAAGAGACAACCGATTTCTACCGGGCTACGACTACGTAATAGCTACTGGTACGGCCGAACACAATACGGCCAATAGACTATCTTTACTCGAGTTTTCACCACAATTTAAGCTTGCTCTTCATCATCATCATTTACATCAACCTCGACTGGTATGTGTCATGCTGGCATTTTTCTTAGCCTATCATGTGAGTATTTGTAAGTACGTTTTGAATTTAAAGCTTTCAATGTGTAACGGTCACCATCCAATACTTCAACTACTTTAAACGGCCCTTTAAACTTCGGATCTAATTTCGTTTGATTACGCTCTTCGTTTTAATGTGTGGACGAGCTCACAGCCCACCTGGTGTTAAGTGGTTACTGGAACCCATAGACATCCACAACGTAAACGCACCACATACCCTGAGATAGAAGTTCCAAGGTCTCAGCATAGTTACAACCGCTGCCCCACCCTTCAAACCGAAATACACCACTGCTTCACGGCAGAAATAGGCAGGGTGATGGTACCCGTGCGGTCAATGGCACTATACGGAGCACCCGTCTGGTGCCACGTCCTTACCCACGAGAACGTCGCCGCGCTGCGACGCCGGCAGCGCGCGATCGCAGTCAGAGTTATTCAAGGATACCTCACAGTCTCCTACGAGGCGGCGCGCCCTAGCTCAAGTGCAGCCGGAGCGCGGGGGCTCCAATCTCGGCAGTCCGTGCTGGAGGCGTAGTCTCGTCGTTGGCGGACCCGTCGGCCGGCCTCCGTACCGTTGAGTCGATCTGCCCGGTTCTCGCAGACTGGGTAGGCCGCGACCGCGGAAGACTCACCTCCGGTTACCTGTGCAGACTCACAAGACATTTTACCACCACGCAAACTTTTTACCACAGCAAATCTTACCAGCCACCACGCAAACTACAATTTGCGGGTTCCACCTCTCCTACACGATGTTACTCCCACACTGCGGAAGCCAACCGCAAACACTTGTCAAGCAGGCACAAGCACGCACTTCACCAGAAAAACTTGCATCCTCCAGCGGGACCCGAACACCGCCGCATCGCCAGACACGAACGCACCGGACGTCTTATCTTACAGGTCACGACGACTTCAGATGTGTCAATTTTTCTTCCCCACGGAAACTTGCTTGCTTTCTTGTTTGCTTGCTTGCTGGAGCCCAAGTCATCGAACGTGTAATGTTATTGGTATTGAATCTAGTAGATTCTAAAATTTCAGCGACAATTCACAGTCTCATATCCTGGTTTACTGCACTAGTGCCATGAAACTCTAGCAGAAGTCAGCCGCTTAAAATAATTCTTGTCGGAACTACCCACTCGTCATGACAGATCCATTATTGTGATCGAAGTTTCACTTGAGATTTGCACTTGCCTTAATTTCTTGCAATAGCTTGTTCGGTGTTGTATTTGCGCTAGTAAATGCCATGTGATGAAGTCGACAGTCAAACTGGGCAACATGAGCCAGAACGTAAGATGTGACGATTTCTTCGTGGCTCAGATCTTCCATCGAGGTAACACAGACGTTATTACACGACTTACGTATGCTGCATTCACGCTCTTGTGGCGTACCACTACTAGTATTCTGATCTGCATCATGTTTTTCTGCTGTACTTCGAACATGTTCAAACACGTCACGCCAGTGAGAGTAGAGTCCTGATCTCACTTCTGATGTCGGCGGCAGCGCCAGGGATGGCTGAGCGGTAGTTTCGTCATCACTCGTATTCGATTGAACTCAGTTTAGTCAATAAAACTTTTCAATAATAATTATTGAAACTCAACACACACAACTTTCACAATGACAGGATAAACCGACAGTTTCGTTGCACATACCGATAGACCGACTGACTGACTGAGACGGACGGACTCACTGTCTGACACGAATGCTACGACTCTGTCCACGTACCGCCATTTTATAACTGGCGTTACGGAGTCTACCCTTCATTTTGTGATATTTATCAAAACAACATTTCATCATTTAAAATAATAATCAAAACCACCGTCTTAATATTACTAAAAGTCGTCATCCACGACAACTAAAAGTCGTTATCCACGACATATGGATGATCTCGTCACATCCCTACACGAAGATATTTCAGCTATCAAACTATCGAAACAACTAATTTCACTCTTTAAATCAGGAGGTTTTAATTTAACAAAATGGGCAAGTAACTCCACTGCCTTTCTTAATAGCCTTCCAGAAACGCACCGCTCTTCTGTAAGCTTCTCTGATGATGCTAATAATACCATGAAAGTTTTAGGCCTTGCATGGCTTCCCGCTAATGACTCATTTTTTATGACGAGCTCAAACACTAATGAAAAGTGCACTAAAAGAACAATATTATCTTTAGTCGCACGCTTGTTCGACGTGCTTGGTTTAGTTGCTCCAGTTATACTGTTCGCTAAATTGCTTATTAAGGAACTCTGGAATTCTAAAATAGACTGGGATGATACACCTCCAGATACAATTATTTACCGCTACTCTTCACTTGTGAAAGAGCTTCCATTGCTTTCAACTATAGCAATACCGCGCCATATTGGAGTTTCCAAAGACTGTGAAGTAAATATTGTTGCATTTTGTGATGCAAGCTTGAACGCTTACGGTTGCGTTGTTTATTTACACATTACAGATCCCACAGGAAATATTACTTTAAGATTATTGTGCTCAAAATCAAAGGTTTCTCCGGTTAAAATAACTACATTAGCTCGCCTTGAGCTTTGTGCCGCTCTTGTTTTGTCAAAATTAGTTAAACTTATTTATAACGCTTATAATTCTTTACATCCTATCACCGCTATATACGCTTTCTCAGATTCTACAATTGCTCTTTCTTGGATTAAATCTTCCCCGCATAGATGGTCAATATTTGTAGGAAACCGCATCGCTCAAATTCAGGAGAATTTATCACCTGACCGCTTTTTTCATATTAATGGTAAGGAAAATCCTAGCGATTGTGTGTCACGAGGTCTTTTACCGTCACAAATTATTAATAACTCGCTTTGGTGGCAGGGTCCTTCTTGGGCCTGCTATCCTATTTCACAATGGCCTATTGAACCTTTTGTACCTTGTAAATCTGGAAGTGACATACCTGAAATGAAAAAATCTGTAACACTTACCGCTTTAACTGTTGTCGAAGATTCCCCAATATATCAACTTGGGTTGAGAATTTCGTCATGGTCAAAACTTCTTCGCTGTGTTGTTTATGTACTTCGATTTATAAGAAAATTACCGCGAAACAAGTTTGTAACCGCATTCGATTTAAATACTGCTGAGAAAGCTATTATTCGAGCTCTTCAAGCTAAATATTTTGGTCATGATATTGCCAGCATTAGAAAATTAGATTTACCTTCGAAAAATATTCGTAAACTTAGTCCATTTATTGACGAAGATGGAATTTTACGTATTCAGGGTAGACTTTCGAACTCTGATTTACCGTTTGAAACGCAACACCCCGCTTTATTGCCAAAACACGATCACATAATAAATATTATTGTTGATTATTTTCATAATACAAACTTGCACACTGGTCCGGACCTTTTGATGTCTATTATTCGTCAACGCTTTTGGATATTGTCCGCTAGAAACGTTATAAGAAAAAGAGTGCATATGTGTAAATCATGTTTTCGAGTATCACCTTCACACCCAACTCCCATGATGGCTGACCTTCCGTCAAGCCGTGTAATGGAGGCCAAAGCTTTCTGTCACACTGGAGTAGATTACGCGGGCCCATTTAAGATAACGCTTGTACGCAAACGTGGTCATCATTCACAAAAGGCTTACATTTGCCTGTTCGTATGCTTAACGACAAAGGCTGTACATATTGAGTTAGCCTCGGATTTGTCAACGGACTCATTTCTTGCCGCTTTCAAACGTTTTATATCTCGTCGAGGTCCAGTTTCTTTCATGTATTCAGATAATGGCACTAATTTTGTTGGCGCAAAGGCTCAGTTAGATGAAATGTACAAACTTCTAGTTTCAAATAATTTTATATCCGCATGGAATGATAAATTAACTAAGTACCGAATCATTTGGAAGATGATCCCACCTCGGGCTCCACATTTTGGAGGTTTATGGGAATCAAACATTAAATCCGTTAAAACCCATTTAAATAGAGTAATAGGCGCACAAATTCTCACTTACGAAGAGATGTTAACTGTGTTGAATCAAATAGAATGTCTTATGAATTCCAGACCTTTATGTCTTTTATCCGCAGATCCCAACCCCGAAATTCTCACACCCGCACATTTTTTGTTGTCCACTCCTTTGCAGTATTTACCCGCGACTGAATTGTCCGCAAATCAGATGAGTCTAACTAATCGCAAAGCGTTGTTAGATAGTTTGGTTAATTCCTATTGGAGGAAATGGAGATTAGAGTACCTGCATACGTTGCAAGTCAGACAGAAGTGGTGTACATCAGATAACCCCGTGAAGGTTGGGACAGTAGTTCTTATTCATCAAGATGACATTCCACCGCTCCGCTGGCCACTTGGCGTTATACAAGAGGTGTATCCAGGTGTCGATAACATTATACGCGTTGCTTTGGTAAAAACGAAATCTGGATTTCTTAAACGTCCAGTTGTAAAATTATATCCGCTACCGCTAGAATAAATTAGAGTACCGCATGTCATCAACCGCTTCAACTCTACTCGTAAACATTCATGATGGCTTATTATTAATTAAAATTTGTTTCTTTTCAAATAACTTCCCGCTATTTAAGCTTTATGCTTCCTATCTTAGTATCTTTATATATTTGTTGAAAGTCCTGCGAACTTTCAAGGCGGGCAGGATGGTTGCGCGCGGATTAGTAATGGGATGCTAATGAATTATTGGGATGGCGCCACCTTTGGAGTTTGTCAGTTACTAATTACCGCGAGCGTAATTTAATCCAAAGCGTGGTGTTAGCTCCCGATCGATAACGCTTCACCGCTAGCTGCCTAGATGGCGGCACATGTACCGTAGTGCATGTAGTGCTTGTGCTTACGAAAAGCTACGTGAGCTTCACCCCCCCGCCGCCCGCGTGCTTCCATCGCCGACGCCCGCACGACAGTCACTGGCAAGGTCTACAGGTGAGTGCAAGTTCTTTTAATTTATTGCCATTTTATTGCTGCTTCCGTGTAATCATTCGCCCGCCCGCTCGCTTATGTGTATTTAATTTATATCTTTAGTTTGATTACTAGCTTTTGTTTACCGCTATATAGTTTTACCGCTCCGCTAATTATAAGTGACAAACATTTGTCACATACCGCTTAGGACGGCTATTTACACGCCTTTCTACAACCCCGCTTTATATGCTCCCGCCGCAGGAGGGCTATTTACACGCCCCCTTGCTACCCCACTTATTATGACATTTAAAAGATTATCCAATGGATATAATAAACATTTACTTATGCTTAAATAAGTTATTATTCAGGTCTTTTAAAGAGATTGTAACATAACCTAACTTTTACTAAATCTTGATTAACTCGGCTCTCAGATTGAGAAAACTTTTATAATTTTCAGCACGGTACTGATAAATCTGAATCTATTAATTCATATTAGTTTCATCACGTTACATTCGGGCCCAAAAATGTATGTAATCGTTTCAGTCTCCTTTATTAGACTTATTTCTTCGGAGTTACTTATCCAAATTTGCGATAAAAGTATGATGTTAGATTCTTGTATAATTTGATTTTTTAATAAGTCATGAGAATGACTTTTTTTTTTTATTGCTTAGATGTGTGGACGAGCTCACAGCCCACCTGGTGTTAAGTGGTTACTGGAGCCCATAGATACCTACAACGTAAATGCGCCACACACCTTGAGATATAAGTTCTAAGGTCTCAGTATAGTCACAACGGCTACCCCACCCTTCAAACCGAAACGCATTACTGCTTCACGGCAGAAATAGGCGGGGCGATGGTACCTACCCGTGCGGACTCACAAGAGGTCCTACCCCCAGTAAAAACTTCGAAGACTTTGACAATTAAGAGCATATACAGTTAATCCCTGTCCTTATCTTATGAAATATAGCATGTCACTATCAACCGTTTTTACACAATTTAATGAAAGTCTTCTAAATTCATCTTGTAAATTCTTGTTGATGGCCTTCGTCCATGGTAAAAGGTCAAGTCATTGTTGCTTGTAGTAATCCGTAGTCCTTCGATAGTAGTGACACGAGACAATGCAACATATACCAATGATTGTGACTTTTCTTATCATATTCGTAGACAACTTCGGAGTGTGTACTTCCTTGAGACTTGTGAATTGTTGTTGCACAAGCACAAACTAATGGCAAATGGGACCTTTTCACATTTATTGTTTTATTATTATTTAGTGGAATTGTTGATGATAGTCTTCTGATTGGCACGGCAGTTCGACTTATATTATTTGCCGCAACATGTCCAGCAACTTTTTTTCGAATTTTTTGACCAGTTTTTGGTGAATCTGAAAACTCAAGCCATGCAAAGTTAATTTGACCTTAATCATCTCGTTCAATATGAACTAATTTTCCAACGGCACCATTCGCCAAACCATCGGAGACGTCAATATTGGTTGTTATGAAATAATATATATCTTTTACAAAAACTGTTTCATATGGTAGACCTCCTGTATCAATTATCGACGTTTTGTGTAATTTTTGGCGTACAAACGCTTGTTGTTCTGTTGATGTGCATCCAATGTAAACATCTGTAGCTGTAGAGTTATATTTTTCTGTAACTCCATCTAAAATTTTCTTATTAAAAACATTGACAGCGTGATTTGTATTAAATAACCGTATTGCATGTGGACAATGAGTATCTGCTTCATGAACAGTACATAATCGTGATTCTGTTAGTTCTATTTCATGGCTTGCTAATTGTTCACCATTACCAATTTTTGTCAAAATCGAAGAAAATACTTGATTGGATTGCCTCATAACTTCTTCTAACTCGTAGAGTTTTAGACTTCTCTATAGAAGTGGACCGACTATTTTTTGATTTTGTTGTTTATATATCGGTGTCGCCCTACTGACGCAAATCACCAATTAAAATCATATCCAAACCTCCAAAATAAGTATTATAGTTTCCAGTGATTTGTTTTAATCATGAATCAATGTGTCCAAGTAATTCAGCACTAATCATGCTAACATCGTCCGTCGATGATTATAACTTTTATAAATTTAAAAAGTGCTCGATATTGATGAGCTACTTCAATACTTAAAGGAAGCAACCTCCCCCAGCCCGTGCCACTCCGTCGCCGCGTCCGGTGGCACAAAATAAAACCCAGACCCCTCCCCCGGTTATCCTTCAAGAGAAGGCAGCTTGGGATCGAGTTTGCCTGGCCCTTAAGGCCAAAAATATCAATTTCACGAATGCCCGTAACCTCGCGAACGGCATCCAAATTAAGGTTCAAACACCCGACGACCATAGGGCCCTCTCTTCTTACCTCCGTAAGGAGCGTATAAGTTTCTATACGTATACGCTCCAAGAGGAGCGCGAACTCCGCGTTGTAATACGCGGAATCCCTAAAGAGTTAGATGTAGAGCTCGTCAAGGCCGATCTGTTAGAACAGGGCTTACCAGTGAATTCTGTGCACTGTATGCACACCGGTCGCGGTAGGGAACCATATAATATGGTTCTAGTCGCCCTCCAGCCTACCCCCGAGGGTAAGAAAATCTTCAACACACAGACCGTCTGTAGGCTCTCCGGTATCGCTGTCGAAGCCCCCCATAAAAAAGGCACTCCTAGCCAGTGCCATAACTTTCAACTGTACGGGCACTCTTCCCGTAACTGTCACGCGCGCCCCCGATGTGTTAAGTGTTTGGGCGATCACGCCACGGCCCTCTACGCTCGCGACCAAAAAACCGCGACGGAACCGCCTAGCTGCGTCCTGTGTCGAACACAGGGTCACCCCGCGAATTACCGTGGTTGCCCCCGAGCCCCTAAAATAAATCGCCGCGTCGCCCGCCAAAACCGTCTCCGAGCTTCCCGCCCAGACATCAAAGCCTCGGCACCCTCTGTGTCGCAGGCTAAGCCAGCGTTCGTTCCGGCGCCGGTGCCCAGTGTCTCGGCCTGGGCGAAACCGCTGCCGTACACAAACACGGCTACAACTCCCTCCTCCGCGATTCGTCCCGCCCCCGCGACTCGTCCCGCCCCCGCGACTCGTCCCTCTCCCGCGAATTGCCCTCCGACCGCGTCCGACAATCTCGCTTTAGCGATCGACTTCTTTCAGTCGATCAACTTTGAGCGCGTTAACGCTTTGGGCGACGCCATTCGCGCTGCCTCCACTGCACAACACTTTATCGCCGTTGTGCAGGAATACGCTGACGTATACGCGTCACTAAATACGTACGTCCTCCCCTCACTCCGCCGGTAATCAATGGCGTATATAAGTAGAGTAAAGCCCCTATCCGTAACGATAGGATTTTTTAACGCTTACGGTCTCGCAAATCAACGTGATCAGGTTTCTGAATTTTTGCGTGACCATCAAATTGATATATTTTTAGTGCAGGAGACCCTACTTAAGCCCGCGCGCCGTGACCCTAAAATCGCGAACTATAACATGGTCAGGAACGACAGGCTCTGCTCGTGGTGGTGGTACCGTCATTTACTATAGAAGAGCCCTGCATTGCGTCCCGCTCGATCCTCCCGCGCTCGCTAATATCGAAGCATCAGTGTGCCGAATCTCACTGACGGGACACGCGCCGATCGTTATCGCGTCCGTTTATCTTCCACCGGATAAGATCGTTCTAAGCAGTGATATCGAGGCGCCGCTCGGCATGGGGAGCTCCGTCATTCTGGCGGGCGACCTAAATTGTAAACACATCAGGTGGAACTCACACACCACAACCCCGAATGGCAGGCGGCTTGACGCGTTAGTCGATGATCTCGCCTTCGATATCGTCGCTCCGCTAACCCCGACTCACTACCCGCTAAATATCGCGCATCGCCCGGATATACTCGACATAGCGTTATTAAAAAACGTAACTCTGCGCTTACACTCGATCGAAGTAGTTTCAGAGTTAGATTCAGACCACCGTCCCGTCGTTATGAAGCTCGGTCGCGCTCCCGACTCCGTTCCCGTCACGAGGACTGTGGTGGATTGGCACACGCTGGGCATCAGCCTGGCTGAATCTGATCCACCATCGCTCCCGTTTAACCCGGACTCTATCCCGTCTCCTCAGGATACCGCTGAAGCCATAGACATCTTAACGTCACACATCACCTCAACATTAGATAGATCATCGAAACAAGTTCAGCCGAATCAACTAAAACGTCCTGTCACTCAACATCCAGCATCAGAACCTCGCATGAGACAGAGCTCATGAAAAGACAAAGGGGGGAAAGTGAAGCGTTTAGTGCGGAGCACATCTCTCCCATCACCCTCCCCCTCGGGACGCCGGACCGGGGGTCGTCGGCGCCACGACCACCAGCCCTCTCGGTCGGCAGGCTGTCCGAAGTCCGCCTAGGTGGCGCCGGTTAGAATGGTCTATCCTACGGAATACCCCGCTGGGTCAGAACCAGCGTGGGTTGAGGATAGCCAGCCTTCCATAACCCGGATGCTCATGCGTAAAACGTGTGCAGAGCAGCTTGCACGTCGTCTTCTTAGGCCCCCTTCGTCGGTCCCCTGGCCAACATGTGAGGGAGACCCGAAACACTTAGAGGGCCAGGGCTTGGACGAGATCCGCCTCCCTGGACCCCGCTCGACCGGGGCGGACCTGTGCATCTTTCACGCGTCCCGCCGCCTCCTTTTGCGAGATGGTGCACTCGCAGAAGTCGAGCATCGCCTTCCACGACTCGTCGTCACCGAGCATCGATGCCACAACACTCGGAAACGACAAGTCGTTTCCTATTTTTGCGACGAGGACACGCCGCCACCCCTCCCATGCGGGGCAGGCGACGATCCTATGCTCTTCCGTGTCTAAGTCGCAACCATAATGGTGGCACTCTGCCGTCAGCTCGGCTCCGATCCGGTGCAGGAACTCACCGAAGCAACCAGGCAACCAGGCACAGTGAGTACCTTTTTTTTTTTTTTTTCGGGTAGAGGGCCGAACCTCCTGCGAGGTCCCCGCGCAAAAGGGGCGCGCGGGGTATGTGAGACTCAACGATCTGCATGGTGTTGTGAGCAGACCGCGGGCCCAAGGATTTTAGGACCCACCCACTAAACGACTCCCCTGCACTCTTACACCCGACGTCCGATCCCCTCCGAGGTCAGAACCCGGATGAGGTAGGGGGGCTACCGCGGTCAACACTACAACCAGACGGCGCGGCTCACCCCAAGGACGCCCAGCCGACGGAGCCTTCGAGGCGAATCGAAGGCTCTGAAACGTCGGCCGTCTCGGTACGGCAGCCCGTCGGGCCGCCCAGACGGTGCCGCTGGTGTCCCGGAATACCCCGCTGGACCAGAACCAGCCTGCCGGGTCGGGACGCGATACACCGTCGACCGGTCGCTCTAATCACTCCACGGCAGCGCGCTAGAGTGCTGGTAGCGCGCCGCGCGGCCTCACCCCCTCAGGTCGCCCCTTGACCTTCACCGGGGGGAGGCCGCCACCTACAGGGGCCGTGACGTACGGGCGTATTCCCGCCTCCGGCCCCCGGCTCGGCGGCGACGGATCGGTGCGGAAAGGGAAGAGCTCTCCCTCTCTCGCTCCGCCGCCTCCTTCTGCGAGATGGTGGACTCGCAGAAGTCGAGCATCGCCTTCCAGGACGCGTCGCTGCCGAGCATCGTAGCCACGACGCGCGGCAGCGAGAGGTCCTCTCCTATGACCGCGACGAGGGCGGCGCGTTGCTCGTCGAATCCAGAGCAACGCGCCAATGTATGTTCCGCTGTGTCATCCTCGTCGCGGTCAGCGCAGTGGTGGCACTGCGCCGTCGGTTCCCTTCCGGCTATTTTGAAAAGGTACCGGCCAAAACAACCATGGCCGGTCAACATTTGCGTCAGCCGGAAGGTGAGGCATCCGCGGTCGCGGCCCACACAGTCCGCGAGAACCGGGCGGACCGCCTCGACGGCGAATGTAACCCAAGGTGTAAGAAAATCACCTAAAATATTCTTTACATCGCGTGCCCTGCGAAAACTATTTACGATAGAATAAAGTAATCTATACTAATAATATGAAGAGGAAATATTTGTTTGTTTGTTTGTTTCGAATAGGCTTCCAAACTACTGAACCGATTTGAAAAATTCTTTCACTGTTTAGGAGCTCCAGTATTTCCGAGTGACATAGGCATTATTATTTTTTGAAAAAAGTTAGGGATCCTTACTAAAACTCCAATAATGTAACCCAAGGTGTAAGAAAATCACCCAAACTATTCTTTACATCGCGTGCCCTGCGAAAACTATTTACGATAGAATAAAGTAATCTATACTAATATTATGAAGAGGAAAGATTTGTTTGTTTGTTTGTTTCGAATAGGCTTTGAAACTACTGAACCGATTTGAAAAATTCTTTCACTGTTTAGGAGCCCTACTGAACCGATTTGAAAAATTCTTTTACTGTTTAGGAGCTCCTATTTCCGAGTGACATATGCATTATTATTTTTTGAAAAAAGATAGGGATCTTTTCTAAAACTCCAATAATGTAACCCAAGGTGTAAGAAAATCACCTAAAATATTCTTTACATCGCGTGCCTTGCGAAAACTATTTACGATAGAATAAAGTAATCGATACTTCGATACTATATAATATTATAAAGAGGAAAGATTTGTTTGTTTTGAATAGGCTTTGAAACTACTGAACCGATTTGAAAAAATCTTTCACTATTTAGGAGCTCCAGTATTTCCGAGTGACATAGGCTATAATATTTTTTGAAAAAAGGTAGGGATCTTTTCTAAAACTCCAATAATGTAACCCAAGGTGTAAAAAAATCACCTAAAATATTCTTTACATCGCTTGCCCTGCGAAAACTATTGATGAAAGAATAAAGTAATCTATACTTCTATACTAATATTATAAAGAGGAAAGATTTGTTTGTTTGTTTGTTTCGAATAGGCTTTGAAACTACTGAACCGATTTGAAAAAATCTTTCACTGTTTAGGAGCCACAGTATTTCCAAGTGACATAGGCTATAATATTTTTTGAAAAAAGTTAGGGATCCTTACTAAAACTCCAATAATGTAACCCAAGGTGTAAGAAAATCACCTAAAATATTCTTTACATCGCGTGCCCTGCGAAAACTATTTACGATAGAATAAAGTAATCTATACTAATATTATGAAGAGGAAATATTTGTTTGTTTGTTTGTTTCGAATAGGCTTCCAAACTACTGAACCGATTTGAAAAATTCTTTCACTGTTTAGGAGCCACAGTATTTCCAAGTGACATAGGCTATAATATTTTTTGAAAAAAGTTACGGATCCTTACTAAAACTTCAATAATGTAACCCAAGGTGTAAGAAAATCACCTAAAATATTCTTTACATCGCGTGCCCTGCGAAAACTATTTACGATAGAATAAAGTAATCTATACTAATATTATAAAGAGAAAAGATTTGTTTGTTTGTTTGTTTCGAATAGGCTCCGAAACTACTGGACCGATTTGAAAAATTCTTTTTCCATTAGAAGCCGACATTGTCCCTGATGAACATAGGCTACTTTTTTTTAATTTTTTTTTAATTTTATTTTTTTGGTTTCATGTGTGTTTTAATGTTTCCGAAGCGAAGCGAGGGCGGGTCGCTAGTCTATACTAATATTATGAAGAGGAAATATTTGTTTGTTTGTTTGTTTCGAATAGGCTTCCAAACTACTGAACCGGTTTGAAAAATTCTTTAACTGTTTAGGAGCCACAGTATTTCCAAGTGACATAGGCTATAATATTTTTTGAAAAAAGTTAGGGATCCTTACTAAAACTTCAATAATGTAACCCAAGGTGTAAGAAAATCACCTAAAATATTCTTTACATCGCGTGCCCTGCGAAAACTATTTACGATAGAATAAAGTAATCTATACTAATATTATAAAGAGAAAAGATTTGTTTGTTTGTTTGTTTCGAATAGGCTCCGAAACTACTGAACCGATTTGAAAAATTCTTTCACTGTTTAGGAGCTCCAGTATTTCCGAGTGACATAGGCATTATTATTTTTTGAAAAAAGTTAGGGATCCTTACTAAAACTCCAATAATGTAACCCAAGATGTAAGAAAATCACCTAAAATATTCTTTACATCGCGTGCCCTGCGAAAACTATTTACGATAGAATAAAGTAATCTATACTAATATTATGAAGAGGAAATATTTGTTTGTTTGTTTGTTTCGAATAGGCTTCCAAACTACTGAACCGATTTGAAAAATTCTTTAACTGTTTAGGAGCCACAGTATTTCCAAGTGACATAGGCTATAATATTTTTTGAAAAAAGTTAGGGATCCTTACTAAAATTTCAATAATGTAACCCAAGGTGTAAAAAAATCACCTAAAATATTCTTTACATCGCGTGCCCTGCGAAAACTATTGATGAAAGAATAAAGTAATCTATACTTCTATATCTATACTAATATTATAAAGAGGAAAGATTTGTTTGTTTGTTTGTTTCGAATAGGCTTTGAAACTACTGAACCGATTTGAAAAATTCTTTCACTATTTAGGAGCTCCAGTATTTCCGAGTGACATAGGCTATAATATTTTTTGAAAAAAGGTAGGGATCTTTTCTAAAACTTCAATAATGTAACCCAAGGTGTAAAAAAATCACCTAAAATATTCTTTACATCGCGTGCCTTGCGAAAACTATTTACGATAGAATAAAGTAATCGATACTTCGATACTATATAATATTATAAAGAGGAAAGATTTGTTTGTTTTGAATAGGCTTTCAAACTACTGAACCGATTTGAAAAAATATTTCACTATTTAGGAGCTCCAGTATTTCCGAGTGACATAGGCTATAATATTTTTTGAAAAAAGGTAGGGATCTTTTCTAAAACTTCAATAATGTAACCCAAGGTGTAAAAAAATCACCTAAAATATTCTTTACATCGCGTGCCTTGCGAAAACTATTTACTATAGAATAAAGTAATCTATACTAATATTATGAAGAGGAAAGATTTGTTTGTTTGTTTGTTTCGAATAGGCTTTGAAACTACTGAACCGATTTGAAAAATTCTTTCACTATTTAGGAGCTCCAGTATTTCCGAGTGACATAGGCTATAATATTTTTTGAAAAAAGTTAGGAATCCTTACTAAAATTTCAATAATGTAACCCAAGGTGTAAAAAAATCACCTAAAATATTCTTTACATCGCGTGCCCTGCGAAAACTATTGATGAAAGAATAAAGTAATCTATACTTCTATATCTATACTAATATTATAAAGAGGAAAGATTTGTTTGTTTGTTTGTTTCGAATAGGCTTTGAAACTACTGAACCGATTTGAAAAATTCTTTCACTATTTAGGAGCTCCAGTATTTCCGAGTGACATAGGCTATAATATTTTTTGAAAAAAGGTAGGGATATTTTCTAAAACTTCAATAATGTAACCCAAGGTGTAAAAAAATCACCTAAAATATTCTTTACATCGCGTGCCTTGCGAAAACTATTTACGATAGAATAAAGTAATCGATACTTCGATACTATATAATATTATAAAGAGGAAAGATTTGTTTGTTTTGAATAGGCTTTCAAAGTACTGAACCGATTTGAAAAAATCTTTCACTATTTAGGAGCTCCAGTATTTCCGAGTGACATAGGCTATAATATTTTTTGAAAAAAGGTAGGGATCTTTTCTAAAACTTCAATAATGTAACCCAAGGTGTAAAAAAATCACCTAAAATATTCTTTACATCGCGTGCCTTGCGAAAACTATTTACTATAGAATAAAGTAATCTATACTAATATTATGAAGAGGAAAGATTTGTTTGTTTGTTTGTTTCGAATAGGCTTTGAAACTACTGAACCGATTTGAAAATTCTTTCACTATTTAGGAGCTCCAGTATTTCCGAGTGACATAGGCTATAATATTTTTTGAAAAAAGGTAGGGATCTTTTCTAAAACTTCAATAATGTAACCCAAGGTGTAAAAAAATCACCTAAAATATTCTTTACATCGCGTGCCTTGCGAAAACTATTTACGATAGAATAAAGTAATCGATACTTCGATACTATATAATATTATAAAGAGGAAAGATTTGTTTGTTTTGAATAGGCTTTGAAACTACTGAACCGATTTGAAAAAAAATTTTCTCTTTAGGAGCTCCAGTATTTCCAAGTGACATAGGCATTATTATTTTTTGAAAAAAGTTAGGGATCCTTACTAAAACTCCAATAATGTAACCCAAGGTGTAAGAAAATCACCTAAAATATTCTTTACATCGCGTGCCCTGCGAAAACTATTTACGATAGAATAAAGTAATCGATACTTCGATACTATATAATATTATAAAGAGGAAAGATTTGTTTGTTTTGAATAGGCTTTGAAACTACTGAACCGATTTGAAAAAAATTTTTCTCTTTAGGAGCTCCAGTATTTCCGAGTGACATAGGCTATAATATTTTTTGAAAAAAGTTAGGGATCCTTACTAAAATTTCAATAATGTAACCCAAGGTGTAAAAAAATCACCTAAAATATTCTTTACATCGCGTGCCCTGCGAAAACTATTGATGAAAGAATAAAGTAATCTATACTTCTATACTAATATTATAAAGAGGAAAGATTTGTTTGTTTGTTTGTTTCGAATAGGCTTTGAAACTACTGAACCGATTTGAAAAAATCTTTCACTGTTTAGGAGCCACAGTATTTCCAAGTGACATAGGCTATAATATTTTTTGAAAAAAGTTAGGGATCCTTACTAAAACTCCAATAATGTAACCCAAGGTGTAAGAAAATCACCTAAAATATTCTTTACATCGCGTGCCCTGCGAAAACTATTTACGATAGAATAAAGTAATCTATACTAATATTATGAAGAGGAAATATTTGTTTGTTTGTTTGTTTCGAATAGGCTTCCAAACTACTGAACCGATTTGAAAAATTCTTTCACTGTTTAGGAGCCACAGTATTTCCAAGTGACATAGGCTATAATATTTTTTGAAAAAAGTTAGGGATCCTTACTAAAACTTCAATAATGTAACCCAAGGTGTAAGAAAATCACCTAAAATATTCTTTACATCGCGTGCCCTGCGAAAACTATTTACGATAGAATAAAGTAATCTATACTAATATTATAAAGAGAAAAGATTTGTTTGTTTGTTTGTTTCGAATAGGCTCCGAAACTACTGGACCGATTTGAAAAATTCTTTTTCCATTAGAAGCCGACATTGTCCCTGATGAACATAGGCTACTTTTTTTTAATTTTTTTTAATTTTATTTTTTTGGTTTCATGTGTGTTTTAATATTTCCGAAGCGAAGCGAGGGCGGGTCGCTAGTCTATACTAATATTATGAAGAGAAAAGATTTGTTTGTTTGTTTGTTTCGAATAGGCTTTGAAACTACTGAACCGATTTGAAAAAATCTTTCACTATTTAGGAGCTCCAGTATTTCCGAGTGACATAGGCTATAATATTTTTTGAAAAAAGTTAGGGATCCTTACTAAAACTCCAATAATTTAACCCAAGGTGTAAAAAAATCACCTAAAATATTTTTTACATCGCGTGCCCTGCGAAAACTATTGATGAAAGAATAAAGTAATCTATACTTCTATATCGATACTAATATTATAAAGAGGAAAGATTTGTTTGTTTGTTTGTTTCGAATAGGCTTCCAAACTACTGAACCGATTTGAAAAAAAATTTTCTCTTTAGGAGCTCCAGTATTTCCGAGTGACATAGGCATTATTATTTTTTGAAAAAAGTTAGGGATCCTTACTAAAACTCCAATAATGTAACCCAAGGTGTAAAAAAATCACCTAAAATATTTTTTACATCGCGTGCCCTGCGAAAACTATTGATGAAAGAATAAAGTAATCTATACTTCTATATCTATACTAATATTATAAAGAGGAAAGATTTGTTTGTTTGTTTGTTTCGAATAGGCTTCCAAACTACTGAACCGATTTGAAAAAATTTTTTCTCTTTAGGAGCTCCAGTATTTCCGAGTGACATAGGCATTATTATTTTTTGAAAAAAGTTAGGGATCCTTACTAAAACTCCAATAATGTAACCCAAGGTGTAAGAAAATCACCTAAAATATTCTTTACATAGCGTGCCCTGCGAAAACTATTTACGATAGAATAAAGTAATCTATACTAATATTATGAAGAGGAAATATTTGTTTGTTTGTTTGTTTCGAATAGGCTTCCAAACTACTGAACCGATTTGAAAAATTCTTTCACTGTTTAGGAGCTCCAGTATTTCCGAGTGACATTGGCTATCTTATTTTCTGAAAAAAGTTAGGGATCCTTACTAAAACTCCAATAATGTAACCCAAGGTGTAAAAAAATCACCTAAAATATTCTTTACATCGCATGCCTTGCGAAAACTATTTACGATAGAATAAAGTAATCTATACTAATATTGTAAAGAGGAAAGATTTGTTTGTTTGTTTTGAATAGGCTTCCAAACTACTGAACCGATTTGAAAAATTCTTTCACAGTTTAGGAGCTACAGTATTTCCGAGTGACATAGGCTCTAATATTTTTTGAAAAAAGTTAGGGATCTTTACTAAAACTCCAATAATGTAACCCAAGGTGTTGAAAAATCACCTAAAATATTCTTTACATCGCGTGCCCTGCGAAAACTATTGATGAAAGAATAAAGTAATCTATACTTCTATACTATTTTTTTTTTTTTTTTGTCAGGAGGAAATCGCCGGACTTCCGCCCTTCACTGGGGATGGAGGGCGGGGCATGTCGGAATCGAACCGACTAAAACCTCCTGTCTCCCAACAACCAACGTCCAAACCTCGCATGAGACAAAACTCATGAAAAGGCAAAGGGGGGAAAGTGAAGCGTTTAGTGCGGAGCACATCTCTCCCATCACCCTCCCCCTCGGGACGCCAGACTGGCGGTCGTCGGCGCCACGACCACCAGCCTTTTTTTTATTTATTTTTTATTGCTTAGCTGTGTGAACGAGCTCACAGCCCACCTGATGTTAAGTGGTTACTGGAGCCCATAGACATCTACAACGTAAATGCGCCACACACCTTGAGATATAGTTCTAAGGTCTCAGTATAGTCACACAACGGCTGCCCCACCCTTCAAACCGAAACGCATTACTGCTTCACGGCAGAAATAGGCGGGGCGGTGGTACCTACCCGTGCGGACTCACAAGAGGTCCTACCACCAGTATAAAGGAGTATAAACCAGTATAAACCTCTCGGTCGGCAGGCTATCCGAAGCCCGCCTAGATGGCGCCGGTTAGAATGGTCTATCCTACGGAATACCCCGCTGGGTCAGAACCAGCGTGGGTTGAGGATAGCCGGCCTTCCATCACCCGGATGCTCATGCGTAAAACGCGTGCAGAGCAGCTTGCACGACGTCTTCTTAGGTCCCCCTCGCCGATCCCCAGACCGACATATGAGGGGGACCCGAAACACTTAGAGGGCCAGGGCTTGGGCGAGATCCGCCTTCCTGGCCCCCGCTCGACGGCGGCGGGCCTGTGCGTCTCTCACGCGCCCCGCCGCCTCCTTCTGCGAGATGGTGCAATCGCAGAAGTCGAGCATCGCCTTCCACGACTCGTCGTCACCGAGCACCGATGCCACAACACTCGGCAACGACAAGTCGTTTCCTATTTTTGCGACGAGGACACGGCGCCACCCCTCCCATGCGGGGAGGCGACGAGCGTGTGCTCCGCTGTGTCCAAGGCGCAACCACAATGGTGGCACTCTGCCGTCGGCTCGGCTCCGATCCGGTGCAGGAACTCACCGAAGCAACCATGCCCAGTGAGCACCTGCGTGAGCCGGAAAGTGAGGCGTCCTCTGTCACGATTCACCCAGTTCACAAGAACCGGGCGAATCGCCTCGACGGTCCTACGATCAGCCGAAGGATCGGCCAGCCGTCTGGACCATGACTCCAGCACGGACTTTTTTTTATAAGGGGTTTCCACGGTGATTCCGGAAAGCGTACAGACCGTTCGGACGTTAAAGATTTGCTTACCCTCGGGGGTAGACTGGAGGGCGACGAGAACCATATTGTATGGCTCCCTCCCGCGTCCTGTGTGCATGCGGTGCACGAAGTTTACGGGTAGGCCTTGTTCGAGTAGGTCGGCCTTTACAAGCTCGGCATCTAACTCCTTGGGGATGCCACGTATGACTGCACGGAGCTCACGCTCCTCCTGGAGCGTATACGTATGATAACTTATACGCTCCTTTCGCAGGTAGCTTGAGAGGGCCCTATGGTCGTCGGGTGTTGCTATTTTTATCTGTATCCCGTTCGCGAGGTTACGGGCACTGACAAAATTTATGTTCTTGGCCTTAAGGGCCAGGGAGACACGGTCCCAAGCAGCCTTCTCTTGAAGAATCAACGGAGGAGGGGCCTGATTTCTCGTTTGTGCCACCGGGCGCGGCGACGGCGTGGCACGGGGACAGGGAGCGACGGGGGTCGGAGGGCGGGGGCGCGACGCGTTCGCGGCTTTGCTTATTTTAGCGGCCGCGGAAGCTCGGGACTCCGCGGCGCGCTTCTTACCCTTTTGCACGAGGGTGAATCCATCTGTCAATGAGGCGGGAACGAGGTCAACCTCCATGTCCGAGTCAGAGTCGGAGGACGAGGAGGAACGTGCAGGAGCGGCGGACGCAACGGAGGCCGCAAACGATCGCTGAGGTAGAATGGAAGCTGCCGCGGTAGACGCGGGAGTTTTTCGCGGGAGTATGGGGGACACGGGTGTGCTGGGCGCGACGGAGGCTGCGGTGTACGGCGCGGGAGTTTTGCGCGCGCTTGCAGGGGACGCGGGAACGGCAGGCGTGGCGGAAACGGCGGCCGCGGCGGGCACGGCAGAACAGTTCACGGCGCGTTTAGCTTTGTAAGCTAAAAATTCTGATTCGAGGGCCGGGTATTTCTCGCTTCAGAAATCCGCGAGCAGTGTGTTGGTTGGAGAGAACTCCATTTCTTCGGACTGCCCAGGGGGGGCTGCCCCGGGACTTAAACACGCGCTCGCCTTGCGGCGAGGCCCCTGCGTCGTTATCACTAAATTGGCCGAAGCGATTCTAGGAATTTTAGAAATTTTAGTGAATAGAATTAATAGAATAGAATTAGAGTAAATATAACCACTGCACAGTTCCCGGGCGGCAATGCCTTGCAATTAGGCGCAGGTACAAATTCAGGAGAAACACTTGGGCCACAGATGTGCCACGAACAATGATCTATTATCACCGGTAGTCACTTCCGACAAAACACTTGGACGCCAGATGTGCCACGAACCGAGGTCGGGCGATCGAACGAACAATGAGCACGTCCACGCGCGTCGGGTGCTCAAATCGGAATGATAATCAGTCAGTTGTATCGTGGTCATTTGATCCTACATCTTGTACCTCACTAGTGTCAACAAAATCGTATAGAACGCTCCTGGCCTGGCTGCCGGCGCAGCTAGTGACATTGCCACCCACATTATCATTAAAACAAATGATAAAACCAATACACATCACTTCACAATATAGAGTCAAGGTCATTACTAGACCAACACAACAATAGTCTCCATTGAGACCCAGGTCTCCGCTGTACCAATCGATTGACATACTCTCACCCCACTGATCAGTCTCGTCAGTAGCACTACTTAGAGGCAACCTTATGTAATCATAGGTTCTATTACCAGTTAAAGCTATCTATCTTCATTTCAACAAAATTCAACATCAAATTTTACTAACTTTCCAATGTTCTGGTCTCGTCAAAGTTAATCTCTTACTTTCAGTATCATTTTAAGTAAAACCTTTAGGGATATGGCACGCGAACTATTAAGAATTCGAAGGGGCTCGCCTCTGTTATTCTTTGGGTAGAACAATTTAAAAAAAGATGTACGGCTTCTAGCACTTCTTGTCAAGAACAATTCCATGAGCTCATCGCGAGCTTGGTCATCAATAACGCAAGTCTGGGCTTTGAATAAGGACACTAGATTTAAGTGTTCTATTTCGCTGAATGCTCAATCTCACTGAACCGATTAAAACAACTATCAGGTAGTACATGACATACAATAGGTAAGCAATAAACCATCGCATAGGATTTGTTCCGTACAGTTTTGAGTCAAAACAACAGAAACCTTTTATGAGAACCATCGTATAAAATTGCTGAATTATGAAGCTACTACTAATAGATTTCTTGACAAGAGAGCATTCGGCACCAGAATCCAAATAAAAATATTACGACTCACCAGATTGTTCTTATCTACCAAAATTGCCCGATGTTACGCAGCTACCGGCACGTCGCTCCGCTCGGCCGGGGAATAGTTGACCCATCGAGCGCCGACAGACTGTGCTTGCGTCCCATATCTCGTATTGGCTGCAGCAATCACGTGTTGATTGCGACACGGTCTTCCTGACTGTACACGTCCTCGTGTGATGGTTAACCTACAATCAAAAACATCCACGAGAACACTTGTTCCGCTCGATCACTCCTGACTACACTTTAAGACTTATCGGAAAATTTAAAGTCATCAAAGCTTTAAACTGTTTTAATACCATTTTAACCAAATCAAACAATAGGGTATACAAAGTTCACTATTCAGCAGCCACAGCACGTACCACAGTCGTTCATCAAACTTCAAATTTACTTTGTACAAATCAGGCATAGCTTACAGGAACTCAGATCAAAGAAAACTTCCGAGTAAAAATATCTAACGCCACGGCTCTCCAGCCGACCAGCAATCGCAATTGCCCCATGATGCGCATCCACAGCGTGGACCGCCCGTGTCTATCACCCGCTGACTACACACGATGGTCTTTACAGACCCCGACCTCCGCCAGAGCCAAACGCGCACCGCGCACCCACGGATTACTTGAGTTGCCTCAAGAGACACCGATTTTTACCGGGCTACGACTACGTAATAGCTACTGGTACGGTCGAACACAATACGGACGATAGATAGATAGAAGTCGTCGTGGCCTAAAGGATAAGACGTCCGGTGCATTCGTTGTTGCGATGCACCGGTGTTCGAATCTCGCAGGCGGGTACCAATTTTTCGAATGAAATACGTACTTAACAAATGTTCACGATTGACTTCCACGGTGAAGGAATAACATCGTGTAATAAAAATCAAACCCGCAAAATTATAATTTGCGTAATCACTGGTGGTAGGACCTATTGTGAGTCCGCACGGGTAGGTACCACCGCCCTGCCTATTTCTGCCGTGAAGCAGTAATGCGTTTCGGTTTGAAGGGTGGGGTAGCCGTTGTAACTATACTGAGACCTTAGAACTTATATCTCAAGGTGGGTGGCGCATTTATGTTGTAGATGTCTATGGGCTCCAGTAACCACTTAACACCAGGTGGGCTGTGAGCTCGTCCACCCATCTAAGCAATAAAAAAAAAAAAAAAAAGACTATCCTTACTCGAGTTTTCACCACAATTTAAGCTTGCTTTTTTTATTTTATTTTTAATTTTTTTATGATTGAAAGATTACTGGTGACCCGGAGGCCTTTCCAGCTTCACCAGGACAGGTGGGCGAGCAAAGGCTCAGCCAGGAGGGGTGGGATTTGCTAACAACTGCCTGAGCGCCTCCGAAGGAGACCTAACAACTCAAGAGCAATTGCTTCGCGAATGAATCTACTACCGGATCGGAATCGCGACCCACTGAGAAGATCCGGCGAGAAACTCAGCGGGCCGATGCATGGGTTAGGTTGCACGTCGACCTCTTTGTCGAGTTCGACGAGTACGGTTACCGGGGTTCCTCAGCCTGTTCCTAGTGTTAGAGCTGAAGGTATCTAATGCAAGAGTTATTGGATCTGATGGATCCGTAAGGATGTGTCTAGGGCGACGACGGTGACTTGCTCCTGCGTGTTCAGGATTCGGGGAGTAATCAGCGGTGGCAACGATAAGGCGATTATCATGACGCATAGCCTTATCGAAGTAACGTTCCGACATTGACTTCATGTGTTTGCGGATCGATTCGAGGCCCAGGTCATCGTGTAAGTCGATGTTCCTCACGAACCACGGAGCCCCGACGGTTAACCTGCAAAAGCGGGATTGTAGGGATTGGAGGGTGTCTATGTGTGTGCGGGTCGCGTGAGCGAACACCACACTCGCGTAAGTCATGACGGGCCTTATGCAAGTTTTGTAAAGTGTCACCTTGTTCCGAAGGGACATTTTACTCCGCTTACAGATCATGGGATAGAGTCTGCCGAGAATAAATGCGGCACGGTCGCGGACTGTTTTTATATGCGGGCGGAATATCATGGATGCATCCAGGGTGACTCCCAGGTACTTGACCTTCCTGGCCCAGGGTATAGGTTGGCCGAAGAGGGTGATCGGGGGTGTGATATTTCTCCTCCTAATGCGGGAGGAAATAAGCGGTGAGTTTCCCCTTTGAAATAACACTGCTGTGCTTTTCACTGGGTTGATGTCTATGCGCCATTTTCGGAACCACTATCCGAGGGTTAACGCTGCACTCTGGAGCTTACTCGCGATTAGGGACTTGTTTCTACTTGAGTAGTAAACGGTTGTGTCGTCAGCGAATAAGGCTAGCTGGGTCGGCGGCGACCGGGGAATATCATTGACAAATAAACTAAATAGGAGCGGAGAGAGAACGGAGCCTTGCGGGACTCCAGCCGTGAGTGGTCGCGGGGAGGAGCGGGTTCCCTCGACTCGATATCGAAAAGAGCGGTTAGACAAGAAGTCCCGTATGATGAGCACGAGACTGTCCGGTACGCCCATGTTGAAAAGTTTGAAAATCAAACCGTTGTGCCAGACTTTGTCGAACGTTTTGCGACGTCGAAGAAGAGAGCTCCCGTGTAGATCGGTTTTGGTCGGTTAAGTCCTACGAGAATGTGCTCCGTGAGGCGGTGCACCTGTTGTACGCATGAGTGATTTGCACGGAATCCGAATTTTTCATCGATGAGAATGCCCTTGGATGAGACGAAGTCTCTGAGGCGTTTGTAGAGCAGACGATCATACAGTTTGCCTAGAGACATGAGGAGGCTAATCGGGCGGTAGCTCGTCGGATGATTTTTTGGTTTACCGGGTTTATGTATGCCGATAACGTCCGCTTCTTTCCACACCGCGGGAAAGATACAGTTCGCCATAGCGGCATTGAAAATAGATGCCAACATCACGATGAGTTGGACGGGTAGAAGCTTAATAACGCGGTTAGATATACCGTCGGAACCGGGAGCCTTGCGAGGACGTAGGTCTTTGATCAAGTCTTTAACTTCCATCGGGGTGACGGGTGGTAACGCATCCGAGGGTGGCAAGGAGGCTCTGCGTTCTACCTCACTGTCTACTAATTCTACATGAACAGGGTCCACAGATTGAGTGCTGGGCGTGCTCTGGGTTTGCAATGTATCGGCCAGCAGCTCTGCTTTTTCGTCATCATCGAACGCTGCGAGTCGGCCTGAGGGGCCTACGAGGGGGGGCATAGTTACTACCGTATCTGATTTGAGAGCACGAGCTAAGCGGTAGTAAGACCTTTGGGAGGGCGCGAGTCCTTCTAAGAAATCAGACCATCTGGCATCTCGGACTTCGGTGATGCGAGACTTTACGTCGCGTTGTAGGGCACGCATTCGAATACGATTTTCCGCGGTAGGATATCTATCGTAGGCACGGATCGAGGCGTTCTTAGCTCTAAGGAGCTCCCTAATATCGTCGGGCAATTCGAAGCGGTGAAGGAAGTCCTCCGCCACAACTTGCTTCGATGACCTATCTATTGTAGAGGTGATGTGTGACGTTACGATGTCTATGGCTTCAGCGGTATCCTGAGGAGACGGGGTAGAGTCCGGGCTAAACGGGAGCGATGGTGGATCAGATTCAGCCAGGCTGATGCTCAGCGTGTGCCAATCCACCACAGTCCTCGTGACGGGAACGGAATCGGGAGCGCGACCCAGCTTCGTAACGACAGGACGGTGGTCTGAATCTAACTCTGAAACTACTTCGATCGAGTGTAAGCGCAGAGTTACGTTTTTTAATAACGCTATGTCGAGTATATCCGGGCGATGCGCGATATTTAGCGGGTAGTGAGTCGGGGTTAGCGGAGCGACGATATCGAAGGCGAGATCGTCGACTAACGCGTCAAGCCGCCGGCCATTCGGAGTTGTGGTTAAGCTTGCTCTTCATCATCATCATTTACATCAACCTCGACTGGTATGTGACCTGTTGGCATTTTTCTTAGCCTATCGTTTTGAATTTAAAGCTTTCAATGTGTAACGGTCACAATCCAATACTTCAACTACTTTAAACGGCCCTTTAAACTTCGGATCTAATTTCGTTTGATTACGCTCTTCGTTTTAATGTGTGGACGAGCTCACAGCCCACCTTGTGTTAAGTGGTTACTGGAACCCATAGACATCCACAGCGTAAACGCACCACACACCTTGAGATAGAAGTTCTAAGGTCTCAGTATAGTTACAACCGCTGCCCTACCCTTCAAACCGAAATACACCACTGCTTCACGGCAGAAATAGGCAGGATGATGGTACCCGTGCGGTCGATGGCACTATACTGAGCACCCGTCTGGTGCCACGCCCTTACCCACGAGAACGTCGCCGCGCTGCGACGCCGGCAGAGTCATTCAAGGATACCTCACAGTCTCCTACGAGGCGGCGCGCCCTAGCGCAAGTGCAGCCGGAACGCGGGGGCTCCAATCTCGGCAGTCCGTGCTGGAGCCGTGGTCTCGTCGTTTGGCGGACCTGTCGGCCGGCCTCCGTACCGTCGAGGCGGTCCGCGATGTTTTTGATTGTAGGTTAACCATCACACGAGGACGTGTACAATCAGGAAGGCCGTGTCGCAATCGACACGTGATTGCTGCAGCCAATACGAGATATGGGACGCAAACGCCGTCTGTCAGCGCTCGACGGGTCAACTATTCACCGGCCGAGCGGAGCGACGTGCCGGTAGCTGCGTAATATCGGGCAATTTTGGTAAATAAGAACAATCTGGTGAGTCGTATTATTTTTATTTGGATTCGGGTGCCGAATGCTCTCTTGTCAAGAAATCTATTAGTAGTAGCTTCATAATTCAGCAATTTTATACGATGGTTCTCATAAAAGGTTTCTGTTGTTTTGACCCAAAACTGTACGGAACAAATCATATGCGATGGTTTATAGCTTACCTATTGTAAGTCATGTACTACCTGATAGTTGTTTTAATCGGTTCAGTGAGATTGAGCCTTCAGTGAAATAGAACACTTAAATTTAGTGTCCTTATTCGAAGCCCAGACTTGCGTTATTGATGACCAAGCTCGCGATGAGCTCATGGAATTGTTCTTGACAAGAAGTGCTAGAAGCCGTACATCTTTTTTTAAATTGTTCTACCCAAAGAATGACAGAGGCGAGCCCCTTCGAATTCTTAATAGTTCGCGTGCCATATCCCTAAAGGTTTTTACTTAAAATGATACTGAAAGTTAGAGATTAACTTTGACGAGACCAGAACATTGGAAAGTTAGTAAAATTTGATGTTGAATTTTGTTGAAATGAAGATAGATGGCTTTAACTGGTAATAGAACCTATTACATTAGGTTACCTAGAACATTAGGTTGCCTCTAAGTAGTGCTACTGACGAGACTGATCAGTGAGGTGAGAGTATCTCCATCGATTGATACAGCGGAGACCTGGGTCTCAATGGAGACTATTGTTGTGTTGGTCTACTAATGACCTTGACTCTATATTGTGAAGTGATGTGTATTGGTTTTATCATTTGTTTTAATGATAATGTGGGTGGCAATGTCACTAGCTGCGCCGGCAGCCAGGCCAGGAGCGTTCTATACGATTTTGTTGACACTAGTGATGTAGAAGATGTAGGATCAAATGACCACGATACAACTGACTGATTAAAGAAAGGATTTTGTTGTCCTATTTTGTGTGATTAGTAAAGAACAGTATTCAGTGTTATTTATGACTGGTAATTGAGCACCTCGCTCGATTTAGGTGATGTGTGTTGGAATATTTGTTAAAGAATAGTTTGTAACACTAGTCTGTGGAATATGTATTTGTATAATCTACACTGCTCTATGGTAACTAAATAAAAAAGTACTCCGTGATGGCTGACTAAAACAATTCTATTTATTTCTCTGGTCGATCGCTATAACGCTGCATAAAACTCAACAGGTTATGGGCCCAGAGTACCCAAAGTGCCTAGAAATTTCGCAAGGTGAGAAAAGTAGTATAAGTTGGAATATAATGTAAAAATAATAGTGTCCATTGTTCGAAATATTTTGAAAAAACAAAAAACAAAAAAAATGGCGTCAACAGTTCCAGTAACAAACGCCATAAATTATTACCCACAACTTAACGTGGAAAATTACAATAGCTGGAAGTTTCGACTGAGATGTCTATTAGACGAAAAATCTTTGTTAGAGGTAGCGTCAAGTGGCGTTATAGAATTAAAACAAAAAACTGCTGATGCGGCTGCAAAAGCCTTAATAGTAAAATGTGTACCCGATAAGTACTTGGACATCATAAAAGATGCAACAACTAGCTACACAATGTTAGCCAGTCTGGATAAAGTTTTTGAGAGAAAATATATTTTCACTAAATTACACTTGCGAAGAAAGTTATTGTCTCTTAAGCTGAGGGATGATAAATTGGAAGACTATTTCATGAGATTTGAAAGTCTGATTAGAGAAATAGAAAATATTGATAAAAAGATGGATGAAGAAGATAAAATATGTTATTTGCTGACGGGTATGTCGGAAAAGTACAACACAGTGATAACTGCTATTGAAACAATGTCTGCAGATAAAATTGACATGGAGTTTGTCAAGGCTCGGTTATTGGACGAAGAACTCAAACTGAATAATAAAGGTGAAGAGTATAATGATACAAAGAATGATGTAAGTTTTACTGCCTCAAGTGTAGAATGTTATCGTTGCCACAAAAAGGGCCATTTTGCACGTGAATGTAGAAGCAGAGGTCGTGGCTATTCAAGGAGAAACATTAATAATAAAGGTATATGTGGTAAAAACAGAACTGGAGAACAAAATAATATGACAGAAAGCATCCCAGAGAATAAATATAATTTTCTAGCAATAACGGAGTGTAATCTAAGTAGAGAAGACAAATTTATAGAATTTATAATAGATTCAGGAGCTACAGAAAATCTTATCAAGGAAGAATCAGAGTAATACATGTATGAAATTAAAAAACTACCAGATAAAATAAAAATTAAGATTGCAAATGGAGAAATATTAGAGGCTGACAAGAAAGGAAAGATAACCATAAGAGATAAAAATAATAATACTATAAATATAGAAGCGTTAATGGTCCCAGGGATTTATCATAATATAATATCTGTAAGAAACTTAAATATGAAAGGAAATAAAGTTGTTTTTACAAAATTTGGAGCACAAATAATAAATGGAAGAAAAGTCTTAAAATGTTCAGATAGAAATGGTTTATATATAGTACAAGGCGAAATAATACTAATAGAAGAAGCGAACTCAAGTGTACAGCAAGACAAAAATATTTGGCACCAACGTCTCGGACACTTAAATAGGAAATCATTAAAAATTATGGGTTTACCTGTGTCTGATGAAACATGTGGTCCTTGCATGAAGGGAAAATCTACTCGTTTACCATTCTATCCAGTTGACAGGCCAAGAAGTAGAAAAATAGGAGAATTATTGCATACAGATATTGGAGGTCCTGTATCACCAATTTCTTATGATGAAAAACAATATTACCAGACCATAACTGATGATTTTTCTCATTTTGTGACTGTTTATCTATTAAAGAATAAATCTGAAGCCACAAGAAATTTAATAAATCATATAAAGGAGTTAGAAAGACAAAAGGAAACTAAAGTTAAACGCATAAGATGTGATAATGGTGGAGAGTTCACCGCTGGCTGTTTGAAGCAATTTTGTATGGAAAATGGAATTATAATAGAGTATAGTCAACCTTACACACCACAACAAAATGGTGTGGCAGAGAGGCTAAACAGAACATTACTAGATAAGTCAAGAACTTTATTAAGTGAAACTGGATTACCTAAATATTTGTGGTCTGAGGCTATAATGTGTGCAGCATATCAATTGAATCGATGCCCATCAAGATCTATAAAGTATAAGATACCAGCTGAAATATACTACGGACTAGAAAATGTTAACTTGAACAAGTTAAAGGTATTTGGTTCTAAAGCATGGTATACGTGTGTCCCACAGAATAAGAAATTAGATAATAGAGCTGAAGAAGCCATTATGGTTGGCTATGGCAAACAAGGTTATAGATTATGGAATCCAAAAACAACAGAAATAATATTCTGCAGAGATGTCAAGTTTGATGAAAAGTACTATGAACATAAAAACAATATTAAGAATAACAACTATATTTATTTACCAGAAGAGGACACACAAAATGAAGTTATGTGCAATGATAAAAATAAAATTGAGGAAGAAAAAGTAATATAGAAAAATGAAGAGACAGACTCAAAAAGAACTAGATCAGGAAGGATAATAAAGCAACCTGATTATCTAAAGAATTTTGGGACGTACACAGCATATTGTTACTTAGTGTGTAATGACCCAGAAAGCTATGAAGAAGCGATAAAAGAAGTTTCATGGAAAGAAGCAATACATAAGGAATTAGCAGCACTTGAGAACTTGCAAAGCTGGGAAGAGACTAAACTACCGAAAGGAAAATTAGCTATAGACACTAAGTGGGTTTTTAGAACGAAAGACGATGGCACTAAGAAAGCCAGATTAGTCGCTCGAGGTTTTCAAATTAAAAATTATGAGAATGAAATATTGTACAGTCCTGTAGTAAGAATGTCTACAATAAGAGCATTTTTTGTAAAAGCTATCCAAGAAGGATACAAATTAAGGCAATTGGATATTCCTACAGCCTTTCTCAATGGATTTCTTGATAGTGAAGTTTATATAAAAATACCCAAAGGCAAAGAAAACAAAGATGGAATAGTTTTGAGGTTAAAGAGAGCATTGTATGGATTAAAAGAAAGCCCTAAATGCTGGAACATGAGATTTGATGAATTTGCAAGAAATAATGGATTGATACAGTCATTAAATGATTGTTGTCTATACACAGATAAAAATATATGGCTTATAATATTTGTAGATGATATTTTATTAATTGGAATGGAAAAGGATACAGAAAAAATTATTAATAAATTGAAGCAAGAATTTAAAGCTAAAGATTTAGGACAGATTGAGAAATATCTTGGTATGGAAATTAAACAGGAAGAAAGTAAATTAACGATTAAACAAGAAAAGATAATTGAGAAGATACTAGAAAAATTTGGAATGTCAGAATGTAAAGGTATAGGAACACCTATGGAGGTAAATTTTCAAATAAACAAAAATGAGAAGATTATTGATGTACCATATCGACAACTCATAGGAAGCATAATGTATTTGGCTACTATGTCCAGACCAGATCTGCAGTTTGCTGTATCATATCTTAGCAGGTACCTAGACTGTCCTACTCAACAGACTTGGAAAGCTGGAAAAAGAATTCTGCAATACCTAAAAGCTACAAAAGACAAAATGTTAGTTTTTCAAAAAAGGAATAATCTAGATGTGGATTTATGTGCATATTCAGACTCTGATTGGGCAGGTGATATTGTTGATCGCAAAAGTGTCAGTGGGGTATCATAATGTGTAGTGATAATCCTGTATTTTGGTACTCTAGAAAACAAAGTTGTGTTGCATTATCAACAGCAGAATCAGAGTACATTGCTAGTGCTTGTTGTGCTCAAGAGTTAGTGTATTTGAAAGGTGTACTGTGTGATTTTGGATATGAATGTAAATTGACTTTATTTATGGATAATAAGGGAGCAATATGTTTAGCGAAGTCAAATGAAAACTCTAAAAGGAGTAAGCATATTGATTAAGGATGCACTATATTAAGGACTTGGTGAGGAATAATGTATTAGATATTGAATATGTGTCATCTGATAAAAATATTGCTGATATTTGTACAAAATCTTTATGCAAAGAAAAGTTTGTATTTTTTAGAAGTTTGTTGATGATGATTCATCCGACCGATTTCGGCCATGGCGACCGCTTTGACTCCTATCCGTCGATTTGGCGCTCGTGTGCTCGAAGATGGCTTATATAGCCTATCTTTGCGGCAAAACTCCTTGCGCATTGAGGGCACGTAAGCACGCCGTTCTCATAATTATAGGTTATGGCAGCAGGTGGGCGGGCCTTCAACTGGTCGCGTTTGTAATCAAGGTCAGCTTTACGCTGATCCTCGAACTCGCGTACTTTGCTGTTCACCATCTTGCGCCATTCTGGCCGCTGTGCTGCCAAGTGCTCCCAATGAGAGGGCTCTATATCACATCTCTTCATGTGTCGTTTCACGACATCCTTGTACCGCAGGAGTTGTCCGCCATGCTTTCGCTTGCCATCCTGCAATTCAGAGAAGAAGATGCGCTTCGCCACTCTTTCCTCCGTCATGCGTGATACATGACCGCACCATCGAAGCTGCCGACGCATTAAATAGGTCTCAATGCCACCAACATTGGCACGTCGCAAGACTTCGGTATTTCGCACTCTATCAGACCATCTGATTTTCATGATGGCACGAAGGCATTTAAGGTGGAAGCGATCCAGAGTGCGAATGTGGCGGCGGTACACACACCACGACTCGGAGGAGTATAGGAGGCTTGGCAGCACAATTGCCATGTAAACTGAGATTTTAGTGGCCAACTTAAGGTCGTGTGAGCAGAAGACCTTGGAATATAGCTTTCCAAATGCTGCAGCAGCGGCACCGACCCTGCTATTGATCTCATCATCAAGGTCACACTTGGATGTTAAAGTGTTCCCCAGATAGCGAAATTTATCCACCTGCTTCAATACATCCTCAGCAAGCTTTATGGTTAGTGTCTCGTGACCGTGACTGTCCAGGGACATCACCTCCGTCTTATTGACACTAATCTTCAGGCCGAATTTACGGCAGGCTTGGTGAAAAACGGACATCAACTGTTGCAGGCCGTCTGGGGATTCTGCTAAGAAGCACAAGTCATCAGCATAAATGATCTCAGTGATCAATGCATACGACACTTTGGTGCGAGCCTTAAGTCTAGCCAAATTGAAAAGGCTGCCGTCCGTACGGAAGCGGATGCGGACTCCTTGGGAAACAGTTTGTAGAACCTCTCTAACTACGACCGCAAAGTACAAGGCGAACAGAGTAGGCGCTAAGACGCATCCTTGCTTCACCCCACAGGTAACGGGGAAGAAACCCGTCTGTTCACCATCTACAGTGACGCAGCATTGCATGTCGTCATGCAGGAGTCTAAGAAGCGCCACAAACTTTTCTGTGCATCCGAGCTTCCGTAACACCAACCATAAGGCTTCGCGAGGCACGCTGTCAAAAGCCTTCTCCAGGTCAACAAAACAGAAGTACAGCTGACGACCCTGTTCTCTGCTCTTTTCTTGTAGTTGACGCACAGAGAAGATCGCTTCGCATGTGCCTCGATCCGGTCGAAAGCCAAACTGAGTTTCGGGCAGGATCTTTTCAGATAAGTCCTTTAGGCGGTTTAAGAGTACCCTTTTTTTTTTTTTTTTTCGGGTAGAGGGCCGAACCTCCTACGAGGTCCCCGCGCAAAAGGGGCGCGCGGGGTATGTGAGACTCTACGATCTGCATAGTGTTGTGAGCAGACCGCGGGCCCAAGGATTTTAGGGCCCACCCACTAAACGACTCCCCTGCACTCTTACACCCGACGTCCGATCCCCTCCGAGGTCAGAACCCGGATGAGGTAGGGGGGCTACCGCGGTCAACACTACAACCAGACGGCGCGGCTCACCCCAAGGACGCCCAGCCGACTGAGCCTTCGAGGCGAATCGAAGGCTCTGAAACGTCGGCCGTCTCGGTACGGCAGCCCGTCGGGCCGCCCGGACGGTGCCGCTGGTGTCCCGGAATACCCCGCTGGACCAGAACCAGCCTGCCGGGTCGGGACGCGATACACCGTCGACCGGTCGCTCTATTTACTCCACGGCAGCGCGCTAGAGTGCTGGTAGCGCGCCGCGCGGCCTCACCCCCTCAGGTCGCCCCTTGACCTTCACCGGGGGGAGGCCGCTACCTACAGGGGCCGGGACGTACGGGCGTATTCCCGCCTCCGGCCCCTGGCTCGACGGCGACGGATTGGTGCGGAAAGGGAAGAGCTCTCCCTCTCTCGCTCCGCCGCCTCCTTCTGCGAGATGGTGGACTCGCAGAAGTCGAGCATCGCCTTCCAGGACGCGTCGCTGCCGAGCATCGTAGCCACGACGCGCGGCAGCGAGAGGTCCTCTCCTATGACCGCGACGAGGGCGGCGCGTTGCTCGTCGAAACCAGAGCAACGCGCCAATGTATGTTCCGCTGTGTCTTCCTCGTCGCGGTCCGCGCAGTGGTGGCACTGCGCCGTCGGTTCCCTTCCGGCTATCTTGAAGAGGTACCGGCCAAAACACCCATGGCCGGTCAACATCTGCGTCAGCCGGAAGGTGAGGCATCCGCGGTCGCGGCCCACCCAGTCCACGAGAACCGGGCGGACCGCCTCGACGGTACGGATGCCGGCCGACGGGTCCGCCAAGCGGCGAGACCACGCCTCCAGCACGGACCGCCGAGATTGGAGCCTCCGCGCTCGAACTACACCTTCGCCGGGGCGCCCTTCCCCTCTAGAGCGGAGGTCGCTACGCCACCTGTAATCAGCAGCGAGCGCCTCCGCCTCCAGGTCCCAGGGTGGCGCCCCGGCGAGCAAGCACGCCGCCTCGAAGGAGACGGTGCGGTATCCTCGGATGGCCCTGACCGCGATCGCGCGCTGCGGACGTCGCAGCGCGGCGACGTTCTTGCGGGTCAGGGCCTGGCACCATACCGGAGCACCATATAGTGCCATCGACCGCACCACCCCCATGTATAGGCGGCGCGCCGCCTCATCGGGACCCCCGACGTTTGGAAGGAGCCGGCTCAAAGAGCCGGCCGTCGCCATCAGCCGAGGGCCCAATTTCTTAAAGTGAGCGGGTTTAAGAGTACCCTAGCAAAGACCTTTCCGGGGGCCGATAGGAGCGAAATACCGCGGTAGGAGTCGCAGTCAGATCGGTCGCCCCTGTTCTTGGGGGTTCCGTTGGGGAAAATGGGTTCCGTTAATAATTTTGGCTTCAAAGTTATTTTGAGAGATATTTGCTCTTTGGTAATGTATATTAACTCTTCTAATACCTCAGACAGCACTTTAGAAGATAGTTGCGAAATCCAAAATAAAGAGTTTTTTATAACAGACACATATACGTCATGCACCAAAACATAGCGAGCCTTCTTAGCAAGACCGATATTCTTTCAGTGTGTCTAAATGAACTGAATGAAAAACACGTATCCGTAGACGTACTATGCATCACGGAACACTTTATGATGAGGGGATATGAAAAACATCTTGTTCTACCTAATTACAATTTAGCTTCTTGTTTTAGTAGAAATAATATTAAACGAGGGGGAGTTTGCATACTTATAAAGAATTGTCACCAATGGAAAGATATGCCAGGCATAGCTGAGATGTCAATACCAGGCCTTTTTGAGTGTTGCGGGGTATACTTGACACATTGTGATACAATAATTATATGTGTATATCGAGTACCTAATCCACAAAATATACATGTATTTTTTAATAAATTTGAAGGTTTGATTTGTATGATTACAAAGAAATCGAAAAAGCGTATTCTGATAGCCGGTGACTTCAATATTAACATTTTGGAATTGAATAACGATACTATAAATTTTGAATGTATGCTATTAAATTTTAACATGACCTTAGCAGTAAGACAACCAACTAGACTTCGTAGTTTAACTTGTATTGACAATTTCATTCATAATTCAACTTCCTCATGTACTACAGATATAATTGAATTCGCAATGTCTGATCACACGGCACAGTTGATTAAGTTTCCAACTAAACAATTTTCTATCATTAACGGCTGGAAAATAAAACGAAGAGACTACTGTAAAGAAAATTTAGGAAAATTCCGTGATTGCTTAATCAACTACTCTTTTACTGAAATGTATAGTACTGATGATCCAAATAAGGCCTATGATAATTTTCTTGAGATTTTCAAACTCTTTTATGACCTTTGTTTTCCGGAAAAACAAATATTTATTCGATTACACAAAAAGGCTAAGTGGATATCACGTGGTATAAAACAATGTGTAAAAAAGAAAAGAAAACTTGTTTGGTTGTATAGGCATAACCCTTCTTTAATAAATAAAAATTATCTAAAGCAATACTCTAAAAGATTAAAGAAAATCATAAAACTTACACAAAAAGCACAAAATTCATTTAATATAAATAACTCTTTTAATAAATCAAAAACCACTTGGCAAATAATAAACCAGTCTAAAAATTATAAGCCAAAAAACTTTATCAGCACGATTAAAGTAAATAACAAACTTGTGACGAATCCACAAGCCATAGCAAACTATTTTAACAATTATTTTGTTGATAAAGTAGTACCATCTACGAATTTAGGAAATAATGTGTTACAGTTTGTTCCAAAGTTAAATAACTCAATATTTATATCACCTAGTACGCCATTAGATATTAAAATAATAATCAAAAATTTAAAAAATTCTAGTAGTGTTGGTTATGACGAAATAAGCACAAAAGTTATAAAATCAGTGGCTGAACTGATAAGTCCCCACATCTGTTATATAACTAACCTATGTATCAGTACAGGCATATTTCCTACAAAACTTAAAACGGCTGTCGTGAAACCACTTTTTAAAAAAGAAAATAGAGAGCTAATGGAGTTTTATAGACCAGTGGTTTTGCTACCTGTTTTCTCTAAGATAGTTGAAAAATTTTTGTACAAAGGAATATATGATTTTCTTGAAAAATATAACGTTCTGCTTGAAAACCAAAAAGGATTTCGTCAAAATAAAAATATAAATATGGCAATTTTCGACTTTTTGAACGTTATTACATGTGATATGGACAAGGGTAACTACATCACTGCTCTTTTCTGCGATATGACTCAAGCTTTCGATCATGTCGATTTTAACATACTGTTAAGTAAATTGGAATACTGCGGGATGCGAGGAAATATATTAAACTTACTGGAGTCTTATTTAAAAGATCGAATACAATACACTGAAATTAGTAACATAGATTTTGTAAAAAAAACAGAACTTAAATTTAAGTCTAACAAACGTAAGATCACATACGGTGTTCCGCAAGGAAGCGTACTTGGGCCTCTCTTATTTATAATGTACATTAATGATTTTCCAAATTCAATTGACCACCCTATGACCCTTTTTGCAGACGACAGCACCATAACTATTAGGTGTAGAAATTACATTTTATATGAACACGATATTAATAGTACTCTTCATTCAATAATATCTTGGCTTGATAAAAATAATTTAATAATTAATTTAGAAAAAACAAAATTTATGCAATTTTATCAAAGAAATAAATATATAAATTTGACCATTTATAATAATAACAATCATATATATGAAACAGAAAATGTAGATTTCCTCGGTGTAAAAATTGACAACAAATTAGATTGGAAATCTCATACAGACGGACTGTGTAAACGTGTCAGCTCCTCGGCCTATGCACTCTTTAAATTATCCTCTATTTTAAACACAGACGCCTTACTAACTGCATATCGTGGTGTAGTTGAATCCTGTCTTAGATATGGAATAATTTTCTGGGGAAACTCAACGCAGAAAGATCAAGTTTTTAAGGCACAAAAAAGGTGTTTAAGGTCTATGTTTGGATTGGCAATAGCCGACAGCTGCAAGCCATATTTTGCAAAGCATAAACTTTTTACCCTTCCTTGTCTATATATATACGAAGTTGCATCTTTTGTTAAAACTTGTCCCAATAGATTCACTAAGATGTCTAATGTGGCAAACAGAAATCGACGCGACGATAAGCTATGTTTTCCAAAAACCAAAACTACATTAAAGAATAATAGTATACTAGGTATGAGCGTTAGGATATTTAATAAACTACCGAAGAAATTAAGAGACTTAGATAATTTTAATTTTAAAAAAAACCTAAAAGGTAATCTTATTAGTGAAAATTATTATCACGTGAATGATTTTCTTGGGGATGACATTGAAAATAAATGGATTTTTAATTATTAGTTGAATTATGGATGAATGAATGGTAAATTATATAATATTATAACTATGCACTGCACTAAAATTCGCATGTCACATAATGACAAAGCATACACGCTGCTTTTAATTTATGTAATAACTCATTTTCACTATGCTTGGCGAATAAATGATTTCTTTCTTTCTTTCTTTCTTTCTTTCTTTCTTATAGAGAGCAGTTATGCGCGATACTTTAAAGCTATCCGGAACGCGCTCTTCCTCCCACATACGAACAAACAGTTCCCAAACCAACGTGTGCAAATCCTCTCCACCGTACTTGATCAGCTCTCCTGGTATAAGGTCAGCGCCAGCCGCCCTTTTATTTTTTTTGCAGGCATGGGGCCCTCAAATATACTATTTGTCCGGTAGTATATTACTGAGTGCACGGGCACGCGATCCCGCCTTCCCTGAGCTACTATAGAACTATACAACCTACTTTCCCGTGGCTACAGTATCCTGTCCTTCCTACTCCTAACTCCCTCTTCTCCTCATCTCTTTACTACCCATCCCTACACGCGGCTCCCTCCCGCTTAACACACAAAGTCTGACTTGGCGAGGAAGGCAACACAACGCAGATATGCAACGTGACTTGGCGGACTCGGCAGGTCAGCAAGGCAAGGTGGATGGCCTAGGGCGATGGTGGAGGGCATATAGTCACCGTCGGCCAGACACAACATCCAACCCCTTCTTCAGTCGTAGCGGTTTCCCGTTCCACTGATCCAAGAAGGAATAGGACGAGGGTGTGCGCCTGCGTGAGCGCAAACGTTTGCGCACCTAAATATATCCTGCGTATCTGGCCGCTTCCGTTTAATGGACTCCGAATAAGCAAAAGTCCTGTGGCGATGGGTAGAAGTAGAGAGGTCTAGCCTGATGTAAGCTAGGCTTTGTCCGATACCTGCACACAGGCGGTCTCGGGGGTGTGAGTACACACCGTGGTCGTTCTTGCGCTGCGAGTTTGGGGCGACGGCGTGGGTTCGGCAGCACCCGAGATGACAAAGCAGCCCTGTTTAGGGAGGCACTGCTTTCCCCGCTCAGCCGGGGAGGGGGCTAGAAAAGGTGCCCTAAAAATTGCTCGTCCCATTTGATTAGTGGTAGTAACCGCGGCTGCCACTGCATCAGTCAAATCGTGGTCGACTTTGCAAAAGAAATATTATAAAAACATCTATCATGACATTTGGCGCGTGGAACGTGAGAACGCTTCTTGATCGAGATGGCAACGCCTGCCCTGAACGCAAGACCGCCATTGTAGCTCGGGAACTTCATCGCTACAACGTAGATGTGGCTGCTCTCAGCGAAACACATCTTGCCGATGAAGGAGAGCTGGTGGAAGTAGGTGCTGGTTATACTTTCTTCTGGAAAGGTACCGCTGCCTCTGAAACGCGACATTCAGGTGTAGGATTTGCCATCAAGAATCACTTAGTAAAGCGATTAGAGGAGTACCCTGTACATATCTCGGACCGCGTTACCACACTGCGAGTTCACCTGGATAAAGACAATTACCTTAATGTCATCAGTGTATATGCTCCAACGCTTGACAAGTCTGATGACATTAAGGACAAATTCTATGGGGAAGTGACTCTTTGCCTTGACAGTATAAATGCCAGAGAGCAGGTACTATTGCTGGGCGACTTCAATGCCAGGGTTGGTCGGGACTATGAGGCTTGGCCTGGAGTTCTGGGTAGACACGGAGTCGGCAACATGAACAGCAATGGTCAGTTGCTGCTCAGTCTTTGTGCTCAATACGGTCTAGCAATTACGAACACTATGTTTAGACTTGCCGCTAAGTACAAGACAACATGGATGCACCCAAGATCCAAGCACTGGCATTTGATCGACTATGCTATCGTAAGGCAAAGAGATTTCAGCCAAGTGCAGATCACCCGTGTTATGCGTGGTGCGCACTGCTGGTCTGACCACCGACTTATTGTCACTAAGCTACGACTCCGCCTCCGCCGCCCGCGTAGATCTCCTATGAAAAAGCTTGCGCCTTTGGACATAGAGAAGCTAAGAGATCCTGAGGTGAGGAAGAACTATGCTGAAGTTTCGTCTAAGAAGCTGTTGCCAGTTAATGAGACAGGTGATGTTGATGCTGACTGGGGAGCTTTATCATCTCATATCATGGCTACCGCTTCAATTGCACTGGGTAGGAAATGCCGTCGTAATGAAGGCTGGTTTGATGGAAATGATGAAGTTTTGCGGGCGGCACTCGACAAACACCGTGATCTCTTGCGACAGCACAGAAGGCGTAAAGGAAGCGTTGCGGCGGTCAAAGCTAGTGACCTTGAACTGCGCAAGCTGTCTCGACAAATAAAAGACAAGTGGTGGCAGGACAAAGCTATTCATATGCAATGGCTCACTGACACAAACCAGCTCGGTGAGTTCTATAGCGAGGTGCGCAAGCTGATGGGTACATCCAACCATGCAAAGGTTCCTTTAAGGGCTCTAGATAGTAGGCACCTCTTAACAAGCAAGGAGGATGTACTAAGGCGCTGGGCAGAGCACTTCAATGCCCTGCTGAATATGGATCGATCAGCAGATCTGCAAAGCATCGCTTTAATGCCTCAACTCCCTCTTGCCCTTGAGCTGGACGAGCCCCTATTGCGTGACGAGGTTGTTACTGCCATCAGACAGCAAAAAAATAAAAGGTTTGTTACTAAAGTAATGAAAGATATTTGAAACGTAAACATTAATGTGTAGATTAATATTAGATAAGATACATTGTTAAAGTTCTTTAATTTGCAATGTATGTGTAACTTGGTTGTACTGGATGATTATTTCAAGTATATAATTGTTAAATAAGCTGTGAGTGAGACAGCAGTATTAATATTGTTTTATGTTGTCCGATGGCAAGTTTATGCATTTATAATTTTAGTTAAATAAGATTTGAGTTTAAAGAAACTTGTCATCGAAGGGGGGTGTTGGAATATTTGTTAAAGAATAGTTTGTAACACTAGTCTGTGGAATACGTATTTGTATAATCTACACTGCTCTATGGTAACTAAATAAAAAAGTACTCCGTGATGGCTGACTAAAACAATTCTATTTATTTCTCTGATCGATCGCTATAACGCTGCATAAAACTCAACAATGTGTTCGTTTTATTGCCGGATGGAGGCATTGCGATGTGTTTTATGGTTGAAGTGGGTACTGGATGGAAGTTTCACTTGCGTGCCGGATGGAGGCATTAGTGTTTTGTGTTGAAGTTGGGTACCGGATGGAGGTCCCACTTATTTGCCGGATGGAGGCAATAAGTAGTCAAGAGCTACTCGATGGAGGTGGCACTTGAATTGGGTTATCGTCACTCGATATAGGTGGCATGAGTTACTCTCACTAGATGGAAGTAATTGTAACGATAGTTTGTGGTTGATACAGAATACTGATGAAATACTGCTCAGATTGAGTTGTTTTGTAATAACTCGGGTTTCTAATGCTTATTTGAACATTAATGAAATTTTTCAGTTGTATAGTGTATCACTAATAGTTGGGTAATTACGTTATCTACTCACACAGGTTAACATAGTCTGTTAAAGATCTTGTTGAAAGCTAACGTTATGGTTTGTAATGGAACGAATCCCAATCCTCAATCGTGAATGAATCAGGAGTGGCCGAGACGAAACCTGTTAGATATTGCAGAAGGTTGTTTTCCTTGCAGGAGCGTCACACAGGGACGTGTGACGTGTCAGAATGGCCGTGTCGTGGATAACGACTTTTAGTTGTCGTAGATAACGACTTTTAGTAATATTAAGACGGTGGTTTTGATTATTATTTTAAATGATGAAATGTTGTTTTGATAAATATCACAAAATGAAGGGTAGACTCCGTAACGCCACAGTATAAAATGGCGGTACGTGGACAGAGTCGTGGCATTCCGTGTCAGACAGTCATTCCGTCCGTCTCAGTCAGTGAGTCTCTCAGTCAGTCAGTCGGTCAGTCGGTCTGTCGGTATGTGCAACGAAACTGTCGGTTTATCCTGTCATTGTGAAAGTTGTGTGTGTTGAGTTTCAATAATTATTATTCAAAAGGTTTTATTGACTTTTTATAAACTGAGTTCAACCAAATACGAGTGATGACGGAACCTACCGCTCAGCCATCCCTGACGTGTGCTGACATATATATGTCGCATCCGGGTCAATAGTTCGGAATATCAACGATACACAAACGTCAAAGTGACAGAATGGCCGTGTCGTGGTTGACGACTTTTAGTAATATCAAGACGGTGGTTTTTATTATTATTTTAAATGATAAAATTTTGTTTTGATAAATATCACAAAATGAAGGGTAGACTCCGTAACGCCACAGTTATAAAATGGCGGTACGTGGACAGAGTCGTGGCATTCGTGTCAGACAGTGATTCCGTCCGTCTCAGCAGTGAGTCTCTGACGGTCAACCAAATACGAGTGATAACAGTAACTACCGCTCAGCCATCCCTGGCGACGCCGCCGACATCAGAAGTGAGATCAGGACTCTACTCTCACTGGCGTGACGTGTTTGAACATGTCTGAAGTACAGCAAAAAAACATGATGCAGATCAGAATACTAGTAGTGGTACGCCACAAGAGCGTGAATGCAGCATACGTAAGTCGTGTAATAACGTCTGTGTTACCTCGATGGAAGATCTGAGCCACGAAGAAATCGTCACATCTTACGTTCTGGCTCATGTTGCCCAGTTTGACTGTCGACTTCATCACATGGCATTTACTAGCGGAAATACAACACGTAACAAGCTATTGCAAGAAATTAAGGCAAGTGCAAATCTCAAGTGAAACTTCGATCGCAATAATGGATCTGTCATGACGAGTGGGTAGTTCCGACAAGAATTATTTTAAGCGGCTGACTTCTGCTAGAGTTACATGGCACTAGTGCAGTAAACCAGGACATGAGACTGTGAATTGTCGCTGAAATTTTAGAATCTACTAGATTCAATACCAATAACATTACACGTTCGATGACTTCGGGCTCCAGCAAGCAAGCAAACAAGAAAGCAAGCAAGTTTCCGTGGGGAAGAAAAATTGACACATCTGAAGTCGTCGTGACCTGTAAGGTAAGACGTCCGGTTCGTTCGTGTCTGGCGATGCGGTGGTGTTCGGGTTCCGCTGGCGGATGCAGGTTTTTCCGGTGAAGTGCGTGCTTGTGCGTGCTTGACAAGTGTTCGCGGTTGGCTTCCTCAGTGTGGGAGTAACATCGTGTAGGAGAGGTGGAACCCGTAAAATTGTAGTTTGCGTGGTGGCTGGTAAGATTTGCTGTGGTAAAAAGTTTGCGTGGTGGTAAAATGTCTTGTGAGTCTGCACGGGTAGCCGGAGGTGAGTCTTCCGCGGTCGCGGCCCACCCAGTCTGCGAGAACCGGGCAGATCGCCTCGACGATACGGAGGCCGGCCGACGGGTCCGCCAAACGACGAGACCATGGCTCCAGCACGGACTGCCGAGATTGGAGCCCCCGCGCTCCGGCTACACTTGCGCTAGGGCGCGCCGCCTCGTAGGAGACTGTGAGGTATCATTGAATAACTCTGACTGCGATCGCGCGCTGCCGGCGTCGCAGCGCGGCCACGTTCTCGTGGGTAAGGACGTGGCACCAGACGGGTGCTCCGTATAGTGCCATCGACCGCACGGGTACCATCACCCTGCCTATTTCTGCCGTGATGCAGTGGTGTATTTCGGTTTGAAGGGTGGGACAGCGGTTGTAACTATACTGAGACCTTAGAACTTCTATCTCAAGGTGTGTGTTGCGTTTACGTTGTGGATGTCTATGGGTTCCAGTAACCACTTAACACCAGGTGGGCTGTGAGCTCGTCCACACATTAAAACGAAGAGCGTAATCAAACGAAATTAGATCCGAAGTTTAAAGGGCCGTTTAAAGTAGTTGAAGTATTGGATGGTGACCGTTACACATTGAAAGCTTTAAATTCAAAACGTACTTACAAATACCCACATGATAGGCTAAGAAAAATGCCAGCATGACACATACCAGTCGAGGTTGATGTAAATGATGATGATGAAGAGCAAGCTTAAATTGTGGTGAAAACTCGAGTAAAGATAGTCTATCGGCCGTATTGTGTTCGACCGTACCAGTAACTATTACGTAGTCGTAGCCGGATAGAAATCAGTTGTCTCTTGAGGCAACTCAAGTAGTCCGTGGGTGCGCGGTGCGCGTTTGGCTCTGGCGGAGGTCGGGGTATGTAAAGACCATCGTGTGTAGTCAGCGGGTGATGCACACGGGCGATCCACGCTGTGGATGCGCATCATGAGGGCAATTGCGATTGCTGGTCGGCTGGAGAGCCGTGGCGTTAGATATTTTTACTCGGAAGTTTTCTTTGATCTGAGTTCCTGTAAGCTATGCCTGATTTGTACAGAGTAAATTTGAGGTTTGATGAACGACTGTGGTACGTGCTCTGGCTGCTGAATAGTGAACTTTGTATACCCTATTCTTTTATTTGGTTAAAATGGTATTAAAACAGTTAGTCAGGAGTGATCGAGCGGAACAAGTGTTCTCGTGGATGTTTTTGATTGTAGGTTAACCATCACACGAGGACGTGTACAGTCAGGAAGACCGTGTCGCAATCAACACGTGATTGCTGCAGCCAATACGAGATATGGGACGCAAGCGCCGTCTGTCGGCGCTCGATGGGTCAACTATTCACCGGCCGAGCGGAGCGACATGCCGGTAGCTGTGTAATATCGAGTATTTTTGGTAAATGAGAACAATCTGGTGAGTCGTATTATTTTTATTTGGATTTTGGTGCCGAATGTTCTCTTGTCGAGAAATCTATATGCGATGGTTCTCATAAAAGGTCTCTTGATTAGAGTCACAGGGATGGCTGTTGATTAGAGTCACAGGGATGACTGTTGATTAGAGTCACAGGGATGACTGTTGATATGTGAGTCACAGGGATGACTGTTGATATGTGAGTCACAGGGATGACTGTTGATATGTGAGTCACAGGGATGACTGTTGATATGTGAGTCACAGGGATGACCGTTGATATGTGAGTCACAGGGATGACTGTTGATATGTGAGTCACAGGGATGACTGTTGATATGTGAGTCACAGGGATGACTGTTGATATGTGAGTCACAGGGATGACTGTTGATATGTGAGTCACAGGGATGACTTTTGATATGTGAGTCACAGGGATGACTGTTGATATGTGAGTCACAGGGATGACTGTTGATATGAGTCACAGGGATGACTGTTGATATGTGAGTCACAGGGATGACTGTTGATATGTGAGTCACAGGGATGACTATTGATATGTGAGTCACAGGGACGACTATCATTGAACACTTGTAGTCACAGGGATGACTATCATTGAACACTTGTAGTCACAGGGATGACTATCATTGAACACTTGTAGTCACAGGGATGACTATCATTGAACACTTGTAGTCACAGGGATGACTATCATTGAACACTTGTAGTCACAGGGATGACTTAGTTACTGTGTACATGAATTGTACGGGGAGAACTTGCAGCAGTAGTAAATCACTTATTTTCGTTTGTGTAATCTTTCAATGTCGTTATAGAATTTGTGATGACACAAGACTTTTATTTTAGTAGAGTGGTCAGATATGGCCGAGCGTGAATGATACTATGCGGTATTGGCTTTTGTTTCAGATTAACACACGAGGACGTGTGTAACACAGGATGGCCGTGTCGCATCCGGGTCAATAGTTCGGAATATCAACGATACACAAACGTCAAAGTGACAGAATGGCCGTGTCGTGGTTGACGACTTTTAGTAATATTAAGACGGTGGTTTTGATTATTATTTTAAATGATGAAATGTTGTTTTGATAAATATCACAAAATGAAGGGTAGACTCCGTAACGCCACAGTTATAAAATGGCGGTACGTGGACAGAGTCGTGGCATTCGTGTCAGACAGTGATTCCGTCCGTCTCAGCAGTGAGTCTCTGACGGTCAGTCAGTCGGTCTGTCGGTATGTGCAACGAAACTGTCGGTTTATCCTGTCATTGTGAAAGTTGTGTGTGTTGAGTTTCAATAATTATTATTCAAAAGGTTTTATTGACTTTTTATAAACTGAGTTCAACCAAATACGAGTGATGACGAAACTACCGCTCAGCCATCCCTGCCCCACCGCCTACGACATATATATGTATATCGGTATATGTATATGTATATGGTATATGCCAAATCGACCACTTTTGCGTTCGACCCCTTTAGATTCAGCTGAAACTTTATTATTCTTTTCTACCCTTTGAAAAACATTTTTGAGAATTTTTCAAATTTTTGAAGCTAACGTATGCATACGTATCGACTCGTAAGTAGTTTGTATAAGCGAACACGAGAGGGTGTTTAGTTCAAATCATAAATGATGAGCGGGAAATTAAAAAAATTCAAATAACATACGTATGAGATGTCGATTTTACCTTTTTTTTTTTTTTTTCTTTTTCGGGTAGAGGGCCGAACCTCCTACGAGGTCCCCGCGCAAAAGGGGCGCGCGGGGTATGTGAGACTCAACGATCTGCATGGTGTTGTGAGCAGACCGCGGGCCCAAGGATTTTAGGGCCCACCCACTAAACGACTGCCCTGCACTCTTACACCCGACGTCCGATCCCCTCCGAGGTCAGAACCCGGATGAGGTAGGGGGGCTACCGCGGTCAACGCTACAACCAGACGGCGCGGCTCACCCCAAGGACGCCCAGCCGACGGAGCCTTCGAGGCGAATCGAAGGCTCTGAAACGTCGGCCGTCTCAGTACGGCAGCCCGTCGGGCCGCCCAGACGGTGCCGCTGGTGTCCCGGAATACCCCGCTGGACCAGAACCAGCATGCCGGGTCGGGACGCGATACACCGTCGACCGGTCGCTCTATTCACTCCACGGCAGCGCGCTAGAGTGCTGGTAGCGCGCCGCGCGGCCTCACCCCCTCAGGTCGCCCCTGAACCTTCACCGGGGGAAGGCCGCTACCTACAGGGGCCGGGACGTACGGGCGTATTCCCGCCTCCGGCCCCCGGCTCGACGGCGACGGATCGGTGCGGAAAGGGAAGAGCTCTCCCTCTCTCGCTCCGCCGCGTCCTTCTGCGAGATGGTTGACTCGCAGAAGTCGAGCATCGCCTTCCAGGACTCGTCGCTGCCGAGCATCGTAGCCACGACGTGCGGCAGCGAGAGGTCCTCTCCTATGACCGCGACGAGGGCGGCGCGTTGCTCGTCGAATCCAGAGCAACGTGCCAGTATGTCGATTTTACCTAACTTTTGTAAAACTTATTATGAAATAATAATTCATTAATTACATTTATGCATTTCATAGGTTGACCTACTTATAAATTTCTAAACATTGAAAGGATGTTCATTTATCCTGAAAAATTTTGGGGTACTCAATGACGTGCGCCAAGTACGATATTTTTATTTTTTTATTTTTAAATTTTCAAAAAAAAAATTTTTTAATTTTTTCGACATTATGACGGTTTCTTGGTATTTTTTTGTATTTCACATATTTATGTAGAGAATGAAAGTTATTGAAGTTTTATTTTTTTTGTAAAGTGCAAATGTCATTGAGATGAGTTTTATAAACGTGGACTTGGCGCAATTTTTTACAGTGAAACTGTTTTTGTTCGGATTTCATATCTTTTTGTTAAGTATTATTTTTTGTAATTATTTAGGTAAAGCTACTTATAAATAGAAAATCTGCGTTAGCTCACCGCTGGTTGGCAGCGTTCCCAGAAGGCTGGCAGCATTTCCACGCTGGATAGCAATGCTAATTCTTTGTGCAAAATACGTACCGGCCTTCTGGTCTCCCGAGGCCTCAATAAGTTTTTTTAAGGTCTTTAAAAAAGCTTTTAGCAGATGGGCCCCAGGGGCCCAAAGTTTCCACCCCAAACGGAACAAAAACGAAATCTTTAGGGAGATTTTCATATTTCCGCCGTTTGAGGCCTTCAGCCGTTGAAGCAGCGCTGCCAGCGTTAGAATTAGTCCCAGGAAGATGTGTCGGTGCCATGGTATCTACACAAGTCGCATCCCAAACGAGCGACCGACCCATCTTCCAGGGAATAATCGACATACCGTCTGGTCTCTTACCATCGCCTCGCACCAAACCATTCGGTTCTAGAATGGCTGGCACGCCGCCGCTGACAAGGGCCCGACGGATGATGTCACTTATGCTGGCGTGGCGGGATATTCTGCCAGCGTTTTTCACGCATGAGAGCCCGTGGTAACCAAAGCGGTCGACAATGTTGCCACACTGGCAGTGATGCTGAACACAGCAAGGTGCCCCCAGGCGAAGACAGGTTGCTAAACGAAAGCTACTGTCGGACATTAGAGTGCCGGTGTGAAGTGATGGATGTTTTCTTTTAGTTTTCCTGCCGATGCAATTCGGCAAAAAAGTGGATAGCTGCAGTTAACTTGGAAAGACAAGAATATGACTGGATGCCTGTGAAAACCAGCAGAGTATGCTCTATTCACTCTATCAAACATGCTGGACGCTAGTATTCAATTGCCAGAAACAGTGGAGCAAATTGTAGGCTATATAGCCGGCTTTGTAACCCGAAAACTGCAAGCGAAAATCAACTGTCCAGAATGCTTATCATTGCTACCTGCTAATGAAAATTTATATTTTCACAATCTGATTAATTTGAAAGATTTCGGTGGACTCTCGTACCCATCTGTGGTGTTGTATAAAATATGCACACGCACAGAAACATTAATAAGACAGATAATAAAAATACATGATAACGAAAAATCTGTCAGTAATATCTACACAGTGTTTTTCTGAAAAAATTGACAATGAAGATATTCTACGCTTACTAAAAAACAGTCACCAGACAAATAATGACCATTTCTTTTTTTTATAAAAAGTGTAATGGTTGAATTTCTCAGAATTCGTCTTCCCTACATTGCGAAAAAAGATTCTTTTTTAATTTCTTCTAGGCAAAAACTTACTAAATTAATTATATTTCGAGGGACATATAGTTATCACAAAAAAAAAACAAATATTATATAATTATTATAAACATTATATTTTATAATTATATTGTTTTATTATTAACTTTGTCCGGTCCACTTATTACATAACATCGTCTACGCTGTCATGACTGCTGTCATAGCAGACATTGCAGCAAGCACATTAACCAATCCCTGCTTTCGTTTTGAATTCAGACCAATGTCTATTTCTAACCTCGTTTGTGATTGGTTTTTGTTTCAAGGTGGGTGGCGCATTTACCTCTGTCTCCTAAACAGAGGCACGGTCGCGACTTGCGTGCGGTGGAACGGGGAATCTCACGTGGACGTGACGTTCGCGTCCCCGTCCGCCGTGCGCCGCACCCGCGGCTGGCGCGTACTCGAGGGGGCGGAGACGCTCTCGGATCACAGATACGTCCGATTTGAGCTCTCCGCCTCCTCCTTGTCGTCGTCGTCAGCCGCGGGCGCCCGCGGCGAGGAGGAGCTCCCGCAAGGTGCGCCCCGTTCGTTCCCCAGGTGGGCCTTGAAAAGGATGAACAAGGAGTTGCTGATGGAGGCGGCCGCTGTTGCTGCGTGGGCGCCAAAACCCGCGCGGCTCGCGGACGTGGATGCGGAGGTCAACTGGTTCCGGGGCACCATGGCAAACATTTGTGATGCCGCCATGCCCCGGGTCGGCCCCCGAGCACCACGTGGGGGTACGTTCTGGTGGTCGCCCGAGATCGCAAGACTCCGACAGGAGTGCGTGAGGGCGCGCCGCCGGAGCGCACGCCACTGCCGCCGCCGTCGTCGCGACGCAACGTTCGCGGAGGCGGCGGCCCGGCTGCACGCTGACTGTCGTCAAAAGCAGACGGCGTTGCAGCTGGCCATCGGCGAGGCCAAGAAGCAGAGCATGAAGACTTTCCTGGAGTCGCTCGATGAAGATCCCTGGGGGCGCCCATACAAGATGGTTCGCAGGAAACTGCAGCCGTGGGCGCTCCCGGTGACCGAGCGGCTCCAGCCTCGGCAGCTGCGGGAAATTGTTGCGGCACTCTTCCCGCCGGCAGCGGGGGGGGACTTTGAGCCCCCCCCCCCAGATGGACACCACGTGGGGCACGCCGCCGCGTCGCCCGAGCGTTCCCGCTGCCGAGGCGCCCCCTCCCCCTATCATGGGGGCGGAGATCCATGCGGCCGTGTCCAAAATGAGAGCGAAGGACGCGGCCCCCGGCCCTGACGGCGTTCACGACCGGGTCTGGAGCTTGGCCTTCGAGGCCCTAGGGGACCGGCTCGGGGGGCTTTTCGAAGCGTGCCTCGAGTCGGGACGGTTCCCGTCGAAATGGAAGACGGGCAGACTGGTCCTTCTGCGGAAGAACGGGCGCCCCGCGGACTCACCCGCGGGCTATCGCCCCATCGTGTTGCTGGACGAAGCGGGTAAGATGCTCGAGAGGATCGTCGCGGCCCGTATCGTCCGGCACCTGACCGAGACGGGTCCCGATCTTTCGGCTTAGCAATACGGCTTCAGAGAGGGCCGCTCGACTATCGACGCAATTCTGCGCGTGCGGGCCCTCTCCGACGAAGCCGTATCCCGGGGCGGGGTGGCGATGGCGTTATCCTTAGATGTAAGGAACGCCTTCAACAACCTGCCCTGGTCGGTGATCGCGGGGGCGCTGGAGTATCACGGCGTCCCCGCATACCTCCGCCGACTGATCGGCTCCTACCTCGAGGGCAGGTCGATCCAGTGCATCGGACACGGTGGGGCGATGTACCGCTTCCCCGTCGAGCGCGGTGTTCCGCAGGGGTCTGTCCTGGGCCCCCTGCTGTGGAACATCTTAAAAAATACTTAAGGACATCCAGAAAAAAGTAGGTGCAATACCGCAAGTAAAAACACACCTTGATGAAATAACGCAAAGTCTGAGCTTGTTGTCGGATAGGTACGATACCATAATTGCAGAAAACCAACAATCACGGGAAAAGATCAGTAGATTGGATAAGACAGTTTTAAATATAAACAATAAGTGTGTGTATTTGGAAAAGTGCAACGTTGCGCTTGAACAGGAGATCCATGAATTCGAGCAGGCTTCTCTAAATGACCGCATAGAAATAGTGGGCATCGAAAAACTATCAGGTGAAAATCTCAAGGAGGTTATTTCTAAGGTTGGGGACATAATTAATGTAAGTATATGAGAAATCGAGTGGGCCAGGCGAACCACGACCACCCGCCCTCTGAAAACTAGCGCAAAACTGGCACCTATAGTGGTGAAATTCAAGGCCTCAGGAGCTGACTCCCGTGACACCTGGTTGGCGCAGCGCCGTAAAATTATGGAGGTGACGAGTGACAAAATCACAGGTGGATTGGCCACCAACAAAATATACATCAACGAAGCACTTACTAAGGTAACTAGAACCCTGCTGTGGAACACAAAGAAGCAGCTTCATGGCGTATACAAGTACATATGGGTATCTAGTGGTAAAATTCTAGTTAAAAAAAGTGAAGGTGAAAAGTCAATATGCATCCGTAATGAAAGTGAAATCGTGACCTTACTTAACATAAGCTGAAGTATTTTTATTTTTATTAACTACCTAATAACTGGTATGTTTGTGTTTAACTATTCTTATAAAATTCAACGATTCATTTCAGTTAGACATAATAATTGATGATGAATCTATTAATTATGTATGTACTGATAGCATAGATAATTGGATAAGTCAAAGTATCTGCAAAAAAGAACTATGTATTATTCACGTAAATATTCGTTCTATAAAAAAACATTTTTCAGAACTTTTAGTAGCGCTTAACGACCGTCTTAATTATATAGATATATTAGTCATAACTGAACCTAACGTCAATTATTCTTTGTTACCATTTTATATCATTCCTGGATTCGATGTTAATGTACACACTCGTTGTGGGCGTAGAGGTGGAGGAGTGTTGGTTTACTCTCGCGCGGGGTTGTGCGCGCGGCTTAATCCTATCCTTGTGAATGGTGAGCGCGCAGCCGAGTTTGTTTCCATTGTTTGCGACTGGCAAGGTGAGCAATTACACGTCATTTCAATATACCGTCCACCAAGATACAATAATCAGAATAAAATCCAAGAATTTTCAACCTACTTTGAAAAACTTTTACAGTCATTATCTACTAGTGACAAAGTAATAATATGTGGGGATATAAACATAAATTTATTAAAAGATACAGAGAAGTACGTAAAATGTTATGAAGATTTATTAGCCGAACATGGTTTTACAAAATGTATTAAAGACGTGACAAGAAGGGAAATTTTAATGGGTAATGTAGTCGAATCATGTTTAGATCATATATTTATTAAATCATCCTCAGCATTAATCGATTCTGCAGTAATAAAACATTAAATATCAGATCATTATTTGGTCGCGGCATCTGTACAATGGAAACAGACCCCGAATGTAGCTCACTCGGGCGAGGTGTGTGAATCACGCGCTGCGCCCGCCACTACCACAGCCCAGTGCCACCGCCATGTGCTTGATAATAGATTGGTCAGAGAAAAATTATTAGAAACTAACTTCAATCATCTCTTAAATATTGATTGCCCATTTAAATTATACGACGAGCTATCAACTTTATTTAGAGACATATATAACCAATGTTATAAAGTAAAAAATATGACTGGAAACAGAGACTATAGAAATGAAAAGTACTGGATAAACAACAGCTTAAAAAATATGGTTATTGTAAAAGATAGATTATTCAAAATATGGTGTAGCGACCCAAAGAATATGGTAAAAAGACTAACTTATACTAGGTACAGAAATAAATGTCAAAAGGTAATTTTTAAATGTAACGTAGAACATGATAAAAAAACAATTTTAGATTGTAATAATAATATTAAAAAAGTTTGGGATAAAATTAATGAGTTATCGGGTAAAAATAAGCAGTCTTTGGATAATCTAATCTTAAGTAACATAACTAAACAGGACGGCACGCAGGCAGTCTGTAATGAATTTGCTGATACATTTTCAAAGGAAATTGATCAAATAAAGCACTCCTGTGATGAAAAATGGCTGGAAAGGAAGACTTATGTTAAATTGTCTAATGTGTGTATGAGATGGCAACCGGTTAATGGCAAGGACATAAAACTAATAATTGATAAAATGAATAAAAATAAATCACCGGGAAGTGATCTTATACGCATGTCTGATTTGAAAATAATTGTTGATAAGATTAGCCCTGTTTTATCTAAGCTGATAAATCTATCTGTAAAATACCACAAATTTCCACAAAAATTAAAGGAAGCAATCATTCGTCCGGTCCATAAGAGAGGTGATCGTAAAGTATTTTCGAATTATAGACCAATAGCTATACTATCAAGTATTGATAAAATTATGGAAAAATGTGTTATCAATCAAATAGGAACTTTTTTACAATAAAATAATATCTTAACGGAATGTCAACATGGCTTCCAGAAAAATAAAAGTACCAACACCTTATTATCAAATTTTACGGACGAAATTAATGCACATTTGGAAAATAAAAAAATTATTGTAGCTATTTTTTATGATTTTAGGAAGGCTTTTGATACTCTACAGACTGAAACCCTCTTAAATGGAATGGAGGAGTGCGGCCTGGGGCAGCCGCTGAACCCTTGGTTCAGCGACTATCTCAGGGCACGCTCTTACCGTGTGAAAGTCGGCGATGCGTTCAGCGAGGAGAAACAAGTAAACTGCGGAGTTCCCCAGGGCTCCGGATGTGGGCCCGTGTGTTACCTGATGCACGTAGTCATCGTAGTTTTGTAGTCATCGTGGCCTAAAGGATAAGACGTCCGGTGCATTCGTATGTAGCGATGCACCGGTGTTCGAATCCCGCAGGCGGGTACCAATTTTTGTAATGAAATACGTACTCAACAAATGTTCACGATTGACTTCCACCGTGAAGGAATAACATCGTGTAATAAAAATCAAACCCGCAAAATTATAATTTGCGTAATCACTGGTGGTAGGACCTCTTGGGAGTCCACACGGGTAGGTACCACCACCCCGCCTATTTCCGCCGTGAAGCAGTAATGCGTTTCGGTTCGAAGGGTGGGGTAGCCGTTGTAACTATACTGAGACCGTAGAACTTATATCTCGAGGTGGGTGGCGCATTTACGTTGTAGATGTCTATGGGGTCCAGTAACCACTTAACAGCAGGTGGGCTGTGAGCTCGTCCACCTATCTAAGCAATAAAAAAAAAAAAAAAAAACCTAAATAGCCTCTGTGGAGTATTACGTCACTGCTCCGCCCACATGTTTGCCGATGACCTTTGTACTCTGAGCGCTAGTACTGACCTCGCGGTAATGTGTCGCCGGGTTCAAGAGGATGTGGATGCGGTAGTTAAATGGTCACATGATAACGGCATTATATTAAACGCTGACAAAACAAAGATGATAATTATTCACTCCCCGTATTTACGTTCTATTGATAATCCGCCTCCTCTGATTGCCCACAGCTTTGATTGCTTCCACAATAAGAAAATTAACTGCACGTGTAATCCTATCGAAAAAGTTAATTGTCTAAAATACCTAGGAGTAAAAATAGATACCTCTTTTTCCTGGGATTCCCACATAGAATACGTATGTGGAAAATTAAGAATATTACTAGAAAAGTTTTATTATTTAAGTATTAAAGTTCCATTGCCAATACTAAATTGTTTATATTTTGCACTAGTGGATTCCATAATAAGTTACGCTCTTGATTGCTATGGATTAACATTTAAAACATACATAGATAAAATAGAATCATTGCAAACAAGATTTTTAAAATTACTCGTAAATAAAAAGACAAAGAATCAATGTAAAGGAGATTACTCTAAACTATATAAAATATGTAAAATTTTACCGGCTAATCGTTTAACTAACTTGGTGCAACATAAAACTGGCACAAGGTCAATGTCCAAAGGAAAATTTGAAATACCCATGGTACAAAATTACTATGGAGATAGAACGTTAAAAAAACGTGTTCCATACTTACTCAATAGTTTACCCGAGGACATAAGACGTGAGCCTATACTTGCTAAATTTAAAAGCTTATTAAAAAAACATTTGTTAAATACGTTGTAACCATTTACGTAAATTAATTGTGTTATTATAGTATAAGCTAGTTGAATGGTTTATACGCTATGTTTGTATAAAGCGAGTTACCTGCAGTCAAACTGCGTAAGCAGTTTTGCAGGGCATGTATTGAATGTAAGTGTAACTTTTTATGAATAAATATATTACATACATACATACATCGGCTACGACTGGGTCCTGCGGAGCGTCATTCGGGGTCCCCTCACCGGGCTGAGTGTAATTTGTTACGCCGACGACACGTTGATCGTGGCTCCGGGGAGGGACTACCGGGAGTCTGCCCGTCTGGCGTGCGCAGGCGTGGCACACGTCGTCACAAGGATCCGACGGTTGGGGCTCGAGGTGGCGCTCGACAAAACCCAGGCCCTGTTGTTTCACGGGCCGGGACGAGCGCCACCTCTGGGTGCCCACCTCGTGATCGGAGGCGTCCGCGTCGGGGTCGGGGTGACCGGTCTTCCGTACCTCGGCCTCGTACTGGATGGTCGGTGGAACTTCCGCGCTCACTTTGAGAAGTTGGGCCCTCGACTGATGGCGACGGCCGGCTCTCTGAGCCGGCTGCTTCCAAACGTCGGGGGTCCCGATCAGGTGGCGCGCCGCCTCTACATGGGGGTGGTGCGGTCGATGGCACTATACGGTGCTCCCGTATGGTGCCACGCCCTGACCCGCAAGAACGTCGCGGCGCTGCGACGTCCGCAGCGCGCGATCGCGGTCAGGGCGATCCGAGGATACCGCACCGTCTCCTTCGAGGCGGCGTGCTTGCTCGCCGGGGCGCCACCCTGGGACCTGGAGGCGGAGGCGCTCGCTGCCGATTACCGGTGGCGTAGCGACCTTCGCTCTAGGGGGGGAAGGGCGCCCCGGCGAAGGAGTAGTTCGAGCGCGGAGGCTCCAATCTCGACGGTCCGTGCTGGAGGCGTGGTCTCGCCGCTTGGCGGACCCGTCGGCCGGCCTCCGTACCGTCGAGGCGGTCCGCCCGGTTCTCGCGGACTGGGTGGGCCGCGACCGCGGATGCCTCACCTTCCGGCTGACGCAGATGTTGACCGGCCATGTGTGTTTTAGCCGGTACCTCTTCAAGATAGCCGGAAGGGAACCGACGGCGCAGTGCCACCACTGCGCGGACCACGACGAGGAAGACACAGCGGAACATACATTGGCGCGTTGCTCTGGATTCGACGAGCAACGCGCCGCCCTCGTCGCGGTCATAGGTGAGGACCTCTCGCTGCCGCGCATCGTGGCTACGATGCTCGGCAGCGATGCGTCCTGGAAGGCGATGCTCGACTTCTGCGAGTCCATCATCTCGCAGAAGGAGGCGGCGGAGCGAAAGAGGGAGAGCTCTTCCCTTTCCGCACCGATCTGTCGCCGTCGAGCCGGGGGCCGGAGGCGGGAATACGCCCGTACGTCCCGGCCCCTGTAGGTAGCGGCCTCCCCCCGGTGAAGGTCAAGGGGCGACCTGAGGGGGTGAGGCCGCGCGGCGCGCTACCAGCACTCTAGCGCGCTGCCGTGGAGTGAATAGAGCGACCGGTCGACGGTGTATCGCGTCCCGACCCGGCAGGCTGGTTCTGGTCCAGCGGGGTATTCCGGGACACCAGCACCGTCTGGGCGGCCCGACGGGCTGCCGTACCGAGACGGCCGACGTTTCAGAGCCTTCGATTCGCCTCGAAGGCTCCGTCGGCTGGGCGTCCTTGGGGTGAGCCGCGCCGTCTGGTTGTAGTGTTGACCGCGGTAGCCCCCCTACCTCATCCGGGTTCTGACCTCGGAGGGGATCGGACGTCGGGTGTAAGAGTGCAGGGGAGTCGTTTAGTGGATGGGTCCTAAAATCCTTGGGCCCGCGGTCTGCTCACAACACCTTGCAGATCGTTGAGTCTCACATACCCCGCGCGCCCTTTTTGCGCGGGGACCTCGTAGGAGGTTCGGCCCTCTACCCGGAAAAAAAAAAAAAAAAAAAGGAGTCATTGCTCGTTAATGAGACATAGTACAGCTAAGGATTTGAACCTGAATTTCTACGTGAGGAAAGGTATGCCGGTATTAAAAGGAATAGGATGAAATGATACTGCCCTTTAGGTGTAGCTACTGTGAATGTAAAAGTTCAAGGGTTAAAAAAAAAACATTGGAATATATAGTGAAAGATTATGTACTAAGTTACTCTGCATTACTTGGACATTCCTTTACAGAGAAGCCTGCTATTATAATGACTAAGACTCCGACTGAGATTGTACTTGAAAGACTCACGTGCATTAAAATAATACTCGTAGTGGAAAATGACACTGAAATAGATGGTAACGTTGTACGTCCCAAAATTGTTAATGCTAATAGGCAGGGAACACAGCCGAGGACACGCAAGATAATACAGGAGAAAGTTGATAGAGGAGGACATGACCCTCAGCACTGAGGATTATCGATGCAAGGAGGAGGATGAGCAGGAAAACGGTAGCATCTACGTCCATGGCTCGTTAATCTTTTTCCGGGGGACTGGATGATGGGATCGATTGCAGTCCTGAGCTGGCAAAACAGCAACGTGAGGAGCTGCAAGGGTTATTGCTTCAGTATAGCGATTGCTTCTCAAGTGGGCTCAGGGACCTTGGGTTTGCCAACGTCGCCGAGATAGTGATCGACCTTGGCGACGCGGAGCCAGTCGTGTATCGCCCATACCGTATGTCACATGCTGGGCGACAGTTGGTGGGAGGCATGGTTAAAGAGATGGTAGATGGTGGTATGGCTGGGGAGTCATCTTCATCATGTGCCAGTCCTATGGTCCTGGTACGAGAGTGGTGAGAAGCGATTGTGTGTGGACTATCAAGCTCTTAATAAAGGGACCAAGGGGGAGCCCTGCCCCCTGCTGAGAGTCGAGGATCGGTTGGACTTGTTATCGGGATTTTAGGGAGGGCATCGGGAGACTAGGCGAGGTTCTATGTAGTGTGCAGCTCGCCTAACCTTATATTTGTAACTGCACACACTAAATTATAACAGTATTACACGAATTGTCGACTTGAACAGTTCTCTTTTATTTCACCTACAACACTCCAATACATGGCGACCCTTAGCCAGCAGTTAAAATTTTGCAACATACATAAATTACGAGAGTAGCTGAATAAATTATGAACAAATACAATTATGAAGAATAGAAGTTTGTGAACACGAAAAGAGGAAAGAAGATTTTCAAATTATAGAAAATGAAAAAAAAAAAAAAAAAACCTCACAGAAGATTGATTTGGATGAAGCGATGAGAACAATAGAAGAAGACAGAAAAGGGTGTTGCTGCCGGGAGCCAGGAGAATGCTCAAGCCTTATGATGAGAGGATATGCAGGGCGCCGGGAGATAAATTGTACGGGTCCGAGATGGAGCAGCTAGGAGTCAGCTCGAGTCCAATGCTGAGGAGTTCAGTCACCCATGCTACGTAAGACGTCATGACCTACATATACGTTGACAGTAAATACGTGCTTACTGCAATGTAAGTTTTTGCTTTGATATTGTAATATTTTTTTTTTCATTATTTTAATGTTCTCTATTACGAGTATATGTTGTTATTATTAAGTTCATGCGGAATTACTTTATATTTAGTTTAAGGAAATTATGTCAGAATGATAGAATATTCGAATTGTGATACAAAAATGTCAGACTCATTTGACATCAAAACTGCAATTTCCCTGTTGCCGGTAATGAGTGGCAATATTCGGTTTAAGGAAATCTATGTCTTTCTATCCACAAGAGCAGGTTATGCAACTACGAGAAAACTACAGAGGTTTCTGAGGCCGAGGAGCTAGCCATTTTTATAACAATAAGACAAATTCTGTACCTCAGAGGTAAACAATAGTAACTCCACTTTTTTCGAAATTACGTTTTTTATACCATTAAAATCGCAAGAACCAGTTCTACACAATAGTATAAAGCATTAAATCCTACGTTGCCTATGAAAAAAGATATACAATGGTATATAACATTAATTGCACAAATATTAACAGGGTATAGGATCTCAAATGATGTTGATATTTTTTGCCTCTAAGCACAGCGCGACCTTAATGCTGTTTATTGGACATAATGTTCTATACCTCTTAACAAAACGCGGGGGCGCGCGCTGTACACGTGAAACTGTCGTTGCTTTGAGCGTATAAAATAACGCAATTAATTTTATAAAAGCGTAAAAATAATATGTTTTCACGTGGAAAATTACTATGTAATCTTGCAAATGCCGGAGAACAGTGTAATGCAACTCTGCACTGCGATATGGTAAGTGCTCCTATTATTACTTCCATTATCATGAACATACTGGGTAAATAATAGAAATGTAAACAAGTGATAATTGCATGCTTGTCGTATAAGTGGCGAGTGGCTGAGTGGCGAGCTTCTTCTCATATGGCCCGTTATTCTTTTCTTCGAAAAATTTTTAATCCAACCCATGGTAGTGCTCAGTAGTTGTTAATGCCTCTCACCGTCAATATTCTGAGGACTGACCGGGCTGAACGTTGTTTATTTTCAGTGGTCGATCCGAACGAATGCTTCAGTGATAATTACGTATACAATTTTGTATTGTTGTTTTCTAGAGCCCCGGAGAAAGCAGCAACATGTACCTGAATGCCCCGATTCACCCAAAATGTTATCGCCAAGGCCTTAAAAAACCCTTGATGTGCATTTGGATCCATCTTAAGAACTACATACAGATAATTTTGATACACAATCATCCCCTTCGCTTTATTTACTGATATCTCAAACAAACATAAAAAAGATATAGAACAGAGAACAGAGAACCTCACGGAGAAAATCTGCATATCCTGGAATGGAATTCCGCCGAAAGTTTATTTGCAAAACTTTGCCTAGAGCTTAACGTACTTATAGCTCCATCTCAAGAAAAGTGTACGGTCGGTGTTGCTACTGATAATGGATCCCAACTGTCAACCACTGTTTTGCTTACTGATATTACAAAAAATTTCGTACCATCTACAAACTTTCAACACAAAGGTACAGATAAGGTTAGGAGTTTATGAGCTGAAGATTTTTCACCATTAGATGAAGAATATATACCAGACACCGATGAAGACGCTACAAAATGCGAGTATGTTGGAAAAAGGCAGATAACTATACCAGAAATAAGTAACTCATCCATCGAAGATGTAGAAAATATGATAGACAACAGAGAAACCCAATTACTCAATCAATCAGTTAATTCCTTTAAATCCTTTCCTTCCGTTAAATCCTTTTCTTCCGTTAATTCCTTTAATTACGTTAATTCCTTTAAATCCGTTAAATTCTTTTAGCGTCTGCACTATACGCTAAAAGGATTTGACAAAGTTGAAGCGATAGAAAGCCATGGTGCCAAAAAAATTCTAACTGTAGATCTCCAAAGAGTTTTACCAACACTATATTTGACTATAGCCAAAGTTTCTATTACAGAAAGCTGTGGACGTTTAACTTTACGATTATGGACTCAGTTCCGATAGATATCTGGTGTTTTACGTGGGACGAAACCGTGGCGGGTTGAGGTGGAAATGAAATGGCATCAGGAATAGTTAATTTTTTTAACGATAGAGCGTTGAAAGAAGTAACCTTATGGAGCGACAATTGTGCGGGGCAGAATAAGAATGTGTACTTGATGATGGCTTAGGTACTTCTGGATATTAACTCAAAAAGAGCATTTGTAAATAATAAACCACAAGTATTTACTAAAAGGGCACACTCACATGGAATTGGATGTGATCCACTCAATAATAGAGCGAGAAAAGAAAAAGATCCAAGAGTTTCCCATTGTTACTCCCTGGCACTGGCAGCAGTTTATTAAGAGCTGTTCAAGAAAATTATTTCTTGAACAGCTCTTAATAAACTGCTGCCAGTGCTGCAACTGCTCCATCCATATTAATCATTTTACTTTTATTAAAAAGTAAAATGATTAATATGTATATGTCGGCGCAAATATGACTATTTACCTACCTATTATAAAAATAATAATGATTCAATATGATAATCGGATAATCTGGTCATCAACTAATCACTCTGTGTTTGTTAAGATGAGAAATTGATGTAAAAACAGTCCTGTCAAAACTTGTAAACACGCTGACGTGTACGTCGGCGCAAATATGACTATTTACCTACCTATTATAAAAATAATAATGATTCAATGTTATAATCGGATAATCTGGTCATCAACTAATTACTCTGTGTTTGTTAAGATGAGAAATTGATGTAAAAACAGTCCTGTCAAAACTTGTAAACACGCTGACGTGTACCAAGCCCTATAAATACGGCCGTGCTGTCTAACGCTGATTCATTCATGTCCGAGCCGTAGTACAGTAAGGATCTCTCTGAACGCTGTCACGCTTCTCGTGAAATATACGCAGTTATTGTGAAGTTCTGGTGAAGTTTTGTTTCGGAAGCCCAAACATGAATTATCGTCAACAAAGCGATAACCGTGACGTCAGCAATGCTGACGTCACACTTTTTAAAAAACGTTCCTTCAGTATCTCCCCCGACATCAGAAGTGAAGGATCAGGACTCTACTCTCACTGGCGTGACGTGTTTGAACATGTTCGAAGTACAGCGGAAAAACATGATGCAGATCAGAATACCAGTGACGGTATCTTCACACGTAGGTGTCACATGGAGGCATTTGCGACTTATTTCTCGCTCGTTATGCAAAATTCTTGCTGCGACGCTCATCAATTTAAGCAATGGTAAGCCACAAAAGCGTGAATGCAGCATACGCAAGTCGTGTAATAACGTCTGCTACCTCGATGGAAGATCTGAGCCACGAAGAAACTTTATCACGTGGCATTTACTAGCGGAAATACGACACGTCACAAGCTATTGCAAGAAATTAAGGCAAGTGCAAGTCTCAAGTGGAAGTTCGATCGCAATAATGACGCAATCATGACGAGTGAGTAGTTCCGACACGAATCGTTTTTAAGCCAATGATTACTGCCAGAGTTACATGCCACTAGTCAATAAACCAGGACATGAGACTGTGAATTGTCGCTGAAACTTTAGAATCTGCTAGATTTAATACCAATACACTAAACGTTCGATGACTTCGGGCTCCAGCAAGCAAGTAAACAAGAAAGCAAGCAAATTTTCGTGGGGAAGAAAATTGACACATTTGAAGTCGTCGTGACCTGTAAGATAAGACGTCCGGTGCGTTCGTGTCTGACCATGCGGCGGTGTTCGGATCCCGCAGGCGGATGCCAGTTTTTCCGGTGAAGTGTGTGCTTGTGCGTGCTTGACAAGTGTTCGCGGTTGGCTTCCGCAGTGTGGGAGTAACATCGTGTAGTAGAGGTGGAACCCGCAAAATTGTAATTTTCATGGTGGCTGGTGGTAAGATGTCTTGTGAGTCTGCACAGGTAGCCGGAGGTGAGACTTCTGCGGTCGCAGCCCACCCAGTCTGCGAGAACCGGGCAGATCGCCTCGACGGTACGGAGGCCGGCCGACGGGTCCGCCAAATGACGAGACCACGCCTCCAGCACGGACTGCCGAGTTTGGAGCCCCCGCGCTCCGGCTGCACTTGCGCTAGGGCGCGCCGCCTCGTAGAAGACTGTGAGGTATCCTTGAATGACTCTGACCGCGATCGCGCGCTGCCGCCCTCGCAGCGCAGCGACGTTCTAGTGGGTAAGGACGTGGCACCAGACGGGTGATCCGTATAGTGCCATCGACCGCACGGGTACCGTCACCCTGCCTATTTCTGCCGTGAAGCAGTGGTGTATTTCGGTTTGAATGGTGGAGCAGCGGTTGTAGCTATGCTGAGACCTTGGAACTTGTATCTCGGGGTGGATGACGCGTTTGCGTTGTGGATATATGTGGGTCCAATAACTACATAGCACCAGGTGGGCTATAAGCTCGTTCATAGTCCACCCATCTAAGCAAAAACATTGCCACGAGTTGCCGCCGAGGCAAATTGATGGCGCGATGTCATCGACGGCCGCGAGCAACGCAGCAGCAGAGCAACGTGCCGGTAGCTGCGTAACATCGGGTGTTTTGGTAAATGAGAAAAATCTGGTGAGTCGTTTTACTTTTATTTGGAATCTGGTGCCGAATGTTCTCTTGTCGAGAAATCTATTAGTAGTAGCTTCATAATTCAGGAATTTTATGCGATGGTTCTCATAAAGGGTCTGTTGTTTTGACCAAAACTGTACGGAACAAATCCTTTGCGATGATTTATTGCTTAACCATTTTAATGTCATGTACTACCCGATAGTTGTTTTAATCGGTTCAGTGAGATTGAGCATTCAGCGAAATAAGCGCTTAAATCTAGTGTGTCCTTATTCGAAGCCCACACTTGCGTTATTGCTGACCAAGCTCGCAATTAGCTCATGGAATTGTTTTTGACAAGAAGTGCTAGAAGCACATATTTTTAAATTGTTCTATCCAACGTATAAAAAGGGTGAGCCCTCTTGAGCTTTTAATAATTCGCGTGCCATACCCCCAAAAGCTTTTTTACTTTAAATGATACTGAAAACAAGAGATTAACCTTGACGAGACCAGAGAGCAACCGGTTCCCCTCGTACTAATGGACAGGTAGAGCGCGTTATGAGTGTCCTAAAAGCAATGTTAACAGCGGTAGACTAGCGATACCAAATCGTCGCAAGATGTTGTAGGTGAGGTTCAGCTAGCTATTAATTGCACGATGAGTCATGTAACGAAAGCATCGCCACTCGAGCTTTTAATCGGTAAGGTTGCAAGACCGTCGTTGATGTGTAGCGATGTAGACCGAAATTGATATTGACGAAATTCGCGAATAAGGCGCGATTTGATAATACAAAGACGAAAATTTAAAATTTTCCGGTAAGCGTACATACAAATATGCACACGATAGGTTGAGGAGGATATCAGTAGGTCATGTACCAGTCGAAGTTGATGTTGACAATGATCCTATTGAAGATGAGTGAGCCTAAGTTGTGCTGGAAACTCTAGTAAGACTCTATCGGCCGTATTGTGTTCGACCGTACTAGTAGCTATTACGTAGTCGTAGCCCGGTAGAAATCTATGTCTCTTGAGGCAACTCAAGTAGTCCGTGGGTGCGCAGCGCGCGTTTGGCTCTGACGGAGGTCGGGGTCTGTAAATACCATCGTGTGTAGTCAGCGGGTGATGCACACGGGCGATTCACGCTGTGGATGCGCATCATGAGGCCATTTGCTATTGCTGGTCGACGGGAGAGCCGTGGCGATAGAGAGGCTTATGTGAAGTTTCGATAATTTAATTATGCTTAATTAAATGGTTGAATGAATAAACGACGGTGGTACAAGGCTCTGATCATCCTCTGCTCTTTAATTTGCTCTAGTAGTTTATTGTGATCAATTATTTCCGTATACTTGAGAATTTTCTAAGCTTTTACTATGTGTGTGTGCTTAATTCATCAAAATGTAGTGCAATCCCTAAATACGATTTTGTTGAAACTAGTGATTTAGAAGATGTAGAGTCAAAAGACCACGATACAACTAACTGATTAAAGTAAGGATTTTTGTAGTCCTATTTTGTGTGATTAGTAAAGAACAGTATTCGATGTCATTTATAAAACTGGTAATTGAACACATCACCTAAATCGAGCGATGTGTTTTATGTTGAAGTTGGGTGCCGGATGGAGGTCCCACTTATTTGCGTCGCTCGATGGAGGTATCAAGGTTATCGTCACTTGATATAGGTGGCATGAGTTACTCTCGCTAGATGGAGGTGATTGTAACGACAGTTTGTGATTGGTACTGAATACTGATGAAATACTACTCACATTACTTAGTTTTGTAATGACTCGGGTTTCTAATGCTTATTGAGCATTAATGAAATTTTTCAGTTGTATAGTGTGTCGCTAATAATTGGGTAATTAAATTATCTACTCACACAGGTTAAAGATCTTGTTGAAAGCTAACGTTATGGTTTGTAATGAAAGAATCCCAATCCTCAATCGTGAATGAATCAGGATTGGCCGAGACGAAACCTGTTTGATATTACAGAAGGTTATTTTTCTAGCAGGAGCGTCACACAGGGACGTGTGACATGTCAGAATGGCCGTGTCGTGATTAACGACTTTTAGTAATATTAAGACATTATTTTGACTATTATTTTAAATGATGAAATGCTGTTTTGATAAATATCACAAAATGTAGGGTAGACTCCGTAACGCCACAGTATAAAATGGCGGTACGTGGACAGAGTCGTGGCGTTCCGTGTCAGACAGTCATCCAGTTCGTATCAGACGGTCCGTCCGTCAGAGTCAATGAGTCTCTGGCAGTCAGTCAGTCAGTCTGTTGGTATGTGGCACGAAACTGTCGGTTTACCCTGTCATTGTGAAAGTTGTGTGTGTTGAGTTTCAATAATTATTATTCAAAAAGTTTTATTGACTAAACTGAGTTCAATCGAACACGAGTGATAACGGAAACTACCGCCTAACCATCCCCACCGCGCGCCGATTTATATTTCTTACTGCTATCCTGATAGTTACTTAAAATGTTTACCAATTTATGAGAAAGTCAGTATCAACATCAGCAGTAAGATCCAGCCGTTGGCCTTTGTCTTTGTTGACGGGTCGACCATCATTAAAAGTAAGCCTGTACATTACCCCTATCCTATTTTCCTTCCTTGAACCAATTTCAGAGCCCCTGTGGACCACGGTCATAATACATAAGGCCTAGGCCACAGCATCGTCCTACCTACATCCTTTAGAGCCCCTGTGGACCACGGCGTACGAGACCGCTCAGCACCACAGCATCATTCCCATGTGAGCTCTTCATTACGCTATTTATTTTCAGAGCCTCTGTGGACCACGGTCATAAATATAAGGCCCAGGCCACAGCATCGACCTTCCCAATCCTTTAGAGCCCCTGTGGACCACGGCGTACGAGACCGCTCAGCACCACAGCATCAAACCCTCATAAGCCTAAACAAAAGGCAAGAAAAAAAAAAAAAAAAAACATTACTTTTCAGAGCCTCTGGGGACCACGGTCAAAATGATTGACTATGACTGACTAACTTTGACCGACTGAGGCCTAGGCCCCAGCATCATCCTAGTTCCCACTTCCATTAGAGCCCCTGTGGACCACGGCGTTCGAGACCGCTCAGCGCCACAGCATCAATCCTATCTACGAGAAATCAAATCGTGCAATTATGCGTGGAACATTTGTATCGATATATCTACGAGTACATAAATCGTGCGAGTAAGCGTGGAGCATTACAAGCACTTCAATATCATCGCTCACCTTCCATGTACAGCATTCCTATAACAATTTTGTATAAAGCTTCTCAATCTTTATTCTGTACTACATAAGTACCACAGTGTACGCCCACTACATAAGTACCACAGTGTACGCCAAAACAACATCCTTATCTAGACACCTTAAATAAATCTACGAGAACCTCCGAGAAACCTACGATCAAATCGCATTAATAGTCTCAAACCTACATAGTTACAAGTAACGCAAGTAGTATAACAGATGCGCTACTCAGAGAAACTTTCTATTCCTGCAGGTCAATGAGAATCAAAGAAAAACCTACGAGAATCAACGAGGCTGGTGCAGAGCGCGCACCGCCTGTCAGTATGGCCGTGTCGGCGCAAATATGACTATTTACCTACCTATTATAAAAATAATAATGATTCAATGTGATAATCGGATAATCTGGTCATCAACTAATCACTCTGTGTTTGTTAAGATGAGAAATTGATGTAAAAACAGTCCTGTCAAAACTTGTAAACACGCTGACGTGTACGTCGGCGCAAATATGACTATTTACCTACCTATTATAAAAATAATAATGATTCAATGTTATAATCGGATAATCTGGTCATCAACTAATTACTCTGTGTTTGTTAAGATGAGAAATTGATGTAAAAACAGTCCTGTCAAAACTTGTAAACACGCTGACGTGTACCAAGCCCTATAAATACGGCCGTGCTGTCTAACGCTGATTCATTCATGTCCGAGCCGTAGTACAGTAAGGATCTCTCTGAACGCTGTCACGCTTCTCGTGAAATATACGCAGTTATTGTGAAGTTCTGGTGAAGTTTTGTTTCGGAAGCCCAAACATGAATTATCGTCAACAAAGCGATAACCGTGACGTCAGCAATGCTGACGTCACACTTTTTAAAAAACGTTCCTTCAGTATCTCCCCCGACATATATATTATATTAATAATTTTACTTTTATTAAAAAGTAAAATGATTAATATGGAAACCGATCACTAAGGATTTTTCTGCTTTTTGTGAAGGATCATCAACTCCTATTGTTCACAGAAAAAAATCAAATGCAGGAGAAACTGTGCCTTATTCAGCTATAGTGTGGATGCAGTTCCGAAAAAATGAGATGGGTTCAATGTTCTACAAAATTTCATTTGACCAGGAAACATTCGATTAAGTCAGTTTTATTAGGATCAAACGAAGAGCATGTTTGATGCCCACGACGAAACCTATTCGAGAAACTCGAAAACCCATTTCAAGACTGAAATACAACGACTTACAAAAATCTTTGCGGTGGATTCCATCCATGTTTCATGAATATTAAAAGAATCTTCCATGAGCGGAAGTTCCTGACTTGCCTTAAGCCTGCGAGTGAGCTATTAGTCTCTTAAAAATAATCAGATAAATAAATGTTTCAATTTCTTAGCACAGACTTATGATTTTTATTATATACAATAAATCCTCCTGTCTCCCTCGACCCCTTCAAAATTATTTCCAAGTACATTTTGATTACCTCATAATATTGTATACCTCTGAGAAATACATTTTTTTTAAAGGTATATAGCCTCAAGTCCATAAAATTAGATAATAGATAGATTTATCGTAATTATGTATAATTCATGATACTTCCCTCTATTTATTATAAAAAAAACAGCTAAGTTAATTACTCAGCCTCTATTAAAACTTTCTCAAAATTACATTCAAAATTTCACTACGCGCATTTTTGCCTCTCCTGTAAAATTTGACTTTAGGCTCTTAATGTTGTATACCTCTAGGGTACAGAATTATAATCGTAACTATAATTGTTATGAAAATAGTACAGGTCAACGAACTTCACATATCGTAAATCGAGGTAAACACTCAGGCGATCAGCGCCAGCGTCAGCATTTTCGCGGACGACCGATGAATTATCAGCGTGTACAGCATAACACGCAAGAGTCCAATGTCCAAGACAACTTGCGCAACGATAACGCAAATAATTATGACAACTTAGAGTTTTTCGCACCTAAACAGTGCACTCATTCGATTTTTAGTTATAGTAATTTTTGTGTAATTAAGTGTCAACTTAAAAATAGTAATATCGATCTTAATTTATTAATCGATAGTGCAGCTAGTTTATGTGTACTTAAGTATGAATGGTTGTCGCGACATAAGAATTTATTGAATTTAGTAAAACATGATAAGACGACGGACACGAATAAATGTAGAACAGATATTGTTCACGACGGACATAGATAGTTTTAAAAGTAGATAGAAAATATAGTTATAGGTTGGCTGTAAAATAATAGAAAATGTCCGTAACAAATAAATGAATAGTATGTTAAAATAAGTTATGTGAAAAATGACTGTGAAATAAATAGAGAGAATAGAAATAGCTAAAACATAGAAATAAGTTAATATTGTAAATATTATTTTGTAAATAAAGATTGGTCCTCGTGGTCTTTAATTTGGCGTGGGAACGCAGGAGCGAGTCACAATACGGGCGAGCGCTAATGGAGCGACCAGGCAAACAATAGGCGAGCGAGGCGGCCGAGAGAACAATAGACGCCCACCGTGCTCGGACTCATAATAGCGCTGGACGAGTGCGCGTGGGCGACCATAAATAGAGGGCCTACCTCGCTGCAAATTCGCTTGAGCTACTGACCTTCGCCTCTACTAGAACGGTCGGGGTGAGGGTCCACGTACCGGGGGCCGAATTGCGGATTTATGCCGCGTATCGACCCCCGGGTCCTGATTTTGTCGAGGACGATATTAGACGGGCCTTGAACCATGATCGCCATCCGGCCTTGGTGGTCGGGGACCTCAATGCGAAACATGTCGCTTGGGGCTCCCGAATCATCACGCCGCCCGGAAGGCGATTGTACGAGGATGCCGAAAGGGGGGACTACTGCGTGGTCGGCCCCAACGAACCCACCCACGTTCCAACGTTGGCCCGGTACCAACCGGACGTTTTGGACGTGTGTGTTCACAAGGGGCTACGGTGCCCTCTAGCGATAGAGGCACTGTACGACCTGAGTACCCCTCACCTACCGATCTTGGTCACGGTGGGTTTGGGGCTCACTCGGGTCGCGACATCCCCTCTCAGGCCTAGGGTCGACTGGCAGTCCTTTACGGGACTGCTGGCCGACCAATCCTTGTTTCAAGACCCGTCTACCCCTGATGAGGTCGACACGGCGGCCTCCCGTCTCGTCGACACCATCAGGGGAGCCCTGGACCAAGTGACGACTCTGGTACCCAGCGGGGGGCCCAGAGCGGAACTCCCGGTGCACCTCAAGACGTTAATTCGTCGGAAGAGGGCACTGAGGAGGCTCTGGGCGACATATAGGTGTCCCAGGATTAAGCGCGAGCTCAATCGACTTGAGGGTGAGCTGGCGACTAAGATGCGGACTTACCGGGGTGATTCCTGGGAGGGGGGACTGTTGGACGCGTCCGACGACCGTACGATGGCCCCCCTTCACCGCATCTGTCGCCGGCTCACCAACAAGCCTTCCCCCACTTGCCCCTTGGAGGACGAGGGGGGAAGACGGTGTTTTACACCGTTGGCTCGTGCTGAAGTCCTGGCCAACTCGCTGGAGCGGCAGTTCACTCCGAATGTCTCTGCACCCTCGATGGCTGCATTCCATCGCGAGGTGTCAGAGAGCGTAATCCAACTCCTCAAACCGGAATCGCCGGGAGTCGAGCTGGGAGATGACGACTTAGTCACTCCCAGCGAGGTGCGCCTCCTCATCAAGTTGATGAAGAGGCGCAAAGCCCCCGGCGAGGACGGTATTCCTCCCCTCGCCCTACAAAACCTCCCTCCCTCAATCGTGTCAGCAATGACACGATTGTTTAATTCCATTCTCCGGGTAGGACACTTCCCTGGAACTTGGAAACTGGGCAAGATCATCGTCTTGCTCAAACCCGGCAAAGACAGGAGAAAGCCCTCCAGTTACCGACCGATTACCTTGCTCTCGCACGTGGGCAAGTTGTTCGAGCGGCTGCTCCTGAGGAGAATATCGCCGTATATTCTCCTCAGGCCGGAGCAATTCGGCTTTAGAAGCGGCCACTCGACGACTCTGCAACTGACCCGTGTCCTGCATCACTTGGCGGACCGGCGAAACTCGGGCCAATACACGGTCGCGGTCCTTCTCGATATCGAGAAGGCCTTCGACCGTGTGTGGCACGAGGGGCTGGTCCACAAGCTGCGGGACGCGGGCCTACCGCACGCTCACGTGCGACTGCTCGGGTCGTATCTGGAGGGCAGAACCTTCTTTGTCGCGGTCGAGGGCGCACGGTCTTCCGAGCGTCCCATTAAGGCCGGGGTTCCCCAGGGTAGTGTCCTATCTCCTATCCTATACGCCCTCTACACCAATGACATCCCCACCCTGGAGGGTCACCTTCGGGCGTGGGAGGAGGACGTGAAGTTGGCCTTGTTCGCTGACGACTCGGCCTACTTCTCGTCCTCTCCGTTCCCCTCTGCAGCCATCATGAGGATGCAGAGGCTTTTGGATTTACTGCCCCAGTGGCTGGACCGTTGGAGAGTCGCGGTCAATGTGGGAAAGACCGCGGCCTTACTCTACGGTCCGGTCCGTATCAGAGTCGTCCCAAAGAAACTCAGCCTCCGAGGTGTGAATGTCGAGTTCAGGACCACGGTCCGGTATCTCGGATGCGACATCGACCGCTCTTTGAGCATGGTCGCGCACGTCAACCGAGTCATCGGTCAGGCTCGCGCGGCCATGTTCTTGTTGCGGCCGGTGTTTGCGTCCGGGCTTCCGACCAGGACCAAACTCGCCATTTACAAGACATACGTCCGTTCCCGCCTCACATACGCTGCTGCGGCCTGGTATCACCTGTTATCACCGTCCCAGCGATCTAGGTTGCAGGCCCAGCAGAGTCTTTCCCTCCGCATTATCGTCGGGGCCGGGCAGTACGTCAGAAATGACGTTATTGCCCGGGACCTAGGTGTGGAGTCGCTCGTGGAGTTTGTGACTAGGCTCGCCCGTAATATGTACAAGCGAGCCGAAAACGGGCCCCATGAGCATCTCCACAGCATAGCCCCGCTGCACGCCAGACCACCGGATGGTACGGCGTTGCCGCGGGAGCTATTGGTACCCCCGACGATCGTTCGGAGATAAAGCTCCTCGCCGGCTGTGAGGCCGGGGAGGACCTATGAGCGCCCCTCTCGGAGCTGAGTTTCATCAGCCTCTAGCCCCACGCCTCTTGCCCGTTTGGCGGGTCCCCCGTATGGGGACCGCGGCTGCACCCCGTAGGTGCAGCCTCATTTCCATGAGGGGCTTTGACCCCACCCCCCACCCCCTTTTGGGATGGGGTGTTCTTACCCGCTGCAGTCCTCCCCCCCATCAATATTGTATAACGATGGGGAGAGAGAGGGGGAGAGGACTGCAGCGCGGAGTGCGGATTTGCTCTCTCCCCCATATTAGGTTAAGTTAGATTAGGATTAGGTTTAGGTGTGACGGCGCGCGCTGTCCCGGCACTCCACGGAGTGCAGGAACGGCGCGCTGTCGTCGCTTAGATGTAAGTTAGATTAAGTTAGGTGTACTTTAGGTTAAGCTAGGATAAGATAAAATTATAAAAAAAAAAAAAAAACAGTATGGAGGAGAGCAGCAGCCGCCCCCGGAAGAAGAAGGGAAGAAAGAAGAAAGAAGAAAGAAAGGAAGAAAGAAGAAGGAAGAAAGAAGATGAAGAAGTGAAGACAGAAATCGTCCCACCACTTACCTCGAGCCTGTATACAGTCCATCCCGCAGTGCATCACCCCTGCCTTAATAGGCGGGGAGCTACAAGTCCGGGTAGAGGGGTTTCCCCGAGGCCCGCTCCGCGCCCCCGCAAGGGGACGCGACGACCCCACGACTGCAAATTCAGTTCGAGACAGCGAGCCGGCGAGTCAAGACCTCTCCAGAAGAAGAGGAGAGAGCCAACCGAACAAGAAGAGACTCGCTCCTACGCCCTGCGTCGGTCAAGCCACGAGGACCGTGTGAACGCCATACTGAAGCCTTCGTTATTTTCCTCGAACCAATCCCAGCACCCGTTCCGCGACAGCCACTGCGGCAATACTCGAGCCACCACGTTTCAACGAGTAAGAAGTCTAAAAATCACACGTGGTGGCCGAAACCTGAGCGGTGGCCGTCCGGAATACTATGGGACATATTTATTTAAATATTATAAATAATCATGTGAATTTTGCACAACGCAGCTGCAGATGCATTGAGCCGGATACCTTTTACATCCAACAGCTTAAAGAAAATGCAACAGCATGTAGTATCGTTCATGACAAGAGCACAGGCTCGTAGATTACGAATTGACTGTGACAATTATAACATGACTACGGAGGTATCCTCTACTCCAAGGCCTGATCAACCTAAAGTAGTGGAAATCCTCAAACGACCAATTCACGGCGTTGAATTGATTCTATTTTGTAATAAAAATATATTAAAACAGATAGAAAAATTCAAACATTTTACTAGTGATAATGGTAATTGCAAATTCGTGCCTGAAAAATCAGCAATTTTTATAATTTCTCAATCGTTGTCTACCGTAAGTGTGTTAATGAGAGAATTATAACGTTTTTGCAAGCAAATCAAAATAAACGTGCTCGTAATAATTAAAAGCAAGCGCTATGAACGATTTGTAAACAATTTTATAAAGGAAATGAGCCATTTGAAAGATTTTCCCAAGTTACTTGTTATTAAAGATGTGACAAGTATTACTGACAAAGACACAAAGACTGTGATCCTAAATGACTTCCACCTGTTACCCACGAGTGGCCACGCGGGGGTAAACAGAATGTTAAATAATATTAGGAAGTATTATTATTGGCCAGGAATGACCAATGACGTATCAGAATACGTAAAGAAATGTAAAAGTTGTCAGATTCAAAAGCATTCCAATAGACATACAAAGGAGCCAATGGTTATCACATCCACGGCATCCACTGCTTTTGAGAGAGTTAGTTTAGATTTAATGGGGTCATTAGATGTAGATAATTTTAATTATAAGGATATTCTGACGTTACAATGTGATCTGACTAAATATGTTGAAGCTTATCCTTTAGAAAATAAGGATACAGTTTCAGTAGCGCGATCATTTGTAAATAATTTTATTCTGAGGTATGGTATCCCTACAGAAATAATAACAGACCAGGGAACAGAGTTTATGTCATCAGTATTTACTGAAATTTGCAATTTATTGCATGTAAAAAAACTGCATTCAACAGCTTATCATCATGAGACTCTTGGAGGTTTGGAAAACACTCATAAGGTTCTAGGTGCTTATCTTAGGATTCAGTGTGATAATAATAAAACAGATTGGAGCAGTTGGCTTCCATTCTGGTGCTTTTCATTTAACACTACAGTTCACTCTGAGACAAAATACACGCCATTTGAATTAGTATTTGGTAAACATTGTAATCTACCATCTAACATAGAACAAAATTCATATGTTGATCCCTTATATAATCCTGATTCTTACCCTTTAGAACTAAAGTACAGACTTCAAAGAGCACAAGCTGAAGCAAGAAACAATTTGTCATTTAATAAAAAATTAAGAAAAATAAATTTTGACAAAACTATTAACTCAATAAAATATAAGAAAGGAGATTTAGTATTAATTAAAAATCAAGTAGGAGATAAGTTAGATAAGATTTATTTAGGACCATACGAAGTCATAGAAGATGTCTCACCAAATATTAAAATCTTAAAGGATAATAAAGCATACATAATTCATAAAAATAATACAAAGAAGTTTGTAACTTAAAATATTGTTTTATTGGATTTTTGTTAGTAACGTATGAAATTTAATAATATATTGTGTAATTTAGTTTTAATAAAAAAAAAGAAGGAATTATGTAATAATATTTTTTTTTAAAAAGGGGGGGAGGTGTAGTGTGCAGCTCCCCTAACCTTATATTTGTAACTGCACACACTAAATTATAACAGTATTACACGAATTGTCGACTTGAACAGTTCTCTTTTATTTCACCTACAACACTCCAATACATCTACAGCTTCTGAGGAAAGGCGGACTCACGTTGAAATTGGCTAGGTGGTGGGTCCAACCAACGTGGTCAGCAGTACGACTGTACAATCGAGTACCGGCCTGGTGCTCGCATGGCGCGCGGATGCCCTGAACAGAAACCTAGTCAATTCTTCTTCAGGTAGACTGTAGACAGTAATACACATGTACTGAACGTTTTACAAATACAGCAAATCGAACAAGACTGGATTATGACGGTACAAACTGCAGATGACGAGGTAAATAAAATCATTCTGACCCTTCATCGGTGGAGGTAGCGGACATACACAATAACTACAGACTGAAGAACGGCCACGTTTACCGCGTGGTAGGTAACGATATAAAACGGTTGGTACCCAAAAGTGTGCGCTGGCAAATTTTAAAAATGAACCACGATGACGTTAGCGATTGTGGTTTTGATAAAGGTACGAGTTTCACCAGTAAGGTATTTCAAGATTTTACGACCTCTTACGAGATATGCGGACGATACGACGCTTTTTGCGTCATCTGAGAAGGAACTTGCTGACCTATTCCGTAGAGTGGAGTACGAGAGTGGTTTGGTGGGGCTCTTCGTTAATAAGTCCAAAACAAAGGTCATGATAGTGGACAGAACCCCACGGCCGATTACCTAGCCGTTGGTGTGATCAAATAACCGCTCTAACTGGGTTGCCAGTCTCAACCGCCATTCGAGAAGCTGAGGACCGGACGAGATGGAAACAGCTCACGAGACAGGCCACGGTCAAGTTTCAGGGACACGACCTTCAGCAATGAAGAAAGCGAGAAAGAAGAAGACGGGATCAAACATATTGTAAATGCCGTTGCAACGCCTCGAGCAAACGGGCAAGTAAAAAAGTTTAATAGAACGATTTTGGATGCTTTATCGACGGCTGTTCACGGTGACGACAAGTCGTGGGACAACCACATCCCTCCCCTTCGCATTCGCATTCGTATATAGCGGAGCGTGAACTTATTATCTCACCTTCGAGATCCCGCAGTACTTTTCTGCGTGGACGCTGCCGGAAGCGAGGTGCTCTGGCTAGGCGATCCAAGAAAGTACTTGACTACCGTAGAACAAAAAAAACACACCTGCATACACAACCTGGCTCGGATCCAGCAACCCCAGTTGCAGGGAAGCCATCCAGTGAACGTTCATCGTCAGTTTGCGAACTAAACTGGTGATACCGTCTTTGTATATAGTATTGTTATTTAATCTCACTTTCATTGAATACTTTCTAGTGTGTTCGGTATACTTTTTTTTTTTTTATGATTGAAAGATTACTGGTGGCCCGGAGGCCTTTCCAGTTTCACCAGGACACGTGGGCGAGCAAAGGCTCAGCCAGGAGAGGTGGGATTTGCTAACAGCTACCCGAGCGCCTCCGAAGGAGACCTAACAGCTCAAGAGTAGCTGCTTCGCGAATGAATCTACTACCGGATCGGAATCGCGACCCGCTGAGAAGATCCGGCGAGAAACTCAGCGAGCTGATTCATGGGTTAGGTTGCACGGCGAACTCTTTGTCGAGTTCGACGAATACGGTTACCGAGGTCCCTAAGCCTGCTCCTAGTGTTAGAGCTGAAGGCGTCTAATGCAAAGGTTATTAGATCTGATGGATCCGTAAGGACGTGTCTAGGGCGTCGACGGTGACTGGCTTCTGCGTGATCAGGATTCGGGGAGTAGTCAGCGGCGGCAACGATAAGGCGATTATCATGACGCATAGCCTTATCGAAGTACCGTTCCGACGCTGACTTCATGTATTTCTGGATAGATTCGAGGCCCAGGTCGTCGTGTAGGTCAACGTTCCTCACGAACCACGGAGCTCCGACGGCTAACCTGCAAAAGCGGGATTGTAAAGATTGGAGGGTGTCTATGTGTGTGCGGGCCGCGTGAGCGAACACCACACTCGCGTAAGTCATGACGGGCCTAATGCAAGTTTAGTAAAGTGTCACCTTGTTCGGAAGGGACATTTTACTCCACTTACAGATCATGGGGTAGAGTCTACCGAGAATAAACGCGGCACGGTCACGGACTGATTTTATATGCGGGCGGAATGTCATCGATGCATCCAGGGTAACGCCCAGGTACTTGACCTTCCTGGCCCACGGTATGGGTTGTCTAAAGAGAGTAATCGGGGGTGTAAGATTCCTCCTCCTAATCCGGGAGGAAATCCGTGTGGAGCTTCCCCTCTGAAATAGCACCGCAGTACTTTTCACTGGGTTGATGTCTATGCGCCATTTTCGGAACCACTGTCCTAGGGCTAGGGCTGCACTCTGAAGCTTCTTCGCGATTAGGGACTTGTTTCTACTGGAATAGTAAACAGTCGTGTCGTCGGCGAATAAAGCTAAGTGGGTCGGCTGCGACAGGGGAATATCGTTAACAAATAAGCTAAATAGGAGGGGTGAGAGGACAGAGCCTTGCGGGACTCCAGCTGTGAGAGGTCGTGGGGAGGAGCGGGCTCCCTCGACTCGATATCGAAAAGAGCGGTTCGACAAGAAGTCCCGTATGATGAGCACGAGACTATCTGGCACGCCGATGTTGAAAAGCTTGAAAATCAAACCGTTGTGCCAGACTTTGTCGAACGCTTTTGCGACGTCGAAGAAGAGAGCTCCCGTGTATAACGGTTTTGGTCGATTAAGCCCCACAAGAATGTGCTCCGTGAGGCGGTGCACCTGTTGAACGCATGAGTGATTTGTACGGAATCCGAATTGTTCATCGATGAGAATGCCCTTGGCTGAGACGAAGTCTCTGAGGCGTTTGTAGAGCAGACGCTCATACAGTTTGCCTAGAGACATGAGGAGGCTAATCGGGCGGTAGCTCGTCGGATGATTTTTTGGTTTACCGGGTTTATGTATGCCGATAACGTCCGCTTCTTTCCACACCGCGGGAAAGATACAGTTCGCCATAGCGGCATTGAAAATAGATGCCAACATCACGATGAGTTGGACGGGTAGAAGTTTAATAACGCGGTTGGATATACCGTCGGAACCGGGAGCCTTGCGAGGACGTAGGTCTTTGATCAAGTCTTTAACTTCCATCGGGGTGACGGGTGGTAACGCATCCGAGGGTGGCAAGGAGGCTCTGCGTTCTACTTCACTGTCTACTAATTCTACATGAACAGGGTCTACGGATTGAGTGCTGGGCGTGCACTGCGTTTGCAATGTATCGGCCAGCAGCTCTGCTTTTTCGTCATCATCAAACGCCGCGAGTCGGCCTGAGGGGCCTACGAGGGGGGGCATAGTTACTACCGTATCCGATTTGAGAGTACGAGCTAAGCGGTAGTAAGACCTTTGGGAGGGCGCGAGTCCTTCTAAGAAATCAGACCATCTGGCATCTCGGACTTCGGCGATGCGAGACTTTACGTCGCGTTGTAGGGCACGCATTTGAATTCGATTTTCCGCGGTAGGATACCTGTCGTAGGCGCGTATCGAGGCGTTCTTAGCTCTAAGGAGTTCCCTAATATCGTCGGACAATTTGAAGCGGTGAAGGAAGTCCTCCGCTACAACTTGTTTCGATGATCTATCTAATGTCGAGGTGATGTGTGACGTTAAGATGTCTATGGCTTCAGCGGTATCCTGAGGAGACGGGGTAGAGTCCGGGTTAAACGGGAGCGACGGTGGATCAGATTCAGCCAGGCTGATGCCCAGCGTGTGCCAATCCACCACAGTCCTCGTGACGGGAACGGAATCGGGAGCGCGACCGAGTTTCATAACGACGGGACGGTGGTCTGAATCTAACTCTGAAACTACTTCGATCGAGTGTAAGCGCAGAGTTACGTTTTTTAATAACGCTATGTCGAGTATATCCGGGCGATGCGCGATATTAAGCGGGTAGTGAGTCGGGGTTAGCGGAGCGACGATATCGAAGGCGTGATCATCGACTAACGCGTCAAGCCGCCTGCCATTCGGGGTTGTGGTGTGTGAGTTCCACCTGATGTGTTTACAATTTAGGTCGCCCGCCAGAATGACAAAGCTCCCCATGCTGAGCAGCGCCTCGATTTCGCTGCTTAGAACGATCTTATCCGGTGGAAGATAAACGGACGCGATAACGATCGGCGCGTGTCCCGTCAGTGAGATTCGGCACACTGATGCTTCGATATTAGCGAGCGCGAGAGGATCGAGCGGGACGCAATGCAGGGCTCTTCTATAGTAAATGACGGTACCACCACCACGAGCAGAGAGCCTGTCGTTCCTGACCATGTTATAGTTCGCGATTTTAGGGTCACGGCGCGCGGGCTTAAGTAGGGTCTCCTGCACTAAAAATATATCAATTTGATGGTCACGCAAAAAGTCAGAAACCTGATCACGTTGATTTGCGAGACCGTAAGCGTTAAAAAATCCTATCGTTACGGATAGGGGCTTTACTCTACTTATATACGCCATTGATTACCGGCGGAGTGAGGGGAGGACGTACGTATTTAATGACGCGTATACGTCGGCGTATTCTTGCACAACGGCGATAAAGTGTTGTGCGATGGAGGCAGCGCGAATGGCGTCACCCAAAGCGTTAACGCGCTCAAAGTTGATCGACTGAAAGAAGTCGATCGCTAAAGCGAGATTGTCGGACGCGGTCGGAGGGCAAGTCGCGGGAGAGGGACGAGTCGCGGGGGCGGGACGAGTTGCGGGGGCGGGACGAGTCGCGGGGGCGGGACGAATCGCGGAGGAGGGAGTTGTAGCCGTGTTCATGTACGGCAGCGGTTTCGCCCAGGCCGAGACACTGGGCACCGGCGCCGGAACGAACGCTGGCTTAGCCTGCGACACAGAGGGTGCCGAGGCTTTGATGTCTGGGCCGGAAGCTCGGAGGCGGTTTTGACGGGCGACGCGGCGATTTATTTTAGGGGCTCGGGGGCAACCACGGTAATTCGCGGGGTGACCCTGTGTTCGACACAGGACGCAGCTAGGCGGTTCCGTCGCGGTTTTTTGGTCGCGAGCGCAGAGGGCCGTGGCGTGATCGCCCAAACACTTAACACATCGGGGGCGCGCGTGACAGTTACGGGAAGAGTGCCCGTACAATTGACAGTTATGGCACTGGCTAGGAGTGCCTTTTTTATGGGGGGCTTCGACGGCGATACCGGAGAGCCTACAGACGGTCTGTGTGTTGAAGATTTTCTTACCCTCGGGGGTAGGCTGGAGGGTGACTAGAACCATATTATATGGCTCCCTACCGCGACCGGTGTGCATACGGTGCACAGAATTCACTGGAAAGCCCTGTTCTAACAGATCGGCCTTGACGAGCTCTACATCTAACTCTTTAGGGATTCCGCGTATTACAACGCGGAGTTCGCGCTCCTCCTGGAGCGTATAAGTATGGAAACTTATACGTTCCTTACGGAGGTAAGAAGAGAGGGCCCTATGGTCGTCGGGTGTTTGAACCTTAATTTGAATGCCGTTCGCGAGGTTACGGGCATTCGTGAAATTTATATTTTTGGCCTAAAGGGCCAGGCAAACTCGATCCCAAGCTGCCTTCTCCTGAAGGATAACCGGGGGAGGGGTCTGGGTTTTATTTTGTGCCACCGGACGTGGCGACGGAGTGGCACGGGCTGGGGGCGCAACGGGAGTCTGAGGGCGGGGGCGCGACGCGTTCACGGCTTTGCTAATTTTAGCGGCCGCGGGAGCTCGAGACTCCGCGGCACGCTTCTTACCCTTCTGTACCAGGGTGAATCCATCCGTCGACGAGGCGGGGGCCAGGTCGACCTCCATGTCCGAGTCAGAGTCGGAGCACGAGGAGGCGGGTGCAGGCGACCTACGAGCAAGTGTAGGTGTTTTAGAGGGCGCGACGGAGGCCGCGGATGATCGCTCAGCTGAAACGATGGTCACGGCGGACGACGCAGCAGCTTTACTCGCCAGTATAGGCGACACGGGAGCGGCAGGCACGACGGAGGCTGCGGTGCTCGATGCAGAAGCTTTGCACGCAGGTACAGGCGACGCAGGAGCAGCGAGCGCGGCGGAGTCCTCGAGAGGGCTCGCAGTGTGATTGGCCTTGAAGGCCAGAAACTCTGAGGCGAGCTGTGGGTGGCGAAGTCGGAGGAATTCCGCGAATACAGCGTCCATGATCGCTGAGTGCCCAGGTGGGGCGGCCCCGGGTCTTGAAACACTCGCCTTGCGGCGAGGCCCCAACTTCTCGGACCTGAGCGGTTCTATAGAACACAGGTGGCAATGCGGCGCGATTACTACAGGACAAAGAAAAAAACACAACAAAACAGAAATAACAAAAAGAAACAAAACAAATAAATACTTCCAGGAAAACACTGTCGGCAGATATACCACGAACACAAAAATAACTAAAACAAAACAAATAAAAACTTCCAGGAAAAACACTTGGTCGGCAGATGTATCACGAACACAGGCCGCGCGAACAATGGCCGGGCTAACAAAAGCCGGGCGAACAAAGACCGGGCGATCAAGTGGTCGATGAGCACGTCCGCACGTGTCGGGTGCTTCTATCGGAATGATTCCCCGGTCGCCGCCGACCCAGCTAGCCTTATTTGCTGACGACACAACCGTTTACTACTCAAGTAGAAAAAAAGTCCCTAATCGCGATTAAGCTCCAGAGCGCAGCGTTAACCCTCGGACAGTGGTTCAGAAAATGGCGCATAGACATCAACCCAGCGACAAGCACAGCAGTGTTATTTCAAAGGGGAAACTCACCGCTTATTTCATCCCACATTAGGAGGAGAAATATCACCCCCCTGATCACCCTCTTCGGCCAACCTATACCCTGGGCCAGGAAGGTCAAGTACCTGGGTGTCACCCTGGATGCATCCATGACATTCCGCCCGCATATAAAAACAGTCCGTGACCGTGCCGCATTTACTCTCGGTAGACTCTATCCCATGATCTGTAAGCGGAGTAAAATGTCCCTTCGGAACAAGGTGACGCTTTACAAAACTTGCATAATGCCCGTCATGACTTACGCGAGTGTGGTGTTCGCTCACGCGGATCGCACACACATAGACACCCTCCAATCCCTACAATCCCGCTTTTGCAGGTTAGCCGTTGGAGCTCCGTTGTTCGTGAGGAACGTTGACCTACACGACGACCTGGGCCTCGAATCAGTCCAGAAATACATGAAGTCAGCGTCGGAACGGTACTTCGATAAGACTATGCGTCATGATAATCGCCTTATCGTTGCCGCCGCTGACTACTCCCCGAATCCTGATCATGCAGGAGCCAGTCACCGTCGACGCCCTAGACACGTCCTTACGGATCCATCAGATCCAATAACCTTTGCATTAGACGTCTTCAGCGCTAACACTAGGAGTAGGCTTAGGAACCCCGGTAATCGTACTCGTCGAAATCGACAAAGAGGTCGACGTGCAACCTAACCCATGCATCAGCCCGCTGAGTTTCTCGCCGGATCTTCTCAGTGGGTCGCGATTCCGATCCGGTAGTAGATTCATTCGCGAAGCAATTGCTCTTGAGTTGTTAGGTCTCCTTCGGAGGCGCTCGGACAGTTGTTAGCAAATCCCACCCCTCCTGGCTGAGCTTTTGCTCGCCCACATGTCCTGGTGAAACTGGAAAGGCCTCCGGGCCACCAGTAATCTATCAATCATAAAAAAAAAAAAAAAGGGCGGGGGGGTCGAGTGGGACGCAGTGCAGGGCTCGTCTATAGTTTGGCCGGTACCTTTTCAAAATAGCCGGAAGGGAACCGACGGCGCAGTGCCACCACTGCGCTGACCGCGACGAGGATGACACAGCGGAACATACATTGGCGCGTTGCTCTGGATTCGACGAGCAACGCGCCGCCCTCGTCGCGGTCATAGGAGAGGACCTCTCGCTGCCGCGCGTCGTGGCTACGATGCTCGGCAGCGACGCGCCCTGGAAGGCGATGCTCGACTTCTGCGAGTCCACCATCTCGCAGAAGGAGGCGGCGGAGCGAGAGAGGGAGAGCTCTTCCCTTTCCGCACCGATCCGTCGCCGCCGAGCCGGGGGCCGGAGGCGGGAATACGCCCGTACGTCCCGGCCCCTGTAGGTGGCGGCCTCCCCCCGGTGAAGGTCAAGGGGCGACCTGAGGGGGTGAGGCCGCGCGGCGCGCTACCAGCACTCTAGCGCGCTGCCGTGGAGTGATTAGAGCGACCGGTCGACGGTGTATCGCGTCCCGACCCGGCAGGCTGGTTCTGGTCCAGCGGGGTATTCCGGGACACCAGCGGCACCGTCTGGGCGGCCCGACGGGCTGCCGTACCGAGACGGCCGACGTTTCAGAGCCTTCGATGCGCCTCGAAGGCTCCGTCGGCTGGGCGTCCTTGGGGTGAGCCGCGCCGTCTGGTTGTAGTGTTGGCCGCGGTAGCCCCCCTACCTCATCCGGGTTCTGACCTCGGAGGGGATCGGACGTCGGGTGTAAGAGTAATTTAGTGGGTGGGTCCTAAAATCCTTGGGCCCGCGGTCTGCTCACAACACCATGCAGATCGTTGAGTCTCACATACCCCGCGCGCCCCTTTTGCGCGGGGACCTCGCAGGAGGTTCGGCCCTCTACCCGAAAAAAAAAAAAAAAAAAAAAAGGGCTCGTCTATAGTAAATGACGGTACCACCACCACGAGCAGAGAGCCTGTCGTTCCTGACCATGTTATAGTTCGCGATTTTAGGGTCGTGGCGCGCGGGCTTAAGCAGGGTCTCCTGCACCAAAAAGATGTCAATTTGATGGTCACGCAAAAAATCACAAACCTGATCACGTTGATTTGCGAGACCGTAAGCGTTAAAAAATCCTATCGTTACGGATAGGGGCTTTATTCTACTTATGTACGCCATTGATTACCGGCGGAGTGAGGGGAGGACGTACGTATTTAACGACGCGTATACGTCAGCGTATTCTTGCACAACGGCGATGAAGTGTTGTGTTCTTAATTATTGCAGATTTTAAAATTGAAATCTGAAAGATTTGAAACATCAATCCGCATAAATGTAATTTAAAAACTACAGTAAGAGGCTTAAATAAAAAGCTAAACTTAACTCAGCCTTAATTAGAATTTTCTTCGGAATTCAGTAGTAAAATTCAAGTTATTTTGATGAAATCAAAACTGAAATATTCATAACATCTTAAACAATCACCTACGAATAAATATTATTTATTATATTATTTATTATACGAATAAATATTATTTATTCGTAGACAATCACAACGGGTTTATAGTTTTGGGAAGGGATTTTTGTATCGCCATCTCGTGAAGTATTTCGGTAATACATTACAAAACAAAATTGTCCCTCCAAAAGTAACAACAGTACTTGCTTCGGCAGTACATATACTAAAATACTAACAGTAACAACATTAACATTATATAATGTATAAACCGTTCAATAACCGAATTCGAACCAATTCGAATCGTCCGAAAAATATTGTAGTGAAGTTAAACTGCCCACGTACTCGAGACAATCTCTTTGCTTCAGTTAAAATCTTTAATAAAAACAAGCACAGTGATAACAAACTTAACACTTCCCATATTGAACTTCCTGGTGAACAGCGGCCTGTGTATGTTACTGAACACTTGTCACCTGAAAATAAAAAACTTCATGCCGCTACTAGAATAGCTGCCAAGGAGAAGAATTACAAGTTTGTTTGGATACGAAATGGTCGCATCTTCGTACGTAAGGATATTTCTGCCGGCCACATTAATATTAAGACTGTAGAATGCTTGCATAAGCTGTGACTTAACCGTTATTTTATTTATTTATTTGTAATTTGTTCTTTGTTTTGTATGCTTTCTAAGCTTTTACAAATAAAATTCACAGTTAAAATATTTTATCAAAATGTAAGAGGTTTGAGAACTAAGGCAGATTTCTTTTATGTATCGGTGTTACAAAATGACTATGATATTATTATTATAACGGAGTCCTGGCTTAATGATAGTGTATTTGACTACGAGCTGTTTGACCATCGTTATAACGTATTTCGCAGAGATAGATCCTCTACTTGCTCTTATAGAACCAAAAAGGATGGTGGAGGGGTTTTAATCGCAGTCAAGAAATCATTTGACGTCGTACGAAAAACTGATTGCGAATCACAATGTGAGGATTTATGGCTGACTTTGAAAATAGGCAAAATGGTGTTAAATATTTGTGCTGTGTACATTCCATCTCCTTTGAATGTTGATTATGTCGACATTTTTACCAAAAATACTGCAGGTTATTCACAACAACATGACAAAAGGTATTACTGAACCATTATTTCTTTTAGTAGGAGACTTTAATATGGGGGATATTGAGTGGTGTAAAGATAATTCTTCTGCATATATGACCCCATCAACATCAGGGAATAATGTCTATACAGAATTTTTAGACGCCATGCCTTACTGCGACCTTTATCAGTTTAATGAAATGGTCAACGCAAGGGAGGACAGGAGATCTCTGAATTATTCTCTCAACATTTCCAAAGTGTGTATGATTCCAACATTAATCATGAAACAAGTTGCTCTTCTCATTATTGTAATGTGTCCGGCAATGCATCATATAATATCGTTGAAGTTAATGAAACCGAAGTTTTAAATCAGCTAAAGCTTTTAAATGCGGACAAAGGACCTGGCCCTGATTTGATACCTCCTATATTCATAAAAAAATGTGCTCTAAGTTTATATAAACCTCTAGCCAAAATTTATACCAAATCTCTCCAAAGTGGTGCTTACCCCACTCAGTGGAAATTAGCGCATTTAACACCGATCCACAAGGATGGGAGGCTGGATGATATAGCCCAATATCGACCTGTCTCCATACTGTCTGGGTTTGGCAAGGTATTGGAAGCCATAGTTAATAAAAAAACTGATAACTCATTTCAAGCAATCTATAGACACAAATCAACACGGCTTTCTGCCATCCAAATCGACAAATACTAACTTAGTTAGTTATGTTTCTGATATAATTGATACTATGGACGTAGGTGGCGAGGTGCACTCTATCTACACCGATTTCAGAAAGGCGTTTGACCTAGTTAACCATAACTGCCTATTACACAAGCTTGCAGAACTGGGCATCCATGGATCGTTACTGAGATGGTGCGAGTCGTACATACGCAACCGCTCGCAATTGGTAAACATTCAAGGGTTTAAATCTAGTGTGCACATGGTCCCATCAGGGGTCCCTCAAGGGTCTCATCTCGGTCCTTTCTTTTTCCTAGTCTACATCAATAACATTAAGCATGTCATCCAATCTAAATTTAAATTATATGCTGATGACTTAAAAGTGTATCGTGCTGTTGAAGACCATTCGGATATAGTGGCTCTTCAGTCAGACATCAATGCAATTTACAAATGGAGTACGCAGAATTACATGCACTTAAATTTGCAAAAGTGTAATTTTATTAAATTTACAAGAAAGAGGGTTCCGTTTCAAGCCACATACTACATAAACAACACACCCCTTCAAGAAGTCAATACTGTTCGGGACTTGGGCATCATCTTGGATAGCGCATTGAGCTTCAGATCCCATATTGATAACATAATTAGCAGGACCTCTCGGCTTTCTGGTTTTATAAATAGGCAAATGAAAATATTCAGGCAACCTAGCTTAACTATTCTTATTTATAATACGATTGTACGAAGCATTTTAGAATATTGTTGTACAGTCTGGAGCCCTGGCTATCAAGTACATGCAAACAGGATAGAAAGAATCCAAAAACGGTTCCTTTATCATCTTGCTTTTAATGATAATAAGTGTCACCAACTGAAATCATATAAGGAACGCCTTTCGTTCTATCGGATCCAGTCATTAAGCACACGACGTAAAGCAGCTGATATTGTGTTCCTTTACAAGCTTATACACAGCATAATAGACTCACCAGAAATACTTGAACGTATTCACTTAAGCGTACCGCGCTTGGGCAGCCGCTTATGTAATCGGAAAACTTTCCACCTACCAAAAATCAAAAGTAATCTTGGCCAGCACTCTCCTGTCTATCGTACTTATGACTTCCCTGGCAAATAGTATACGTGATGAAATTGACATATTTGTCTGCCATGCTTCTCTAGCCTCACTTAAAATAAATTTAAGTTCCGTGATCCACACCGAGCTGTAGACCAACCACATTTATTTTTATTTCTATAGAACATTAATTTCCCTCTTTGAATTTTTTTATTTTCAATGTTTTTTTTTTTTTTTTGTAAGTTTGTATATGCAGTTTTTTGTTTTCTTTGTCTTAATTTAATATTAGTTAATGATATTTTTATCTTAAGCACAAACGCTCTTAAGCAAGATGTGTTCACACCCAAAAGGGTGAATTCGATAATGTATTATTTTATGTAAATAAGTTCAATGTTTATGTGTGCAGTTTTCATCCAGTTGTGTGAACCTAATAAAACGAAAAAAAAAAAAACCAAAAAAAAAAAAAATAAGAACTGCAAACCCCTTGAAGCTTTTTTTTTTTTTTTTTGTCAGGAGGAAATCGCCCTTTCCGCCCTTCATTGGGGATGGAGGGCGGGGCATGTCGGAGTCGAACCGACTAAAACCTCCTGTCGCTCAACAACCAACGTCCAAACCTCGCATGAGACAGAACTCATGAAGAGGCAGAGGGGGGAAAGTGAAGCGTTTATTGCGGAGCACATCTCTCCCATCACCCTCCCCCTCGGGACGCCGGACCGGCGGTCGTCAGCGCTACGACCACCAGCCCTCTCGGTCGGCAGGCTATCCGAAGCCCGCCTAGATGGCGCCGGTTAGAGTGAGCTATCCTACGGAATACCCCGCTGGACCACAACCAGCGTGGGTCGAGGATAGCCGGTCTTCCATCACCCGAATGCTCTTGCGTAAAACGCGTGCAGAGCAGCTTGCACGTCGTCTTCTTAGGCCCCCCTCGCCGGTCCCCAGACCGACATGTGAGGGGGACCCGAAACACTTAGAGGGCCAGGACTTGGGCGAGATCCGCCTCCCTGGCCCCCGCTCGACGGCGGCGGGCTTGCGCGTCTCTCACGCGCCCCGCTGCCTCCTTCTGCGAGATGGTGCACACGCAGAAGTCGAACATCGCCTTCCACGACTCGTCGTCGCCGAGCATCGATGCCACAACACTCGGCAACGACAAGTCGTTTCCTATTTTTGCGACGAGGACACGGCGCCACCCCTCCCATGCGGGGCAGGCGACGAGCGTGTGCTCCGCCGTGTCCAAGTCGCAACCACAATGGTGGCACTCTGCTGTCGGCTCGGCTCCGATCCGGTGCAGGAACTCACCGAAGCAACCATGCCCAGTGAGCACCTGCGTGAGCCGGAAAGTGAGGCGTCCTCTGTCACGATTCACCCAGTTCACAAGAACCGGGCGAATCGCCTCGACGGTCCTACGACCAGCCGAAGGATCGGCCAGCCGTCTGGACCTTGCCTCCAGCACGGACCGCCGAGATTGGGCCCTCCGCGCTCTGACCACACTGGGGCTGGGACGCGCCACGCCCCGGGCACGAAGGTCAGCCCGCCTCTGATAGTCAGCGGCGAGCGCCTCCGCCTCCAGGACCCAAGGCGGCGTCCCAGCCAGTACACACGCCGCCTCGAAGGAGATGGTGCGATAGCCACGGATGACCCTGACCGCGATGGTGCGTTGCGGCCGTTGCAGCAGCTTCGCTACCCCCACGGCCAGGGACTGGCCCCACACGGGCGCCCCGTATAGGGCCATTGATCGCACTACCCCCGTATAGAGACGGCGCGTCACCTGGTCAGGCCCCCCCACGTTGAGCAGAAGCCGGCTTAACGCGCCGGCCACCCCCAACAAACGAGGGACCAGGTTCTGAAAGTGAGCACGGAAGGTCCAACGACTGTCCAGATTGAGGCCGAGGTACTTCAACTGCACTCCGACCTCGATACGGACGCCTCCGTGTCCTCGTCGCAAAAATAGGAAACGACTTGTCGTTGCCGAGTGTTGTGGCATCGATGCTCGGTGACGACGAGTCGTGGAAGGCGATGCTCGACTTCTGCGAGTGCACCATCTCGCAGAAGGAGGCGGCGGGGCGCGTGAGAGACGCACAGGCCCGCCGCCGTCGAGCGGGGGCCAGGGAGGCGGATCTCGCCCAAGCCCTGGCCCTCTAAGTGTTTCGGGTCTCCCTCACACGTCGGCCTGGGGACCGGCGAAGGGGGCCTAAGAAGACGACGTGCAAGCTGCTCTGCACGCGTTTTATGCATGAGCATCCGGATGATGGAAGGCCGGCTATCCTCAACCCACGCTGGTTCTGACCCAGCGGGGTATTCCGTAGGATAGACCATTCTAACCGGCGCCATCTAGGCGGGCTTCGGATAGCCTGCCGACCGAGAGGGTTGGTGGTCGTGGCGCCGACGACCGCCAGTCCGGCGTCCCGAGGGGGAGGGTGATGGGAGAGATGTGCTCCGCACTAAACGCTTCACTTTCCCCCCTTTGCCTTTTCATGAGTTTTGTCTCATGCGAGGTTTGGACGTTGGTTGTTGAGAGACAGGAGGTTTTAGTCGGTTCGACTCCGACATGCCCCGCCCTCCATCCCCAGTGAAGGGCGGAAGTCCGGAGATTTCCTCCTGACCAAAAAAAAAAAAATCCTCCAAAAAGTCCACTGAGATCTTAATAAATGACCACCATTTTACTGAGATTATATTTCATCCCATATCATCTCATTTCATTTCACCCCAGTTGATTAATGTCTCAAATTAATCATCTTCATTTCATTTCACTCCATAATATCATTTTTCATAAAAATATGAATATAATTTAAAATAAGATATGACTTAAAGGTCTCAGTTACCAGGTCATAAAATCCATTACAAATGTAGGAATAATTCCAGCGCACCCTGGCGGCCGTAGATTAACATGTATTCTCTAATATTTATAGTCTGTGGCATGTCACCTTTTACATTGAAAAAAGTCAGGATCGAAATTTTTGAGCGAGCTATAGTTTGTGGTGATAAAATTAATAATTTCAAGTAGATTAATTGTTGTAATTGATATAACTAGTCAATATCAGTAAAATAAAGTTGTGAGTGTTTGATATAATGTACAATTTAGGAACCAGAAGTACCGTAAAATTAAATTAAATAAAATTTCGCAACCTCAAAAAACCGTTCTGCTTACAGTAAACACAGTGGGTAGTCTGGCGCTCCGTTTACAACGGGTTTTTTAACAGAACTTGGCGCCAGATTCAACCGAATTAATTGTTGTAATTGATATAACTAGTCAATATCAGTAAAATAAAGTTGTGAGTGTTTGATATAATGTACAATTTAGGAACCAGAAGTACCGTAAAATTAAATAAAATTTCGCAACCTCAAAAAACCGTTCTGCTTACAGTAAACACAGTGGGTAGTCTGGCGCTCCGTTTACAACGGGTTTTTTAACAGAACTTGGCGCCAGATTCAACCGAATCTGTGGATAGAGCGACCGGTCGACGGTGTATTGCGTCCCGACCCGGCAGGCTGGTTCTGGTCCAGCGGGGTATTCCGGGACACCAGCGGCACCGTCCGGGCGGCCCGACGGGCTACCGTACCGAGACGGCCGACGTTTCAGAGCATTCGAATCGCCTCGAAGGCTCCGTCGGCTGGGCGTCCTTGGGGTGAGCCGCGCCGTCTGGTTGTAGTGTTGACCGCGGTAGCCCCCCTACCTCATCCGGGTTCTGACCTTGGAGGGGATCGGACGTCGGGTGTAAGAGTGCAGGGGAGTCGTTTAGTGGGTGGGCCCTAAAATCTTTGGGCCCGCGGTCTGCTCACAACACCATGCAGATCGTAGAGTCTCACATACCTCGCGCGGCCCTTTTCGGCCCTCTACCCGAAAAAAAAAAAAAAAAGGCCTATGAATAATTCTGATAATTTATTTCCATATTCGCTGATAGACATATTATTTTGACTTAAGTTATTTATTTGAGAAAGCATTGAATTTGCAGATTTTTTTGTAAGCAAATAAGATTTGATGTCCTTTACTTTTTAACACGAAAGATATTAGTAACTTTATTTGATCTTTATTTTTTAAGCAAACACTATGTAATTCCGTAGTGTCAATAATTTTTTCTGTTGTTTCTTCAGAGCCATCCATTATAGGAATTAATGATGTTGCCGTTCTTATCTCAAAGGTTTCCATTTTGTCAAAATTATTATATTTCAAGTTAGATTCGGATGCGACATCGACCGCTCCTTGAGCATGGTCGCGCACGTCAATCGAGTCATCGGTCAGACTCGCGCGGCCGGGTTCTTGTTGCGGCCGGTACTTGCGTCCGAGCTTCCGACCAGGACCAAACTCGCCATTTACAAGACACACGTCCGTTCCCGCCTCACATACGCTGCTGAGGCCTGGTATCACCTGTTGTCGCCGTCCCAGCGATCTAGGTTGCAGGCCCAGCAGAGTCTTTCCCTCCGCATTATCGTCGGGGCCGGGCAGTACGTCAGAAATTCCGTTATTGCCCGGGACCTAGGTGTGGTTCGTGGTGGTAGTCGCTCGTGGAGTTTGTGACTAGGCTTGCCCGTAATATGTACAAGCGAGCCGAAAACGGGCCCCATGAGCATCTCCACAACATAGCCCCGCTGCACGCCAGACTACCGGATGGTTTTTTTAATTTTTTTTTTTATTGCTTAGATGGATGGACGAGCTCACAGCCCACCTGATGTTAAGTGGTTACTGAAGCCCATAGACATCTACAACGTAAATGCGCCACCCACCTCAAGATATAAGTTCTAAGGTCTCACTATAGTTACAACGGCTACCCCACCCTTCGAACCGAAACGCATTACTGCTTCACGGCGGAAATAGGCGGGGTGGTGGTACCTACCCGTGCGGACTCCCAAGAGGTCCTACCACCAGTGATTACGCAAATTATAATTTTGCGGGTTTGGTTTTTATTACACGATGTTATTCCTTCACCGTGGAAGTCAATCGTGAACATTTGTTAAGTACATATTTCATTAGAAAAATTGGTACCCGCCTGCCGGATTCGAACACCGGTGCATCGCGTCATACGAATGCACCGACGTCTTATCCTTTAGGCCATGACGACTTCAAAACGGCGTTGCCGCGGGAGCTATTGGTACCCCCGACGATCGTTCGGAGATAAAGCTCCTCGCCGGCTGTGAGGCCGGGGAGGACCTATGAGCGCCCCTCTCGGAGCTGAGTTTCATCAGCCTCTAGCCCCACGCCTCTTGCCCGTTTGGCGGGTCCCCCGTATGGGGACCGCGGCTGCACCCCGTAGGTGCAGCCTCATTTCCATTAGGGGCTTTGACCCCACCCCCCACCCCCTTTTGGGATGGGGTATTCACACCCGCTACAGTCCTCCTTCCCATCAAAAATTGTAACAATGGGGAGAGGGGGGGAGGACTCTAGCGAGGAGCGCGGCTTGCTCTCTCCCCCATATTAGGTTAGATTAGGCTATGTTAGGTTGGGGTGCCTGGCAGAAAACCTCCCCGAGTGCTCAGTGCCTTTTTTTTTTTTTTTTTTTTTTTTTTTTTTCTTTTTTTTTTTTTTTTCGGGTAGAGGGCCGAACCTCCTACGAGGTCCCCGCGCAAAAGGGGCGCGCGGGGTATGTGAGACTCAACGATCTGCATGGTGTTGTGAGCAGACCGCGGGCCCAAGGATTTTAGAGCCCACCCACTAAACGACTCCCCTGCACTCTTACACCCGACGTCCGATCCCCTCCGAGGTCAGAACCCGGATGAGGTAGGGGGGCTACCGCGGTCAACACTACAACCAGACAGCGCGGCTCACCCCAAGGACGCCCAGCCGACGGAGCCTTCGAGGCGAATCGAAGGCTCTGAAACGTCGGCCGTCTCGGTACGGCAGCCCGTCGGGCCGCCCAGACGGTGCCGCTGGTGTCCCGGAATACCCCGCTGGACCAGAACCAGCCTGCCGGGTCGGGACGCGATACACCGTCGACCGGTCGCTCTATTCACTCCACGGCAGCGCGCTAGAGTGCTGGTAGCGCGCCGCGCGGCCTCACCCCCTCAGGTCGCCCCTTGACCTTCACCGGGGGGGAGTGCTCAGTGCCTGCTAGTCCTTTTTGTTTTTCTTGAGGACTAGCAGGCGCTAGGCCGGTGCACCCTGGGCGCGGGCAATAATCTCCTCGAGAGGAGTGGGAAAGAGGGGATTGTTGTCCGCGGCGAATTTCTGCCGGAGCGGAGGAGTCGCTCCCGAGGGCTCTCTATCTGCGCTCTGCAGATGCAGAGTGCACGACTAGAGAGCGAGGTGGGGTAGACCGTGGGCTGCATTACAGTCCCGGTCTGGGGTCTCCGCAGCGTGTACGTCGCGATGATTGAGGTGGGGAAGACCGTGGGTTTCTCCCCAACCTGCGGTCTAGGGATATCCGTGGCGAGATGTTATTTGAGCTACGGTGCCGGGTGGTGGGTAGGAATAATATTAAAAAAGAAAAAAAAAAAAAAAAATTAGCTTGTACATACCGAGCAGCGGGCGGTATATCCTGCACCGGAGGCATCTGCGAGCCTCGGGAGGATCAAATACCCTCCCAAAAAGAGCGGCCACATCGCCTTGGGGAAGTGATGTGCGTACCACCCACTTTTTAATATGAAAATGTTTAATGGTTATGAGAGAGATTTGTCATGCGACCCGGCTGACGCCCGGCGCTCGCAGGTACCCGGGCCTGCGAGTGATAAATTGGTTACCGACGGAAGCGCAGGGGTAGGCAACCAGGCCCCTGTTGCTGATGATATTACTGGAAGCAATCACGTCAAAAATATTGATGGAAGGCCGCGTGGACCCTCAGCTGTTAGAAAACGCTCACGCGACAATGCTCCAGTGGGAGATGGGTCAGTGGACCTGTCCTCAGATGAGGAAGGCCTGCTGCCCCCGAAGAAATTGCCGACCACGAGAAGAGGTCGGCAGGTTTCGAGAGGGATGAGTGCTTCACGGCCGCGGAGGAACGCACAGGGTAGGTTCGTGTGCTCCAATACTCCGGCGAATAGAAAAGCAGATAGTGACATGGGGGTCACTACCGAGGACCCTGGTGGCGAGAGCTGTGCCTCGCTAGGGAGCTCAAAGGCGGAGATCAACGCCGCCAGAAGAGAGCAGCGCAAAGCCGTCGCGGCCGACGAAGTGTCGGAAATGGCCCGACGCGCACGCGAGCGACGCGCTGCTCTAGCGGCGGAAGGGGGGGAACCATCTGCGGTGGCCCTAAGTCAGCTTGCCTTGGACGGGGTGGACTTAGTCCTGAAGGTTGCCACCAAATCCGGCAGCCTGAAGGGTACGTTCACCCGCGGTCTGAAGGAAGCTGCCGCGGACATTAAGGAGGCGATTGGCATCCTCCTCAACAGGACGGCCTCTGACGAGGTTGCAAAGTTGCAGGAGGAAAACAGCCGTCTCCGAAATGATATGGAGGACCTCCGGCGACGAGTCACTGCGTTGAGCGAGCAGCAGCAGCGACGTACGTCCACTGATGCTGCATCGGTAGTGGCCCCGGCTCCCGCACCGAGACCGGCAAGCACTCATACCGACGACGAGGTCGAGCGCATTGTCCAGCTCTGCATGCTCCAGTGCGGGAGCATGGTCAATGCTCGTATGGAGGCAATTTCTCGGCGCCTCCCTGCGGAAATCCTCCGTCCGCCACTAGCGGCCGATACACGGCGGAGGGCTGAGGAGCCGCCGAGACCTAAGCCTAGGGAGGGGAAGCCCGCGGAGGGTGTTAAAAAGCCCGTCGAGGGAGCCCCATCGAGCGATCAGCCCGTGACTGCTGGGTCTAAGGGTGAGACCTGGGTTACAGTCGTGGGCCGCAAGAAGGCATGCAAGGCCGCCAAGGCGGCCTCAGCAGCAACGCATGCCCCCGGCCAAACCGCAAAGGCGGTTGCGCAGCCTGCGCGGCGGACTGCCAAAGGCGGTCGCAAAGGCCCGGCGATACGTGCTCCACGATCCGAAGCTGTGACGCTCACGCTACAGCCCGGAGCTGCGGAGCGCGGCGTAACGTACCAGTCGGTCATCGCCGAAGCCAAGGCCAAGATCAAATTATCAGATCTTGGTCTTCAGGCCGTCACCCACAGGCAGGCTGCCACGGGTGCACGGCTATTCGAGGTGGCTGGTACTGCGAGTGGCAGTGCCGAAAAGGCGGACGCTCTGGCCGCCAAGATGAGGGAGGTCCTCAGCCCCGAGGACGTCAGGGTCTCCAGGCCAATGCAAACCGCAGAGGTGCGGATTGCTGGCCTGGATGACTCCGTGACCTCTGAGGAGGTGGTAGCGGCCGTTGCCCGAAGTGGAGAGTGTCCATCGGACAAGGTGCGGGCCGGCGATATACGCACCGACGCCACCGGTCTCGGCGTGGTCTGGGTTCGGTTCCCTGTAGCGTCGGCGAAAAAGATCGCCTTAAGCGGCAGATTGCTGGTTGGCTGGGTTGCAGCGAGGGTGAAACTTCTGCAGCCCCGGGCTTTGCGGTGTTTCCGGTGCCTAGATAAGGGGCACGTCCGAGCAAAGTGCACCGCTGAAGTTGACCGCAGTGACCTTTGTTATCGCTGCGGTCAGCCCGGCCACAAGGCGGCTCAGTGTTCCGCGGCGCTCAACTGCAGCTTGTGTTCAGCTGCAGGGAAGCCAGCGGGACACAGGCTGGGTGGAGGAGCCTGTGGCGCACCAGCCAGCAAGGCCAAGAAGAAGAAGAGGAACTCAAAACCTGCCGGGGAAACCTCGCCACCCCCGCAGGCTAGTAGCTCCGTGGCCGACTCCCGGCCCAGGACCGTTGCCGAGGGAATGGAATGTCAATAATGGCACAATTCCATTTCCTCCAGGGCAATATCAATCACTGTGCCAGAGCTCAGGATATCTTACTCCAGAGCATGGCAGAGTGGTCGATCCACGTGGCTGTGATCGCCGAACCGTACTTTGTCCCCGCCCGTGACAACTGGTTGGGGAGCATTGACGGCTTGGTGGCCATTATCGGCCAGACTCTGATCAACCCGTCTCAGGGCCGCGGCTGGGTTGCTGCGGTCTCGGACGGTATCGTCATTGTAGGGGCGTATTTTTCTCCCAACAAGAGTCTCGCCGACTTTGAGGGGTTCCTTGTCGAGTTCGTCCGGTAGCAGAGCAGAGCATGAAGACTCTCCTGGAGTCGCTCGACGAAGATCCCTGGGGGCGCCCATACAAGATGGTTCGCAGGAAACTGCAACCGTGGGCGCTCCCGGTGACCGAGCGGCTCCAGCCTCGGCAGCTGCGGGAAATAGTTTCCGCGCTTTTCCCGCCGGCAGCGGGGGGGGACTTTGAGCCTCCCTCCCTCCCTTTGAGATGGACGCCACGTGGGGCACGCCTCCGCGTCGCACCAGCGTTCCCGCTGCCGAGGAGCCCCCTCCCCCTATCACGGGGGCGGAGATCCATGCGGCCGTGTCCAGAATGAGAGCGAAGGACGCGGCCCCCGGCCCTGAGGGCGTTCACGGCCGGGTCTGGAGCTTGGCCTTCGAGGCCCTAGGGGACCGGCTCGGGGGGCTTTTCGAAGCGTGCCTCGAGTCGGGACGATTCCCGTCGAAATGGAAGACGGGCAGACTGGTCCTTCTGCGGAAGGACGGGCGCCCCGCGGACTCACCCGCGGGCTATCGCCCCATCGTGTTGCTGTACGAAGCGGGCAAGATGCTCGAGAGAATCGTCGCGGCCCGCATCGTCCGGCACCTGACCGAGACGGGGCCCGATCTTTCGGCGGAGCAATACGGCTTCAGAGAGGGCCGCTCGACGATCGACGCGATTCTGCGCGTGCGGCCCTCTCCGACGAAGCCGTATCCCGGGGCGGGGTGGCGATGGCGTTATCTTTAGATGTAAGGAACGCCTTCAATACCCTGCCCTGGTCGGTGATCGCGGGGGTGCTGGAGTATCACGGCGTCCCCGCATACCTCCGCCGACTGATCGGCTCCTATCTCGAGGGCAGGTCGATCCAGTGCATCGGACACGGTGGGGCGATGTACCGCTTCCCCGTCGAGCGCGGTGTTCCGCAGGGGTCTGTCCTGGGCCCCCTGCTGTGGAACATCGGCTATGACTTTGTCCTGCGGGGCGTCATACGGGGTCCCCTCCCCGGGATGAGCGTCATTTGTTACGCTGACGACACGTTGGTCGTGGCTCCGGGGAGGGACTACCGGGAGTCTGCCCGTCTGGCGTGCGCAGGCGTGGCACACGTCGTCACTAGGATCCGACGGTTGGGGCTCGAGGTGGCGCTCGACAAAACCCAGGCCCTGTTGTTTCACGGGCCGGGACGAGCGCCGCCTCTGGGTGCCCACCTCGTGATCGGAGGCGTCCGCGTCGGGGTCGGGGTGACCGGTCTTCGGTACCTCGGCCTCGAACTGGATGGCGGTGGAACTTCCGCGCTCACTTTGAGAAGTTGGGCCCTTGACTGATGGCGACGGCCGGCTCTCTGAGCCGGCTGCTTCCAAACGTCGGGGGTCCCGATCAGGTGGCGCGCCGCCTCTACAAGGGGGTGGTGCGGTCGATGGCACTATACGGCGCGCCCGTATGGTGCCACGCCCTGACCCGCGAGAACGTCGCGGCGCTGCGACGTCCGCAGCGCGCGATCGCGGTCAGGGCTATCCGAGGATACCGCACCGTCTCCTTCGAGGCGGCGTGCTTGCTCACCGGGGCGCCACCCTGGGACCTGGAGGCGGAGGCACTCGCTGCCGATTACAGGTGGCGTAGCGACCTCCGCTCTAGGGGGGAAGGGCGCCTCGGCGAAGGTGTAGTTCGAGCGCGGAGGCTCCACTCTCGGCGGTCCGTGCTGGAGGCGTGGTCTCGCCGCTTAGCGGACCCGTCGGTCGGCCTCCGTACCGTCGAGGCGGTCCGCCCGGTTCTCGCGGACTGGGTGGGCCGCGACCGCGGATGCCTCACCTTCCGGCTAACGCAGATGCTTACCGGCCATGGTTGTTTCGGCCGGTACTTGCATAAAATAGCCGGAAGGGAACCGACGGCGCAGTGCCACCACTGCGCGGACCGCGACGAAGAAGACACAGCGGAACATACATTGGCGCGTTGCTCTGGATTCGACGAGCAACACGCCGCCCTCGTCGCGGTCATAGGAGAGGACCTCTCGCTGCCGCGCGTCGTGGCTAGGATGCTCGGCAGCGACGCGTCCTGGAAGGCGATGCTCGACTTCTGCGAGTCCACCATCTCGCAGAAGGAGGCGGCGGAGCGAGAGAGGGAGAGCTCTTCCCTTTCCGCACCGATCCGTCGCCGTCGAGCCAGGGGCCGGAGGCGGGAATACGCCCGTACGTCCCGGCCCCTGTAGGTAGCGGCCTCCCCCCGGTGAAGGTCAAGGGGCGACCTGAGGGGGTGAGGCCGCGCGGCGCGCTACCAGCACTCTTGCGCGCTGCCGTGGAGTGAATAGAGCGACCGGTCGACGGTGTATCGCGTCCCGACCCGGCAGGCTGGTTCTGGTCCAGCGGGGTATTCCGGGACACCAGCGGCACCGTCTGGGCGGCCCGACGGGCTGCCGTACCGAGACGGCCGACGTTTCAGAGCCTTCGATTCGCCTCGAAGGCTCCGTCGGCTGGGCGTCCTTTGGGTGAGCCGCGCCGTCTGGTTGTAGTGTTGACCGCGGTAGCCCCCCTACCTCACCCGGGTTCTGACCTCGGAGGGGATCGGACGTCGGGTGTAAGAGTGCAGGGGAGTCGTTTAGTGGGTGGGTCCTAAAATCCTTGGGCCCGCGGTCTGCTCACAACACCATGCAGATCGTTGAGTCTCACATACCCCGCGCGCCCCTTTTGCGCGGGGACCTCGTAGGAGGTTCGGCCCTCTACCCGAAAAAAAAAAAAAAAAAAAAGGTATTGTTCGATTTAAAGCAAGATTAGTAATCAAAGGATGTGCTCAAAGAAAAGGAAATGACTATGATGAGGTATATGCTCCCGTGGTCAGATATTCCTCAGTTCGATTCTTGCTTGCTCTAGCTGCTAAGTATGACCTGAAAATGATTCAGATGGATGCAATAAGTGCATTTCTTCAGGGTGACATTGACACAGATATTTACATGTCACAGCCAGAATGTTACAAAGAAAATGCCCAGGTATGTCACCTTCATAATTCAATCTATGGACTTAAGCAAGCTAGCCGGCAATGGAACCTAAAATTGAACAATACTTTAATTAAAATAGGATTAGAAAGGTCTAAAATTGACCTATGTATTTATTATTCAGTAAGTAAGTTTAAAATGATATATATTGCAGTATGGGTCGATGATTTTCTTATTTTTACAAATGATAAAGATACAGTTATAAAAATCAAAGAAAATTTTATGTTAGAGTTCTGTATGAAAGACCTAGGTGAGATTCAGCAATGTATTGGTATAAACGTTAAAAGAAACCGTGAGGCAGGTGTGATTATGATTGACCAGGAGAAATATATCAATTTAATTTAAGAACGCTTTGGCATGTCTGAGTGCAAACCAGTGCGTACTCCCATAGAGGTAAATATAAAATTTGATAAGAAACCTGAAAATGAAATCAGCAATTTCCCATACAGGCAAGCAGTTGGTTGTCTTATGTATCTGGCACAGGTAACACGACCTGACATCACATTTACAGTGAATAAATTGAGTCAGTTCTGTAATAATCCAGGGGTTCAACACTGGCTTGGAGTTAAAAGGATCATGAGATACCTTCAGGGCACCAAGGATCTCAAGTTATGTTATGTAAAAGAAGACTCTAAAGCAATAACTGGGTATTGCGATGCAGATTGGGCAAGTGACCCATTAGACAGGAGATCATGCACAGGTTACAGTATTATCTATCAAAATGCATGCATATCCTGGAGTTCCTGTAAGCAACAGACTGTAGCCCTATCTACAGCAGAGGCCGAGTATATGGCGATGGCATCGGCGACCCAGGAGGCCTTGTGGCTTCGTCAACTACAAGAAGAACTGGACCAAGGCCTGGACAGTGCGTTAGTTATTTATAGTGATAATCAAAGTGCATTAAGACTAGCGTCAACAGATTGTTATAAACCTAAGACTAAGCACATAGAAATTAGATTACACTTTCTTAGAGAAAACATATTGAAGGGTAAAGTTAAATTTCAATTTATTAATGGTTGTAATATGATAGCTGATAATTTAACAAAGGGTGTAACGCTAGAAAAACATTTGTATTGTATAAGTAAAATGGGTTTGCGTTCAAGAGGGAGTGTTGGAATATGAGAACGCACCCATATTTATTATGTTGCCAGTACTGATTTTGTACCAATTATATTGGCTATACTTTTTTCTTGCCTTGTCACTTCGTCTGTTCATGTATGTAAAGTGTTTTTCTATAATATACGTGAGGCATTTTTTATTCAAGTTCAAGTTATTTATTTATCAACCCAGTTGTTCGATTTTGGGGTTTACATTTTGAAATCTCCCGCCAACTTGCCCGGTACCCGCGCAATCAAAACTGAGCGCGACACTAGCGCTACGTGTTGCCGCAGTTTGTGCAACATTTGAAAAAGGAGTCGTGAAATCTTTGAGCAGTTGGCGGTAAGTCCGTAATTCTTTAAATCTTTAAAATATCATAAAACTGAGCTATCGTACATTTATGATCATTCGACCGGATTTTACCTGTTACGAAATCAAATACCAGTGATTCAGTATAACAAAGACATCATTATTGTAAAAACAATTCCTACAAAAACTTTTATTCGTAAGTAGGTAGTTGTGTGTTTTTGTGAAAAACATAACTTCTGTGTTTTGTGTTTTACAATAAAGAAATTTATACAGTGATTCATAATATACATCGGCGTTCAGGTATTTAGTATTATTTTCGTTACAATATTAAACTTTATTTCAAATTTGTTGCGAACTTTATACTACTTAAACATATCTGACGCCTTGCCGCCATTACTTGCACGAAATTAAATTTCAATAAAATAACCATAAAATATTTTTATTGATAATTCTTATTGTTTGTTAAATCTTAGAATCTTTAATTTTGTCGTATTAAATAGATGTAACTGTAGTTTTTTCTTCGAATATTAATTAATTAATTATTAATATTGTTTTGTGTTACAATTTTACTTGGTAGAACTTTCTTTTAATATTTGTTGTTTGATTATTCGTATTTTATAATATTCTACTAATTCTTAAATTGTGTTTTAAACAAATTAATTTGTAAATTCATAAGTACCTACCTAAATAAAATTGTAAGATGACGAAAGCAACATCTGGAAAAAAAGTAATAATTTCCGATGACGATGTCGATCAGTTGTTGCAACCACATCAGACAACCAAGGAGATGGCATTTATGCGTTTACAATCGTTGTACGAGATGTCACGAGTAGTTATAAGTAATACTGATATGCAGCCACAATTTCGCGCCCGTTTTAGAGATATTGTCGCTTTGAGAACTGCATATGAAAGTGCTATGAGTGAAATGATTTGTGTCCAAAAACGTTATAATGCGTCGTATGTACCGTCATACGACCAAATCAAAGCATTTGATGAGATGTATTACTCTGTTTGTGATATCGCGGATAGTCTAAATTTATCAGGTAGTGATAATACTAGATGTGATTTCGGTTCCGGTAAAACTGTAAAACCTCGATTACCGAAATTAGAAATTTTCCACTTTGACGGAAAGTTAGAAAATTGGCCCACATTTAGAGACACTTTTACTAGTTTAGTACATTCTAATACTGATATAGTTGATATTGAAAAATTTTATTACTTATTGTCGGCTGTGAGTGGCCCAGCTCTCACTATCGTAAAATCAATGCCGATAACAGCAACAAATTATTCCATTGTATGGAATTCTTTAATTACACGTTTTGAAAACAAGAGGGCGCTAGCGACTTCATATTTAGATAAAGTCTTTAGTTTCAAACCATTACAATATGAGTCAGTAGACGGCCTAAATGCCTTTTTACAAGCGTGTCAAGATAGCGTCAAAGCATTAAAATCATTAGACATACCAGATTTATCAAGTTTTGTTTTGTTTTATGTATCTTTGCGTAATCTGGATTCAACTACTAGGCGCGCATTTGAAAACAAAAATGTACCGGGTGATCTTCCGACATTTGAGGGTCTTATCGCTTTCGTGGAGAACCAGGTCCGTGTCCTGGAAATGTCGGAAAGTAAATCGGTCTCTAACCAAAGCACAGACAATGCAAAACCTATATACGCAAAGGGTTACCAGAATACCAGTTGTACAGTAAGGAACGAAATAAGTCTGAAGACTTACCGGTTCGCCTTCCTTCCACTGCCTCGCGCTCCCTGGGCTCAGCGTCGTTTCCGGAGGTGGAACCGTCTGTCCCTTGACTGGTACACGATGAACAATTGTCGTTGGTTCTAATGGTTACGCGTGACTTGCGTTGGGTAATTTTTGTTGTTTGTAATAAAAGAATGTCTGCCGCGGAACGCGTGTGCTAAGTTACTATACGACGGCGACCTCTGCCCGTAGGCTTGGAGGGGTTGCTCAGCAAGCTTCTGGTTGGCTAGTCGGCCGTCTACAGGCGAGATCGAACCTTACTGTACCTAGGTTAAGATTTGTGTTGTCTTGAAGATGTATTGCCTAATACTCGATATTAATAAAAATATAGAAACACGAAAATCTGTTTCAGTACGAAACATGCCGCTCACCTTAAAATAATGCAATTGTTTTAACACTACTTATGAAGGAATTTAAAAACTCAGTAACTCAACCACGTATGTGTGAAAATTAAAAGTACTAATAAAAATAAAAGAAAAAACAATGAATGACATAATAATAATAATAAAAAGTTAATTTATTGGAAGTGGACAAAGTTTGACTACTGCACGTTTAACGAAGGTATTACCGATTTGAACAGTTACTACGCGAGTAGCATTGTCGGACCCGGGATGAAGAGCGTGTACGCGAGCCAGTCTCCAGTGTAATGGAGGAAGATTATCGTCGCGTACCACGACAATGGTGCCTTCACGTATGAGTGGTCCGCGATTTTGAAACCATTTATTGCGTTGTTGGATTTCATGTAAATACTCGCGACTCCAACGTTTCCAAAAGTGTTGACGACACTGCTGTACCCAACGCCATCTGGTCAGTTTATTTGAAGTAGTCTCCGTCAATGAGACATCTGGCAGAGCCGTTAAAGGACCTCCAATTAAAAAATGAGAAGGTGTTAAGGGTAAAGGGTCCGTAGGATCGCTACTTAACACACAGAGTGGTCGTGAATTGAGTACGGCCTCAATTTGACAAAGAAGTGTATGCATCTCATCATACGTCTGTGTTTGTGTGCCTAACACACGGTAAAGGTGTTGCTTAAAACTTTTTACACCGGCTTCGAATAAGCCGCCGAAATGAGAAGCGTAAGGTGGCTGAAAATGCCAAGTTATACCTTGTTCTAAAGTTTTACTGTTTAACGTCGATTGTACATTATTATCACGTAAAAATTTATATAACTCTTGTAAATAGTTATTACAGCCAACAAAGTTTCTCCCGCAATCGGAATAAATATCGGTACTCATACCTCTACGTGATATAAATCGTCTTTCCTCCGTAGTATTAGGAATGTTTTTGTTCGTGGGCCAGCAAGAGGGCTCTCGGGCAAGCCACGGTGGGCCATTAAACCACATTCCATTATTTAGAAATGTTTGAGGAAGCATCCCACGAGATGGAGCATCTGCTGGGTTATCCTCAGATGGAACGTGACGCCAGCACCTTGCTGGAAGTCGTGAGAGTATCTCGCTCGTTCGATTAGACACGAAAGTTTTCCATTCGTGAGGTGGTGATCGAAGCCACGCTAACACAATAGAAAAATCTGACCATGCGTATATATCTTCGCAGTTCACACGATCTTTATAAATACATAGCACCCTCTCACACAGCTGAGACAATAATACCGCCGCACATAACTCTAAGCGTGGTATCGTCAAAACCGGTTTGATAGGCGCCACGCGAGTTTTTGCAATTAAAAGAAAGCATCTAACATTATGTTGTAAGTCCGTAAGACGTAGGTAAATGCTAGCAGCATATGCTTTCTCGGATGCGTCCGAAAACCCATGAATTTGGACAGCATATGTATTTGGCAAAACATAACGTGGAATTTTTAATTGCGATAAGAGTGGTAACTCATTGATAAAGGTCGACCACGCGTTTGCTATATTCACGGGCAGTGGGTCGTCCCAGCCCACTTTTGATAACCATAATAATTGTATTAGATGTTTGGCATATAAAGTGACAGGAGCGAGCCAACCCATGGGATCATAAATTTTCGCTATTTGAGAGAGAATCGCACGTTTTGTTATTTTATCGGTTCCTACTTGAACAGAAAATGAAAAGACGTCAAGCTTTGGGTTCCACTGCAGACCGAGGACTTTTATTTGCATATCATTTTCCATGGAAGCGAAGGATATGTTGTCCTGCCGCTCACCGTGAAGACTTGGTGTCTGAACTGCCGCGAGTATCGCGGGCGAGTTGCTGCACCACTTTCGCAGTTCGAATCCCGCTGATTGACAAATACCAATTAATTGTTGTTGTAAAACTAAAGCACGTGACTCGTCACTTTCTCCCGTGACTACGTCATCAACAAACACTTGGTCCCTCAGGACCTCAGAGGCTAACGGGAACCGCGTCTGCTCATCGACAGCTAGTTGTCTTATCGTGCGTAATGCTAAATACGGTGAAGAACTAACGCCGAAAGTAACTGTTCGGAGTCGATAGTCGCGTACGGGTTCATTTAATGATGACCGCCATAGGATTCGTTGAAAATCGCGATCCGACTCGCGTATTAAAATGTTTCGGTACATTTGTTTTATATCTGCCGTGAAAGCAATAGAATTTAATCTAAATTTTAGTAAAACATCGACTATGTCTAAATGCAATTTAGGACCGACTAACAAGATGTCATTCAAAGACTTTCCATTGGAAGTTTTGCAACCTGCATCAAAAACAACGCGCGTTCGCGTAGTAGTACTCGATTCTTTGACCACGCAGTGGTGCGGTATGTAATACGAATTGTCCGGGACCAGGGATGGAGTGTTAACTAACTCCATGTGCTCAAGATCATCGTATTCTTTTAAACACGTGTGATAGTCCATTTTTAAGAAAGGGTTACGTTCTAAACGATATTCTAATTTATTTAATCTAGCTAAAGCTATATTCCGGGATTCACCTAAGGACGGGGAATCCGGTCTAAGCGGAAGGGGGACTATGTATCGTCCGGTTTTGTCACGAGTATGTGAGCTAACAAATAACGATTCGCACAAAGTTTCATCTGGAGTGAACTCTTTCCTTTCAGGCAACGACTCCAGTTCCCAAAATTTTGTTAGTTCAGTGTCATCGTAGGATGAGCTAAAACTTGAATGATAAACCTGTATTCCTGTAGTAACAGGGGAAGAACTGTGATTGAAAGAAAGACTACCTAACAATAGATAACCGAAGATGCTATTTATAGCTATCGGCGAACCAGGTGGTCCCGTAATCACATTGCCTAATAATATTTGGGACAGTATGTCCGCACCTAAAAGCATTTCCACTGGTTGTGGAGTATGAAAATTGGGATCAGCTAATGTAATATTCTGTATATGAGGCCATTCCGTGAAAGGTAAAGAAACACTTGGCATATTTTGTAAAACAATCTTTGGTAAAATAAATGCTTCAACCGGGATCGAAGGCTGATCCCCATTACGAGGGGTAACGCAAAACGTTACGAAGCCATTCGGGTATACAGGCTTACTATCACCCACGCCGAACACCGGAACGTTAGTATATTTACGTGCTAAATTTAAACGCTGCGCGCAAGCCTCTGTGATAAATGTCGCCTGACTACCACTATCTACAATACATCGAACGATGTGTTTAATACGCGGAGCCACACATACATGGATGAGCGCTGTGGCTAACAAAACTGTACCCCGAACACACGATGCAGTAAACTGTGTGTGATTCACCGCGGTCATGACGTGTTGAGCGGCTACGTCAGATTGAGATGAATCGTTGCGCGAGAGAGATGCAGAACTACTTTCTGTCAAACCACTATTTAATGTAACCGACAAACGATGAGAATCAAAATGAAGCAAAGTGTGATGTCTTTTTTGACACGAGCTACACACAAAATTGGACTTGCATTGTTTCACATCATGACCGACATTTAAACAATTAAAACAAACGTTTTTATTTTGAATGAAAGAATATCTATCACGCGGAGATAAATTTAGAAATTTGCTGCATTTATTTAACGTATGCTGAGCCTCACAACATAAACACAGACTATTCTTCGTGTTTTTATTTTTTAAGGGAACGTCATGAATGACGCTAGCGGCAAATGAACGTCGCGTACCTAAGGTGGCTTCGCTTGACTTAGAAACAACACGCGATGCATTTTGCGGTAATGTTCGAGAACTACCCCCATGTGCGACCATTTTATCATTTGTATTTAAACTAACTGAATTTGAGTTTGAAAAGTGGCATGCAGATAGCTCACGTTCTAAGAAGTTTATTAACGTGTCAATGTCTGGAATATCGCATGGTTTTATTAGAGATAACTCGAACCTCTTACGTATTGAGGGTGGTATTTTACGCAGTAGGATGTTCAATAATAAAAAACTCCATTGTTTCGTGGGCAATGGCATAACTTCCAACGCTTTTATATTTTCTTGATATACGTTCAGTAAATTACGCAAAGTAAGAATGTTTCTTTCGGAACAAGGTTCGATATCGAGTATATTGTCGATATGTTTCACTGCGATCACCCGTTTATTATCATACCGTGAAATTAAAATGTTCAAAGCCACAAAGTAATTGTCCTCTGTTATCGGTAGTGACTTTATTAAATTATATGGCTCATTTTTTAAAGTTAAAAGTAAGTAACGGAACTTCTCCGTGTTGGTGAAGGCATCACTGTCGTGCACTAACGAACGAAATAAATCATAAAACGGGGGCCACTCGGTAGGTTCCCCGTTGAAACACGGCATAGGCAAAGTGGGTAGTTTGGTTGCGCAACCACCGCTATGAGCATTGAACGAAGAATTTAAAATACTCATTCGTCTACTCTCTTCATCCGATTTTTTCAAACTATTCAAATGAGCAATTATGGCGTAGTAACAATCATTAAAATCACCACGAATTTTAAGCTGTTCATCTTTATCGAAACATTTTGATTTTATTAGAACCTTTTCAATTTTCGATTGTAATTTTGAGAACTTTCTGTGTTGAGAAGTTAGGTCTACAACACGAGATCTAAATTGCTGTTCATTAATTTGAGCAACTTGTAGTGTACGTTTGATATCGTCAAGAATTATTTCGCGTTCAAACAAATCTTGTTCGATATCCGCCATGATGGCTACGGAGCAGCGCGAGTTAATGGCGGTTATCGTGAATTTTATTTTATTACAAATTAAAAATGAATACTAACTCAAGACAACACAAGGTCACGCTAAGCAATTCGGTTCGAATGGACCAAAAAATATGTACAGTAAGGAACGAAATAAGTCTGAAGACTTACCGGTTCGCCTTCCTTCCACTGCCTCGCGCTCCCTGGGCTCAGCGTCGTTTCCGGAGGTGGAACCGTCTGTCCCTTGACTGGTACACGATGAACAATTGTCGTTGGTTCTAATGGTTACGCGTGACTTGCGTTGGGTAATTTTTGTTGTTTGTAATAAAAGAATGTCTGCCGCGGAACGCGTGTGCTAAGTTACTATACGACGGCGACCTCTGCCCGTAGGCTTGGAGGGGTTGCTCAGCAAGCTTCTGGTTGGCTAGTCGGCCGTCTACAGGTGAGATCGAACCTTACTGTACCTAGGTTAAGATTTGTGTTGTCTTGAAGATGTATTGCCTAATACTCGATATTAATAAAAATATAGAAACACGAAAATCTGTTTCAGTACGAAACACCAGTCGTTTTGATAAAAAGCTTAATAATTCAAATGCCAAGGTAGGTGCACCTAGAGCATCTTTGGCTTCAACCGCAACTGCGGCTACTAAAAATCTTCAGAACGAACAAAACTCAAATGAAACTTTAAATAAAATAAAAAAATGTTATTATTGCGGGAAGCCTCATTCAATATATCGGTGCTTCGAATATAGTGATCTCACTCCTGAACAACGGCTCCAAAAAATAAAACAGTTGAAGCTATGTGAAAATTGTTTGCGTGATGATCATATATTAAAGAGTTGTCCATCTAGGGTACGTTGTACAGTTTGCAAAAACATGCACCATCACACACTTCACATCGATGCTGGCGCTGGTGCCAATTCCGGAAATAATGCCAGCTCGGTGGCTCTTACCGTTTCTACAACTTCGACGGTCTTGCTCGGAACCGCAATTATACACGTCGCAGATTGTTGGGGCATTTATCAACCAGTACGTGCTATAATTGATAGTGGTGCCATGACGGGCTACATAACTCAAGACTGTGCATTAAGGTTAGGACTAGGGCGGAGAAAGTGTGATTTCGATTCCATTGGTCTAGGTGCCAAGCCTATTGCAGATCTGGGGCTAACTACCTGTACTGTAAAACCGCGTCAGTGCAACAGCCCCATATTAACTACTGATGCAGTCATAGTTACGAAAATAGCCGGAAATCTACCAACTATGTCTATCTCAGATGATGTGATCCATAAATTTCAAAATCTTCCACTTGCTGATCCAACTTTTGGTACACCGGGTCCCATCGACATGTTACTGGCCGGAGATCTGTTTCCTCAAATTTATGATGGAGAAAAGATCATGCCACAAGATAGGAATATGCCGGTGGCATTGCATTCCATTTTCGGCTACGTTATTACAGGTCAAGTCATGATTTCGGGTCAAAGAACTTTGGATGTAAAGAGTCGTCAAATCGAAGGTAATGATATTACAACATTTACTGCCCTTTCTATTTCATTAGAGCAAATAATGCAGTCCTTCTGGGAGATTGAAAGTATTCCATTCGACAAACCACAACATCCAGATGACATATTGGCGGAGACGTTGTTTGATCGCGACCATAGACGTGATAATGCCGGTAGATATGTCGTAAAATACCCTTTGAAATTGTTTCACGAACTTGGTGATTCGCAGGGAGCAGCAGAACGTAGATTTGTTAACTTAGAGAGGAAGCTCGAACGTGATCTGAATTTAAAATCAGTCTACCACCAATTTATGCGCGAGTACGAAGATCTTGGGCATATGACCCACCTAGGCGAGGTACAAAACGTGGATTCAAAATATATCATCCCGCATTTTTGTATTTTGCGACCTTCTAGTTCAACCACTAAATTACGAGTCGTGTTTGACGCTTCATGCAAAACAACAAATGGGAAGTCGCTCAATTCTGTTGTCCTTGCGGGACCAAAACTCCAAGCTGACTTAAACCAATTACTTCTTAACTTTAGGCTTCGAGCTATATGTTTATCTGGAGATATATGTAAAATGTACAGACAGATCTTAATCGACGAAAGTCAACGGCCTTATCAACATATTTTGTGGCGGTACTCTGCAGACGAATCAATACAGGTGTATGAACTCAATACTGTAACCTACGGAGTAGCAAGCAGTCCATTCCTTGCTATTAAAGTTCTCCAAACCCTAGCAGCAGACGAAGCAGAAAAGTATCCCAATGCTGCTAAGGTTTTAAAAACTGCCTTCTTTATGGATGATTTTCTATGGTCTGTTGATACGTACGAAGAAGCAGTAGCATTACAAGTAGAATTAAAGGCGCTACTGGAGGAGGGGGGATTCGTGTTGCGTAAGTGGTCAAGCAATTGCGTACGGGTCCTTGAACATGTGCCTGACAGTCATCGTGAAACGCCTATTGCATTCAATGATGACACTACCATGTCAATCAAAATTTTGGGATTGCAGTGGTTGCCGAACACAGATACTTTTTCGTTTGCTACAACACCGTCAAACCCGGTAGTAACCAAGCGAACAGTCTTGTCCCAAATCGGTCGTCTATTTGATCCACTCGGATTCGTAGCTCCGTGTGTGTTTTATGCGAAATGCATTATGCAGAAACTTTGGGCTGCAAATATCGATTGGGATGACAAATTACCTACAGAATTGGAAACTGAATGGCAATCTTATATCAAAGAACTGCCTTTGTTAACAAACATAAAACATGATCGTCACGTTGCAATACTACAACATACTTATTGTCAAATTGTAGGTTTTTGTGATGCATCAGCGCTCGGGTACGCATCAGTTATTTATTTGCGCACTCTCAATGGTACTGGCGATATTAAAACTAGTCTCCTACTAGCCAAATCTAAAGTCGCGCCTCTTAAAACAGTCTCAATACCTCGTCTTGAGCTAATGGGTGCACATCTGTTGGCAAGGTCAGTGAAGTATGTCAAGTCGTTAATTGGGTTTCGGCTTCACGTCGATGAGACTATGTTGTTTACTGACTCATAGGTAGTATTAGCGTGGCTGAACACACCACCGCACATCTTAAAAACGTTTGTGGCGACTCGAGTATCTAAGATACTCGACAGTGTCCCTAACGATTGTTGGGGTCATGTCAATGGGGTAAATAATCCTGCTGACATATGTTCTAGAGGCGCCTTACCATCAAGACTCTTGGCTACGCCCGAGTGGTTTAATGGTCCATATTGGCTTAATCACTCACAGTCTGAGTGGCCAATCAAGCCTATAACCGAGTTTAAAGATGAAAATCCACCTGAATTAAAAGCTTTAAATACTGTACTTGTCTCAACAGAAATCATAGAAGCATATTCACTGTTGGACCTCACTAACAGATACTCTAGTTTTGGTAAGCTTGTGAGTATAATCGCGCGGCTTTACTTGTTTATCCACAACTGTCGAGTCTCTCAATCAGAACGTAGATCGCTGTCTGTGGATGATAGCAGAAAGGCTCACGACATTCTTATTAAAATCGTTCAAATGTATTTCTTTGCGGAAGATATTATGAACTTACAAAAAGGTCAGAGATGTTCTCCGAGTTTGCGGAAACTCAATCCCTTCATTGATTCAGACGGTTTCCTCAGGGTGGGGGGTAGATTGTCTAATTCCAGCCTTTCCCCTGATAAGAAACATCCTTTACTTTTACCCAAAAAGTCAAATTTTACAAACATTTTAATAGACTATCATCATAAGCTTTATTTACATGCTGGTCCTCGCACTTTGCAAGGAATTATTTCTCAAAAATATTGGATCATATCTGCTAGAAGCGCGATTCGTTCTCGTACCTTGAAATGCATTGCATGCTTTAAAGCTTCTCCCACTCATCTGCAGCCTATGATGGGGGAGTTGCCAAAATTCCGCACTCAAGACATTCACGCGTTTCACACAATCGGTATTGATATCGGCGGTCCCTTCCTAACAAAAGAATCCAAAAGGAGAAATGCACGCAGCACTAAATCTTATTTATGTGTATTTGTTTGTTGTGCCACTCGAGCGGTACATTTAGAGGTCCTGTCTTCGCTTAACATGGAGTGTTCTCTTGCTACTCTAGACAGATTTACGGCAAGAAGAGGTCTATGTCACATGATTATTTCGGATAATGCTACCAATTTTGTGTCTGCTGGGAAACATTTGGCAGATGTTACGCGTTTTTTCGAATCACACTTAGAAAGCTTATCAGGAGAACTTGTAGCGCGTAATATTCGTTGGAGCCACAATCCTCCGAGTGGTAGTCATTTCGGTGGTCTTTATGAATCTGCAATAAAATCTGCTAAATTACATTTGAAACGGACTGTGGGAAACAAATCATTATCATTCGAAGAGCTCGGAACACTTTTTGCTCGAGTTGAAGCAGTTCTTAATTCGAGACTGCTATGTCCACTGTCTAACGATCCAATGGAGTTCGAAGTGCTAACGCCAGCACATTTCCTGATCGGGCGTGAATTGTTGACTGTACCGGCATTCGATATCAGTGAGCAACGACTTTTACCTCGCGAGCGGTGGCAAATTGTACAACAATTTTCACAACTTTTTTGGAAACGGTGGCGCCAAGATTACCTTCACACACTTCAACAACGACAAAAGTGGTTCAACAGCTGTCGAAATTTAGTAATCGGAGATTTAGTTTTAATTAAATCACATGCACCACCTTTACAGTGGGATCTAGCGCGAGTCACTGAACTTAAGCCTGGTGCGGATGGTATCGTGCGAGTTGTTAAAGTTCGTACAAAAAATAATGAAATGACACGTCCTGTCGTTAAGCTTTGTCCGCTCCCAATAGCGACGGACACAGAGTAAGTCGTATGATACAGAAAACATAATAAGATTACATAAAGGTAGATCTTTGTGTGATCTCCCTTTTAGTTATAAGTCAAGTTTATTGTTTAAATACTTAGATTTAAGTACTTAAAATAATTTTAATAAATACAGTCCACTGTGAAACTGAATCAACAAAACATTGTTATTGGTATCGTAATGGGAAATCCGGGCGGATTTCGGTGGGGGGAATGTTCGATTTTGGGGTTTACATTTTGAAATCTCCCGCCAACTTACCCGGTACCCGCGCAATCAAAACTGAGCGCGACACTAGCGCTACGTGTTGCCGCAGTTTGTGCAACATTTGAAAAAGGAGTCGTGAAATCTTTGAGCAGTTGGCGGTAAGTCCGTAATTCTTTAAATCTTTAAAATATCATAAAACTGAGCTATCGTACACCAGTTATTCCCAACAATAATGGTGGTTTATTAACTGTTTAATATCTGTGAAAGAGCACAAATGTGGGAAAATGAAACAAAGCCGCTGTAAGTAACTTCTCGGTTTCCTCCACTGAAGTAGGAAACCTATGGAAATGAAACGTCAACAAAAAATTCGTGCCACTGTGACGTCATCTGACCACAAAACATGGCGGTTTTAGTGCTGTACAAAAGATTTCAATGTTATCAGGTTTTATCACTGAAGTAGGAAACCTATGGAAATGAAACGTCAACAAAAAATTCGTGCCACTGTGACGTCATCTGGCCACAAAACATGGCGGTTTTAGTGCTGCCCAGAAGATTTTAATGTTAGTAGGTTTTATCGATAAACGTTCTTGGCTTATTTTATTTTAAATATTGTTGAGTATGAATGTATTTGTAGAATTTATACTTTAATAGGAATTAAGTATATTGTTATGTGCAAAGATGATGTGATTTAGATATTATGTGAAATCTAAGACGAGTTCGTGCTTCAAATTTTCCAAGTAAACGATATGACGATTTTTTAAATTTGCTACACTGATTTTATAAAGTTGTCGTTTGCCGCAAAACATAAAGATATGGCATAGTACAGTGCCATCAGCCCATTTCTAGCATGCTGAATGTTATCGTATTTTGAGTACGTGTTTTTCTTAGACTATTACAATCTATTTTAATTGTTTTGCTGACTCTAAAGTCCGTAACAGACTACCGCAGTGCACCTCAAGGAAGGTGCACCGCACCATTTGAATCACTCTCACTTGAGAGTGATTCAAATTTTAAACTTATCAAGGGACCGCCTGATAAAAAAAAAACACCTACAGAACATTTATTCGTTAATGAAATTACAAACGTCATTCCTTGTGACTTCCTCTCTAAAATCACTTAATTAATAAATATTTAACGAATTTACAATAGTGTTTTACTCACTGCGGAAGAAAACTATTTTATTTAAATAGTTCCGAAGAGATTTTGTCGGTAGCCTTTTTCCCGAAATATCTAAACAGAATGTTTATATATGTTTTGATGACATATTTTAAAGAGGTATTTATGATTAGTGTCATGATGAATAGATTCCGACCGAAAAATGGTGTCCGATATTTCGGAAATATATTATTAAGTGTATAATCTATGTTTCGGATGAGGGCTCCATAATGAATTTAAATATATATAGATAATAGTTTTGGGGCATCGACCTTCTTGAGATCCTATAAAATATGTTTTAATTATTATTTTTGTACGTTTTAAGCATGATAAAATTAGAAATTTTATATAAGCAATCATATTAAATCGATATCAAAGTCAATAAATAATGTACAACCCAAAACAGACGGCCGAACTGACGTGACAATGACATTTGGCGCGCTAAACATGGCGGATTTTCGGCCTCATTAGACGGAGACGGAGACATTTACGTATATTCATATTTCATTTTATGTATGCACTGAAATACTGTTATATTGTTTTCTTGCGAGTTAAAGTGCTGAGTAAGAACGAGATAGATATATGTTTATGTGTGTGCCTTCAAAATGGGTGCTATTTATATAAGCAATTGTACGTATAGAACAATATGTCGTGTCCCTACTATATAGGTCTATGGGTTTTATCGATAAACGTTCTTGGCTCATTTTATTTTAAATATTGTTGAGTATTAATTATTTGTAGCATTTATACTTTAATGGGAAGTAAGTAGGTATATTGTTATGTGCTAAGATGATATGATTTAGATGTGTGAAATCTAAGACAAGTTCGTCCTTCGAATTTGCCAAGTAAACGATATGATGATTTTTAATAGTTGCTACACTGATTTTATAAAGTTGTCGTTTGTCGCAAAACATAAAGATATGGCGTAGTACAGTGCCATTTGCCCATTTCTAGCATGCTAAATGTTATCGTATTTTGAGTACGTGTTTTTCTTAGACTATTACAATCTATTTTAATTGTTTTGCTGACTATAAAGTCCGTAACACACTACCGCAGCGCACCTCAAGGAAGGTAAACCGCACCATTTGAATCACTTTCACTTGAGAGTGATTCAAATTGTAAACTTATCAAGGGACCGCGTGAAAAAAAAAAACCTACATCACATTTATTCATTAATTACAAACGTCATTCCTTGTGACTTCCTCTCTAAAATCACTTAATTATTAAATATTTAACGAATTTATAGTAGTGTTTTACTCACTGCGGAATAAAACTATTTTATTTAAATAGTTCCTGTTCACGACGTTCATGGCGAGAGAGGGGACGGGGTAAGGCAGCGGGAGGAGGATGCGCCCGCGGCCTGAGATCAGTGTTGTTTTTTTTTTATGGTTGAAAGATTACTGGTGGCCCGGAGGCCTTTCCAGTTTCACCAGGACACGTGGGCGAGCAAAGGCTCAGCCAGGAGGGGTGGGATTTGCTAACAGCTACCCGAGCGCCTCCGAAGGAGACCTAACAGCTCAAGAGTAGCTGCTTCGCGAATGAATCTACTACCGGATCGGAATCGCGACCCGCTGAGAAGATCCGGCGAGAACTCAGCGAGCTGATTCATGGGTTAGGTTGCACGGCGAACTCTTTGTCGAGTTCGACGAGTACGGTTACCGAGGTCCCTAAGCCTGCTCCTAGTGTTAGAGCTGAAGACGTCTAATGCAAAGGTTATTGGATCTGATGGATCCGTAAGGACGTGTCTAGGGCGTCGACGGTGACTGGCTCCTGCTTGATCAGGATTCGGGGAGTAGTCAGCGGCGACTACGATAAGGCGATTATCATGACGCATAGCCTTATCGAAGTACCGTTCCGACACTGACTTCATGTATTTCTGGATAGATTCGAGGCCCAGGTCGTCGTGTAGGTCAACGTTCCTCACGAACCACGGAGCTCCGACGGCTAACCTGCAAAAGCGGGATTGTAAAGATTGAAGGGTGTCTATGTGTGTGCGGGCCGCGTGAGCGAACACCACACTCGCGTAAGTCATGACGGGCCTAATGCAAGTTTTGTAAAGTGTCACCTTGTTCCGAAGGGACATTTTACTCCGCTTACAGATCATGGGGTAGAGTCTACCGAGAATAAACGCGGCACGGTCACGGACTGATTTTATATGCGGGCGGAATGTCATCGATGCATCCAGGGTAACGCCCAGGTACTTGACCTTCCTGGCCCAGGGTATGGGTTGTCTAAAGAGAGTAATCGGGGGTGTGAGATTCCTAGTCCTAATCCGGGAGGAAATCCGTGTGGAGCTTCCCCTCTGAAATAGCACCGCAGTACTTTTCGCTGGGTTGATGTCTATGCGCCATTTTCGGAACCACTGTCCTAGGGCTAGGGCTGCGCTCTGAAGCTTCTTCGCGATTAGGGACTTGTTTCTACTGGAATAGTAAACAGTCGTGTCGTCGGCGAATAAAGCTAAATGGGTCGGCGGCGACCGGGGAATATCGTTAACGAATAAGCTAAATAGGAGGGGTGAGAGGACAGAGCCTTGCGGGACTCCAGCTGTGAGAGATCGTGGGGAGGAGCGGGTTCCCTCGACTCGATATCGAAAAGAGCGGTTCAACAAGAAGTCCCGTATGATGAGCACGAGACTATCCGGCACGCCCATGTTGAATAGTTTGAAAATCAAACCATTGTGCCAGACTTTGTCGAACGCTTTTGCGACGTCGAAGAAGAGAGCTCCCGTGTATAACGGTTTTGGTCGATTAAGCCCCACAAGAATGTGCTCCGTGAGGCGGTGCACCTGTTGAACGCATGAGTGATTTGTACGGAATCCGAATTGTTCATCGATGAGAATGCCCTTGGATGAGACGAAGTCTCTGAGGCGTTTATAGAGCAGACGCTCATACAGTTTGCCTAGAGACATGAGGAGGCTAATCGGGCGGTAGCTCGTCGGATGATTTTTTGGTTTACCGGGTTTATGTATGCCGATAACGTCTGCTTCTTTCCACACCGCGGGAAAGATACAGTTCGCCATAGCGGCATTGAAAATAGATGCCAACATCACGATGAGTTGGACGGGTAGAAGTTTAATAACGCGGTTGGATATACCGTCGGAACCGGGAGCCTTGCGAGGACGTAGGTCTTTGATCAAGTCTTTAACTTCCATCGGGGTGACGGGTGGTAACGCATCCGAGGGTGGCAAGGAGACTCTGCGTTCTACCTCACTGTCTACTAATTCTACATGAACAGGGTCCACGGATTGAGTGCTGGGCGTGCACTGGGTTTGCAATGTATCGGCCAGCAGCTCTGCTTTTTCGTCATCATCGAACGCCGCGAGTCGGCCTGAGGGGCCTACGAGGGGGGGTATAGTTACTACCGTATCCGATTTGAGAGTACGAGCTAAGCGGTAGTAAGACCTTTGGGAGGGCGCGAGTCCTTCTAAGAAATCAGACCATCTGGCAACTCGGACTTCGGCGATGCGAGACTTTACGTCGCGTTGTAAGGCACGCATTCGAATACGATTTTCCGCGGTAGGATACCTGTCGTAGGCGCGTATCGAAGCGTTCTTAGCTCTAAGGAGCTCCCTAATATCGTCGGGCAACCCGAAGCGGTAAAGGAAGTCCTCCGCTACAACTTGTTTCGATGACCTATCTAATGTCGAGGTGATGTGTGACGTTAAGATGTCTATGGCTTCAGCGGTATCCTGAGGAGACGGGGTAGAGTCCGAGCTAAACGGGAGCGATGGTGGATCAGATTCAGCCAGGCTAATGCCCAGTGTGTGCCAATCCACCACAGTCCTCGCGACAGGAACGGAATCGGGAGCGCGACCGAGCTTCATAACGACGGGACGGTGGTCTGAATCTAACTCTGAAACGACTTCGATCGAGTGTAGGCGCAGAGTTACGTTTTTTAATAACGCTATGTCGAGTATATCCGGGCGATGTGCGATATTTAGCGGGTAGTGAGTCGGGGTTAGCGGAGCGACGATATCGAAGGCGAGATCATCGACTAACGCGTCAAGCCGTCTGCCATTCGGGGTTGTGGTGTGTGAGTTCCACCTGATGTGTTTACAATTTAGGTCGCCCGCCAGAATGACAGAGCTCCCCATGCCGAGCAGCGCCTCGATATCACTGCTTAGAACGATCTTATCCGGTGGAAGATAAACGGACGCGATAACGATCGGCGCGTGTCCCGTCAGTAAGATTCGGCACACTGATGCTTCAATATTAGCGAGCGCGGGAGGATCGAGCGGGACGCAATGCAGGGCTCTTCTATAGTAAATGACGGTACCACCACCACGAGCAGAGAGCCTGTCGTTTCTGACCATGTTATATCAGTGTTGCCAAATGTACGGCAACTGCCGTTTCGTACGGCAATCACGCTTCTAAAAGACAAATTGTACGGCATACAGCAGAGTGGTCATTGCCGTATTCTAAAATACGGCATCAAGAGCATAAAGTTAAAAAACAATTAATGTATGTGAATACTTTTTGTGTAAACATGAACACATCCAACTATTGTAATAGACAATGTTTTATATTTATTTTGGTACGGGGAATTCCCTACAACTTATAACCTCTGCTTTTCGAGTCCTCTCCTCACTCTTCAGTCGCCTCGCCGCCTCGCTCTTGTTTCATTGTTTGTACTAGCAAGTGTAGCTTCATTTTTACTTTTGAAAAAGTGCAGTGTAGTGATACGTGAGATAGTGTATAAAATATGTATAAAAAAGAATCTTCAATGCAGTAAACCTAATCAAAACAAAACAAAGAAACCGCCTCTTAACATCTACCATAAATGGAACATTATTAGCAAAACAGTGAATTGTCAGAAAACATTCAAACTGTACGAGTTTTAAGCCAACCCCGAAATGCTCAATAAAATGAAAAAACTATCAAATTACGAAAAAAATAAGATTATTGAAACTGAACTTACTTTAAGCAATAATACAGATTTTATGGGAAGAGAGGAGCGAAAAATATTTATTATTTTAATTTCTAGTCTAGAAATAAATAATAAAATACTTTGAATTACTTTGCACGGCAATTTTTGTTTAAATACGGTAGATTTTTTTCTCCAGTACGGCAACCCAATGTTTGCCCAGCGGCAATACTGCCTGAGATTCGTATTCGTCGACCAGCAGCGTGATACGCGTCAACATTTGTTAAATAATGTATTTTAAAAGTAATTAAATAAACAATCAAAATTCTGTCATGCATGGTTTCTTCTTCACCATCGTCATGAACAGAAAATGGTGACCCCGACGTGATCGTAAATTGAAGACGAAACTTTCTGATCGGACGTGATGTCGGACGTGAAGGTGAAAAGAAAAATAGCCCATTAATGTTGGTTGTTGGATTGCTCGTACCTGACGACTGCACAGCTGTTGGATCGTCATATCTACTGCTGCATTGAGCTCGTTCAAGGAAGTAACCAATTTTCAATTATATTTTCATTAAATATGTGAATTTTGCCTCATTTTGTCGCAGAACGCTTGCTTGCGTAATTCAAATATACCCACATTGTTTTTGTTTGTCGACGCAATATGCGATCGTAATCAATACGTAATTAATTTGATTTACTAATAATTTAATGTAATAATTTGCTATTTTAATGATGTATTTTTGCATAATTTTCGTAAGTTTTTCTTGATGCTTTGCTGATTGCTACTTGGGAATGAAATTGTATCTACCCGCACACACGCAAACATTTTTTGCTACGAATTTTCGCACTATGTGTCTGTCGGGGGAGATACAGATGGAACGTTTTTAAAAAGTGTGACGTCAGCATTGCTGACGTCACGGTTATTGCTTTGTTGACGATAACTCATGTTTGGGTTTCCGAAACAAAACTTCACGAGAACTTCACAAGAACTTCGTATATTGCACGAGAAGCATAACAACGTTACAGAGATATCCGTACAGTACAACGGCTCGGACACGAATCAATCAGTGCTAGACAGCACGGCCGTATTTATGGGGCTTCGTACCCGTGAGCGTGTTGACACGTTTTAAACACGTGAGCGTGTTTACACGTTTTTCAAACACGTGAGCGGGTTTACACGTTTTTCAAACACGTTTTAAAGTATTGAAATTACAATAAAAGGAACTGTTTAACATTAATTTCTTATCACAGAGTAATTAGTTGATGATCAGTAGGTAAATAGTCATATTTGCGCCGACACGGCCATACTGACAGGCGGTGCGCGCTCTGCACCAGCCGCCCATGTATGGTGTATCACCAGAGAGTTCTTGGAGTCCATCTGAAACAATGGAATGTCTGTTTCTGAGATTGGTATCTGTGTACCTTTTTATGTTACTTTGAAAGTAACTTATTTTGTGTAGTTTTATATTGTGACGTACACTGTGGTACTATGTAGTGGACGTACACTGTGGTACTATGTAGTGGACGTACACTGTGGTACTATGTAGTGGACGTACACTGTGGTACTTATGTAGTGGACGTACACTGTGGTACTTATGTAGTGGACGTACACTGTGGTACTTATGTAGTGGACGTACACTGTGGTACTTATGTAGTGGACGTACACTGTGGTACTTATGTAGTGGACGTACACTGTGGTACTTATGTAGTGGACGTACACTGTGGTACTTATGTAGTGGACGTACACTGTGGTACTTATGCAGTGGGCTTACACTGTGGTACTTATGTAGTGGGCGTACACTGTGGTACTTATGTAGTACAGAATAAAGATTGAGAAGCTTTATACAAAATTGTTATAAGTATAGGAATGCTGTACATGGGAGGTGAGCGATGATATTGAAGTGCTTGTAATGCTCCACGCTTACTCGCACGATTTATGTACTCGTAGATATATCGATACAAATGCTCCACGCATAATTGCACGATTTGATTTCTCGTAGATAGGATTGATGCTGTGGCGCTGAGCGGTCTCGAACGCCGTGGTCCACAGGGGCTCTAATGGAAGTGGGAACTAGGACGATGCTGGGGCCTAGGCCTAAGTCGGTCAAAGTTAGTCAGTCATAGTCAATCATTTTGACCGTGGTCCCCAGAGGCTCTGAAAAGTAATGTTTTTTTTTTTTTTTTTTTTTTTTTTTTTTTCTTTCTTGCCTTTTGTTTAGGCTTATGAGGGTTTGATGCTGTGGTGCTGAGCGGTCTCGTACGCCGTGGTCCACAGGGGCTCTAAAGGATTGTGAAGGTCGATGCTGTGGCCTGGGCCTTATATTTATGACCGTGGTCCACAGAGGCTCTGAAAATAAATAGCGTAATGAAGAGCTCACATGGGAATGATGCTGTGGTGCTGAGCGGTCTCGTACGCCGTGGTCCACAGGGGCTCTAAAGGATGTAGGTAGGACGATGCTGTGGCCTAGGCCTTATGTATTATGACCGTGGTCCACAGGGGCTCTGAAATTGGTTCAAGGAAGGAAAATAGGATAGGGGTAATGTACAGGCTTACTTTTAATGATGGTCGACCCGTCAACAAAGACAAAGGCCAACGGCTGGATCTTACTGCTGATGTTGATACTGACTTTCTCATAAATTGGTAAACATTTTAAGTAACTATCAGGATAGCAGTAAGAAATATAAATCGACGCGCGACGGGGAAGGTAAAGCGGTAGTTTCCGTCATCACTCGTGTTCGATTGAACTCAGTTTAGTCAATAAAACTTTTTGAATAATAATTATTGAAACTCAACACACACAACTTTCACAATGACAGGGTAAACCGACAGTTTCGTGCCACATACCAACAGACTGACTGACTGCCAGAGACTCATGGACTCTGACGGACGGACCGTCTGATACGGACTGGATGACTGTCTGACACGGAACGCCACGACTCTGTCCACGTACCGCCATTTTATACTGTGGCGTTACGGAGTCTACCCTACATTTTGTGATATTTATCAAAACAGCATTTCATCATTTAAGATAATAGTCAAAATAACGTCTTAATACTACTAAAAGTCGTTAATCACGACACGGCCATTCTGACATGTCACACGTCCCTGTGTGACGCTCCTGCTAGAAAAATAACCTTCTGTAATATCAAACAGGTTTCGTCTCGGCCAATCCTGATTCATTCACGATTGAGGATTCTTTCATTACAAACCATAACGTTAGCTTTCAACAAGATCTTTAACCTGTGTGAGTAGATAATTTAACTACCCAATTATTAGCGACACACTATACAACTGAAAAATTTCATTAATGCTCAATAAGCATTAGAAACCCGAGTCATTACAAAACTAAGTAATGTGAGTAGTATTTCATCAGTATTCAGTACCAATCACAAACTGTCGTTACGATCACCTCCATCTAGTGAGAGTAACTCATGCCACCTATATCAAGTGACGATAACCTTGATACCTCCATCTAGCGACGCAAATAAGTGGGACCTCCATCCGGCACCTAACTTCAACATAAAACACATCGCTCGATTTAGGTGATGTGTTAAATTACCAGTTTTATAAATGACACCGAATACTGTTCTTTACTAATCACACAAAAATAGGACAACAAAAATCCTTATCCTCAGTTAGTTGTATCGTGGTCTTTTGACTCTACATCTTCTAAATCACTAGTTTCAACAAAATCGTATTTAGGGATTGCACTACATTTGGATGAATTAAACACACACACATAGTAAAAGCTTAGAAAATTTTCAAGTATACGGAAATAATTGATCACAATAAACTACTAGAGCAAATTAAAGAGCAGAGGACGATCAGAGCCTTGTACCACCGTCGTTTATTCATTCAACCATTTAATTAAGCATAATTAAATTATCGAAACTTCACATAAGCCTCTATCGCCACGGCTCTCCCGTCGACCAGCAATCGCAATTGCCCTCATGATGCGCATCCACAGTGTGAATCGCCCGTGTGCATCACCCGCTGACTACACACGATGGTATTTACAGACCCTGATCTCCGCCAGAGCCAAACGCGCACCGCGCACCCACGGACTACTTGAGTTGCCTCAAGAGACATTGATTTCTGCCGGGCTACGACTACGTAATAGCTACTAGTACGGTCGGACACAATACGGCCGATAGAGTCTTACTAGAGTTTCCAGCACAACTTAGGCTCACTCATCTTCAATAGGATCATTGTCAACATCAACTTCGACTGGTACATGACCTACTGACATCCTCCTCAACCTATCGTGTGCATATTTGTACGTACGCTTACCGGAAAATTTTAAATTTTCGCCTTTGTTTTATCAAATCGCGCCTTATCATAATCTTTTGTTCTCATACGCTATCTCGCGAATTTCGTCAATATCAATTTCAGTCTACATCGCTACACATCAACGACGGTCTTGCAACCTTACCGATTAAAAGCTCGAGTGGCGATGCTTTCGTTACACGACTCATCGTGCAATTAATAGCTAGCTGAACCTCACCTACAACATCTTGCCACGATCTGGTATCGCTAGTCTACCGCTGTTAACATTGCTTTTAGGACACTCATAACGCGCTCTACCTGTCCATTAGTACGAGGGGAACCGGTTGCTCTCTGGTCTCGTCAAGGTTAATCTCTTGTTTTCAGTATCATTTAAAGTAAAAATCTTTTGGGGGTATGGCACGCGAATTATTAAAAGCTCAAGAGGGCTCACCCTTTTTACACGTTGGATAGAACAATTTAAAAAATATGTGCTTCTAGCACTTCTTGTCAAGAACAATTCCATGAGCTAATTGCGAGCTTGGTCAGCAATAACGCAAGTGTGGGCTTCGAATAAGGACACACTAGATTTAAGTGCTCATTTCGCTGAATGCTCAATCTCACTGAACCGATTAAAACAACTATCGGGTAGTACATGACATTAAAATGGTTAAGCAATAAATCATCGCAAAGGATTTGTTCCGTACAGTTTTGGTCAAAACAACAGACCCTTTATGAGAACCATCGCATAAAATTCCTGAATTATGAAGCTACTACTAATAGATTTCTTGACAAGAGAACATTCGGCACCAGATTCCAAGTAAAAGTAAAACGACTCTCCAGATTTTTCTCATTTACCAAGACACCCGATGTTACGCAGCTACCGGCACGTCGCTCTGCTGCTGCGTTGCTCGCGGCCGTCGATGACATCGCGCCATCAATTTGCCTCGGCGGCAACTCGTGGCAATGTTTTTGCTTAGATGGGTGGGCTATGAACGAGCTCATAGCCCACCTGGTGCTATGTAGTTATTGGACCCACATATATTCACAACGCAAACGCGTCATCCACAACGAGATACAAGTTCCAAGGTCTCAGCATAGCTACAACCGCTGCCCCACCATTCAAACCGAAATACACCACTGCTTCACGGCAGAAATAGGCAGGGTGACGGTACCCGTGCGGTCGATGGCACTATACGGATCACCCGTCTGGTGCCACGTCCTTACCCACTAGAACGTCGCTGCGCTGCGACGGCGGCAGCGCGCGATCGCGGTCAGAGTCATTCAAGGATACCTCACAGTCTCCTACGAGGCGGCGCGCCCTAGCGCAAGTGCAGCCGGAGCGCGGGGGCTCCAAACTCGGCAGTCCGTGCTGGAGGCGTGGTCTCGTCATTTGGCGGACCCGTCGGCCGGCCTCCGTACCGTCGAGGCGATCTGCCCGGTTCTCGCAGACTGGGTGGGCTGCGACCGCAGAAGTCTCACCTCCGGCTACCTGTGCAGACTCACAAGACATCTTACCACCAGCCACCACGAAAATCACAATTTTGCGGGTTCCACCTCTACTACACGATGTTACTCCCACACTGCGGAAGCCAACCGCGAACACTTGTCAAGCACGCACAAGCACACACTTCACCGGAAAAACTGGCATCCGCCTGCGGGACCCGAACACCGCCGCATCGTCAGACACGAACGCACCGGACGTCTTATCTTACAGGTCACGACGACTTCAAATGTGTCAATTTTCTTCCCCACGAAAATTTGCTTGCTTTCTTGTTTACTTGCTTGCTGGAGCCCGAAGTCATCGAACGTTTAGTGTATTGGTATTAAATCTAGCAGATTCTAAAGTTTCAGCGACAATTCACAGTCTCATGTCCTGGTTTATTGACTAGTGGCATGTAACTCTGGCAGTAATCATTGACTTATTAAAAACGATTCGTGTCGGAACTACTCACTCGTCATGACAGATCCATTATTGCGATCGAACATCCACTTGAGACTTGCACTTGCCTTAATTTCTTGCAATAGCTTGGGACGTGTCGTATTTCCGCTAGTAAATGCCATGTGATAAAGTTTCTTCGTGGATCAGATCTTCCATCGAGGTAGCAGACGTTATTACACGACTTGCGTATGCTGCATTCACGCTTTTGTGGCTTACCATTGCTTAAATTGATAAGCGTTGCATCAAGAATTTTGCATAACGAGCGAGAAATAAGTCGCAAATGCCTCCATGTGACACCTACGTGTGAAGATACCGTTACTGGTATTCTGATCTGCATCATGTTTTTCCGCTGTACTTCGAACATGTTCAAACACGTCACGCCAGTGAGAGTAGAGTCCTGATCCTTCACTTCTGATGTCGTGGGAGATACAGATGGAACGTTTTTAAAAAGTGTGACGTCAGCATTGCTGACGTCACGGTTATTGCTTTGTTGACGATAACTCATGTTTGGGTTTCCGAAACAAAACTTCACGAGAACTTCACAAGAACTTCGTATATTGCACGAGAAGCATAACAACGTTACAGAGATATCCGTACAGTACAACGGCTCGGACACGAATCAATCAGTGCTAGACAGCACGGCCGTATTTATGGGGCTTCGTACCCGTGAGCGTGTTGACACGTTTTAAACACGTGAGCGTGTTTACACGTTTTTCAAACACGTGAGCGGGTTTACACGTTTTTCAAACACGTTTTAAAGTATTGAAATTACAATAAAAGGAACTGTTTAACATTAATTTCTTATCACAGAGTAATTAGTTGATGATCAGTAGGTAAATAGTCATATTTGCGCCGACATGTCATTACTGTTATTTTTTGTTAAATATTATTTCGTATGCTAATTGTTGGAAAAAGTTACGGTTCTTTATTCAATAGCTTTTTTGCACTACTTGTCCTTAGAGTGTGATTTATGTATAAAATATATAGGTTCATGAAAAGTGATTGTATACACAGCTATTTTATTAGTTTTTTGCCGACTATTCCAGCTATCCGAGCCGCCAAGGAAGCCCCTGGATCCCAACCAAAGCAACTGCGCGTATATTAATCGAAGTGGAACAAAGAGAGCGTAAGACGGGATCAGTGACGGATTGGACTAAGCGACTTGGCTGCCGCTGTTGAACACTTACAGCGGACTTTATGGTTTGGTTTCTTAATTAAACAGTTATTAACTTCGTTTCTGGTAATTGTTTTGATTTATTATTCGCCCATTTTTAAATTATGGCGGAATTCAAATCATTAATTCAGGAACGTGGTACGATTAAGGGAAGAGTAACTGCCTTTCAAAAGTATATGAAAATTATAGAAATAATTGATTCCAAAGCTATGCCTAAGGTTCAGCTTAATGAGCTTCAATTTAAACTAGAAAGATTTAAAAATTTATTGAACGTTTTTGATGAAGTTCAACGAAAAATTGAATTATTGAGCGAGGATACTCTAGAACAAGAAAGGCAATTACAAGAAAGGGAAACAATGGAAAATAATTTTTGTTCCTTAATCGTACAAAATATTATTGAGAGCTGTGTGGATGCTCAAAAACCGAATGATACTAATCGTAATGATGGGTCTTTAAATTCATTTAAATCCACTGAATCTGTAGTGTGCAGCTCACCTAACCTTATATTTGTAACTGCACACACTAAATTATAACAGTATTACATGAATTGTCGACTTGAACAGTTCTCTTTTATTTCACCTACAACACTCCAATACATGGCGACCCTTAGCCAGCAGTTAAAATTTTACAACATACATAAATTACGAGAGTAGCTGAATAAATTATGAACAAATACAATTATGAAGAATAGAAGTTTGTGAAGACGAAAAGAGGAAAGAAGATTTTCAAATTACAGAAGATTGATTTAGATAAAGCGATGAAAACAATATAAGAACACAGAAAAGGGTGTTGCTGCCGGGAGCCGGGAGAATGCTCAAGCCTTATGATGAGAGGATATGCAGGGCGCCGGGAGATAAATTGTACGGGTCCGAGGTGGAGCAGCTAGGAGTCAGTTCGAGTCCAATGCTAAGGAGTTCATTCACCCATGCTACGTAAGACGTCATGACCTACTTACACGTTGACAGTAAATACGTGCTTACTGCAATGTAAGTTTTTGCTCTGATATTGTATTTTTTTTTACGTTATTTTAATGTTCTGTATTATATGTTATTATTAAGTTCATGCGAAATTTCTTTATATTCAGTTTAAAGAAATTATGTCACAACAATTGCAAGATTTACATGCTAATTTAGAATATTTAAGAGAATATATAGTAAAACTTGGTCCAAATAGGCGTACAGAGGATTTAGGTTTTAAAAAACTAGAGGAAGCTCAAAAAGAATATAGTAAATTGGAGTGTATTTTGACTCAGTTGAATCAAGAAATTCAGGATCAGAAATTAGATAAAAAATCTTGTGAGATTTTCCAAACATTAATTGATGAGATACGGCATAATTTTAAGAAAATAAAGAGTTTATTTTCTTTGAGAGATAGTAGTAGTCAAACTAGTTCTAAAGATTTGATAGAATATTCTGATTGTGCTACAAAAATGTCAGACTCATTTGATATTAAAACTGCAATTTCCCTGTTGCCGGTAATGAATGGCCAGGAGCAGGTGACAAATCAACTTATCGATGGTATTCTTCTTTATAGTTCGCTCATCAATGATGACAGTAAAACTAAATTAATAGATTTCGTATTAAAAACACGTCTCTCACCTAGTGCAAAACTGCGCCTTAAAGCTAAGTATACTGACATCGAAAGTTTGGTAGGAGATATTCGCATTTATTTGTTACCGAAAAAATCGGCTGTAGCATTACAAACCCAATTATTTAGAGTTACTCAAAGTCGTAGGACTATAGAAAAATTTGGTTCTGAGATTGAGGAGTTGTTCGTAAATCTCACGATTGCTCAGGCTAACGAGAAGCGCGATGCATATGAGGTATTGCGTCCTCTCAACGAGAAGACTGCAATTAAAAGGTTTAGCGATGGTTTGGCCGACAGACGGCTCAGCACCATCATTGCCTCGCGACAATTTGCGTCCTCATCTGAAGCTATTACAGCTGCTGTAGACGAGCAATCTATGTCATTCCACCCACAAGAGCAGGTTATGCAATTTAGAACTAACCAAAATGTTAAACGCGGAAACTACAGAGGTTTCCGAGGCCGAGGAAACAGCAATTTTTATAACAATAAGACAAATTATAATCGTAACTATAATTGTTATGAAAATAGTACAGGTCAACGAACTTCACATATCGTAAATCGAGGTAAACACTCAGGCGATCAACGCCAGCGTCAGCATTTTCGCGGCCGGCCGATAAATAATCAGCGTGTACAGCATAATACGCAAGAGTCCAATGTCCAAGACAACTTGCGCAACGATAACGCAAATAATTATGACAACTTAGAGTTTTTTCGTACCTAAGCAGTGCACTTATTCGATTTTTTGTTATAGTAATTTTTGTGTAATTAAGTGTCAACTTAAAAATAGTAATATCGATCTTAATTTATTAATCGATAGTGCAGCTAGTTTAGTAGAATTTATTGAATTTAGTAAAACATGATAAGATAATTATAAAAGGAATTAGTGGTAATTTAGAGTCTATGGGATATATTTATTTAAATATTGTAATTGATCATGTGAATTTTCATCAGAAATTCTACATTTTTGAGCATTTATCTTGCGCCGCAGAAGGTATACTAGGTCAGGATTTTTTCGAGCGATATAACGCGGTATTAAATTACAAAGATGGTACAGTGACTTTAGAATCCCAAAACGAGTCTGTTAGTGTTAATGTTAATAAAAGTACGTTTACAATTCCACCCCGTTGCGAAGTCATCAAACACATCCCGACGCCACAAAACTGTGATTGCGTCATTTTGTCAAAGGAAATTTATAAAGGCGTGTACACAGCAGGTGTAATATCGAAGCCACATAATGGACTTATTCCTGTTAGGATATTGAATACAACGGATAGTTCGGTTAATGTAACTTCAGAATTAACTATTAGTTGTCTAGATAAATTTTATGTTTGTAAGTTTGATGACGATTGTTTGTCGGTTGATAGAGTTAGAACTTTGCTCACTACTTTGCAACTACAAACATATCTGAATAAAGAGGAGCAAAGAAGCATTGAGAACATATGTGCCAAGTATGCAGATGTTTTTCACTTACCAGGCGATACGCTCACAACAACTAATTTAATAGAGCATTCAATCCAACTTAAGGAAAACGCGTCTCCATCATATGTCAAGCCTTATCGATTGCCAAAAGCATTGAAAGGCGAGGTACAAAAACAAATAGATGAGATGATTAAAAATGATATTATAGAGGAATCTATTTCAGAGTGGTCAAGTCCTATTTTATTAGTACCTAAAAAGACAGATAGGACAGGAGAAAGGAAATCGGGGGGGGACTTTGAGCCCCCCCAGATGGACGCCACGTGGGGTACGCCTCCGCGTCGCCCCAGCGTTCCCGCTGCCGAGGAGCCCCCTCCCCCTATCACGGGGGCGGAGATCCATGCGGCCGTGTCCAGAATGAGAGCGAAGGACGCGGCCCCCGGCCCTGACGGCGTTCACGGCCGGGTCTGGAGCTTGGCCTTCGAGGCCCTAGGGGACCGGCTCGGGGGGCTTTTCGAAGCGTGCCTCGAGTCGGGACGGTTCCCGTCGAAATGGAAGACGGGCAGACTGGTCCTTCTGCGGAAGGACGGGCGCCCCGCGGACTCACCCGCGGGCTATCGCCCCATCGTGTTGCTGGACGAAGCGGGCAAGATGCTCGAGAGGATCGTCGCGGCCCGCATCGTCCGGCACCTGACCGAGACGGGTCCCGATCTTTCGGCGGAACAGTACGGCTTCAGAGAGGGCCGCTCGACTATCGACGCGATTCTGCGCGTGAGGGCCCTCTCCGACGAAGCCGTATCCCGGGGCGGGGTGGCGATGGCGTTATCCTTAGATGTAAGGAACGCCTTCAACACCCTGCCCTGGTCGGTGATCGCGGGGGCGCTGGAGTATCACGGCGTCCCCGCATACCTCCGCCGACTGATCGGCTCCTATCTCGAGGGCAGGTCGATCCAGTGCATCGGACACGGTGGGGCGATGTACCGCTTCCCTGTCGAGCGCGGTGTTCCGCAGGGGTCCGTCCTGGGCCCCCTGCTGTGGAACATCGGCTACGACTGGGTCCTGCGGGGCGTCATTCGGGGTCCCCTCCCCGGGCTGAGCGTCATTTGTTACGCTGACGACACTCTAGTCGTGGCTCCGGGGAGGGACTACCGGGAGTCTGCCCGTCTGGCGTGCGCAGGCGTGGCACACGTCGTCACTAGGATCCGACGGTTGGGGCTCGAGGTGGCGCTCGACAAAGCCCTGCTTTTTCACGGGCCGGGACGAGCGCCGCCTCTGGGTGCCCACCTCGTGATCGGAGGCGTCCGCGTCGGGGTCGGGGTGACCGGTCTTCGGTACCTCGGCCTCGAACTGGACGGTCGGTGGAGCTTCCGCGCTCACTTCGAAAAATTGGGCCCTCGGCTGATGGCGACGGCCGGCTCATTGAGCCGGCTGCTTCCAAACGTCGGGGGTCCCGATCAGGTGGCGTGCCGCCTCTACATGGGGGTGGTGCGGTCGATGGCACTATACGGCGCTCCCGTATGGTGCCACGCCCTGACCCGCGAGAACGTCGCGGCGCTGCGACGTCCGCAGCGCGCGATCGCGGTCAGGGCGATCCGAGGATACCGCACCGTCTCCTTCGAGGCGGCGTGCTTGCTCGCCGGGGCGCCACCCTGGGACCTGGAGGCGGAGGCGCTCGCTGCCGATTACAGGTGGCGTAGCGACCTCCGCTCTAGGGGGGAAGGGCGCCCCGGCGAAGGAGTAGTTCGAGCGCGGAGGCTCCAATCTCGGCGGTCCGTGCTGGAGGCGTGGTCTCGCCGCTTGGCGGACCCGTCGGCCGGCCTCCGAACCGTCGAGGCGGTCCGCCCGGTTCTCGCGGACTGGGTGGGCCGCGACCGAGGATGCCTCACCTTCCGGCTAACGCAGATGCTTACCGGCCATGGTTGTTTCGGCCGGTACTTGCACAAGATAGCCGGAAGGGAACCGACGGCGCAGTGCCACCACTGCGCGGACCGCGACGAGGATGACACAGCGGAACACACGCTGGCGCGTTGCTCTGGATTCGACGAGCAACGCGCCGCCCTCGTCGCGGTCATTGGAGAGGACCTCTCGCTGCCGCGCGTCGTGGCTACGATGCTCGGCAGCGACGCGTCCTGGAAGGCGATGCTCGACTTCTGCGAGTCCACCATCTCGCAGAAGGAGGCGGCGGAGCGAGAGAGGGAGAGCTCTTCCCTTTCCGCACCGATCCGTCGCCGTCGAGCCGGGGGCCGGAGGCGGGAATACGCCCGTACGTCCCGGCCCCTGTAGGTGGCGGCCTCCCCCCGGTGAAGGTCAAGGGGCGACCTGAGGGGGTGAGGCCGCGCGGCGCGCTACCAGCACTCTAGCGCGCTGCCGTGGAGTGAATAGAGCGACCGGTCGACGGTGTATCGCGTCCCGACCCGGCAGGCTGGTTCTGGTCCAGCGGGGTATTCCGGGACACCAGCGGCACCGTCTGGGCGGCCCGACGGGCTGCCGTACCGAGACGGCCGACGTTTCAGAGCCTTCGATTCGCCTCGAAGGCTCCGTCGGCTGGGCGTCCTTGGGGTGAGCCGCGCCGTCTGGTTGTAGTGTTGACCGCGGTAGCCCCCCTACCTCATCCGGGTTCTGACCTCGGAGGGGATCGGACGTCGGGTGTAAGAGTGCAGAGGAGTCGTTTAGTGGGTGGGCTCTAAAATCCTTGGGCCCGCGGTCTGCTCACGACACCATGCAGATCGTTGAGTCTCACATACCCCGCGCGCCCCTTTTGCGCGGGGACCTCGTAGGAGGTTCGGCCCTCTACCCGAAAAAAAAAAAAAAAAAAAAGGAGAAAGGAAATGGAGACTTGTAGTAGATTATCGTCAACTTAATAATAGGATACAGGATGATAAGTTTCCGTTACCTAACATCACTGAGATCCTAGATTCGCTATCAAATAACATCTATTTTTCAAAATTAGATCTCAGTCAAGGTTATTATCAACTGTCATTAGACGAAAAATCTAGAAAATATACTGCATTCACAACAGACAAGCAGTATCAAATGAAACGATGTCCAATGGGATTAAAGACATCCCCAAGTGCCTTTGCACGTCTTATGACCATAGCAATGTCAGGGTTAAATTATAAATCATGTTTCCTCTACCAAGACGACTGTATTGTGGTAGGTAATTGTCTTGAAACGCACAACAAGAATCTCGTAAACATTTTGGAATGTTTACGAAAAGTAAATTTGAAATTAAATCCATTAAAATGTGAATTTTTGCGTAAGGAAATAGTTTATTTAGGTCACAAAATTACTTCAGAAGGTATATTTCCCGAACCATCAAAGGTGACATGCCTGCAAAAATACCCTGTACCACAGAATGTAGACGAAGTCAAGAGATTTGTTGCATTCGCTAACTATTATAGGCGCTTTATTCCAAAATTCGCAGAAATAGCTTATCCTTTGAATGCGTTATGTAAGAAAAACGTACCGTTTGTGTGGAGTGACGAATGCGAGAGATCATTTTATAAGTTAAAAGAGATACTCATTAGTCCGATTGTACTTGACTATCCAGACTTTAGTGACAAAAATACTTTTACGCTACAAACTGACGCACCAAAACTTGGATTAGGCGCCGTACTGTCTAATAGCAATGGCAAGGTAGTCGCGTATGCCAGCCGTAACTTGAAACCAGCTGAGATGCGGTACCCTGTGATTGAGTTAGAATTACTCGCTATTGTTTGGGCAGTTCGACATTTTAGACCTTATTTATACGGTAAAAAGTTTTATATAAAAACTGACCATAAGCCTTAATTACTTATTACCTAATTTACTTATTTAATATGACCGATCCTTCAAGCCGTTTAACTAAGTTTAGATTATATCTTGAGGAGTACGATTTTGAAATCAGCTATGTCCCAGGACGGCACAACGCAGCTGCAGATGCATTGAGCCGGATACCTATTACATCCAATAGTTTAAAGGAAATGCAACAGCATGTAGTATCGGTCATGACAAGAGCACAGGCTCGTAGGTTACGTATTGACTGTGACAATAATAATATGACTACGGAGGTATCCTCTACTCCAAGGCCTGATCAACCTAAAGTAGTGGAAATCCTCAAACGACCAATTGACGGCGTTGAATTGATTCTATTTTGTAATAAAAATACATTAAAACAGATAGAAAAATTCAAACATTTTACTAGTGATAATGGTAACTGCAAATTCGTGCCTGAAAAATCAGCAATTTTTATAATTTCTCAATCGTTGTCTACCGTAAGTGTGTTAACGAGAGAATTACAACGTTTTTGCAAACAAATCGAAGTAAACGAGCCCGTAATAATTAAAAGTAAGCGCTATGAACGAATTGTAAACAATTTTGTAAAGGAAATAAGCCATTTGAAAGATTTTCCCAAGTTACTTGTCATTAAAGATGTGACAAGTATTACTGACAAAGACACAAGGACTGTGATCCTAAATGACTTCCACCTGTTACCCACGAGTGGCCACGCGGGGGTAAACAGAATGTTAAATAATATTAGGAAGTATTATTATTGGCCAGGAATGACCAATGACGTATCAGAATACGTAAAGAAATGTAAAAGTTGTCAGATTCAAAAGCATTCCAATAGACATACAAAGGAGCCAATGGTTATCACATCCACGGCATCCACTGCTTTTGAGAGAGTTAGTTTAGATTTAATGGGGTCATTAGATGTAGATAATTTTAATTATAAGTATATTCTGACGTTACAATGTGATCTGACTAAATATGTTGAAGCTTATCCTTTAGAAAATAAGGATACAGTTTCAGTAGCGCGATCATTTGTAAATAATTTTATTCTGAGGTATGGTATCCCTACAGAAATAATAACAGACCAGGGAACAGAGTTTATGTCATCAGTATTTACTGAAATTTGCAATTTATTGCATATAAAAAAACTGCATTCAACAGCTTATCATCATGAGACTCTTGGAGGTTTGGAAAACACTCATAAGGTTCTAGGTGCTTATCTTAGGATTCAGTGTGATAATAATAAAACAGATTGGAGCAGTTGGCTTCCATTCTGGTGCTTTTCATTTAACACTACAGTTCACTCTGAGACAAAATACACGCCATTTGAATTAGTATTTGGTAAACATTGTAATCTACCGTCTAACATAGAACAAAATTCATATGTTGATCCCTTATATAACCCTGATTCTTACCCGTTAGAACTAAAGTACAGACTTCAAAGAGCACAAGCTGAAGCAAGAAACAATTTGTTATTTAATAAAAAATTAAGAAAAATAAATTTTGACAAAACTATTAATTCAATAAAATATAAGAAAGGAGATTTAGTATTAATTAAAAATCAAGTAGGAGATAAGTTAGATAAGATTTATTTAGGACCATACGAAGTCATAGAAGATGTTTCACCAAATGTTAAAATCTTAAAGGATAATAAAGCATACATAATTCATAAAAATAATACAAAGAAGTTTGTAACTTAAAATATTGTTTTATTAGATTTTTGTTAGTAAAGTATGAAATTTAATAATATTTTGTGTAATTTAGTTTAAGTAATAAATATAAAAAAAGGAATTATATAATAATATCATTTTTTTTTAAAAAGGGGGGAGGTGTAGTGTGCAGCTCACCTAACCTTATATTTGTAACTGCACACACTAAATTATAACAGTATTACATGAATTGTCGACTTGAACAGTTCTCTTTTATTTCACCTACAACACTCCAATACAAATCCAAATCTAAATTTCTTAATATTAAGTTGCCAACAATAAATTTGCCTAGTTTTGACGGCAATTATTTGAAGTGGCTGGAATTTCGAGATACTTTTCGTTCTATGGTAAACGAAAATGACTCAATTCCAAAAATTTATAAATTTCATTATTTACGGTCCGTGTTGGAAGGTAGTTCTGCGGTAGTGATAAAATCAATTGAGTTTTCGTCGGAAAATTATGATGTAGCATGGGACCTACTTTGCCAACGATATGACAATACAAGACTTCTTGTTAACAATCATTTAAGGGCATTGTTTTCGTTTCAACCAGCTAGAGTCCCATCAGTCACTGCGTTATATGATTGATTATTTCACAAAACACTTGCGAGCTCTAGGTACCCTAAAGGAACCTACTTCCTTCTGGAACACTTTGATCATTTTTATGATGACAACAAAACTAGATGGCGCCACAAGTCGCAAATGGGAGGAGCACAGGAATTCATTGACTAAGCCGCCTTCTCTTGAATCTTTTTGTGAATTTTTACGTAATCGTGCTGATACTTTGGAAACTGTACACTTTTGCCAAACTGAACAAACAAAGACTGATAAACACGCACAAAGTAAAGAACCAAAATATACTAAATCTTTTGTTGCTGCAAATTCATCGTCGAAGTCGTGTGTTATTTGTTCTAAAAATCATTTTCTTTATGAGTGCTATAAAGGAAACTGAAACGATTACATACATTTTTGGGCCCGAATGTAACGTGATGAAACTAATATGAATTAATAGATTCAGATTTATCAGAACCTTGCTGAAAATTATAAAAGTTTTCTCAATCTGAGAGCCGAGTTAATAAAGATTTAGTAAAAGTTAGGTTATGTTATAATCTATATAAAAGATTTGAATATTATCTTATTTAAGCATAAGTAAATGGGGTAGCAAGGGGGCGTGTAAATAGCCCTCCTGCGGCGGGAGCATATAAAGCGGGGTTGTAGAAAGGCGTGTAAATAGCCGTCCTAAGCGGTATGTGACAAATGTTTGTCACTTATAATTAGCGGAGCGGTAAAACTATATAGCGGTAAACAAAAGCTAGTAATCAAACTAAAGATATAAATTAAATACACATAAGCGAGCGGGCGGGCGAATGATTACACGGAAGCAGCAATAAAATGGCAATAAATTAAAAGAACTTGCACTCACCTGTAGACCTTGCCAGTGACTGTCGTGCGGGCGTCGGCGATGGAAGCACGCGGGCGGCGGGGTGGGTGACGAAGCTCACGTAGCTTTTCGTAAGCACAAGCACCACACAATATACAAGTGCCGCCATCTAGGCAGCTAGCGGTAAAGCGTGATCGATCGGGTAGAACCACGCTTTGGATAGTCGCGGTAATTAGTAACTAACAAACTCCAAAGGTGGCGCCATCCCAATAATTCATTAGCATCCCATTACTAAATCCGCGCGTGACCATCCTGCCCGCCTTGAAAGTTCGCAGGACTCTCAACAAATATATAAAGATACTAAGATAGGAAGCATAAAGCTTAAATAGCGGGAAGTTATTTGAAAAGAAACAAATTTTAATTAATAATAAGCCATCATGAATGTTTACGAGTAGAGTTGAAGCGGTTGATGACATGCGGTACTCTAATTTATTCTAGCGGTAGCGGATATAATTTTACAACTGGACGTTTAAGAAATCCAGATTTCGTTTTTACCAAAGCAACGCGTATAATGTTATCGACACCTGGATACACCTCTTGTATAACGCCAAGTGGCCAGCGGAGCGGTGGAATGTCATCTTGATGAATAAGAACTACTGTCCCAACCTTCACGGGGTTATCTGATGTACACCACTTCTGTCTGACTTGCAACGTATGCAGGTACTCTAATCTCCATTTCCTCCAATAGGAATTAACCAAACCATCTAACAACGCTTTGCGATTAGTTAGACTCATCTGATTTGCGGACAATTCAGACGCGGGTAAATACTGCAAAGGAGTGGACAACAAAAAATGTGCGGGTGTGAGAATTTCGGGGTTGGGATCTGCGGATAAAAGACATAAAGGTCTGGAATTCATAAGACATTCTATTTGATTCAACACAGTTAACATCTCTTCGTAAGTGAGAATTTGTGCGCCTATTACTCTATTTAAATGGGTTTTAACGGATTTAATGTTTGATTCCCATAAACCTCCAAAATGTGGAGCCCGAGGCGGGATCATCTTCCAAATGATTCGGTATTTAGTTAATTCATCATTCCATGCGGATATAAAATTATTTGAAACTAGAAGTTTGTACATTTCATCTAACTGAGCCTTTGCGCCAACAAAATTAGTGCCATTATGCGGGGAAGATTTAATCCAAGAAAGAGCAATTGTAGAATCTGAGAAAGCGTATATAGCGGTGATAGGATGTAAAGAATTATAAGCGCTATAAATAAGTTTAACTAATTTTGACAAAACAAGAGCGGCACAAAGCTCAAGGCGAGCTAATGTAGTTATTTCAACCGGAGAAACCTTTGATTTTGAGCACAATAATCTTAAAGTAATATCTCCTGTGGGATCTGTAATGTGTAAATAAACAACGCAACCGTAAGCGTTCAAGCTTGCATCACAAAATGCAACAATATTTACTTCACAGTCTTTGGAAACTCCAATATGGCGCGGTATTGCTATAGTTGAAAGCAATGGAAGCTCTTTCACAAGTGAAGAGTAGCGGTAAATAATTGTATCTGGAGGTGTATCATCCCAGTCTATTTTAGAATTCCAGAGTTCCTTAATAAGCAATTTAGCGAACAGTATAACTGGAGCAACTAAACCAAGCACGTCGAACAAGCGTGCGACTAAAGATAATATTGTTCTTTTAGTGCACTTTTCATTAGTGTTTGAGCTCGTCATAAAAAATGAGTCATTAGCGGGAAGCCATGCAAGGCCTAAAACTTTCATGGTATTGTTAGCATCATCAGAGAAGCTTACAGAAGAGCGGTGCGTTTCTGGAAGGCTATTAAGAAAGGCAGTGGAGTTACTTGCCCATTTTGTTAAATTAAAACCTCCTGATTTAAAGAGTGAAATTAGTTGTTTCGATAGTTTGATAGCTGAAATATCTTCGTGTAGGGATGTGACGAGATCATCCATATATAATTGAGACTCAGCTACACTAGCGGCTTCTGGATAACGATAACATTCTTCTGATGCTAATTGACGTATAGTACGCATTGCTAAATAAGGTGATGATTTTAAACCAAAGGGCAGACAGTTAAAAGCGAAAATGCGAAGTTTATCATTTTTAAAGCGGTACAATATTTTTAAATATTTATGGTGGTCTGTGGTCACCCTAATGCGTAAGTACATTTGTTCCACATCAGCGCACAATGCCACAGGGAACAAACGAAAGCGGAGTAAAAGCAAAAATAAGTCTGCCTGTAAATTTGGACCAGTATGCAAGACGTCATTAAGTGACAGTCCACTAGATGTTTTAGCACTAGCATCAAGAACTACACGTAGTTTAGTGGTAGTCTTACTTGGGCGGATAACTGCATGGTGCGGTATATAATAACCGTTATCGGTTTCCTTAGCGGTGTCGTTAATTTCAGTTAAATAACCTTTACTAATGTAATCCTGTATAACGATATCGTAATCATCGCGGAGTGAGGGTAATTGAACAAACTTACGTTCGAGCGAAAGAAAACGGCGGTGAGCAACAGTATAAGACTTGCCAAGGTCAGCGGGATTTCTACTAAATGGTAACTCAACCGTATATCGGCCATCATTATCGCGGGTAATTGTAGAAATATATTTGTTTTCACACTCGGCTTCCTCAGGGCTAAGATGACGCTCATGAGGAATCTCCTCTAATTCCCAAAATTTATGTAAAAATGACTCAAGGTCTTTATGCGTTATAGATGAGAAAGTTTTATTTAAAGTGAATGTAGAATGAATTTTAGTATTTTCGAAAGCGGGTGGATTATCAATATAAACTGTACTAGATAGTCACAAAGAGGTATTATTATCATTTATAACAGAAAAACTATCATGTTGCGGTTTCATAATGCCAGTGTAACTCACTTCAGGTACGTCACCCATAAGAACATAACCGAAGGTTGTTTCTACGGCAGGTGGCGCTAGTGAGCCAGTATCTATACGATTACCTAAGTATATATATGGAAATAACTGAGCACCTAACACCATATCAATCACACCTGGAACGTTCCAATTTGAATCGGCAAGCGGTAAATTACGTATATGATTCATATTTGAGGAATTTATAAAATAAGCGGGTAATTTATCTGTAATACAGTCTACTACTAAAGCGTGAATATAATATTTATTAGGAGAAAATCTAGATTCAATATTTAAATAAACATATCCGTGAATCGGGCGAGCGGTTAATCCAATACCTCTAATATAAGAATTATTTAAAGGTATAATCGGTAATTTAAGTAATTTACAACAATTGACAGTTATTAAATTATTTTGGGAACCATTATCTATTAAAGATCTAACTATTTTACGTTCCCCTTTATTCGAGTGAGCGTATATTTGAGCGGTTGATAATAAAATATTACTATTCGATTTTATTTCCGAACTGTGAGTCAACGTGGTAGCGGTCGTATTATTTTGTTGTTGTATCGCTTTGTTAGAGTGTGAACAAGTATTCGAAGCGGCATCATGATGATCGTAACACTGAACAAAAGGGTGAGATTGAACCTGGGACCGACCGTAATCGGACCGCGCGGCATCACTCGGAATTCCATGTACCTGCGACCGACTGACCTGCCTGTCCATATCAGCGTAGTCATTCGATGGACTGGGTACGCTTTTACTATTTCGATTCGCCCGTTTATTACCAAAACACAATAAAGTATGATGAGATTTCTTACAATTATTGCATGTTAACTTTGATTGACATGCTTTTAATGTATGCGATAAGCTTAAACAATTTATGCAACTCTTGTTCGATTTAATAAAATCATAACGTGCTTGCGGTGAAATCATATTTTTAAATTCATTACAACGATATAAATGCGTGTGGTGCGAGCTCGAGCAAAGATCGCACGTAGATAAGGATCTACCTGTGCACGAAACCGGTTTGTTAACCCTTTCAGCGCGGACTGGGTCATTATAACTACTAGAAATAAAAGATTTATGATTTTTAGATTTCTCTATGTTACATTTCGGTGCAGAGCGTTCTAATATTTTAATCTGATCCTGTATGAATTTAATAAACATTTCAGTTGTGGGTATTTCAATACCACGAACCGATGCTTCAAAAGAATGTAACGTTTGAGGATCCAACCTTCTCAGTGAGCATTGTAATAAAATAAAATCAGTTAAATCGAGTAAATTTAATTGTTTTAAAGCGGCGATCGAAGATGACATTTTTTCAATATACATATTTAAACTATTTGCGGTAGGTGAACAATTTTTTAAATCTAATATATTATTCAGATAATGACATCCTAAAGCTCGTTTATCCTGATATTTACTAATTAGATTCGACCAAATAATATTATATGTTTCACCTGTGGGTATTATACCAGCGGTTCATTCCGATAGAGGCACCCGTCACGTGCGGACGTGCTCATCGACCACTCGATCGCCCGGTCTTTGTTCGCCCGGCTTTTGTTAGCCCGGCCATTGTTCGCGCGGCCTGTGTTCGTGATACATCTGCCGACTAAGTGCTCTTCCTGGAAGTTTTTATTTGTTTTGTTTCCTTTTGTTGTTTCTGTGTTCGTGGTACATCTGCCGACAAACTGTTTTCCTGGAAGTGTTTAATTGTTCTGTTTCTTTTTGTTATTTCCGTTTTGTTGTGTTTTTTCTTTGTCCTGTAGTAATCGTGCCGCATCGCCACCTGTGTTCAATAGAACCGCTCAGGTCCGAGAAGTTGGGGCCTCGCCGCAAGGCGAGTGTTTTCAAGACCCGGGGCCGCCCCACCTGAGCACTCAGCGATCATGGACGCTGTATTCGCGGAATTCCTCCGACTTCGCCACCCACAGCTCGCCTCAGAGTTTCTGGCCTTCAAGGCTGATCACACCGCGAGCCCTCTCGTGGACTCCGCCGAGCTCGCTGCTCCTGCGTCGCCTGTACCTGCGTGCAAAGCTTCTGCATCGAGCACCGCAGCCTCCGTCGTGCCTGCCGTTCCCGCGTCGCCTATACTGGCGAGTAAAACTGCTGCGTCGTCCGCCGTGGCCACCGTTCCAGCAGCGCGATCATCCGCAGCCTCCGTCGTGCCCTCCAAAACACCTGCTCGTAGGTCACCTGCGTCCGCCTCCTCGTCCTCCGACTCTGACTCGGAGATGGAGGTCGACCTCGCTCCCGCCTCATCGACGGATGGATTCACCCTGGTACAAAAGGGTAAGAAGCGTGCCGCGGAGTCTCGAGCTCCCGCGGCCGCTAAAATTAGCAAAGCCGCGAACGCGTCGCGCCCCCGCCCTCAGACTCCCGTTGCGCCTCCAGCCCGTGCCACTCCGTCACCGCGTCCGGTGGCACAAAATAAAACCCAGACCCCCCCCCCGGTAATCCTCCAAGAGAAGGCAGCTTGGGATCGAGTTTCCTTGGCCCTTAAGGCCAAAAATATCAACTTCACGAATGCCCGTAACCTCGCGAACGGCATTCAAATTAAGGTTCGAACACCCGACGACCATAGGGCCCTCTCTTCTTACCTCCGTAAGGAGCGTGTAAGTTTCCACACGTATACGCTCCAGGAGGAGCGCGAACTCCGTGCCGTCATACGTGGCATCCCTAAAGAGTTGGATGCCGAGCTAGTCAAGGCCGACCTTCTCGAACAAGGCCTACCGGTTAACTCCGTACACCGCATGCACACAGGTCGCGGAAGGGAGCCATATAACATGGTTCTCGTCGCCCTCCAGCCTACCCCCGAGGGTAAGCAAATATTCAACATCCGAACGGTCTGTAGCCTTTCCGGAATCGCCGTCGAAACCCCACACAAGAAAGGCACACCTAGCCAGTGCCATAACTGCCAATTATACGGGCATTCTTCCCGTAACTGTCACGCGCGCCCCCGATGCGTCAAGTGTTTAGGAGATTACGCCACGGCCCTCTGCACTCGCGATCAAAAAACCGCGACGGAACCGCCTAGCTGCGTCCTGTGTCGTACACAGGGTCACCCCGCAAATTACCGCGGATGCCCCCGAGCCCCTAAAATAAATCGCCGCGTCGCCCGCCAAAACCGCCTCCGAGCTTCCGGCCCAGACATCAAAGCCTCGGCACCCTCTGTGTCGCAGGCTAAGCCAGCGTTCGTTCCGGCGCCGGTGCCCAGTGTCTCGGCTTGGGCGAAACCGCTGCCGTACACGAACACGGTTACAACTCCCTCCTCCGCGATTCGTCCCGCCCCCGCAACTCGTCCCTCTCCCGCGACTTGCCCTCCGACCGCGTCCGACAATCTCGCTTTAGCGATCGACTTCTTTCAGTCGATCAACTTTGAGCGCGTTAACGCTTTGGGCGACGCCATTCGCGCTGCCTCCACTGCACAACACTTTATCGCCGTTGTGCAAGAATACGCCGACGTATACGCGTCATTAAATACGTACGTCCTCCCATCACTCCGCCGGTAATCAATGGCGTATATAAGTAGAATAAAGCCCCTATCCGTAACGATAGGATTTTTTAACGCTTACGGTCTCGCAAATCAACGTGATCAGGTTTCTGACTTTTTGCGTGACCATCAAATTGATATCTTTTTAGTGCAGGAGACCCTACTTAAGCCCGCGCGCCGTGACCCTAAAATCGCGAACTATAACATGGTCAGGAACGACAGGCTCTGCTCGTGGTGGTGGTACCGTCATTTACTATAGAAGAGCCCTGCATTGCGTCCCGCTCGATCCTCCCACGCTCGCTAATATCGAAGCATCAGTGTGCCGAATCTCACTGACGGGACACGCGCCGATCGTTATCGCGTCCGTTTATCTTCCACCGGATAAGATCGTTCTAAGCAGTGATATCGAGGCGCTGCTCGGCATGGGAAGCTCTGTCATTCTGGCGGGCGACCTAAATTGTAAACACATCAGGTGGAACTCACACATCACAACCCCGAATGGCAGGCGACTTGATGCGTTAGTTGATGATCTCGCCTTCGATATCGTCGCGCCGCTAACCCCGACTCACTACCCGCTAAATATCGCGCATCGCCCGGATATACTCGACATAGCGTTATTAAAAAACGTAACTCTGCGCTTACACTCGATCGAAGTAGTTTCAGAGTTAGATTCAGACCACCGTCCCGTCGTTACGAAGCTCGGTCGCGCTCCCGACTCCGTTCCCGTCACGAGGACTGTGGTGGATTGGCACACGCTGGGCATCAGCCTGGCTGAATCTGATCCACCATCGCTCCCGTTTAACCCGGACTCTACCCCGTCTCCTCAGGATACCGCTGAAGCCATAGACATCTTAACGTCACACATCACCTCAACATTAGATAGATCATCGAAACAAGTTGTAGCGGAGGACTTCCTTCACCGCTTCAAATTGTCCGATGATATTAGGGAACTCCTTAGAGCTAAGAACGCCTCAATACGTGCCTACGACAGGTATCCTACCGCGGAAAATCGTATTCGAATGCGTGCCCTACAACGCGACGTAAAGTCTCGCATCGCCGAAGTCCGAGATGCCAGATGGTCTGATTTCTTAGAAGGACTCGCGCCCTCCCAAAGGTCTTACTACCGCTTAGCTCGTACTCTCAAATCGGATACGGTAGTAACTATGCCCCCCCTCGTAGGCCCCTCAGGCCGACTCGCGGCGTTTGATGATGACGAAAAAGCAGAGTTGCTGGCCGATACATTGCAAACCCAGTGCACGTCCAGCACTCAATCCGTGGACCCTGTTCATGTAGAATTAGTAGACAGTGAGGTAGAACGCAGAGCCTCCTTGCCACCCTCGGATGCGTTACCACCCGTCACCCCGATGGAAGTTAAAGACTTGATCAAAGACCTACGTCCTCGCAAGGCTCCCGGTTCCGACGGTATATCCAACCGCGTTATTAAACTTCTACCCGTCCAACTCATCGTGATGTTGGCATCTATTTTCAATGCCGCTATGGCGAACTGTATCTTTCCCGCGGTGTGGAAAGAAGCGGACGTTATCGGCATACATAAACCCGGTAAACCAAAAAATCATCCGACGAGCTACCGCCCGATTAGCCTCCTCATGTCTCTAGGCAAACTGTATGAGCGTCTGCTCTACAAACGCCTCAGAGACTTCGTCTCATCCAAGGGCATTCTCATCGATGAACAATTCGGATTCCGTACAAATCACTCATGCGTTCAACAGGTGCACCGCCTCACGGAGCACATTCTTGTGGGGCTTAATCGACCAAAACCGTTATACACGGGAGCTCTCTTCTTCGACGTCGCAAAAGCGTTCGACAAAGTCTGGCACAACGGTTTGATTTTCAAACTATTCAACATGGGTGTGCCGGATAGTCTCGTGCTCATCATACGGGACTTCTTGTCGAACCGCTCTTTTCGATATCGAGTCGAGGGAACCCGCTCCTCCCCACGACCTCTCACAGCTGGAGTCCCGCAAGGCTCTGTCCTTTCACCCCTCCTATTTAGCTTATTCGTTAACGATATTCCCCGGTCGCCGCCGACCCATTTAGCTTTAATCGCCGACGACACAACTGTTTACTATTCCAGTAGAAACAAGTCCCTAATCGCGAAGAAGCTTCAGAGCGCAGCCCTAGCCCTAGGACAGTGGTTCCGAAAATGGCGCATAGACATCAACCCAGCGAAAAGTACTGCGGTGCTATTTCAGAGGGGAAGCTCCACACGGATTTCCTCCCGTATTAGGAGGAAGAATCTCACACCCCCGATTACTCTCTTTAGTCAATCCATACCCTGGGCCAGGAAGGTCAAGTACCTGGGCGTTACCCTGGATGCATCGATGACATTCCGCCCGCATATAAAATCAGTCCGTGACCGTGCTGCGTTTATTCTCGGTAGACTCTACCCCATGATCTGTAAGAGGAGTAAAATGTCCCTTCGGAACAAGGTGACACTTTACAAAACTTGCATAAGGCCCGTCATGACTTACGCGAGTGTGGTGTTCGCTCACGCGGCCCGCACACACATAGACACCCTTCAATCTCTACAATCCCGCTTTTGCAGGTTAGCCGTCGGAGCTCCGTGGTTCGTGAGGAACGTTGACCTACACGACGACCTGGGCCTCGAATCTATACAGAAATACATGAAGTCAGCGTCGGAACGGTACTTCGATAAGGCTATGCGTCATGATAATCGCCTTATCGTAGCCGCCGCTGACTATTCCCCGAATCCTGATCATGCAGGAGCCAGTCACCGTCGACGCCCTAGACACGTCCTTACGGATCCATCAGATCCAATAACCTTTGCACTAGACGCCTTCAGCTCTAGGAGCAGGCTTAGGGACCTCGGTAACCGTACTCGTCGAACTTGACAAAGAGTTCGCCGTGCAACCTAATCCATGAATCAGCTCGCTGAGTTTCTCGCCGGATCTTCTCAGCGGGTCGCGATTCCGATCCGGTAGTAGATTCATTCGCGAAGCAGCTACTCTTGAGTTGTTAGGTCTCCTTCGGAGGCGCTCGGGCAGCTGTTAGCAAATCCCATCCCTCCTGGCTGAGCCTTTGCTCGCCCACCTGTCCTGGTGAAACTGGAAAGGCCTCCGGGCCACCAGTAATCCTTCAATCATAAAAAAAAAAAAAACAGCGGTTAACTTTAATGCACTATGTGTTAATTTGCCCATTAAATACTGCACACGTTGCGTCAGACAGTTGCGGGTTATCGTGAATGTTAGCTTTAAAAGCCTGGTAAAATGTTTCCCATCCTTCAAGAGAGCGTCCGTCAAAGGAAGGAAGTGAAATTGTTGGCAATGTTACATTTATGGCGGCGGTAGTTCTCATTAAATTTGACGAATTACCAATTTTAATTTTGTTACGAGCGCGTCTTACGTAATTATATAACGTGTCAAAAGACGATAAAGCTGCGTATTCAGGCTCAACTTCGGGGTTTTGCTTTAAATTTAAATCATTGATATCATCCAAATTGCTTTCAAATCTAACACGCATGTCATCAATCGATTCTGATTCGGCAAGAAAAGTTTCAATTAATTCCGAATCAAACTCCGAAATATTTTTTGATTTATTATATAAATCATTAATTTGTGCAAATACTAAATTATTCTTCGCGATAAGTTTCTTTAGTTGTCTATTTTCCATAATGAAGTTATGAAATAACTGACTAAAAAATAACACTAAATGAACTAAGTTAATAAATATAATTCAATATGCGGTTACGAGTTATTATTACTAATAGCGATGAACGTAATTAACTTTTACATACAATACAATACTGTAACAAAATGGCGAATGGGGGTAATCATAAATTAATTCTAATTTTAATTAAAATTTAAGCTGGATCTAATCCAGGCTCGCAGGACCAAACTATGGGGTAGCAAGGGGGCGTGTAAATAGCCCTCCTGCGGCGGGAGCATATAAAGCGGGGTTGTAGAAAGGCGTGTAAATAGCCGTCCTAAGCGGTATGTGACAAATGTTTGTCACTTATAATTAGCGGAGCGGTAAACAAAAGCTAGTAATCAAACTAAAGATATAAATTAAATACACATCAGCGAGCGGGCGGGCGAATGATTACACGGAAGCAGCAATAAAATGGCAATAAATTAAAAGAACTTGCACTCACCTGTAGACCTTGCCAGTGACTGTCGTGCGGACGTCGGCGATGGAAGCACGCGGGCGGCGGGGTGGGTGACGAAGCTCACGTAGCTTTTCGTAAGCACAAGCACCACACAATATACAAGTGCCGCCATCTAGGCAGCTAGCGGTAAAGCGTGATCGATCGGGTAGAACCACGCTTTGGATAGTCGCGGTAATTAGTAACTAACAAACTCCAAAGGTGGCGCCATCCCAATAATTCATTAGCATCCCATTAGTAAATCCGCGCGTGACCAGTAAATGTTTATTATATCCATTGGATAATCTTTTAAATGTCATATTATGAATGAATATCAATGATATATATCAGGTATGGAATATGGAATTGCTATCCCACAATTCACACAGCGATCCATAATTTCAACAGTACATATCCAATACAACCATTTCAAGTCAAACGTGTGAGCGATCTTCGGTGTCCAGTGTAGAAGCAATTGTCGTACAAGGCTGGCATAGTTGGAATCCGTAATAATAAAGCAGTGATCGTTGAAGATATAAAAACAGCCCGATAGATACACACTCAAAATGCGTCGAAGATACAAAACGAGTAGAGCAGAAAAAACCAACAAGCGCCAAAAAATAATTGTATAATCTATGAACAAACGTCATGTCAGCTTACTGTGACTTTTTGGCGGGAACGCGAGGAGTGAAGTTGTGTGATTTGTTTTATTTTGTCTATTTAGTGTTTCTTCAGGTTTAAATGTGTAATAATGGTGGTTTATTAACCGTTTAATATCTGTGAAAGTGCACAAATGTGGGAAAATGAAACAAAGCTGCTGGACGTAACTTCTCGGGTTCCTCCAAAAAGTCCACTGAAAAAATCTCAGTAAATGACCACCATTTTACTGCGATTATATTTCATCCCATATCATCTCATTTCATTAAATTTCATCCCAGTTGATTAATGTCTCAAATTAATCATCTTCATTTCATTTCACTCCATATTATCATTTTTCATAAAATTAAGAAAATAAAGTAAAATAAGACATGACTTAAAGGTCTTAGTTACCAGGTCATAAAATCTCTTAAAAAAAAATCAGCTTACTGTCAAAGCTGTCATCAAAAATACAATCGATTTTAATCGATTTGAAATCGATAATCATATTAATTTGCTAAGTAATAATAGACTTTTTCTTCATTTATGTATATAATCGCAATTAAATCCGGCGCATACCGCACTTGTATATAACAAGTATAAATCGCTCATTTAATTACTTTGCATTAATTACCTAGTGCAATTTTTTTCTTTTTATAATCCTGTAATCGATTAATTAAATCGATCACACCGTTATATCGACAAAAACTAACTTTCTCATTTTTCTACGGTCCCAGAAAGAGGATTGAGGTGATTTTTTATATTCTTATATAAAAAAATAAGACAAATTTTTTAGACTACATTCCAAGTTATTACATTTTTGGCCCACGATTTTCAGTCTCCTTTAAAATTATGAATGTAGATGCAAGGTTAAGTCTAGTTAATAAGCATAAATTGTGTTCTAATTGTCTTAAATCTGGTCATCGTCCCTTTCGTTACTTCAGGAAAGGCTGCCGGATATGTAATGCGAAACATAACTCGTTATTACATAAACAATTGCAAGAGAATGGTAACGTTAACACAGACAACAACATACCTAACCCATCTTCTTCTTCTCAAGGCGGTAGTGCCAATGAACAGGTGTCGCTGTCTGCGATGATGCCTGGTCAAGTGTTGCTTTGTACCGCTCAGGTGAGAATAGTTGATCCGAACAGTAATATAACTTACCTCGTGAAAGCGCTTCTCGACAATGGAAGCCAGACGTCTTTCGTCACAGAAGAATTACAAAGAAAGATTAACTTACCTATTTCTCATCAAAATCCTATGAAAGTATTGGGAATTAATAACACAGTCTGTGCTGCATCACAGGTTTGTAACATAAAAGTACAATCACGGGTCAATTCTTTTCACATGATGGTATCTTGTCTGGTCATACCACATATAACAAATAGATTACCTAACGTCGAAATAGACACGTCTACGTTGAACTTACCTGCAAACATTGAGTTGGCTGACCCAAGCTTTTTTAATCCCTCTGATATTCATATGTTATTAGGGGCAGATGTCTTCTGGGAGATCGTTTATGGTCATCAGATTAAGCTTGTGCGAAATAAGCCTACTCCAAGAATCACGATTAGGTTGGTTAATATCTGGGCCAAGGTTCTAGTTCAGGAGTTCATGACAAAATTTGTAATTTCTCGCGAAATATAAATGAATCTCTTTCTAGATTTTGAGAGATTGAGGAATTACCCCCTCTAACAGGCAGAAGTTCTCAAAGGCTGAAGAGGTATGTGAATCTCATTTTTTACAAAATACAAAGCGTACTGAGGAAGGTCGATTCTCAGTACTGATGCCTTTGAGTGAGTCGCCCGATAGAGCTTTGGGTGATTCTTTCAATACTGCTAAATATAGATTTTTTAGTTCAGAGAAAAAACTCGACAAGTTTCCGATTTTGAAAGAAAAATATAAAGCTTTTATTCATGAGTATAAACGGTTGGGCCATTTATCACCAATCGAGAGTCCTCCTTTCGGGTATTATTTACCTCATCACCCTGTGACACGTGATCAGAGCGAAACTACATCTATGCGCGTCGTGTTTGATGGCTCATGTAAAACCTTGAGCGGTAAGTCATTCAATGACATACAGCTTGTAGGGCCGGTAGTACAGGACGATTTGTTTTCGATCTTATCACGTTTTCGTTATAATGCATTTGTTGTCACAGGGGACATAGAAAAAATATACCGACAAATCGAGGTCGATGAGTCGCAGCGCCATCTGCAATTGATTATCTGGAGGTATAAATCTACTCAGCCAATAAAAATACTTCAACTAAATACGGTGACTTACGGAACAGCCTCAGCTCCTTTTTTGAGTACGAGATGTCTCTTACAACTATCCAGAGATTGTATAGAAAATCCCGATGTAGCGAACGTTATTGAACATGATTTCTACGTCGACGACTTAAATACTGGGTCAAGTTCCAAAGAGAAACTGCAAAGTACGATAAAAGGAGTAGTAGAGAAGTTGTCTGAAGCTTGTTTCCCGTTGCTTAAGTTTCGCACAAATGTTCTTGAAATCTTTGATGACATTTCAGCTACAAAACAAAGCCAAGACTTTTGTAAGGACTCTACAGTACTGGGACTGAATTGGTCACCTGAAACCGATACGTTGCGTTTTCTTACTAAGCTTGAATGTAGTCTTCCAATTACTAAACGGAATATTCTTTCAGTGTCGTCAAAATTATTTGACCCGCTTGGTTTGCTGTCCGCTACGACAATTATTCCGAAAACTTTGCTGCAGAAATTGTGGCTGCTCAAAAATGGATGGGATGATCCTATACCAAATCAAATCTGAGTGGCAGGAGTTCTTAGCTAATTTGAATCAGTTGTCCACTCTTGAGATCCCGAGGCACGTCATTTGCCAAGCTCCAGACAATGTAGAATTACACTGTTTTACTAATGCCTCGCAGATGGCCTACGGTGCATGTTTGTATCTTAAATCTACAGACAATGTAGGTAAGGTTACAGTTCACCTTTTTTGTTCCAAGGCTAAAGTGGCTCCACTGAAGCCGGAACTAACTATCCCTCGGCTAGAGTTGATGGGTGCTTTGTTAGGTGCTCGATTGCTGGCTAAGGTGTTACAGTCGTTAAGCTGTAAAGACATTAAAATATCGCGGTGTTTCCTATGGACGGATTCAACAATCGTCTTGGGATGGATTCATTCTGAACCAAAGACGTTGAAAACGTTTGTTTGTAACCGAATAGAGGAAATTCGTGAACTTACCTCTGAATATGAGTGGAGACATGTACCTACTCACAGCAATCCAGCAGACCTTGCCTCTCGAGGTGTAAAGCCGCAACAACTGAAAGAAAACAACCTGTGGTGGAACGGTGCTCCCTTTCTGACGCAGCCAGAGGGCGAATGGCCAAATCATTACAAGTGCCTACCACACTTCCTGAAACGAAGGTTAGTTTGAGTTTGCGTGTGATGGTGTATTGGAGTGTTGTAGGTGAAATAAAAGAGAACTGTTCAAGTCGACAATTCATGTAATACTGTTATAATTTTAGTGTGTGCAGTTACAAATATAAGGTTAGGCGAGCTGCACACTACACCTCCCCCCTTTTTAAAAAAAAAGATATTATTACATCATTACTTTTTTTTTTTTTTACTTAAACTAAATTACACAAAATATTATTAAATTTCATACTTTACTAACAAAAATCCAATAAAACAATATTTTAAGTTACAAACTTCTTTGTATTATTTTTATGAATTATGTATGTTTTATTATTCTTTATGATTTTAACATTTGGTGAGACATCTTCTATGACTTCGTATGGTCCTAAATAAATCTTATCTAACTTATCTCCTACTTGATTTTTTATTAATACTAAATCTCCTTTCTTATATTTTATTGAATTAATAGTTTTGTCAAGATTTAGTTTTCTTAATTTTTTTTATTAAGTAACAAATTGTTTCTTGCTTCAGCTTGTGCTCTTTGAAGTCTGTACTTTAGTTCTAAAGGGTAAGAATCAGGATTATATAAGGGATCAACATATGAATTTTGTTCTATGTTAGATGGTAGATTACAATGTTTACCAAATACTAATTCAAATGGCGTGTATTTTGTCTCAGAGTGAACTGTAGTGTTAAATGAAAAGCACCAGAATGGAAGCCAACTGCTCCAATCTGTTTTATTATTATCACACTGAATCCTAAGATAAGCACCTAGAACCTTATGAGTGTTTTCCAAACCTCCAAGAGTCTCATGATGATAAGCTGTTGAATGCAGTTTTTTTATATGCAATAAATTGCAAATTTCAGTAAATACTGATGACATAAACTCTGTTCCCTGGTCTGTTATTATTTCTGTAGGGATACCATACCTCAGAATAAAATTATTTACAAATGATCGCGCTACTGAAACTGTATCCTTATTTTCTAAAGGATAAGCTTCAACATATTTAGTCAGATCACATTGTAACGTCAGAATATACTTATAATTAAAATTATCTACATCTAATGACCCCATTAAATCTAAACTAACTCTCTCAAAAGCAGTGGATGCCGTGGATGTGATAACCATTGGCTCCTTTGTATGTCTATTGGAATGCTTTTGAATCTGACAACTTTTACATTTCTTTACGTATTCTGATACGTCATTGGTCATTCCTGGCCAATAATAATACTTCCTAATATTATTTAACATTCTGTTTACCCCCGCGTGGCCACTCGTGGGTAACAGGTGGAAGTCATTTAGGATCACAGTCCTTGTGTCTTTGTCAGTAATACTTGTCACATCTTTAATGACAAGTAACTTGGGAAAATCTTTCAAATGGCTCATTTCCTTTATAAAATTGTTTACAAATCGTTCATAGCGCTTGCTTTTAATTATTACGAGCACGTTTATTTTGATTTGCTTGCAAAACGTTATAATTCTCTCATTAACACACTTACGGTAGACAACGATTGAGAAATTATAAAAATTGCTGATTTTTCAGGCACGAATTTGCAATTACCATTATCACTAGTAAAATGTTTGAATTTTTCTATCTGTTTTAATATATTTTTATTACAAAATAGAATCAATTCAACGCCGTGAATTGGTCGTTTGAGGATTTCCACTACTTTAGGTTGATCAGGCCTTGGAGTAGAGGATACCTCCGTAGTCATGTTGTTATTGTCACAGTCAATTCGTAATCTACGAGCCTGTGCTCTTGTCGTGAACGATACTACATGCTGTTGCATTTCCTTTAAGCTGTTGGATGTAAAAGGTATCCGGCTCAATGCATCTGCAGCTGCGTTGTGCAAAATTCACATGATTATTTATAATATTTAAATAAATATATCCCATAGACTCTAAATTACCACTAATTCCTTTTATAATTATCTTATCATGTTTTACTAAATTCAATAAATTCTTATGTCGCGGCAACCATTCATACTTAAGTACACATAAACTAGCTGCACTATCGATTAATAAATTAAGATCGATATTACTATTTTTAAGTTGACACTTAATTACACGAAAATTACTATAACTAAAAATCGAATGAGTGCACTGTTTAGGTACGAAAAAACTCTAAGTTGTCATAATTATTTACGTTATCGTTGCGCAAGTTGTCTTGGACATTGGACTCTTGCGTATTATGCTGTACACGCTGATTATTCATTGGCCGTCCGCGAAAATGCTGACGCTGGCGTTGATCGCCTGAGTGTTTACCTCGATTTACGATATGTGAAGTTCGTTGACCTGTACTATTTTCATAACAATTATAGTTACGATTATAATTTGTCTTATTGTTATAAAAATGACTAGCTCCTCGGCCTCAGAAACCTCTGTAGTTTTCTCGTAGTTGCATAACCTGCTCTTGTGGATAGAAAGACATAGATTTCCTTAAACTGAATATTGCCACTCATTACCGGCAACAGGGAAATTGCAGTTTTGATGTCAAATGAGTCTGACATTTTTGTATCACAATTCGAATATTCTATCATTCTGACATAATTTCCTTAAACTAAATATAAAGTAATTCCGCATGAACTTAATAATAACAACATATACTCGTAATAGAGAACATTAAAATAATGAAAAAAAAATATTACAATATCAAAGCAAAAACTTACATTGCAGTAAGCACGTATTTACTGTCAACGTATATGTAGGTCATGACGTCTTACGTAGCATGGGTGACTGAACTCCTCAGCATTGGACTCGAGCTGACTCCTAGCTGCTCCATCTCGGACCCGTACAATTTATCTCCCGGCGCCCTGCATATCCTCTCATCATAAGGCTTGAGCATTCTCCCGGCTCCCGGCAGCAACACCCTTTTCTGCCTTCTTCTATTGTTCTCATCGCTTCATCCAAATCAATCTTCTGTGAGGGTTTTTTTTTTTTTTTTTTTTCATTTTCTATAATTTGAAAATCTTCTTTTCTCTTCTCGTTTTACAAACTTCTATTCTTCATACTATTCTTCATAATTATATTTCTTCATATTTTATTCAACTACTCTCGTATTTTACGTATGTTGCAAAATTTTAACTGCTGGCTAAGGGTCGCCATGTATTGGAGTGTTGTAGGTGAAATAAAAGAGAACTGTTCAAGTCGACAATTCATGTAATACTGTTATATTTTAGTGTGTGCAGTTACAAATATAAGGTTAGGCGAGCTGCACACTACAATGGAAATATTGAGTTTGTCCTCTTTCGTACATGTTCAAAGCTTCACAAGATGGAAAGAATCATGGCTTTTGTAATGCGATTTATACAAAACTGTAAATCCAAGAGTAATAAGATAAAGGGTAGTCTGACTCTTAAAGAATTAATAAATTCGTTTTTTACTTTGGCTAAGCTTTCTCAAAGGGATTCCTTCAAACAGGATATCCATTCACTGAAAACTTCGGGTTGTCTTAACCGCAAATCGAGAATCATATCACTGAATCCTTTTTTGGATACTGATGGAGTGCTACGTGTTGGAGGTCGTCTTCACAAGGCATTAGTTCCTTACAATCAAAAACATCCCATCATTATTGATTCTAAACATATTTTCACGAAATTACTTTTTAAACATGAACACGTTCGACTTTTACATTGTGGGCCCCTGCAATTGTTGTCTCTGATTCGTGAAGATTTTTGGCCTATTGGTGGTCGTTTATTGGCGACTCAGACAACTAATAATTGCGTACAGTTTACCAAAATAAAAGGCAAAAATATACAACCGATTATGTCTAACTTACCTGATCCTCGTGTCAATCCAGATGCTCAGTTTGAGACTTGTGGCACCGATTTTGCAGGTCCCTTCCTTATATTGAATCATAAAGGCCGTGGCGCAAGAACAAGCAAATGCTACTTGTGTCTCTTTGTTTGCTTTTGCACTAAAGCTCTGCACCTAGAGGTCGTGAGTGAACTAAGCACTAATGCGTTCATCCTCTGCTTACGTCGGTTTATCTCTAGACGCGGTAAACCACGCACAATATATTGCGACAATGGCAAAAATTATGTTGGGGCGAATAATGAATTGAAAAGAATGCTTAAAGCCGCTAATGAGTCCGTTACTGATTTCGGTTTATGTGAGGGCGTAGAGTTTAAATTCAATCCAGCCTACGCTCCCAACTTTGGTGGTATCTGGGAGGCTGGCGTTAAAGCCGCAAAGTTTAATCTAAAACGTGTAGCAGGAAATAATGGTTTAACCTTTGAGGAATTAACAATGTTGTTCTCTCAAATTGAGGCAATTTTAAATTCCCATCCCTTGACACCTATGTCAGCGGACCCCTTTGATATTACACCTTTAACACTTGGGCACTTCCTTATCAGGCGTCCATTATCATCGTTACCGGCTCCAACTACAGCCAGGATATCAATCAACCGATACGAGCAGTTAGAACGAATGAGACAAACGTTCTGGACACGGTGGTCACGTCAGTTCCTGTGTGAGCTTCAGCAGCGTGTAAAATGGCAGAACAATGTTGAGCGGAACGTAAAGATTGGGGACATGGTAGTCGTCAGGGATGATCAACTTCCACCAATGAGATGGATCCTAGGACGAATTCACCACATGTATTATGGACCTGATGGAATCTGCAGAGTTGTAGATATCAAGACGTCAAAGGGCATCGTCAAAAGAGCGTTATCAAAAATTTGCGCTCTGCCCACAGGAGATGCCTATGAGCTCCTTGGAACCTCAGCTTCCAAGGGGGGGGAGGATGTTCACGACGTTCATGGCGAGAGAGGGGACGGGGGAAGGCAGCGGGAGGAGGATGCGCCCGCGGCCTGAGATTCGTATTCGTCGACCAGCAGCGTGATACGCGTCAACATTTTTTAAATAATGTATTTTAAAAGTAATTAAATAAACAATAAAAATTCTGTCATGCATGGTTTCTTCTTCACCATCGTCATGAACAGTTCCGAAGAGATTTTGTCGTTAGCCTTTTTCCCGAAATATCTAAACAGAATGTCTAAATATGTTTTGATGACATATTTTAAAGAGGTATTTATGATTAGTGTCATGATCAATAGATTCCGACCGAAAAATGGTGTCCGATTTTTCGGATGAGGGCTCCATAATAAATTTAAATATATATAGATAATAGTTTTGGGGCATCGACTTTCTTGAGATCCTATAAAATACGTTTTAATTATTATTTTTGTATGTTTTAAGCATGATAAAATATGAAATTTTATATAAGCAATCATATTAAATCGATATCAAAGTCAATAAATAATGTACAACCCAAAACAGACGGCCGAACTGACGTGACAATGACATTTGGTGCGCTCAACATAGCGGATTTTCGGCCTCATTAGACGGAGACGGAGATATTTACGTATATTCATGTTTCATTTTATGTACGCACTGAAATACTGTTATATTGTTTTCCTGCGAGTTAAAGTGCTGAGTAAAAACGAGATAGATATATGTTTATGTGTGTGCCTTCAAAATGGGTGCTATTTATATAAGCAATTGTACGTATAGAACAATATGTCGTGTCCCTACTATATAGGTCTATGGTTTCCTCCAAAAAGCTTCCTCCACTGAGATCTTAGCAAATGACCACCATTTTACTGAGATTATATTTCATTCCATATCATCTCATTTCATTTCATTTCATCCCAGGTGATTAATGTCTCAAATTAATCATCTTCATTTCATTTCACTCCATAATATCATTTTTCATAAAAATATGAATATAAATTAAAATAAGACATGACTTAAAGGTCTCAGTTACCAGGTCATAAAATCCATTAAAAATGTAGGAATAATTCCAGCGCACCCTGGCGGCCGTAGATTACCATATGTATTCTCGAATTATTTATAGTCTGTGGCATGTCACTTTTTACATCGAAAAAAATTCAGGATCGAAATTTTTGAGCGAGCTATAGTTTGTGGTGATAAAATTAATAATTTCAAGTAGATTAATTGTTTTAATTGATATAAATAGTTAATATCAGTAAAATAAAGTTGTGAGTGATTGATATAATATACAATCTAGGAACCAGAAGTACCGCAGAATGAAATAAAATTTCGCAACCTCAAAAATCCGTTCTGCTTACAGTAAACACAGTCGGTAGTTTTTTTTTTTGTTTTTTTTTTTTTTTTTATGATTGAAGGATTACTGGTGGCCCGGAGGCCTTTCCAGTTTCACCGGGACAGGTGGGCGAGCAAAGGCTCAGCCAGGAGGGGTGGGATTTGCTAACAGCTACCCGAGCGCCTCCGAAGGAGACCTAACAACTCAAGAGTAGCTGCTTCGCGAATGAATCTACTACCGGATCGGAATCGCGACCCGCTGAGAAGATCCGACGAGAAACTCAGCAAGCTGATTCATGGGTTAGGTTGCACGGCGAACTCTTTGTCGAGTTCGACGAGTACGGTTACCGAGGTCCCTAAGCCTGCTCCTAGAGCTGAAGGCGTCTAGTGCAAAGGTTATTGGATCTGATGGATCCGTAAGGACGTGTCTAGGGCGTCGACGGTGACTGGCTCCTGCATGATCAGGTGTAGTGTGTAAACATTCAAGTATGTATACAGCCTTATTTAAAGTGCTTCTTCAGCACTACTGTCTTACTGTCTTGTAACTAAATACATATTTTACACAATAAACCGAACCTTCAAACTGAATGGACGTATTATTTACTCTCGTCTAATCCATCGTGACCAGACCACACCACATGGCGACCCTGCCAGGATAGCTACTCTATAGCTACATGGCACACCAACCAAGAACGGATCATGGGCACAACGCAAAGTAAAGAACAAGTGGTCATTGCGCATTCTGCAGCCGGGAGCAATCACGCACAAGCGACGGCGGAACACCTTCAGACGAACAATATCCTTTTGTCTATAATATGCGCCTGTATGCTGCTGGCGGTGCTGATCGGGTTCTTCTGCCTGTACAAGCGATGCCACATCAACTGGATGCAGAAACAGCTGAGGAGTGACGCTTTGGAACGAGTCCTCGCGCGTGTCAGCTACCGACGTCGTAGGGAAATCAGAGAGCATGAGGAACCAGAAACCAAGGTGTAAGAGTGACCAACAAGTAAGTCGTAATGGGTACCTTCGCGCATCTTAATTTCTTTTATTAAATATTATATGTTTTAGTAAGTAGTTTTACCTAGTTGTTTTTTTTTTTTTTGTAATGTTAAGGCACTTAATACTTACTTATTGAATTAGACTATGAGTATAGAATTAAAATTATCAGATATTTATAAGCAATTAAAACATTGTACGGATTCTATTTCTAAGTTAGGTCCTTCAAGAAGAGTAGGTAGTAATTTTGAGAATAAGATTTTAGAAGCTAAGAGCTTATATGTGTCGTTTAAAAATATTTTAAGTATTTTACCTAAAAATGTGTCTAATGAATTGTTATTTTTATGTTCATGTATAAACAAATGTTATGATAAAATTTTAAAATTTGAATTGGAATTTAGTTCGAGTGGTAGTCAGAGTCAAAATAAATCTGCCACAATGTCAGTGCCGGGTGAAAAGTTTAATTTAAAGACGGCTGTAAGCCTATTGCCTAAAATGACCGGTGATGAAGAGGTAGCTTGTGAATTAATTTCTGCGATTGAATTGTATGACTCAATGCTTGCTGATGGTGATAAGACAATTTTAATAAATTTTGTTTTAAAGAGCCGATTAACGAGCGGAGCAAAAATGCGTTTAGCTACTTCTTATAGTTCTGTTGAGTTGCTATTAGAAGATATGCGTAAATATTTACTTACTCGTAAGTCCGATACTGCTTTACAGTCTAGATTACAGAAGGCTAGGCAAGGTGAAAAGTCAGTTACAGAGTTTGCTCAAGAGATAGAGAAGTTGTTTGTAGAATTGACTATTTCTCAGGCAAATGGTGATGAGAAAGTGTATGAGGTATTACGTCCTCTTAATGAAAGGAACGCTATTAGATGTTTTTCCGAAGGGTTACGAAGTCAAAAGCTAGGTACAATTATTTCAGCACGTAATTTGACCTCCTTAAAGGATGCCATTAGAGTGGCCGAAGATGAAACTAGCTTAACTGCGGAGCGTCAGACCGTTATGTCATATAACCGTCGGTCTACTCGCACTAATAATTTTGGTCATCGTGGATTTCGTGGTCGAAATTCACTTAAATATTTTCGAGATATTAGACAGCCACATAATGCGCAACAAAATTTTGCTGCGTCAAGGAATACGTGGCGAGGCACCCGAGGTGTTCAGGTATATCGACGAGGAGCGTCAAGTTACGGCGCCAGGTATGTTCGTGGAAATCGTGGCAATTACGCAAACTATTCTAATAATAGAAATTTAAATCATTTTATTGCAAATGAACGACATGATTTACCGACTTCAGAAAATAGTCGTAATGATGTTTCTTCGGATCAGAATTCGGGAGCATTTTTTCGTCCCTAATCAAGTTCTTACTTGTGATAGCATTAATTGGGTAAACTTAAGTTTAAATAACATACAGTTAGAATTTTTAGTAGATACAGGGGCCTCTTTATAGTGTGTTAATTATGATATGTTAGATTTATTTCAGCTAGAGTTACATAAATGCGATTTAAATATCCATGGTATTGGTGGAAGTTTAAAGTCCGTAGGATTTGTTTATTTAGCATTAGAGTTCAGGAATATTATTTTTAAGCATAAGTTTTACGTATTTAGGAATTTACCATGTAAGTCGATAGGTATATTAGGTCAAGATTTTATTAAACGATATAGTGGAATTATAGATTATGACTCAAATACTTTATCTCTCAAAGTCGCAGAGAGTAGAGTTTCATTGACTTTACTTTATTATAATTGTAATTTTATTATTGGACCGAGGCGTGAAGTTATTAAGTTCATACCTACGCGTATTAATTATGACTGTGTCATTTATCCGAAGGAGATAAGACAGGGTATTTTTTTGGCTAGTGTGGTAGCTAGGCCGAAAAATGGTAGGATTCCTGTAAGACTTTTAAATACTACTGACAAAGAAGTATCTTTATGTTTGAATAAAGTTGAAGTTGATAGGTTAGAAAACTATGAATTTTGTAATTACGAAAGCTCGGATGTTAATGTAGAGAGAATACGGACGTTATTTTCATTACTTAATGTAGGCTCATACTTAAACAAAGAAGAACAGTTGTCAATCGAGCAAATTTGTGCCAAATATTCGGACATATTTCATTTACCAGGTGACAAATTAAGTGTTACGGACGTTTACGAGCAGTCTATTCATTTAAAAGAACATGCTACGCCTGTGTATAGAAAACAGTACAGAATTCCGTTTATGCAGAAGGAAGAACTTAATAGACAGATCGATGATATGTTACGAGAAGGTATTATAGAAAAAACTTGCAGTGAGTGGTCTAGCCCTCTTTTGCTAGTTCCTAAAAAGTTAGATAGGAGCGGTAAACGTCAATGGAGAGTAGTGGTGGACTACAGACAGTTAAACGAGAGAGTGCAGGACGACAAATTTCCCCTCCCAAATATAACAGATATATTAGAGTCTCTATCAGGTGCAATGTACTTTAGCCATTGCGATTTAAATCGTAGTTATTATCAATGTAATCTTTCAAAAGAATCTAGAAAATATACGGCGTTCACGACAGATAAAGGGCAGTACCAAATGTGTAGATTACCGATGGGGCTAAAAATTAGTCCATCTGCCTTTAGTAGATTAATGACAGTTGCTATGTCGGGTTTAAATTACGAAAAATGTATTATCTATTTAGACGATTTAATAATTTTTGGCCGAAATTTGACGGAACATAATAAAAACCTCATGTTTGTTTTTGACAGATTACGAAAAGTTAAATTAAAATTAAATCCGTCTAAATGTGAGTTTCTAAAGCGACAAATTCTTTACTTAGGACATGTAATATCATCATGTATTTTGCCCGACCCTGAAAAGATTCGAGTAATCGAAAGCTATCCGACACCAACGTGTGCGGATGACGTCAAGCGTTTTGTTGCATTTAGTAACTATTACAGGAAATTTATTCGAAACTTTGCAGCTATTGTTGTACCACTTAACAAATTATGTAGAAAGAAGGTTCAGTTTGAATGGACTACAGAATGTCAGAATGCCTTTGAAACTCTTAAAAAGTTGCTATCTAGTCCGCCTGTCTTAGATTATCCCAATTTTTCTAAAGAAAATGAATTTATTTTACAAACAGATAGTTCAGGTTTTGCTATTGGCAGCGTGTTAAGTAATTCTAACGGAAAACCCGTCGCATATGCTAGTAGGAGTTTAAATAAAGCGGAGTTAAATTATGCAACGATTGAAAAGGAACTTCTGGCAATAGTTTGGTCAATAAAATATTTTAGGCCATATTTATATGAAAAAAAAAAATTTGTAATAAGAACTGACCATAGGCCTTTGCTTTATCCCGAGGGACCTGGGTGAGCCCCCCGGCGCGCACTCTGCGTGGCCGGGGGCTCCGTCTGTGGGGGAGTTTTGCTGGACTTCCACCGGGCGCGTCCGTAGGTGGCGGATAACGGGATCCTCTGGGAACAGTCCCACTCCCAGGGGTATCGTCCGATCTTTTTCGTTGCAAGGATTCTTAGGTGTTAGGGAGATAGGTTAGGTGTAGGAGTAGGGTAGCCTAGTTAGGCCTTGCAACGAAAGAGATCGGATGACGCGGACCAAAACCAGCAGGGGGAGTTGCGGGCTCTCCACGCCCTTCACTGGCTGAAGGGTGTTCCTCCTGGAGACGCTCGGGCTCCCTCTCTCTTCTCCCCTTCTTCCCCCTTTTTTGTTTTTCGGGTCACGTCCGACCCGTTTCGGACGTAGCCCATGGGTGATGGTGGGCCACTTTTGGCCTGCCCTTTGATGGAGTAGTGAGCCGGCGTTGCTTATGCATCTTCCGGCCGCTGGTCGCCATGTCCCCGGCTTCGGCTACAGGGGCACGCCCTCCAGAGGGGGGTACCGGTATACCGGCGTGGCTTCGTCGTTGTTGCTCTTTTGAGCGTCGGGCGGTGGTCTGCCGTGTTGCTCGTTGCACTCGGCGGGCTGCCGGCCAACCCGTAACCTCTTTAAAAAATGCCCCAATCCTAAGCTCTGGTGCCCGGCGATGGGATGAATGGCTGGAAGGAGTCCAGTCCCGAGGGTACCAACCAGACCCCAGGGGACCGACCCCTGGTTAATAAAAAAGGACAAAATGAAATATGGCACATGTACAAAAGTTATTACCCCAGGAGGGTACCTCCCGCTCCGCGGGGGGAGAATCCCTCCGTGCGGTCGAGCAATCGGCCGCACGTTGCCCCACCGTTTCTGGGGGGGGGGCAAACATTGCCACGACGAAGGGGGCGACAGCACGGGTCGCGTAAGGGACAGAGTCCCCACCGTGCGCCTCGAACGCTGCGAGAGTCTGATCTCGCTCTACTCGGCGCGGAGCTCCGCAAGGGGCGACGCGTCCAGTGGGCGGGAGACGCCAGCGTTGTTCGTGGACAGTGCTCGACAGCGCACTCGAAGGAAGAGGAAGTCGGCTCGTCAGCCGGCGTCTGTCCCTCCATCCGACTCGTCGGAAGGAGAGCCTGCCAGCGCCAAGTACATGGCGTTGGCGGAAGGGCCGGCGGCTGCTTCGGCGCCGCCCGTCACCGATTTTGACAAGCCGTCATCTTGCGGACTGGACGCTGCCTCCTCGGCGCAGTCCAGAGCCGCCTGCCGTGAGGCGATAAAAAAGACTAGGAAGCTGGAGGAAATCGAGCGCCTACAGCGATCCCTGACGGAGGTGGGACCCTCTGACCCTCTCCGAGCTTGTGGAATAGTCGGGAGAATAGTCGCGACCATTGCGGCTAAATCCACTGCAGGCCTCAAGGGCTCGGAATTGTCGGCCATGAAATCGGCGGCCGCCACGCTCGAAGAAAGGCTGCAGGACGTTGTGGACCGCACCACAACCGTGGAGACGGCGGGATTGCGACAAGAAGTGGCCCTGCAGCACGCCCGCCTCGAACAACTGGCGGATGAGAATGGCCAACTTCGGGCGGAGAACGGACAGCTCCGCGTCGACATGGCCGAGCTGCGAACAATGGTTGCCGATCTCATCGAGCGGCAACGCAGCTCGGCCCCTGTCCCTCCTCCGCCCGAAGCAGAAGGCCTCACTGAGGTCGAGGAGCTGAGGCGGCAGCTCCTCATACAGGAGGCGCGCAGCTCCAAGGTGGAGCGCGCGAGACCGCCCCTCGCTCACGAGGCTAAGGGAAGCGCGCCTGTGCCGGCACCCCGCAGGAGTGTGCAGCCCGCTGCCAAAACATACAGCGGGAAGAAGAAGGTTACACCCGCGCGAGCTCCCGCTGCGGCTGCACCTAAGCCCGCGGCTGCGGGGGCGCCGGCACCCACGGCCCCTGCATCTAAACCGGTGTCTGCTCCTGCCCCGTCCCAGCCTGCGAAGGCGGGGCCCGGCAGGAGCCGGACCAAGAAGAAGGGGGGCGTCAACGCCGCCAAACCGGCCCCGACCCCCCAGCCCCGCCCACTGCCACCTGCTCCGGCCAATATGGAAGAGGCCTGGACGACGGTAGTGCGGCGCGGGCCCAAAAAGGTGGCGGCGCCTCCTGCGCCGCGCCCCAAGCCCGCCCCTGCGGCCGCCGCTCCCCGCCAAGAGGGTCGAGCGGAGCCGAGGGGCCGAACTGGAAGAAGGAGGCCGCGCGCCCCGCGGTCGGCTGCAGTGGTAGTGGAGCTGCTGCCGGCCGGCAAAGAAAAGGGCATCACCTACCACGAGGTGATGACCCAGGCGCGCGGCGGTGTGAATGTGGACGCCCTCGGCGTGGAGGGGGTCATCAAGGTCCGGCAGACGGCCAACGGGGCCCGTCTCATAGAGTGCCCCGGCCCGAACACCAACGCCGCGGCCGAAAAATTGGCAGCCCGGCTGAGGGAGATCCTGCCGGACCCCGAGGTGGTGCGCATCGCGCGGCCCGTGAAGATGGGTGAAGTCAAAATCACGGGCCTCGACGAGTGCGCCACGAAGGAGGAGGTTGCCGCGGCCATCGCGTCGCAGGGCAACTGCGCCCTCGCCGACGTCAAAGTCGGGGAGCTCCGGGAAACATATTCCGGTTATATAATTCCGGTTCATAATAATTATGAAAACGCGTAAAAATAAAGAGCTCATTGAAAGTATAACCAAATATGTTGCTAAAAATAAATCGAGTGAATTTCCTCGAATATGTGTTATAAAGGACGTCCAAAGAATAAAATGATGATGAAGATAAAAAAGTAATAATGAACGATTTTCATTTATTACCTAGTAGTGGTCATATAGGAGTTCGGAGAATGATAAGTAAAATTAAGAAATATTATTATTGGCCATCATTAGAAAAATATGTTAGATGTTATGTAGAAAAATGCAGCAAGTGTCAAAAACAAAAATACACAAAAATTCATAGGGAACCATTAAAAATTACATTTACAGCATCATCATCTTTTGAGAAAATTTTCTTAGATATTGTAGGTCCATTAGATAGAGATGATTTAGGCTACAATTATATTTTAACATTGCAGTGCGAACTCAGTAAATATGTTGAAGCATACCCTTTAAAAACTAAAACAACAACAGAAGTTGCTAAAACATTTGTGGAAAACTTTATTTTACGATACGGAATTCCAAAAGAAATTGCAAGTGATAGAGGTACAGAGTTTATTTCTAAGGTTATGTCAGACTTATGCAAAATTTTAAATATAAAACAAACAATTGCGACTGCTTACCATCATCAAAGTATTGGATCATTAGAAAATACTCATAAATTGTTAGGAGCCTATTTACGAATCCAAACAGATAATCATCCTTCAAGTTGGAGTTCATGGTTACAGTATTGGTGTTTTTCATATAACACTACTGTACATTCAGAGACTAAATATACACCTTATGAGTTAGTGTTTGGTCAAGTATGTAGATTACCTAATAATTTATGTAATATTGTAGAACCACTGTATAGTTTCGATAATTATATGTTGGAATTTAAATACAGATTACAAAAAGCTCAAAAAGATGCAAGAAATAATTTAATTATAAGTAAAGAACGTAGAAAACTAAATTATGATAAGTCAAGTAATCCCATTGTATACAAATCAGGTGATACACTATTGTTGAAAAATGAGATAGGAAATAAATTGGATACTTTGTACACTGGCCCATATATTGTGATAGAAGACCTTGCGCCCAATGTTAAAATTAATATTAATGGAAAAAATGTCATAGTTCATAAGAATAGGACAAAATTGTATCCGGAACCATAGTTGTTTATTAATTTTAAGTGTAATAATAATTATATAATAGAAATACTACTAGAAAAAAAAAAACATTTAATCATTTTTTTTTTTAAATAACGGGGATGATGTAGTGTGTAAACATTCAAGTATGTATACAGCCTTATTTAAAGTGCTTCTTCAGCACTACTGTCTTACTGTCTTGTAACTAAATACATATTTTACACAATAAACCGAACCTTCAAACTGAATGGACGTATTATTTACTCTCGTCTAATCCATCGTGACCAGACCACACCACACAGGATTCGGGGAGTAGTCAGCGGCGGCTACGATAAGGCGATTATCATGACGCATAGCCTTATCGAAGTACCGTTCCGACGCTGACTTCATGTATTTCTGGATAGATTCGAGGCCCAGGTCGTCGTGTAGGTCAACGTTCCTCACGAACCACGGAGCTCCGACGGCTAACCTGCAAAAGCGGGATTGTAAAGATTGGAGGGTGTCTATGTGTGTGCGGGCCGCGTGAGCGAACACCACACTCGCGTAAGTCATGACGGGCCTTATGCAAGTTTTGTAAAGTGTCACCTTGTTCCGAAGGGACATTTTACTCCGCTTACAGATCATGGGGTAGAGTCTACCGAGAATAAACGCGGCACGGTCACGGACTGATTTTATATGCGGGCGGAATGTCATCGATGCATCCAGGGTAACGCCCAGGTACTTGACCTTCCTGGCCCAGGGTATGGATTGACTAAAGAGAGTAATCGGGGGTGTGAGATTCCTCCTCCTAATACGGGAGGAAATCCGTGTGGAGCTTCCCCTCTGAAATAGCACCGCAGTACTTTTCGCTGGGTTGATGTTTATGCGCCATTTTCAGAACCACTGTCCTAGGGCTAGGGCTGCGCTCTGAAGCTTCTTCGCGATTAGGGACTTGTTTCTACTGGAATAGTAAACAGTCGTGTCGTCGGCGAATAAAGCTAAATGGGTCGGCGGCGACCGGGGAATATCGTTAACGAATAAGCTAAATAGGAGGGGTGAGAGGACAGAGCCTTGCGGGACTCCAGCTGTGAGAGGTCGTGGGGAGGAGCGGGTTCCCTCGACTCGATATCGAAAAGAGCGGTTCGACAAGAAGTCCCGTATGATGAGCACGAGACTATCCGGCACACCCATGTTGAATAGTTTGAAAATTAAACCGTTGTGCCAGACTTTGTCGAACGCTTTTGCGACGTCGAAGAAGAGAGCTCCCGTGTATAACGGTTTTGGTCGATTAAGCCCCACAAGAATGTGCTCCGTGAGGCGGTGCACCTGTTGTACGCATGAGTGATTTGTACGGAATCCGAATTGTTCATCGATGAGAATGCCCTTGGATGAGACGAAGTCTCTGAGGCCTTTGTAGAGCAGACGCTCATACAGTTTGCCTAGAGACATGAGGAGGCTAATCGGGCGGTAGCTCGTCGGATGATTTTTTGGTTTACCGGGTTTATGTATGCCGATAACGTCCGCTTCTTTCCACACCGCGGGAAAGATACAGTTCGCCATAGCGGCATTGAAAATAGATGCCAACATCACGATGAGTTGGACGGGTAGAAGTTTAATAACGCGGTTAGATATACCGTCGGAACCGGGAGCCTTGCGAGGACGTAGGTCTTTGATCAAGTCTTTAACTTCCATCGGGGTGACGGGTGGTAACGCATCCGAGTGTGGCAAGGAGGCTCTGCGTTCTACCTCACTGTCTACTAATTCTACATGAACAGGGTACACGGATTGAGTGCTGGGCGTGCACTGGGTTTGCAATGTATCGGCCAGCAGCTCTGCTTTTTCGTCATCATCGAACGCCGCGAGTCGGCTTGAGGGGCCTACGAGGGGGGGGCATAGTTACTACCGTATCCGATTTGAGAGTACGAGCTAAGCGGTAGTAAGACCTTTGTGAGGGCGCGAGTCCTTCTAAGAAATCAGACCATCTGGCATCTCGGACTTCGGCGATGCGAGACTTTACGTCGCGTTGTAGGGCACGCATTCGAATACGATTTTCCGCGGTAGGATACCTGTCGTAGGCGCGTATTGAGGCGTTCTCAGCTCTTAGGAGCTCCCTAATATCGTCGGACAATTTGAAGTGGCGAAGGAAGTCCTCCGCTACAACTTGTTTCGATGACCTATCTAATGTCGAGGTGATGTGTGACGTTAAGATGTCTATGGCTTCAGCGGTATCCTGAGGAGACGGGGTAGAGTCCGGGCTAAACGGGAACGATGGTGGATCAGATTCAGCCAGGCTGATGCCCAGCGTGTGCCAATCCACCACAGTCCTCGTGACGGGAACGGAATCGGGAGCGCGACCGAGCTTCATAACGACGGGACGGTGGTCTGAATCTAACTCTGAAACTACTTCGATCGAGTGTAAGCGCAGAGTTACGTTTTTTAATAACGCTATGTCGAGTATATCCGGGCGATGCGCGATATTTAGCGGGTAGTGAGTCGGGGTTAGCGGAGCGACGATATCGAAGGCGAGATCATCAACTAACGCGTCAAGCCGCCGGCTATTCGGGGTTGTGGTGTGTGAGTTCCACCTGATGTGTTTACAATTTAGGTCGCCCGCCAGAATGACAGAGCTTCCCATGCCGAGCAGCGCCTCGATATCACTGCTTAGAACGATCTTATCCGGTGGAAGATAAACGGACGCGATAACGATCGGCGCGTGTCCCGTCAGTGAGATTCGGCACACTGATGCTTCGATATTAGCGAGCGCGGGAGGATCGAGCGGGACGCAATGCAGGGCTCTTCTATAGTAAAAGACGGTACCACCACCACGAGCAGAGAGCCTGTCGTTCCTGACCATGTTATAGTTCGCGATTTTAGGGTCACGGCGCGCGGGCTTAAGTAGGGTCTCCTGCACTAAAAATATATCAATTTGATGGTCACGCAAAAAGTCAGAAACCTGATCATGTTGATTTGCGAGACCGTAAGCGTTAAAAAATCCTATCGTTACGGATAGGGGCTTTATTCTACTAATGTACGCCATTGATTACCGGCGGAGTGAGGGGAGGACGTACGTATTTAACGACGCGTATACGTCAGCGTATTCCTGCACAACGGCGATGAAATGTTGTGCAGTGGAGGCGGCGCGAATGGCGTCACCCAAGGTGTTAACACGCTCAAAGTTGATCGACTGAAAAAAGTCGATCGCTAGAGCGAGATTATCAGACGCGGTCGGAGTGCTGGTCGCGGGGGAGGAATGAATCGCGGGGGAGCGACGAATCGCGGAGGAGGGAGTTGTAGCCGTGTTCGTGTACGGCAGCGGTTTCGCCCAGGCTGAGACACTAGGCACCGGCGCCGGAACGAACGCTGGCTTAGCCTGCGACACAGAGGGTGCCGAGGCTTTGATGTCTGGGCCGGAAGCTCGGAGGCGGTTTTGGCGGGCGACGCGGCGATTTATTTTAGGGGCTCGGGGGCATCCGCGGTAATTTGCGGGGTGACCCTGTGTTCGACACAGGACGCAGCTAGGCGGTTCCGTCGCGGTTTTTTGATCGCGAGTGCATAGGGCCGTGGCGTGATCGCCTAAGCACTTGACGCATCGGGGGCGCGCGTGACAGTTACGGGAAGAATGCCCGTATAATTGGCAGTTATGGCACTGGCTAGGTGTGCCTTTCTTGTGTGGGGTTTCGACTGCGATTCCGGAAAGGCTACAGACCGTTCGGATGTTGAATATTTGCTTACCCTCGGGGGTAGGCTGGAGGGCGACGAGAACCATATTATATGGCTCCCTTCCGCGGCCTGTGTGCATGCGGTATACGGAGTTAACCGGTAGGCCTTGTTCGAGAAGGTCGGCCTTGACGAGCTCGGCATCCAACTCTTTAGGGATGCCACGTATAACGGCACGGAGTTCGCGCTCCTCCTGGAGCGTATACGTGTGGAAACTTATACGCTCCTTACGGAGGTAAGAAGAGAGGGCCCTATGGTCGTCGGGTGTTCGAACCTTAATTTGAATGCCGTTCGCGAGGTTACGGGCAGTCATGAAATTGATATTTTTGGCCTTAAGGGCCAGGGAAACTCGTTCCCAAGCTGCCTTCTCTTGAAGGATTACCGGGGGAGGGATCTGGGTTTTATTTTGTGCCACCGGACGCGGCGACGGAGTGGCACGGGCTGGAGGCGCAACGGGAGTCTGAGGGCGGGGGCGCGACGCGTTCGCGGCTTTGCTAATTTTAGCGGCCGCGGGAGCTCGAGACTCCGCGGCACGCTTCTTACCCTTTTGCACCAGGGTGAATCCATCCGTCGATGAGGCGGGGGCGAGGTCGACCTCCATCTCTGAGTCAGAGTCGGAGGACGAGGAGGCGGGCGCAGGTGACCTACGAGTAGGTGTTTTGGAGGGCGCGACGGAGGCCGCGGATGATCGCGCTGCTGGAACGATGACCACGGCGGACGACGCAGCAGTTTTACTCGCCAGTATAGGCGACGCGGGAACGGCAGGCACGACGGAGGCTGCGGTACTCGATGCAGAAGCTATGCACGCAAGTACAGGCGACGCAGGAGCAGCGAGCTCGGCGGAGTCCACGAGAGGGCTCGCGGTGTGATCGGCCTTGAAGGCCTGAAACTCGGAAGTGAGCTTTGGGTAGCGAAGCCGGAGAAATTCCGCAAATACAGCGTCCATGATGGCTACGTGCCCAGGTGGGGCTACCCTGGGTCTTAGAAAACACTCGCCTTGCGGCGAGGCCCCAACTTCTCGGAACTGAGCGGTTCTATTTAACACAGGTGGCGATGCGGCGCGATTACTACAGGACAAAGAAAAAACACAATAAAACAGAAATAACGAAAAGAAACAAAACAATTAAACACTTCCAAGAAAACAGTTTGTCGGCAGATGTACCACGAACACAGAAATAACAAAAGGAAACAAAACAAATAAAAACTTCCAGGAAAAACACTTGGTCGGCAGATGTACCACGAACACAGGCCGCGCGAACAATGGCCGGGCTAACAAAAGCCGGGCGAACAAAGGCCGGGCGATCGAGTGGTCGATGAGCACGTCCGCGCGTGACGGGTGCCTCTATCGGAATGATGAAATATCTCTGTCTCACTCTTTTTACATGATTCGATAGCAGCGTCGTATTTCCTCGCATCGTCTGCGTCTAATGTACCAAAGAAAAACTTTAAAATTTCGCCTCCAAATTCTAGAGAGCGTTTGACCTTGTGCATTGGTCGATAATCAATAATGTGCGATAACGATTTTAATTTATTAAAATTAGATTGAATTAGGACCTCAGTGGGACTAGATATGTCATTACACAAACTTAAATCTTGTGACTGAATTTTATTACAAAGGTTAAGAGTATCTTGTAGTAGATTTTGTATTTTATTAAGATAAGGTTCCAGAGAGATGAGGTCAATGTGCGTGACGACTTTCCAATAGTCGTTATAAAAACTTATATGTGTCGTAGGTTCAAAATAAATTCCGGGACTATGCGCGATAGGGATAATATTCGATTCGGCGCGACTGTGGCGTAAAGAGCCATGACAGCATAAGATTCTGAAAATAAACACATAGAATAAATTTAGACGTAGAAGTTGGTATGATATTTAATTTGTTTACGACCTACTTGTAGGGTCACGTTATGTATAATGTGAACTTTAGTAATTTTGTAAGGGCCTTTCCATATGGGCGATAGAGCTTTTCTCAATTTATGATGGTGTTTTAAATATACCATATCACCAGCTTTATACAAAATTTCGCGAGAATTAGTATCATAGTATTGCTTAGACCTTTCTTTACTGTTAATAATATTTTGTATCGCTTTTTCGCGACTAAAACGCATTCTGTATTGTAATGCGCGAATACATTCATTATAGGTTGTGTTACTGGTGCTTTCATATAAAGAACTTGGAATGAACGGTTTGTAACCGAATAATAACTCGTGTGGAGTATAATTAGTAGTGCAATGGGGAGTAGTATTATAGGCTAATATTGCAGTAAATAAATAGCAATGCCAATCGTTTTGATTTTCATTGACGAAAGACTTTAAATATTCTTTTAAAGTAGCGTGTGAGCGCTCTAGAGCTCCGTTTGTTTGAGGATAATACGGAGTTGCAAATAAAGCTTTTACTTTTAAGATTTCAGTTAGTTGTTTAAATAATTCTGACCTAAAGCAAGTACCTAGGTCAGTTTTAACGGTTTTTGGAAAACCGAACAAAGACATGAAATGTACGATATTACGAGCTATCTCCTCACTAGTAAAAAAACCATAGGGTAAGCACTCGTGAATTTGGTTAAATCATCTTGTAAAGTTAGAATGAACTTGAAATTTTGAAAACCTGAGTCGGGCAAAGGGCCTACGACATCTAAGGCTAACCGCTCAAACGGTTTAGTAGATGTAGACGTGATCTCCATCGGAGCTTTATTTGATTTACGTAGAGGTTTGTTAATTTGACAAAGTTTGCAGCTTTTTACATATTGTTCAATATCAGAACGCATACCTTTCCAATATTACATAGCTTTAATGCGCTTATACATGCGTTGTGATCCTGGGTGACCAGCGATAGGTGAATCGTGGTTTTCCTTTAAAATTTTAGGGACTTCTATTGGAGTCGGATAAATTAATTTATTTTTATAAATATGTATTTTGATATTAGTATTATGGAAAACGTAGGAAATTATATTATAGACTTTCGTGTAATTTGATTTAGAGAATGGGTCTTAAAAATCTGGTAATGCTAAATCTGTGATATTTTCACACTCTATTAACATATTTCTTAGTTTAATTAATAAATTATAAATATCTCTAAAAGGAGTCTCTTCGTAATGATGAACTTTAGTGTATAAGAAGTAGAAAGTTTTATTTTTATTTTTAATACTTTTAATTGTAAGAAGTTCGCGTTCGGAATTTAGTAACTCTTCAGTATTTTCGAGTTAGTTTAAGATATCCTCGCAGTGAGGTATAGAACAATCAAAATCTAATGAAACTGGGCAAGCGATTGTATTAAACTTAGATAAATGTAGACTTTCAGTACATTCTTCGATAACGGTGTCTGATGTTGGAAGTTTGTTTATAAATTGAAGTTTAAAATATTTTTCATAACTAAGATTGTTCAAATAATTTATATTTATAGCGTTGATAGGACAACGAGATAAAGCATCGGCGTTAGAGTTAAGATGACCTTGCTTGTAAACTATTTCATAGTCATACTCTTCGAGTTTAAGACGCCAGCGAATAAGCCTACTACCGGGGTCTTTTACATTAAATAACCACACAAGAGGTCTGTGATCTGTTACGATTTTAAATTTGTTGCCGTATAAGTATGGCCTAAAAGTTTTAACAGCAAATAAGATGGCTAAAAGCTCTTTCTCAGTGGTGGAATAGTTGCCTTCGGCTTTGTTTAAAGTGCGTGATGCATACGCGATTGGTTTATCCTTGCCTATTTGGCCTTGGGATAAAATTGCGCCTATGGCGTAATTACTTGCATCTGTAGTAACATTAAAAGGTTCTGAAAAATTTGGATATTGAAGTAGAGGGGCAGTAACTAGTTTTTCTTTTAAGAATTCGAATGCGTGTTGCTGTTCCTTTGTCGCCCTTGTCTTATTCACGCCCGACAAAAGGCTCTTACACACTTTTGTCAAACGTTCACAAAACACGTCGCATGCAGCCTGTTTGACGACCGCCACGTCAATACCTAAATTTTGCGACATGCCCAGGTACCGGTATGTTTCTCCCTCGGAGAGTGCCCGAAGGTTTATCCCATCGGATACAGGTAAACGATCCGATGAGACTATGCTCCCTCTCTCTACATGGAGAACCGCACACTTGTCGACTCCCAGCCTCATCCTAATGCGACTACTGAAATCACAAGTGATGTCAAGCAGTCGCCTGAGGCCTGCAGCATGAGGAGCGTACAACTTGAGGTCATCCATGTAGAACAAGTGGGACACCTTCGAGCCCCCCCTTCGGAACTGAAAGCCTGTCCTCGAAGCCTCCCGTAATGAACTGGGGGAATTCAGGGCCAGGCAAAACCACAATGGAATCAGACAATCACCCTGAAATATACCCCGATTCACCTTTATTCGGTCTTCTACAGCCGACAGCCGCACACCGGATAGACTAAGCATTGTACTCCATTGCCCCATACAGGCACCGAGGAAGTCTCGAACTGTATCGTCTATCTTATACAGCTCGAGGACCCTCTTCAGCCATGTATGGGGGACCGAGCCAAATGCCTTTTTATAATCTATCCAGGCGGCAGAGAAATTTCGTCGGTTGCGTTTGACCTGCTGGCCAGCTACCGCGTCGATCAAGAGGAGTTCCTTAGTACCGCGGCTACCACGCCTACACCCGTTCTGGGCACCAGACAGTACTCGACAGCTGTCTATGTGGTGTGAGATCTTAGTTTCCAGAACGGATGTCAGTGTCTTATAGGTGGTAGGAAGACACGTTATTGGCCGGTACTGTGCCGGATCCGCGATACTTTCCGATTTTGGAATGAGGTGAGTGATCCCAGTAGTGAGGAAGGCGGGGAGCACTTTTGTATCTAGGGCTTCCTGGAACTGTCTGGCGAGGGTTTCGTGACAAGCCCGGAAACTTTTTAGCCAGTAAAGCTGCAGTCCGTCGCAGCCTGGAGACTTCCAGTGTGAAGAACTACAGACTGCAGCCTTAATATCACCTTTGCTAATAGTAACCGGGCTCATCGGTGGTATGCCCGCACACGAGTCCTCAATGACCTGCATCCAGGAGCCCTCCACATGCTCCACAGGTCTTGACCACAAGTTGCGCCAGAACGTGACCATCTCCTGTCCAGCTGGACGTTCGGTGACGGCGCTAACATTGGCCTGTTCTAGGGACCTGTAGAACTTCCTCTGATCACTCACGAAGAGGCGATTCTGGCGATACCTTTGAACTCGTTCCGAGTACCGCCGGATGCGCTTGCTCCAAGCAGCCACCTTCTGCTTCAGGAGGTCTATGCGATCTGCCAGATGTTGTGCATTTGGCACTGCAGGGCCGCCTAAGCCACACCCCGCAAACGCAATTCTGACAAACCGCAAGACTCTCGCCTCGTGTTGCCCGTCCTGAAGCTAATCAGTTTGCCGATAAGGACTCTAGCGTCACTGATACGACGTTCAATTCTGCGCTTCCAAGCAGGCTCGGCATCTCTCACACGCTGAGCGTCGGCAGCTGTCACCTGCCGATTTGGTTGGAGCTTGGCGCCGATATACCGACATACTGCCATTGCGGCGCCAAACAGGATTGAATTCGTATCAGTGAGGCTGCTGCTGTTCTCCAAATATGGAAGCAGCATCTCGTTAACGGCCTCAACGACATTCCGACTATGGTGACTCTGAGCTATTCTGGGGATCCGGGGTCTCGCGTCGAGAGGCATCTCACGCACTTCCAGAATCGCCTCTTCAAGAATCCTCCTGATCTGCTCGTTGTCCTGGGAAGCTATTCCGTCCGCCCCTCCGTCAGCAGCCAATGGTTGATAACCAGTGTCTACCGCACCGCCGACATTTAAGTCCTGCATAGATGCGATAGACACACGTCCTTCAGCTGGTGCAAGAGAGGAGGCCGGAACAGCCTCGAGTCGTAGTTGTTCGAGTTCGTTTGCGCTGAAGATGTTAGAGCGCATTATGAAACGAACTCGGTCGGCTAGGTTCTGGTCTGTGATGTGTGTCAGCGATGGCTCAAGCGCTTGAAAATTACGAAGCAGTCTTGCTCGACGCCCTGTGCCGCCTGTTTCTCCCCCCACAGCCCCAAAGTGGGCGCGCATGACATTAGAATTTTGTTCACGGGTCCATCGCATGCGCCGCCCTCCACCGAGTGCGGGTGTCTGTTGCGGAGTCCTTGTGGACTCTGCAGGCACCAAGCCTCCCGGTGGTGATGATGATGGGGGTTCGACCCGCTGAAGTGGTCTTAACGAGTCAGATCTTTGGTTTGTTTTAAAGGTTTTACTCATCGTTGGGCTTTTATGTGGGGTCTGACAGTCGCTGCAGACAGAGCCCCATATCTGCAGAAGGCTAGAATACAGTGGAGGGTCGCCAGTTACTCCAAGGGGACCGTTCACGACCTAGACTTAGCGCCCTAGGCCATGCAGCCGCTCGGCACGGTGCCTTACACCTTCGGCTAGCGCTGGTTGCTTGCGCGGATGGAACAACCATCTCATATTGATTGTTTCACCCGCGGGCGATGGGGTCACCACTTCCCTTCCTTATTATTATTATTAATATATATATGTCGTAGGCGGGGCGCCAGGGATGGCTGAGCGGTAATTTCGTCATCACTCGTATTCGATTGAACTCAGTTTAGTCAATAAAACTTTTCAATGATAATTATTGAAACTCAACACACACAACTTTCACAATGACAGGATAAACCGACAGTTTCGTTGCACATACCGACAGACCGACTGACTGACTGACTGACTGTCAGAGATTCACTGACTGAGACGGACGGAATGACTGTCTGACACGGAATGCCACGACTCTGTCCACGTACCGCCATTTTATAACTGTGGCGTTACGGAGTCTACCCTTCATTTTGTGATATTTATCAAAACAACATTTCATCATTTAAAATAATAATCAAAACCACCGTCTTAATATTACTAAAAGTCGTCAACCACGACACGGCCATTCTGTCACTTTGACGTTTTTGACGATACACAAACGTCAAAGTGACGTGTACAGAGCTAGATTGGAGAGGGCAAATATAATTAGGACAAGCCCTATAAATACGGCCGTACTATCTAGCGCTTATTCATTCGTGTCCGAGCCGTCGTACAGTACGGATCTATCTGCAACGTTGTTACGCTTCTCGTGAAATATACGCCACGCACAAAGTTCTCGTGAAGTTTTGTTTCAGAAGCCCAAACATGAGTTATCGTCGAGAGCTTAATGACCGTGACGTCAGCAATGGTGACGTCACACTTTTTTAAAAACATTCCTTCAGTGTTTCTCCTCCGACATCAGAAGTGGGATCAGGACTCTACTCTCACTGGCGTGACGTGTTTGAACATGTTCGAAGTACAGCGGAAAAACATGATGCAGATCAGAATACTAGTAACGGTATCCAAGATCATGTGTCAGAAATTCATCTGGAGCAGACAGATGCCGATCCATGTGCTTGGTGCGCTACGGTTGATATGTACCTCGATGAACGTCTACTGGATGGTGCATAGCTCATTGTAGTCTTCAGTGGAGCCCTGAAAGGCGATGCCTTATCATGTTGTCGAGGATTTTACAAGTAAGTGTCACATTTGCGACTTATTTCTCGCTCGTTATGCAAAATTCTTGCTGCGACGCTTATCAATTTAAGCAATGGTAAGCCACAAAAGCGTGAATGCAGCATACGCAAGTCGTGTAATAACGTCTGCTACCTCGATGGAAGATCTGAGCCACGAAGAAACTTTATCACATGGCATTTACTAACGGAAATACGACACGTAACAAGCTGTTGCAAGAAATTAAGGCAAGTGCAAGTCTCAAGTGAAACTTCGATCGCAATAATGGATCTGTCATGACGACAAGCAAGCAAACAAGAAAGCAAGCAAGTTTTCGTGGGGAAGAAAATTTACACATTTGAAGTCGTCGTGACCTGTAAGATAAGACGTCCGGTGCGTTCGTGTCTGACGATGCGATGGTGTTCGGGTCCCGCTGGCGGATGCAGGTTTTTCCGGTGAAGTGCGTGCTTGTGCGTGCTTGACAAGTGTTCGCGGTTGGCTTCCGCAGTGTGGGAGTAACATCGTAGAGTAGAGGTGGAACCCGCAAAATTGTAGTTTGCGTGGTGGCTGGTGGTAAGATGTCTTGTGAGTCTGCACAGGTAGCCGGAGGTGAGACTTCCGCGGTCGCGGCCCACCCAGTCCGCAAGAACCGGGCAGATCGCCTCGACGGTACGGAAGCCGGCCGACGGTTCCGCCAAACGACGAGACCACAGCTCCAGCACGGACTGCTGAGATTGGAGCCCCCGCGCTTGAAGTGTTAGAATGAAGTGTTAGTCAAATTAAACCACCCGCACAGTTTTTAAAAACACTTTCAGTTTTATTGTCTTATAATATTATATTAAGAACAAACACATAGAAGGGGAAGAGGAAACAAATAAACAGACTTCAACTATAAGCTAAAATTAAGCAAGACTATGCGCAAGCACCGCGAAGCGGGTTAGCGGGTAAAATCATACGAGTATCCGACGGCAAGACAGTTTACGGACTGCTGGTGAAGTGCGCGCGGGGGCCACCCGTAGCGCTTGCGCACGGTGCGTCATTGCTGACTATATACAAAGAAGGCTCGACGAGGGGTCAGCAGAACACATTTTCTTTAACTGCCCTAGAAGACCTTCCCTCTACGAAGTTCTACCGGACATTATCCCCAGACCGACGAATTTCAAACCTTTGTTGAGCCTTGTACATACAACTTTTATAAATATTTTATGTGAATATGTTCACCAGAATAACATTAGACTATAAGTTGTTTGTCCTTAATAATCTTCTAACAATCTGTTCTGTAACATATATACATATATGTATGTGTATGTATATATACATGTATATGTAGTGAAACACACGCCAGTTGGTTTCATACTGATTTATTTTTAAAGACACCCTCACTACGTAATTATAAATATACTACATCTTCCTTTAACGAGAAAAAAAAAAGAAAAAAAATTACAAGTTACAGTAGAAAAAAAATATTTTTTAAGCTTATTTACTTTACTTATTTACATTATTATCTATTGTTTATACTAATCATATAATACAGCACATAATATAACTAATCACACTCGAAAAAGAATTCTTTTAGCATTCGTGCAGTTCTTTCCTTAGACCTTGTAATAGGAACCGCGGGTGGCGACGCTGGCGACCGCGCACACAACTGGTCACTAAAGCTAGCTGGACTATCGTAATCGTCACTGACATCAAGTTGAGTAGACTGAATATCGGTGGTCGTGCTCTGTGTCGGACTGACCTGTCCACTTGCTTGTGGGTCACTCTCATTGTCAATACTGGTTCCCAGTTGCCTACTAGTTATTGACTTTTGTCGACGCCTACGAACAGTCGTCGTAATCACAGTTGGTGTCCTGCTATTTTAAATTTTTACAATCGGTTGTTTCAGTGACTTTCCTTCACGTTTTTTATGGTCTGTTGTACGCACAACCAACCGACTTCGAGTACGCCGAAAACGACTGCCGCAGTCATCTTCGATAATATAGGAGCGAGGTTGCGATGTACCTTCCACTATTGTCACCGGTTTCCTAACGCCGTTACCAATTAGAGTCGCCTTATCACCCGATAACAAGGGTTTTAACAATTTAGCCGATCTATCATAATGTTTTTTAATTTTCTCTCTGTTCATCATTATAGCTTTGTAATTCCTTTCATTATCTACTTTTTCCCTTAATAGCTCTGCAGTAGTTGGTAATTTTGTATTTAAACGTCTACCCATGAGAATTTGTGCAGGCGAATCCAATCCATTACGTGGTGTTGTTCTAAAATTCAACAAAGACAAATAAAAATCCTGACCTGAATCTATACATTTTTTAAGCAGATTTTTCACACTCTGTACTGTCCTTTCACTTTTACCATTCGACTGTGGGTAATGAGGCGATGACGTCTCATGATGTACTTCCCAATCATACATGAACATTCTAAATTCTCGTGAGCTGTACGCTGGACCATTATCAGTCACTAATTGTGCTGGAATGCCGTGACGCGCGAACTGTTCCCTCAAAAAATTAATAACATGCTTAGAGCTAATATTCGCCAACTGTCCGACTTCTACGTAGTTAGAAAAGTAATCGACTAGGATAATATAGCTTTTCTTTCTATATTCAAAAATGTCGGAGGCTAGTTTATGCCAGGGTAGCGCGGGCACAGGGTGCTGTAGAAGCGGTTGCCGGCGCGGTCGAGGCGCGTGTAATGCACACGCTGCGCACCGCCGCACCTCTCGCTCCACATCCTCAGACAGTCCGGGCCAAAACATTACTTCACGCGCGCGTCGTTTGCATTTTTCGATACCTAAATGTCCCTCGTGGACCCTCAACAACATGTCGTCTCGTAAAGCACGGGGTATAAAGACACGTTCCTCCTTGAAAATAATCCCTTCTATATAATGAAGTTCCTCGCGATACGGCCAGAACACTTTTATTTTTTCATTTACATCACGTCTATTTTTTGGCCAGCCATGCTTTATGTACTTAATTAAACACCGACAATCACTGTCCGTCTCCGTTTCTTTTTTAATTACCTCCAACTTTTTGTTACTATACGGTATATTTTCTATCATGAAACACGTTTGCACGTTAACTTCAGAAGAAACCCGATCATTCATCATTTCATTCAAAGGAGCCCGAGATAGCGTATCCGCAATATACATATTTTTACCCGGAGTATATACAACTTTGAAATCATACCCTTGCACTCTCATCATCATCCTCTGCAACCGAGCTGGAACCGAAACTAGTGGTTTGTTGAATAATGCTTCTAGGGGCTTGTGATCAGTATGTACGGTTACGTCGGACCTACCGTAAATATACTGCCTGAACCGCTCAATCCCAAACACAATAGCTAGCATTTCTTTTTCTATGTGTGCATACCTAGTCTGAGTGTCGGTGAGCGTGAGTGATGCGAACTCTACCGGACGACCGTCCTGTAGCAGCACGGCACCCAGCGCCACACTGGATGCGTCCACCGACTTTACTATCGGTACACTCTCACTGTATAGTGCCAGCACGGGCGCACAGCTAAGCTTCATTTTTAGCTTGTCCACAGCTTCGGAATGATGCGATTCCCAGAACCACTCGGATTCCTTTTTCAGTAAGGTCCGTAACACATTCACACTCTCAGAGTAATTAGAAATAAATTTAGCTAAATAATTAACCATGCCTAAAAATCTCTCTAACGCCTTCCTATCTTTCGGATAAGGCATTTCTAAAATAGCTTTGACTTTTGAGTCATCTGCCCGCATACCATTCGCATCGAACTTATGACCTAGGTAAGTAATTTCGGGTACACCGAATTTACATTTATCGCGATTAAACTTTATGCCTACTTCCTTAGCACGCTGTAAAAGGCACTCCAACCTCCTATCATGCTCTTCCTTTGTGCGTCCCCATATTATGACGTCATCGATGAAAGACTCCACACCATCTAAGTCTTCCAAATGCTGCCTGAGTTTAGCATGAAACACTTCAGGCGCACAGTTTATCCCATACGGTAAACGTAAAAATTTATACCGGCCAAACGGAGTACCGAAGGTGCACAGATCGGCGCTGGCGTCGTCTATCTGTACCATCCAGAACCCACAGCGCGCGTCGAGCACGCTGAACACAGTGGCACCGCGCAGACGCGCTGCCAGCTCAGACATTGTCGGCAACGTGTACTGGGCGCGCCGCACCGCGCGGTTCAGCGGACGGGGGTCTAAACATACACGAATGCCACCGTCCTTTTTTGCGATTAAAACAATTGCATTCACCCAATCGGTCGGGTGCGTGACCTTTCTAACCACACCTAACTCTTCCATTCTACGTAACTCATCCAACAATTTACCTTTAATTCCTAAGGGAATTTTTCTCGTTGGACTAACAACAGGCTGTATGTTTTTATTTATTACAATACTATATTTACCAGGTAATTTTCCTAGACCTTGAAACAAGTCTGAGTACTTATCAATATTTATTACATTAACGTTGCTAATTAATCCCAAAGAAATACAGCTTTCTAAACCGAGTACATTCTGACAGTTTAAATTGGCAACAACAAATGGCAAAAAATAACGTTTGTTATTGAATGTAACACACAGATGTTCAGTAATACCTATAATAGGTAACCTGTTCCCTGTAAAGGAATCTACCCGCTTTGTAAAGGGCTTAAGGCTGTTAATTGATAAACCCAAATTGAAAAAATCAGTTTTAGACATTACATTAATCATAGACCCCGTATCTATTTTTAACATAATATTTTTTCCTTTATATTTTACAATTTCCACCCATTCATTAGACGACTTACATATGTTATTGTTCCCCGCGATCGTATTCACATAGAACATTTCTTTGCATTTTTCTTCACTATCACTGCTCGCAGTATCCATACTCAAATTTAATACCTTACGAATCGCTTTCCTTTGCACACATACTCGCGAAAAATGCCCTTTCTGATCGCACACAAAACACATCGCGTTAACTGCTGGACAACGTTCACCGCCTAGACACCGGCTGTTTCCACATCGCTGACAGGCGCTGCGAGCTGTTCTCTGCCCGCCGTTACTGCCAACTCTTGCGCCGCGTACTCCTCTCGCGCGCTGACCGCTTCGTTCACCGCTTCTGTTCTGAACTGCAGACACCTGCACACTGTTCGCAGCGCAGTTAATGTATTTACTGTCCTCTTTAGACATCTCGGCCGCCTGACAGAGTTGTAAGGCCTTCACTAGTGTAAGATAATCAGTGCGAAGAAGTCGATCTCTCACCGTGTTGTTATTGACACCGCATACGATACGATCACGTAACAAGCTTTCGTGTAATTCACTGAATTCGCATTGCTGACTGAGTACCCTCAATGCGGTTATGTATTGGTCAATATTTTCGCCATCTTCTTGATCACGGGTGAAGAACTTATACCGTCTTACTATGATATTCGGTTTTGCTCCAAAGTACTTGTCGAACTTATTCAGAACACAGTCGATATCGTCCTCACTTTCACCTTCGTTAAAAGTGAAGGTCGTATAAATCTCGTAACCGGCCGATCCTATGAGATTCACCAACAAACTAGCCTGAACTTCTTTAGGCTCTTTGCTCACTCCAGACGCTTTAAGAAATACTTCGAACAGCTTCCGCCATTGCCGCCACTTCTCGGAGCGTGCAGCCGGACCGCCATCGAGTGATAATTCTGCTGGAGGACGCGCGTGTTCCATATTTATGTTGGTTACTTCGATTTAACGTGTATTAAGGTTAAAAACGACACACCGCTGCCACCATGTAGTGAAACACACGCCAGTTGGTTTCATACTGATTTATTTTTAAAGACACCCTCACTACGTAATTATAAATATACTACAGTATATATTGTTTGTCCTGTTTTAGGTAAGTAATTCAACAGGTGATTACTCTGTAAAATAATAATAATTAAAATTGATGTGACCTTGTACAATCACGAAGCCCACCCAACAAAAAGAATCCAAACCACACCAAAAGACATCTGAGCATAAACAAAACCACAGACTCTATAAAACTTGACTTTGGCGAAATCAAAAAGGACCGCCATTACAAAAGAAAATGAAATATACAAAGAATGTTTGTCCCAAAAAACAGACAATATTAAAAATCAATATAATTTTTAAATATAATAATTCTACATCTAATATAATTTCAAAGTTATTATAAACAAAGTCAAACTTATACAATAATAATAATAATAATAATACATAGTTACACTACATCACCCCCCTCCAGAGACCGGGTTACGGGCGATAATATTGCGGAAACTTCACTCTACGCCCTGATCTAGTTCTCCTGATGACACCTTCATCGGCATCGAGGACAACTGGGTCTGTAGTATCAGGTGAGTCTGTGTGAGTGTATGTATGTGTGGGTGATGGTGTATGTGTGGTATCTGGATCGTGCAGTATGTAGGCCGGCTTGATGCGGTCGATAGATACTGCGACGTTTTTACCGTTTAGGATTATCCTAAACACTTTGTCACCACGCTGTAAGACTTCATGAGGTCCAGAATATGCTTGTTTAAGCGAGCCTCCCAATGTATCATCCCTCAAAAATACATGGGATGCTGTTGCTAAGTCTTTGAAGACGAATGTACGCTTACCGCCGTGACGAGAGGCTGGTGTGGGTCGTAGGTCTTTAACAAACTTGCGAAGTCGTGCCATGTAATCTGTTACGTTGATGGTATCGCTTACTTCGGGGTTAAAAAATTCTCCTGGTAAACGTAGCGCTTCTCCATATAAAAGTTCCGCAGATGATGCTCGGAGGTCGTCTTTAACTGCACTACGGATCCCTAGTAAAACAAGTGGAAGCGATTCAACCCAACTGTCGTTGGCATGACATATAATAGCAGCTTTAAGCTGTCTGTGGAATCGTTCCACGAGTCCATTGCTTTGGGGATGATAAGCAGTGGTCCGTCTGTGTTGAAATCCGGACAGTTGTGACAAATTTTTGAACAGCTACGATTGAAACTGACTGCCACGGTCAGAAATAATGTCCGTTGGGCAGCCGAACCGCGATATCCATCCGCTAATTAGTGCTTTTGCAACAGTTTCGGCACTTATGTCTGGCAAGGGTATTGCCTCAGGCCATCGCGTAAATCTATCGATGGCTGTAAGACAATATTTATTGCCGTGTGAAACCGGTAATGGACCGATTAAGTCTATATGGACGAATGTGAACCTAGCTCGTGGTACTTTGAAGGCAGCGATGGGCGAATAAACGTGACGTGTAACTTTAGAGCGCTGGCAAGCTAAGCAGGTACGTACCCACTCTCTGCAGTCTTTTCGAACTCCAGGCCACACGTATCGCTCAGAAACTAGTTTCGCCGTCGCATTGGCGCCAGGGTGACTGAGTGAGTGTAGACTCTGAAAGACCTGTCGTCGAAACTGCTTCGGAATGAAAGGTCTCTGTACTGTCTCACCCACATCACAGTATAATTCTGTGCGTGACCCAGGTAGCTTTACCTTTCTGAGGCAAAGGGAAGAGTTATCCTCCAAAAGGTATTTTATCTCGTTGTCTCCTTGCTGAGCCTTTGCTACTTGCTCAAGGTCAATGGGTTGCACGATCTCTTCGATTCGGGATAACGTGTTGGCAACAACATTGTCTTTCCCTGAGATGTGGCGTATGTCTGTGGTAAACTGTGAGACAAAATCAAGGTGTCGGAATTGGCGTGGTGAGCAGTTTTCTTTACGAGAGTGAAAAGCATACGTTAATGGCTTGTGGTCCGTAAAGATGGTAAAATCTCGGGCCTCCACCATGTGACGAAAATATTTCACACTCTCATAAATGGCTAAGAGTTCACGGTCGTAAGGGGAATACTTGAGCTGTGTGGAACTCAATTTTCGTGAAAAGAATGCCAACGGCTGCCACGAATTTTCCTTTTGCTGCTGGAGGACTGCGCCTATTGCCGAATCAGAGGCATCCGTAACTAACGCGAGCTTTGCGTTACATTCCGGATGTGCTAGCATGGCGGCCTTGCATAAGCTTTCTTTGCAGGCTTCAAAGGCTTGATGGTCCTGTCTCCGAAATTAACGGGATGAGACCCTTTGGCGGAGCCGGTCAGGAGGAGATTCAGAGGCGCTTGATGGACTGCAGCTTCAGGGATAAATCTGCGGTAAAAGTTTACCATCCCTAGGAACCGCCTGAGCTCTCTGACCGTTTTTGGAACAGGGAAAGTCTTAATGGCTTCCACCTTTGAGGGAAGAGGTTTAGTGCCCTCAGCAGAAATGCTGTAACCTAAAAATGTAACCTTTGGGACACCGAACACACACTTTCCTGTGTTGATAACCATGCCATATTTTTGAAGCCTGGAGAACACTTGGTGCAGGTGCTTTTTATGAGCCTCTTCATCCTTGGAAAATATTAAAAGATCGTCGATATAGGCGTACGTAAAATCTAGGCCCCGAAGCATTTCATCAACAAAACTCTGAAACGTTTGTCCGGCATTACGTAATCCAAGCGTCATGTATGGGAATTCATAAAGACCGAACGGCGTTGTGATGGTAGTTTTCGCGATATCGTCCTGATGGACGGGCACCTGATTGTAAGCTCTCACTAAATCCAACGATGAAAATACTTTGCAACCAGCGAGACTATGACTGAAATCATAATATGGCGTATGGGGTATTGGTCTGGTATGGTGCGTGCATTGAGCATGCTATAATCCCCGCAGGGGCGCCAGCCATTATCTTTTTTAGGAGCGAGGTGTAGTGGTGAAGACCATGGTGATAATGTCGGTCGACAAGAGTACCATTTTGCAGCATAGTCTCAAATTCGGCCTTTGCAATTTTTAATTTGTCCGGTGCCAGTCTACGTGGTGTGCTTGCAATCGGTGGTCCAGGTGTGGTGCGAATATAGTGTACAGTGTCATGTTTCGGTGTACTGTGTATGCCTGATGGGCGAGTGATGTCAGGGTAGTGTGCTAGTATAGAATGATAAACAGAATCACCTGATACAACCCGTACCGAAGAAATGTCCTCATGAGAATGATCGAGCGAAGCCGCGGTCGCAAGTGAAGTTTCAGCGTCAATTAAGCGTTGCCTGCGAACATCAAAAATTAAATTATAAAAAGATAAACAATCAACGCCTATTATAGCCCTTGTGACATCCGCTACAATAAATCGCCAAGCAATGTCGCGGCGCAACCCTAGGTTAAGAACTAAGTGAGCGTAGCCGTAGGTATTAATAATTGTACCGTTTGCTGCACAAAGATCATATTTTGTTTTTTGACGGTTGTCTTTTAAAAACTTTCTCGGAAATACACATAAGTCACTACCTGTATCCACTAAAAATTGCATTTTAGTACGTTGGTCTGTAACGAATAAGCGACCAATACCTGGACAGTCAGTGGTCGCTATTACCGAATGCCCGCTGCGTTTCCCGAAAAATCACAAGGTTTCACACATGTTTTAGCCCGATTTCCAAATTTTGAGTGGTACCAACATAACGGGAATTTTCTGTAGTTTGAGTCAGATCTGGTCCTGGACCTGGAAGCGCGTGTGTGGTTCCGATGAAAGGAGTTTGATCTCTGCCTTGAGCGCGACATCCTGTCTAACTTTGTTGACAGTACCTGTACCTGGCGGGTGAGTTCCGCTATCTGAGCGTTAACGGTACTGCTCTCGGGTACTCCCACTGCTGCTACTTGTGGGCTGTTGGATACTACGTCGTGCACTTTGTCTGCTAACTGCGACACATCTTCGAGCGATGCGTTGCACTGCGATGCTACAATAGCCTGGGTATTTGAGGGTAGACGACTAACCCAAATGGTGCGCACGAAGTCTTCTGGAACGTCTGCCCCGGCGAGGTCCCTTAGATGTCGCAGGAATTGCGAGGGTTTTCTATCACCGAGTTCCTCGTGATGCAGAAGTTGTTGGACTTTCTTTTCACGGGACTTGGAAAGACGGTTAATCAACTCCGACTTTAGTCGCTCGTACTTCCCACTGGCTGGAGGATTGGTGATGATATCCTCCACTGTCGAGGCGTAGGCTTCATCCAACTGGCTGCAGGTATAGTGAAATTTGCTGATGCTTGGTGATGCTCGACAACAGGAACTGGCTCTCCAGCTGTGCAAACCAGAGCGCAGGTTTATCCGGGTAGAACGGTGGTACCCTTACACCCACAAGACCAAGGTCACTACTGCCACTTGCAACTGTTTTTTCCACACTCATATTGTGTTCTGTATGTTTCTCGTATGTTCTGTATCTTTTTCGGCTGGCAACACTGACCGCTACTTGTCAATATTATTGTGCTCTCCCAATTATTATTTAAATTAAATAGTTATAAGTTCTTTATTGTACTTATAATTGTATAAAACATATACCTAAGTGATAATATAAGTTTATTGTTACGTAAAACATTTAATTAGTGCATTTTACTGCATAATTGTAAAAAAAATTATTTTTTATTTTTACGTGGGTACTATCAATTTCTGCAAATCCAAAATGATGACCAGAGGTACCAAAGCTCGTCAAGTTGATGACCAACTTCAAGTGGCTCTTCAACAACTGAAAACATCACGGGAACAGTGTCAACAACTGTTAAAAGAGAGAGAAGACAACGAAGTCGAAACACTCCAGGTAATTAAGAAAAATACTATGTTGAAAGGACAGTTGTCTCAGCTCTCCATTGAATACAATGAAGTTCTTGAGACTAACAAGAAATTACAAAATGTTGTAGACGGCTCCGATCAGTGCAGCGGTGAGTATGTTGAGTCGCTCCAACTCTCAGCTGAACTGAAAGTCAAACTTTCTCAGGCACATGATTGTATCTCTAATTTACAGTTAAAGATAACAAATCTAAAAGCCCAAAAAACACAGAGCCTGTACTCGGAACTGATCGAGAGTGAACCAGCTTCGGGAACAGTGATCACCACCTCTGAGTGTGACATACCTACAATAGATTTGACTGGTGGTGACTCCGATAGTACACATTCCTCTCGATTAGTTCTTAGTAAGAAAAATTATAAGAGATACACTAAATTAAATAAGTTTATAAATAAAACGCAGCAACTATTGAAATCTAGAAAATCTATTAATTATATAAAAACTATATGCAAAGAACGAAATGCACTGCGTACAAAACTAATTATTTCACTTGAAAAATTACAATATGTTCATCACAATCATGAGTTAGAAATAGAAAAGTTAACCTCACAAATAAATTCATTGAAAACAGATTTGGACAGTGTTACTAAAAATTATGAATATGCCCAAAAGGACATATGTGAACATATATCGGTGATGGATAATCTGCTTGATTTATGTAATAATAATAAAGAGCGATTTGAATCTTTGACATTACAATATGCTAATTGCAAATGCCACTGCTCTATATCAGGTTCTCCACTACCAGACCATTCCAATAGTCAAAATCAATATTCTATTTCTACCTGTAAGCCCGTTGTAAACAATATAATTAAACCTTTGCTTACAACAAACATTATTAAAATATTCAGTGATGAACTAGGGAAAAATATGGGTGTAGCGCTGAATGATCTGTGTTCGGGACAATCTGTCATAAATTATTGTATGCCAGGGGCTTCATGTACCCACATCCTTAATAGAATTTTAAATGTGACTCATTGCCCAAACACAACAATAATTATAATGATTGGGAGAAGGGGAAATGCAGATATAAGAGATATTTTATATCAAATAAATCAATTATTAACACTACAGGTGAAAAATATCATCATATTTGCATTTCCATTTATTCAGAGTATGCCAGCGGAAAACAAAATGAGACATAGTATTAATGATTTTATGCAAACAATTTCAAATGTAAATAATTATTATGTCATGACACCATGCAAGTCACAAAATATATTTTACACTATTGACATTAATTGCATGATAAAAAATAAATGTATTGGTATGACAAAACCTAACAAATTCTATTTAGGTAGCTACAATTTTAGACAAGTAGCAAACTCGCTACATTATTTTTTACACATTTATCTAGCCATGAATTTGGCTAATCAACCTACTGCTTCTTTTGAGCAGGAAAAAAATATGACATCTATTAATTTGGAATCCGTTCCAAGCAATTTAAATTAAATACTAAGACAACAGAGTTTACCTCTTGCAGTAAATATGATTTATTTGGACACAGCCCATCAACAAATACTGTTTCTTTGAAAACAACTGTGATCAACCTGGTGCATCAGAACTTACAAGGTTTGATGGGTAAAGAACTTGAAATTGATTTGTTTCTAGATTACAATAAAGTCAACTTTCTATGTGTAACTGAACATTGGCTTAAAAAATATGAATTAAATTGTAATTTTAAAAATCACCAGGTTATGAGTTCCTTCTGCAGAGAGAATGCTATACGAGGAGGCTCTCTTATCATTGTTAATAAAAATTATAAATGTAAGGAACGTAGAGACATTGTGAGCCTCTCTGTGGAACGGATTATTGAAATAGCATGTGTAGAGCTTGAGCAATTCATTGTTGTAAGTGTGTACAGGCCCCCGAATTCGTTATATGATTCTTTTGAAAATATATTGGAACATGTTTTATTAAAGCTTTCTGTTTCTAATAAACATATTTTTATCTGTGGTGATTTTAATATAAATTTATTAGAAAATACAAATGCCACTATTAGATTCAGAACATTGTTAAAATCATATAACCTTAGCAATTTATTTTCAGAGCCCACAAGAAAAACTAGCACATCGGCAACCTGTATAGATAATATTTTCACAAACGTAAAACCTTTGCATAAATATATTATTAATCATTTAAGTTCAGACCACAGTGGACAATTCATATCTTTTAAAATTAAATCTGTTACAGATGTTAATAGTTCAAGAAACCTACAGTTTGTTCCTATTAATATTAGACGTATGGAGAAGTTTAGAGGTAAAGTTTTGGCAAAAATTGCGAATGTTTGTTATAGTGAAGATCCTAATGTTCACTACATGGATTTATTTAATTGCATTAATGATGAATTTAGTGCCATCTTTACTTCTAAAACTCTGAACTTACATAATAAAAGATCATTCAATGAATGGGCGACTGTTGGAATTCACAAAAGTAGGCAGAGATTATATGACCTTTATCATGAAAAATCATATAATCATAATAAGTCATTTCATGAGTATGTCTGTAAATATTCCAAGTTGTTTAAAAAAGTATGTACATTGGCCAAGTCATTGCACTTAGGCAATCTTATAAAAAATACACCTGACAAAATTAAAATGACTTGGAATATCATTAATAGGGAGACTGGGAATGTCAGAAACAGCAATGCTGAATCAATTTTGAAAATCAATGATAAAATAATAACTTCTCATCAAGAAGTGGCCAGTACTTTTGAGCGCTACTTTGCTGATATCCCAGCTTCTACTACAAAATCTTTAATTTCATCTCCTACCGTCGCCGAATCATTACTGCAAGATCATGTTGATAAATGCAGTGTTAACTTTAAGTTCACAAATATTGCTATAAAGGACATAATTGATAATTTCAAGCTCATTAATATTAAAAAAACTGGTGATTTATGGGGAATATCAATTAAGGTTATAAAATCCATTATTGATATAATCGCACCTTACCTTGCTACAATATTTAATGACTGTATTGATAGTGGTGTGTTTCCTGATCTAATGAAATATAGTAAAATAATACCTCTGTTTAAATCTGGTAGTACTTTTGACCCCACTAACTTTAGACCCATTTCAGTACTACCAACTTTGAGTAAAATTTTTGAAAAAATTATTTTGGAACAGCTTTTGAACCATTTCTATTCCAATAACCTGCTTCATAACAAACAATATGGATTCACTAGAGGCCGTTCGACTATTGATGCAGGTGTAGATCTTATTAAAAATATTTTTCAGGCTTGGGAGGAATCGCATAATGCCCTTGGGGTATTCTGCGACTTATCTAAAGCTTTTGATTGTGTTGAGCATAATACATTGTTGAGGAAATTACACCATTATGGTATTAGGGGCGTTTCATTAGAACTTATTAAATCTTATTTATCCGGAAGAATCCAAAAGGTAGACGTTAAAGGAAAGAGATCTTCCGGTGTCTTACTTAATATGGGTGTTCCTCAGGGTTCCATATTGGGTCCCTTCTTATTTCTTGTGTATATCAATGATTTACCAAAGTTTATTGAAACCCGTCACGAGGTCGTATTATTCGCTGATGATACATCCTTATTGTTTAAAATTAAACGACAATTGGAAGATTATGACGATGTGAATGATGCTATCTCGCGCGTGGTATATTGGTTTAGTGTTAATAATCTGTTATTAAATAACAAAAAAACAAAATGTATAAAATTTACCACACCTAATGTTAGACAAGTAGACACTAATATCATTGTAAGTGGAGAGACACTGGAGCTTGTTGATTCGACAGTTTTTCTTGGTATAACAGTTGATTCCAGGCTGCAGTGGGGTCCTCACATATGCAAGTTAGCGAATAGACTTAGTTCTGCAGCGTTTGCGGTAAAAAAAATACGAACGTATACTGATGAAGATACGGCACGTCTAGTTTATTTCAGTTATTTTCATAGTGTTATGTCCTATGGCATTTTGCTATGGGGCAATGCTGCCGATGTCGAAACGATTTTCATCCTGCAGAAGAGGGCTATTCGTGCTATTTATAATATGCACCCGAGGGAATCCTTGAGGGACAAGTTTAAGGAAATCAAAATTCTAACTTTAGCGTCCCAATACATTTTTGAAAATTTATTGTACGTGCGTAAAAACATTGTAGAATTCCCCAGAGTCTGCGATTTGCATAATGTGAACACTAGGAACAAACATAGGCTTGCGTTGCCGGCGGCTCGAATTAAGAAAATAAGCAACTCTTTCAGGGGGCTGGGTGTACAGCTTTTCAACAAGATCCCATAAAACGTTCAACTACTACCTGTTCATAGATTTAAGAAAACTGTCAAGGAACGTTTGTGCAACAAGGCATATTATAAAGTTAAGGATTTTTTACTAGATGGCACTACGTGGGAATGAGGCGTTCGCTCCTGGCCTTTTCATTTTTCATTATTATTATTATTTATTTGAATTGTATTTTTTTGACTTGTTTTTTTGTATACTGTAAATATGTTTTCTTGTTTAAAAAAAAAGAAAATAGTTGAGAAAATACAAAAAAAAAAAACCCGCTGAGTTTGTTTCGCCGGTTCTTCTCAGGACTGTGGCTTTTTTTGGAACCGGTGGTAGAGTTAACATTTTCTTTTACATTTTGACATTCAACAAGTGTGTTTTTGATGACATCCAAGTTGAAATAAATGATTTTGAATTTGAATTTGAATTTGAGAGGTCACCAATGAAGTGTTAGTCAAATTAAACCACCCGCACAGTTTTTAAAAACACTTTCAGTTTTATTGTCTTACTAGCGACCCGCCCTCGCTTCGCTTCGGAAACATTAAAACACACATGAAACCAAAAAAAAAAATAAAAAAAAAATAAAAAAAAGTAGCCTATGTTCATCAGGGACAATGTCGGCTTCTAATGGAAAAAGAATTTTTCAAATCGGTCCAGTAGTTTCGGAGCCTATTCGAAACAAACAAACAAACAAATCTTTCCTCTTTATAATATTAGTATAGATAATATTATATTAAGAACAAACACATAGAAGGGGAAGAGGAAACAAATAAACAGACTTCAACTATAAGCTAAAATTAAGCAAGACTATGCGCAAGCACCGCGAAGCGGGTTAGCGGGTAAAATCATACGAGTATCCGACGGCAAGACAGTTTACGGACTGCTGGTGAAGTGCGCGCGGGGGCCACCCGTAGCGCTTGCGCACGGTGCGTCATTGCTGACTATATACAAAGAATGTTTGTCCCAAAAAACAGACAATATTAAAAATCAATATAATTTTTAAATATAATAATTCTACATCTAATATAATTTCAAAGTTATTATAAACAAAGTCAAACTTATACAATAATAATAATAATAATACATAGTTACACTACACGCTCCGGCTGCACTTGCGCTAGGGCGCGCCGCCCCGTAGGAGACTGTGAGGTATCCTTGAATGACTCTGACCGCGATCGCACGCTGCCGCCGCGCAGCATGGCGACGTTCTCGTGGGTAAGGACGTGGCAGCAGACGGGTGCTCCGTATAGTGCCATCGACCGCACGGGTACCATCACCCTGCCTATTTCTGCCGTGAAGCAGTGGTGTATTTCGGTTTGAATGGTGGGGCAGCGGTTGTAGCTGTGCTGAGACCTTGGAACTTGTATCTCGGGGTGGACGACGCGTTTGCGTTGTGGATATCTGTGGGGTCCAATAACAACATAGCACCGGGTGGGCTGTGAGCTCGTGCCTAGTCCACCCATCTAAGCAAAAACATTGCCACGAGTTGCCACCGAGGCAAATTGATGGCGCGATGTCATCGACGGCCGCGAGCAACGCAGCAGCGGAGCGACGTGCCGGTAGCTGCGTGGTATCGGATATTTTTGGTAAATGAGAGCAATCTGGTGAGTCGTATTATTTTTATTTGGATTCTGATGCCGAATGTTGTCTTGTCGAGAAATCTATTAGTAGTATCTTCATAACTCAGGAATTTTATGCGATGGTTCTCATAAAGGGTCTGTTGTTTTGACCAAAACTGTACGGAACAAATCCTTTGCGATGGTTTATTGCTTACTCATTTTTATGTCATGTATTACCCGATAGTTGTTTTAATCGATTCAGTGAGATTGAGCATTCAGCGAAATAAACACTTAAATCTAGTGTGTCCTTATTCGAAGCCCAGACTTGCGCTATTGCTGACCAAGCTCGCAATGAGCTCATGGAATTGTTCTTGACAAGAAGTGCTAGGAGCATATCTTTTTTTTAAATTGTTCTATCCAACGTATAAAAAGGGTGAGCCCTCTTGAGCTTTTAATAATATGCGTGCCGTACCCCCAAAGCTTTTTACTTTAAATGATACTGAAAACAAGAGATTAACCTTGACGAGACCAGAGAGCAACCGGTTCCCTTCGTGCTAATGGACAGGTAGAGCGCGTTATGAGTGTCCTAAAAGCAATGTTAACAGCGGTAGCGACTAGCGATACCAGATCGTGGCAAGAGGTTATAGGAGAGGTTCAACTAGCTATAAATTGCACGATGAGTCGTGTAACTAAAGCATCGCCACTCGAGCTTTTAATCGGTAAGGTTGCAAGACCGTTATCGTTGATGTGTAGCGATGTAGAGACTGAAATTGATATTGACGAAATTCGCGAGATAGCATCTGAGAACATAAAAAAAAATGTGCGGATAAGGCGCGATTTGATAAAACAAAGGCGAAATTTTCAAATTTTTCGGTCGGTGTTTTAGTTTTATTAGAAAACGAAGAGCGGAATCAAAACGAAACTTGATCCGAAGTTCAAAGGTCCATTTAGAGTAGTAGAGGTTCTGAACGGTGATCGTTATACGTTGAAAGCTTTAAACTCTAAGCGTACGTACATATATGCACACGATAGGTTGAGGAGGATGTCAGTAGGTCATGTATCAGTCGAGGTTGATGTAAATGATGATGATGAAGAGCAAGCTTAAATTGTGGTGAAAACTCGAGTAAGGATAGTCTATCGGCCGTATTGTGTTCGACCGTACCAGTAGCTATTACGTAGTCGTAGCCCGGTAGAAATCGGTGTCTCTTGAGGCAACTCAAGTAGTCCGTGGGTGCGCGGTGCGCGTTTGGCTCTGGCGGAGGTCGGGGTATGTAAAGACCATCGTGTGTAGTCAGCGGTGGATACACACGGGCGATTCACGCTGTGGATGCGCATCATGAGGGCAACTGCGATTGCTGGTCTGCTGGAGAGCCGTGGCGATAGAGAGGCTTATGTGAAGTTTCGATAATTAAATTGTGATTAATTAAATGGTTGAATGAATAAACGAAGGTGGTACAAGGCTCTGATCATCCTCTGCTCTTTAATTTACTATAGAACAATGAATGTTGATTTTGTGTTGATTTGAGTCACAGGGATGACTGTTGATTTGAGTCACAGGGATGACTGTTGATTTGAGTCACAGGGATGACTGTTGATTTGAGTCACAGGGATGACAGTTGATATATGAGTCACAGGGATGACAGTTGATGTGTGAGTCACAGGGATGACTGTTGATGTGTGAGTCACAGGGATGACTGATGATGTGTGAGTCACAGGGATGACTCATTCTCGCTCACGACTCGGTCGTGCGCGGACGTGCTTTCCGATCCGTGGCCCGCTTGCGAGCTGTGTCTCTGAACTCACAGTTGTGCTCGACAGTGTAGTGACTGTGAATACATCGTGCTTACAATTCGGTAGTGCGGACGTTCCGATCCGTTGGTCGCTTGCGATCTGCGTCTCGGAGTCCATTTTTGTGTGCTACAGTGTTGTAACCGCGAACCCACCCTTTACCAACTGTCTTTTTCACCAATCGCTACGATCAGGCTTCCTGTGGCACTATCACAGGCTAGCGATTTCCTAACCCTTCCCAAAACAAGTCTTTTTCAAGACTAGACCCCCGCTCGCGGATCCGCCTGCTGTAGCATTATACAGCCCGAGCGGGTTCCTTTCCTTTTCCCCGCCGATTGCCGTTTTCACGGCATAGGCATTCCCCCCCCCCTGCTCCTTGCTGTCCTGCCACACAGGGGGGTTACAAATCCTATCCGGGGCCTCGCCTTTCGGCGAGTTCAACAAAAGTCCCGGGGCCGCCCCCCCCCGGGCAAGAAGACCGAAGATGCAGGAAAATAGTGAAAGTGTCAGTGACAGTGATTTTGTCGGGTTCCTCCGGGAAAGGTACCCGACAATTAGGGCCGAATATTTAGCCTATAGGGCCTCCCGTGGCAATCCCTCCCCGCCCGCGTCCGTCGCCGCGTATTTCAACCGTGCCTCGGAGGCACGCCGCGCGCCCCCCGCCGCCGCGTTAAGTTCGAGCGCACGTTCTGACGATGCGACTCACGAAGCGCCTAGCGCTACCCCCACCCCCGCGCCCGCGTCGATTGCGTCATCGCTCGTATCGTCCGTCGCGACCTCCGTAGTCTCAAGTTCAGGCTCCGATACGGAATCGGAGATGGACTTTGAATCCGCGTCCAGCCCTCAGCCCGGAACCTCGGATGGTTTCCAAACAGTGACACGTGGAAAGAAGCGTACTCGCGCCGTGGAGTCCCTGAACTCCACGACAAAACAGACGAAATCCGCGTCCGCCTCTCGACCGAAGGTAGTAGTTACACCGGAGTCGGACTCCGCGCGCCGCGTAACCCCACCGCCGCGTCCCAAGCCCGCGCCCGCTCCTAAAGTAGCTGCCCCGCCCCCGCTGATACTTCAAGAGAAGACAGCGTGGAATCGCGTGTCCCAGGCCCTTCAGGCTAGGAGTGGGTAATATCGGTTTTGCCGCGTATCGAATCGTATCTATATATCGAGGATCAATATCGGATATTGAATCTATATATTTTCTGAATCTATATATTGATGGATGCTAGTAGATTTTCTCGATTCATGATATTTGAGATTTGAAACGAACACTGATATAATATCGTAGTAGATATAGATTTAAGTCAACGTTATACGGTTGGTTTTCTGATATCAATTTATAGTATGATCTTAAAGTAATAAAAAGAACATGGAAATAAAAATATCAAAAAAACTTTCCTTCATGCTTTTACCAGGCTTAGGACTGGCTACATTATTTTCAGTTTTTAGTATTTTGTGTCTTAATTTAAAATTACAAAATATACCAAAAGAGTGTAGATTTCAAAAGTTTAATACAAACACAAGAAATAAACTCAATTATTTGGATTCAACTAAAAATAGAAAAATGTGTACTTTAAAAATCAAACACAAAAAACTTTTAAGTATTTATAAACACTTGTCCAAAAATTCTAGTTCAAGGTCAAAGCGCGTGAAATTAAATTCAACGATGCAAATAGGCTATACTGCATTCAAGTTAGGGTCGAAAGTTGAAACTTCTTTCCTTAATTGTATCCTGCGGATACGCTAAGAATAATCTACATTAATCTACATAAATTTAAGTTCGAAAAAGGAAAAGGGTTTTGTCGGCGATTCCCCATTCCACATTTAATGTGGATTTCAGCAATGTAAGGGGTCTACATAGCAACCTCGACGCCGTACACCATCATCTTGAGACGGCGCAGCCTGCCCTCCTTTTTCTGACGGAGACGCAGATATCTGCTCTGGATGATACTTCGTACCTTGAATACCCCGGCTACGTATTGGAGCACAACTTCCTGCGTAAAGCCGGGGTGTGTGTATTCGTCCGGGCTGATGTCTGTTGTCGCCGTCTACGAAGCCTCGAACAACGGGACCTGTCCCTCTTGTGGCTGCGCGTAGATCACGGGGGCTGTACCCGAGTCTACGCGTGCCTGTACAGGTCCCACAGCAGTGATGCAGGTTCAGCTCTGATAGAGCATGTGCAAGAGGGGACTAACCGCGTGCTTGAGCAGTACCCATCTGCGGAGGTGGTGGTTCTTGGAGACTTTAACGCTCACCACCAAGAGTGGTTGGGGTCCAGAACCACTGACCTCCCGGGTCGGGCTGCCTACGATTTCGCCTTGGCCTACGGCCTCTCCCAGCTGGTGACACAGCCCACCCGTGTCCCAGATATTGAGGGGCACGAGCCTTCTCTGTTGGACCTTCTGCTGACCACCGATCCAGCCGGATACAGTGTGGTGGTCGACGCTCCACTTGGATCGTCTGATCACTGCCTTATCCGTGCTGCCACACCACTCTCTCGTCCTAGTCGTCGAACGACGACCAGGTATCGAAGAGTTTGGCAGTATTTGTCAGCAGATTGGGATGGATTGCGTGAGTTTTACGCATCCTACCCATGGGGGCGGTTCTGCTTTTCCTCTGCTGATCCTGACGTCTGTGCGGACCGTCTTAAAGACGTGGTGCTCCAGGGGATGGAATTGTTTATCCCCTCCTCTGAAGTGCCCGTTGGGGGTCGCAGCAGACCCTGGTATAACAATGCCAGCAGGGATGCTGCACACCTCAAGCGGTCCGCATACGTTGCATGGGATGATGCTAGGAGACGTCGGGATCCTAACATCTCAGAGGAAAGGCGGAAATATAACGCCGCTTCCAGGTCCTACAAGAAGGTTATTGCCAGGGCGAAATCGGAGCACGTTGCTAGAATTGGCGAGCGACTGAAGAGCTATCCCTCTGGGAGCCGTGCTTTTTGGTCGCTCGCCAAAGCTGCAGAAGGTAACTTTCGCAGGTCTAGTCTCCCACCACTACGCAAGTCCGATGACAGTCTGGCCCATAGTGCGAAAGAGAAGGCTGACCTTCTGGTCAAACTCTTCGCCTCGAACTCGACTGTGGATGACGGGGGTGCCACACCACCGAACATCCTCCGGTGTGATAGTTCCCTGCCGGAGATCTGCTTTACACAGTGTGCAGTCAGGCGGGAACTCCGACTCCTGGACGTCCATAAGTCGAGTGGGCCAGACGGCATCCCTGCAGTGGTTCTGAAAACGTGCGCCCCTGAGCTGACGCCTGCGCTAACGCGTTTGTATCGCCTCGCTTATTGCGCTAACAGGGTTCCGTCTTCATGGAAGACCGCCCACGTCCACCCTATCCCCAAGAAGGGTGACCGGTCGGACCCATCGAGCTATAGGCCTATCGCGATAACTTCCTTGCTTTCCAAGGTGATGGAGCGAATAATTAATATACAACTCCTGAAGTATCTGGAGGATCGCCAGCTGATCAGTGACCGACAGTACGGTTTCCGTCACGGTCGCTCAGCTGGCGATCTTCTTGTATACCTTACTCACAGGTGGGCTGAAGCCTTGGAGAGCAAGGGCGAGGCTCTTGCTGTGAGCCTTGATGTCGCGAAGGCCTTCGACAGGGTCTGGCATAGGGCACTTCTGTCGAAGTTACCATCTTACGGAATCCCCGAGGGTCTCTGCAAGTGGATCGCTAGCTTTTTGGATGGGCGGAACATCACGGTCGTTGTAGACGGTGATTGTTCTGATACCATGACCATTAACGCTGGCGTTCCACAAGGTTCGGTGCTCTCCCCCACGCTTTTCATCCTGTATATCAATGACATGCTGTCTATTGATGGCATGCATTGCTATGCGGATGACAGCACGGGGGATGCGCGATATATCGGCCATCAGAGTCTCTCTCGTAGCGTGGTGCAAGAGAGACGATCAAAACTTGTGTCTGAAGTGGAGAACTCTCTGGGGCGAGTCTCCAAATGGGGTGAATTGAACTTGGTTCAATTCAACCCGTTAAAGACACAAGTTTGCGCGTTCACTGCGAAGAAGGACCCCTTTATCATGGCGCCGCAATTCCAAGGAGTATCCCTGCAACCTTCCGAGAGTATTGGGATACTTGGGGTCGACATTTCGAGCGATGTCCAGTTTCGGAGTCATTTGGAAGGCAAAGCCAAGTTGGCGTCCAAAATGCTGGGAGTCCTCAACAGAGCGGAGCGGTACTTCACGCCTGGACAAAGGCTTTTGCTTTATAAAGCACAAGTCCGGCCTCGCGTGGAGTACTGCTCCCATCTCTGGGCCGGGGCTCCCAAATACCAGCTTCTTCCATTTGACTCCATACAGAGGAGGGCCGTTCGGATTGTCGATAATCCCATTCTCACAGATCGTTTGGAGCCTCTGGGTCTGCGGAGGGACTTCGGTTCCCTCTGTATTTTGTACCGTATGTTCCATGGGGAGTGCTCTGAGGAATTGTTCGAGATGATACCGGCATCTCGTTTTTACCATCGCACCGCCCGCCACCGGAGTAGAGTTCATCCATACTACCTGGAGCCACTGCGGTCATCCACAGTGCGTTTCCAGAGGTCTTTTTTGCCACGTACCATCCGGCTATGGAATGAGCTCCCCTCCACGGTGTTTCCCGAGCGCTATGACATGTCCTTCTTCAAACGAGGCTTGTGGAGAGTATTAAACGGTAGGCAGCGGCTTGGCTCTGCCCCTGGCATTGCTGAAGTCCATGGGCGACGGTAACCACTCACCATCAGGTGGGCCGTATGCTCGTCTGCCTACAAGGGCAATAAAAAAAAAAAAAAAAAAAAACTACAGACATATGGACTTAAATATAAGGTTTACAATTGTATGGATAATGCCTGTTTCTGTTTCATTCATCACATGATATCCCTATCGTGCGCTCACTCACTCTGGCCGATTCAATACGAACCAAACGAATATTGCTGATATTAACGAATCGGTACGATATGCCGATGCGCATCACATCGAGCAATATCGTGTATCGGCTGATATCGAAATATAGATTTCGATTCACGAATCGGTACGATATGGCGATGCGCATCACATCGAGCAATATCGTGTATCGGCTGATATCGATATATAGATTTCGTGCGGGGCGATATCGGATTCAACGATATTGCTGCGATATATAGATATTGAATCTATATACGATTTATATCACCCACTCCTACTTCAGGCAAATAAAATTAACTACACCCATCGCGCATGGGATTCAGATTAAGGTCGCAACGCCGGGCGACCATAGGGCCCTCTCAGCATACCTCCGAAAGGAGAACATAGGCTTCCACACCTATGCTCTTCAGGAGGACCGCGAGCTCCGCGTAGTAATACGCGGAGTCCCGAAGAAACTCGACATAGACTACCTAAAGGAGGATCTGACCGCTCAGGCCCTCCCGATAGTTAGTGTGCACCGGATGCACAGCGGACGGGGCAAACAGCTCTATAATATGATACTCGTGGCGTTAGAACCCACCCCGGAGGCCAAAAAGAAGATCGCATGTCTCACGACAATTTGCGGCCTATCCGGGATCTCGATCGAAGCCCCCCATAAGCGTGGCACTCCCGGGCAGTGCTACAGGTGCCAACTCTATGGCCACTCGGCGCGTAATTGCCACGCGCGCCCCCGCTGCGTGAAGTGCCTCGGCGATCACGCTACGTTAGATTGCGTTAGAGATAGGGAAACCGCGACCGAACCTCCAAGCTGTGTCCTATGCCTTAAGCAAGGGCACCCCGCGAACTACCGTGGATGTCCTAGGGCTCCGCGTAAACGTCCGACCCACCCAGCCCCCCGAACCGTCGGCCCAAAGACTTCGGCGCCTTCAGTGCCGAAACCCGCCTTCGTGCCGGCTGCAGTTCTCACGGTCTCGGCGTGGAAAAAACCGCTGCCGTATACGAAGGCGGGAACGCAAACCGCACCCCCGCCCCCGCTCACGACACGCCCCGCGCCCCAGCCCCTGCTCACACCTCGCCCCGCGCCCGCGTTCCTTCCCCCGCAACCCTCTGCCGTCAACGACTTCGCGCTCGTGCGCGACTTCGTCACTGCGGTCAACTTCGACCGTCTGCGATCGTTCGCAGACGCTATCCGTAGGTCGGTAACCCCCGAACAGCGACTCGCGGCCGCGTTCGACCACATGGACGTATACGAGTCCGTGTCCCGCACTTTGTAAATCTTTACCGGTAACCAATGACGCAAAAAGGTACAGAAAAACCGTATTCCCTTACGTTAGCATTCTATAATGCTAACGGACTCGCGCGGCAACGCGATCAAATTTTTGAATTCCTCCGCGATAATCTTGTAGATATTCTATTAGTGCAGGAAACCTGTCTGAAGCCCTCGCGTCGCGACCCGAAAGTCGCGAATTACGTCATGGTTAGGAATGACAGACTTACCGCCTCCAAAGGCGGGACTGCCATTTACTATAGGCGGGCCCTGCACGTTGTCCCTCTCGATACTCCCTCGCTCTCACATATCGAGGCGTCAGTGTGCCGTATCTCGCTGACGGGACACCAGCCGATCGTCATCGCATCCGTTTATCTCCCCCCGGACAAGCCCCTTCTGAGCAGTGACATCGAGTCACTGTTCGGCATGGGAGACTCTGAGTGACATCGAGTCACTGTTCGGCATGGGAGACTCTGTCATCCCGGCAGGCGATTTAAATTGCCACCACACTAGGTGGAACTGCCATCGTACAAACGTTAACGGTAGGCGTCTCGACGCGTTTATAGACGACCTCACCTTGGAAGTAGTCGGTCCCCCAACTCCAACATGTTATCCGTATAACATCGCGCTCCGTCCGAGCACTATAGACCTGGCATTGCTTAGGAACGTAACTCTGCGCTTGCGTTCCATCGAAGCACTGTCAGAGCTCGACTCAGACCACCGACCTGTCGTTATGCAGCTCGGTCGCCCTCACAACCCAGTCATTGTTACGAGGACCATGGTGGATTGGAATAAGCTGGGCACGTGCCTAGCCGATGCCGCTCCGCCAATCCTCCCTTACGGCCCGGATTCGAATCTATCCCCCGAGGACACCGTCGAATCCATAAACATAATTACCGATCACATCTCTTTCGCGATCATTAGATCTTCAAAAGAAGTCGATGTGGAGGACAGCTTCCACCGCATCACTGTCCCCCGATCTTAGGAATCTCTTAACAGTTAGGAACGCGGCAATCCGGGCCTACGATCGTCTTCCCACGCATTCAAACCGGATTCGGATGCGTCGTCTACAACGCGAAGTCCACTCCCGCTTAAGCGACGCGCGTAACGATAATTGGCATAGTTATTTAGAACAACTCGCGCCCTCCCACCAAGCATACTGGCGACTAGCTAGGACTCTCAAATCCGAAACTACCGCTACTATGCCTCCCCTCGTACGCCCTTCAGGCCAACCACCGGCATTCGATGACGATGACAAGGCTGAGCTGCTGGCCGATGGACTGCAAGAGCAGTGCACCACCAGCACTCAACACGTGGACCCCGAACACACCGAGTTAGTCGACAGGAAGGTCGAGCGCAGAGCTTCCCTGCCGCCCTCGGACGCGTTACCCCCCATTACCACTGACGAAGTTAGAGACGCGATCCACAACCTCCAACCTAGGAAGGCACCCGGCTCCGACGGCATCCGCAACCGCGCGCTAAAACTCTTGCCAGTCCAACTGATAGCAATGTTGGCTACAATTTTAAATGCCGCTATGACGCACTGCATCTTTCCCGCGGTGTGGAAAGAAGCGGACGTTATCGGTATACATAAGCCGGGCAAACCGAGAAACGAAACTTCTAGTTACCGTCCGATTAGTCTCCTCCCGACGATAGGAAAAATTTACGAACGTCTCCTTAGAAAACGCCTCTGGGATTTTGTTACCGCGAACAAAATTCTCATAGACGAACAGTTCGGATTCCGCTCAAAACACTCGTGCGTACAACAAGTGCACCGCCTCACGGAGCACATCCTGATAGGACTAAATAGGCGTAAACAAATCCCGACCGGCGCCCTCTTCTTCGACATCGCGAAGGCGTTCGACAAAGTCTGGCACAACGGTTTAATTTACAAACTGTACAACATGGGAGTGCCAGACAGACTCGTGCTCATCATACGAGTCTTCTTGTCGAACCGTTCGTTTCGATATCGAGTAGAGGGAACTCGTTCTCGTCCCCGTCAACTGACTGCCGGAATCCCGCAAGGCTCCGCGCTCTCCCCGTTATTATTTAGTTTGTATATCAATGATATACCCCGGTCTCCGGAGACCCATCTAGCGCTCTTCGCCGATGACACGGCTATCTACTACTCGTGTAGGAAGATGTCGCTGCTTCATCGGCGACTCCAGATCGCAGTAGCCACCATGGGACAGTGGTTCCGGAAGTGGCGAATTGACATCAACCCCACGAAAAGCGCAGCGGTGCTCTTCAAAAGGGGTCGCCCTCCGAACATCACTTCGAACATCCCACTCCGTAGTAGGCGCGCAAACCATTCCGATAGAGGCACCCGTCACGTGCGGACGTGCTCATCGACCACTCGATCGCCCGGTCTTTGTTCGCCCGGCTTTTGTTAGCCCGGCCATTGTTCGCGCGGCCTGTGTTCGTGGTACATCTGCCGACTAAGTGCTCTTCCTGGAAGTTTTTATTTGTTTTGTTTCCTTTTGTTGTTTCTGTGTTCGTGGTACATCTGCCGACAAACTGTTTTCCTGGAAGTGTTTAATTGTTCTGTTTCTTTTTGTTATTTCCGTTTTGTTGTGTTTTTTCTTTGTCCTGTAGTAATCGTGCCGCATCGCCACCTGTGTTCAATAGAACCGCTCAGGTCCGAGAAGTTGGGGCCTCGCCGCAAGGCGAGTGTTTTCAAGACCCGGGGCCGCCCCACCTGGGCACTCAGCGATCATGGACGCTGTATTCGCGGAATTCCTCCGACTTCACCACCCACAGCTCGCCTCAGAGTTTCTGGCCTTCAAGGCCGATCACACCGCGAGCCCTCTCGTGGACTCCGCCGAGCTCGCTGCTACTGCGTCGCCTGTACCTGCGTGCAAAGCTTCTGCATCGAGCACCGCAGCCTCCGTCGTGCCTGCCGTTCCCGCGTCGCCTATACTGGCGAGTAAAACTGCTACGTCGTCCGCCGTGGCCACCGTTCCAGCAGCGCGATCATCCGCAGCCTCCGTCGTGCCCTCCAAAACACCTGCTCGTAGGTCACCTGCGTCCGCCTCCTCGTCCTCCGACTCTGACTCGGAGATGGAGGTCGACCTCGCTCCCGCCTCATCGACGGATGGATTCACCCTGGTACAAAAGGGTAAGAAGCGTGCCGCGGAGTCTCGAGCTCCCGCGGCCGCTAAAATTAGCAAAGCCGCGAACGCGTCGCGCCCCCGCCCTCAGACTCCCGTTGCGGCTCCAGCCCGTGCCACTCCGTCGCCGCGTTCGGTGGCACAAAATAAAACCCAGACCCCTCCCCCGGTAATCCTCCAAGAGAAGGCAGCTTGGGATCGAGTTTCCCTGGCCCTTGAGACCAAAAATATCAACTTCACGAATGCCCGTAACCTCGCGAACGGCATTCAAATTAAGGTTCGAACACCCGACGACCATAGGGCCCTCTCTTCTTACCTCCGTAAGGAGCGTATAAGTTTCCACACGTATACGCTCCAGGAGGAGCGCGAACTCCGTGCCGTCATACGTGGCATCCCTAAAGAGTTGGATGCCGAGCTCGTCAAGGCCGACCTTCTCGAACAAGGCCTACCGGTTAACTCCGTACACCGCATGCACACAGGTCGCGGAAGGGAGCCATATAACATGGTTCTCGTCGCCCTCCAACCTACCCCCGAGGGTAAGCAAATATTCAACATCCGAACGGTCTGTAGCCTTTCCGGAATCGCCGTCGAAACCCCACACAAGAAAGGCACACCTAGCCAGTGCCATAACTGCCAACTATACGGGCATTCTTCCCGTAACTGTCACGCGCGCCCCCGATGCGTCAAGTGTTTAGGCGATCACGCCACGGCCCTATGTACTCGCGATCAAAAAACCGCGACGGAACCGCCTAGCTGCGTCCTGTGTCAAACACAGGGTCACCCCGCAAATTACCGCGGATGCCCCCGAGCTCCGAAAATAAATCGCCGCGTCGCCCGCCAAAACCGCCTCCGAGCTTCCGGCCCAGACATCAAAGCCTCGGCACCCTCTGTGTCGCAGGCTAAGCCAGCGTTCGTTCCGGCGCCGGTGCCCAGTGTCTCGGCTTGGGCGAAACCGCTGCCGTACACGAACACGGTTACAACTCCCTCCTCCGCGATTCGTCCCGCCCCCGCAACTCGTCCCTCTCCCGCAACTTGCCCTCCGACCGCGTCCGACAATCTTGCTTTAGCGATCGACTTCTTTCAGTCGATCAACTTTGAGCGCGTTAACGCTTTGGGCGACGCCATTCGCGCTGCCTCCACTGCACAACACTTTATCGCCGTTGTGCAAGAATACGCCGACGTATACGCGTCATTAAATACGTACGTCCTCCCCTCACTCCGCCGGTAATCAATGGCGTATATAAGTAGAATAAAGCCCCTATCCGTAACGATAGGATTTTTTAACGCTTACGGTCTCGCAAATCAACGTGATCAGGTTTCTGACTTTTTGCGTGACCATCAAATTGATATCTTTTTAGTGCAGGAGACCCTACTTAAGCCCGCGCGCCGTGACCCTAAAATCGCGAACTATAACATGGTCAGGAACGACAGGCTCTCTGCTCGTGTTGGTGGTACCGTCATTTACTATAGAAGAGCCCTGCATTGCGTCCCGCTCGATCCTCCCGCGCCGCGAAGCATCAGTGTGCCGAATCTCACTGACGGGACACGCGCCGATCGTTATCGCGTCCGTTTATCTTCCACCGGATAAGATCGTTCTAAGCAGTGATATCGAGGCGCTGCTCGGTATGGGGAGCTCTGTCATTCTGGCGGGCGACCTAAATTGTAAACACATCAGGTGGAACTCACACACCACAACCCCGAATGGCAGGCGGCTTGACGCGTTAGTCGATGATCTCGCCTTCGATATCGTCGCTCCGCTAACACCGACTCACTACCCGCTAAATATCGCGCATCGCCCGGATATACTCGACATAGCGTTATTAAAAAACGTAACTCTGCGCTTACACTCGATCGAAGTAGTTTCAGAGTTAGATTCAGACCACCGTCCCGTCGTTATGAAGCTCGGTCGCGCTCCCGACTCCGTTCCCGTCACGAGGACTGTGGTGGATTGGCACACGCTGGGCATCAGCCTGGCTGAATCTGATCCACCATCGCTCCCGTTTAACCCGGACTCTACCCCGTCTCCTCAGGATACCGCTGAAGCCATAGACATCTTAACGTCACACATCACCTCAACATTAGATAGATCATCGAAACAAGTTGTAGCGGAGGACTTCCTTCACCGCTTCAAATTGTCCGATGATATTAGGGAACTCCTTAGAGCTAAGAACGCCTCGATACGTGCCTACGACAGGTACCCTACTGCGGAAAATCGTATTCGAATGCGTGCCCTACAACGCGACGTAAAGTCTCGCATCGCCAAAGTCCGAGATGCCAGATGGTCTGATTTCTTAGAAGGACTCGCGCCCTCCCAAAAGTCTTACTACCGCTTAGCTCGTACTCTCAAATCGGATACGGTAGTAACTATGCCCCCCCTCGTAGGCCCCTCAGGCCGACTCGCGGCGTTTGATGATGACGAAAAAGCAGAGTTGCTGGCCGATACATTGCAAACCCAGTGCACGCCCAGCACTCAATCCGTGGACCCTGTTCATGTAGAATTAGTAGACAGTGAGGTAGAACGCAGAGTCTCCTTGCCACCCTCGGATGCGTTACCACCCGTCACCCCGATGGAAGTTAAAGACTTGATCAAAGACCTACGTCCTCGCAAGGCTCCCGGTTCCGACGGTATATCCAACCGCGTTATTAAACTTCTACCCGTCCAACTCATCGTGATGTTGGCATCTATTTTCAATGCCGCTATGGCGAACTGTATCTTTCCCGCGGTGTGGAAAGAAGCGGACGTTATCGGCATACATAAGCCCGGTAAACCAAAAAATCATCCGACGAGCTACCGCCCGATTAGCCTCCTCATGTCTCTAGGCAAACTGTATGAGCGTCTGCTCTACAAACGCCTCAGAGACTTCGTCTCATCCAAGGGCATTCTCATCGATGAACAATTCGGATTCCGTACAAATCACTCATGCGTTCAACAGGTGCACCGCCTCACGGAGCACATTCTTGTGGGGCTTAATCGACCAAAACCGTTATACACGGGAGCTCTCTTCTTCGACGTCGCAAAAGCGTTCGACAAAGTCTGGCACAACGGTTTGATTTTCAAACTATTCAACATGGGTGTGCCGGATAGTCTCGTGCTCATCATACGGGACTTCTTGTCGAACCGCTCTTTTCGATATCGAGTCGAGGGAACCCGCTCCTCCCCACGACCTCTCACAGCTGGAGTCCCGTAAGGCTCTGTCCTTTCACCCCTCCTATTTAGCTTATTCGTTAACGATATTCCCCGGTCGCCGCCGACCCATTTAGCTTTATTCGCCGATGACACGACTGTTTACTATTCCAGTAGAAACAAGTCCCTAATCGCGAAGAAGCTTCAGAGCGCAGCCCTAGCCCTAGGACAGTGGTTCCGAAAATGGCGCATAGACATCAACCCAGCGAAAAGTACTGCGGTGCTATTTCAGAGGGGAAGCTCCACACGGATTTCCTCCCGTATTAGGAGGAGGAATCTCACACCCCCGATTACTCTCTTTAGTCAATCCATACCCTGGGCCAGGAAGGTCAAGTACCTGGGCGTTACCCTGGATGCATCGATGACATTCCGCCCGCATATAAAATCAGTCCGTGACCGTGCCGCGTTTATTCTCGGTAGACTCTACCCCATGATCTGTAAGCGGAGTAAAATGTCCCTTCGGAACAAGGTGACACTTTACAAAACTTGCATAAGGCCCGTCATGACTTACGAGAGTGTCGCTCACGCGGCCCGCACACACATAGACACCCTTCAATCTCTACAATCCCGCTTTTGCAGGTTAGCCGTCGGAGCTCCGTGGTTCGTGAGGAACGTTGACCTACACGACGACCTGGGCCTCGAATCTATACAGAAATACATGAAGTCAGCGTCGGAACGGTACTTCGATAAGGCTATGCGTCATGATAATCGCCTTATCGTAGCCGCCGCTGACTACTCCCCGAATCCTGATCATGCAGGAGCCAGTCACCGTCGACGCCCTAGACACGTCCTTACGGATCCATCAGATCCAATAACCTTTGCACTAGACGCCTTCAGCTCTAGGAGCAGGCTTAGGGACCTCGGTAACCGTACTCGTCGAACTCGACAAAGAGTTCGCCGTGCAACCTAACCCATGAATCAGCTCGCTGAGTTTCTCGCCGGATCTTCTCAGCGGGTCGCGATTCCGATCCGGTAGTAGATTCATTCGCGAAGCAGCTACTCTTGAGTTGTTAGGTCTCCTTCGGAGGCGCTCGGGCAGCTGTTAGCAAATCCCACCCCTCCTGGCTGAGCCTTTGCTCGCCCACCTGTCTTGGTGAAACTGGAAAGGCCTCCGGGCCACCAGTAATACTTCAATCATAAAAAAAAAAAAAAAAACCTTTAGGGAAATTTTACTTCCAAGCCCGCGCTGGACTCGATAAACAAGCCAAGCATTATTCAGGCAAATATCAACTATTTGTGCAAAAATATCTAAGTATAGTAACCGGCAAACTTCGTGAGCAAATGACCTTGACTGCGCAGAACCGAATTTTAGATCACTTTGGTGGTGAGGGTGAGGCGCGACGGCAGGGGAAATCGTATCGAGCGCGTTATTGGTAGATCAGTCGAACCTTGCGCCCCGCACCGCGCTCTCGTTCCGCTTGCTCCCAAAAGTACGCTTGCGTACAGTAAAAAGTCTATCGTTATTAATCGTTAAGTTATTTGTTATAATTGCTTGTTGACTTTGTTGCCATTGCTATATGTTGAGTGTTTGTTGATTTTTTATAAAAAATACACTATGGCGTAGTATTCAAAAGAAAGGGTAGAAAATGTGTGTAAGACGTATATTGCTTCATTATAAAACAGGAGAAGAATGATATGGAAAAAGTAAAACAGACTTCGGAAGCAAGAAAAACATCAGTGAGTACTGCTAGGTGCATTATTAACGAAGCTAAAGACTCTGGCTTGCTCGCCGTATTTCGGACTCTGGGTAAGAAAAGATCAGGGAAGAAGAAAGTTACCGGAATGGATAGTTTCGTTCAATCAGTAATAAAAAGATGTAATCATAATAACTACATAACAAGCAGCGAAACTCCGTATCGTAGAAAGGCTTCGAAAAATTTAAAGAAGATATAAATTTTAATGGCTCGGAATGAAGAATGATGGAAAAAAAAACAGAAAGTAATCGGAAGCTGGTAACTGAAAAAAGTTACATTCGATTACTACGAATCGAATATCTTCAAAAAATAATTAATTATAGACAAAAAAGAAGACCGAACCGACCGAGTTGTAAACTACACCGATGAGCCCTATGTCGACTCATCACGATGATAGCGACTCGGGTGATGAAAACATTGATGATGATGCTGGTCAAGATTATGATAACGAAAAAAAAATTACAAATACCAGCTTCGCTTCAACTGAACCAAGACCTGGCAACAGCTCTAGTTTTGACTTAATAGAAGGAATATCTATTTTACCCCAAGATTAAATTATTACAATTATTAACCTATATTAAATACATAATATGTTGATTTTAATATTTTAATAGCATTATGACGCAGAGTAAATATTGTTTTTGCACGTGAGTGTACCATGCACGAACTTACCCCCACTACGTCGACAAATGCTCAAGAAGTTGGCCGGCTATTATACGACCTTCTACTTTTGAAAGCTATTTTGTACAATGATATCAGCATGTCTGCAAGATCTACACCTCCCATATGCCTGTTATATTGACGTACTTTGAGGACATTGCACGTCAACCTTTTTTCGCAAGTCCTTACAATATCTTTGAATTTTTTCGATGGGGTCCCTAGCTACGCATGTGCTTATAAACGTAACAGCCTTATTATCGTTCCACCGAACAACAGGTAGGCGGTTATTATCGCATGTCGATTCTGAAAATGCACCTCTCTCCTTTTTATTCATTTCCTTTTTCTTACCTGCATCAATTTCTTGCAAATAAGTATAAATAAATATGTAAATTTAATAATTAGGTAAAATATTAGTAATCATCCCAATACATGTTAAGCCCGCAATAACTTTGGCAATGTTCGTTGTGGCGGACAAATCAATCAAACACTAAATATTTATGAAATTGATTTTGTTCGCTGTGGCGGACAATCATTGTTTTTAGTAAAAAAAGTCACCAAAACCATACAAAATTACAAGATCTATAAGTGATTTAATAAATTACAATATTACAAAATTATTTCAGTAAATAAACGTGCACATTTATTAGGAAAACCTTTATAAAAAAATATAAATACTTTGAGTAAAACGGATGGCTTGTGCTTCGTCGACATTTTGTCTCAGAATCACAGATACAAGATTACCAAATAAGAATTTTATTTTTTTTACCATAATAGAAATATATTTTAAAGTTTTTGTTAGATATTTAAGCCGTATAGAAATTTTCATAGAGCCACCGGATTTTATTTATTTGATTGTTCGTTGTAGCGGACTAAGCCAAATTAAGGGTTAAGTAGTAGGTGGGAATCATTACCTAAGATTGAGCAAGCTGCTCCTGTACCTAACAAACCAGATGCTTCTAAATCATTAATATTAATATTTAAAAATGGCCTGATATCATTATTATTATTAGGCAGGACTTCTGCATTTCTATTCTTGCAAAAGCCCTGCTTTACAAGTTTTTTGGCTGGCAGTTAGGACAATTTGAAACTTTACAACCTTTCTTGCCACACTTGCAACATACTAACGTTTTATTAGAACATTTATTAGTTGTATGTGTAAATAGACCGCACTTCAAACATTTAGAATTTTTTGTTGAAGGGTCAGGTTGAGATGGTTGTGGATTTACATTTTCTATTTTATGCTTACCACGTGGCAAGGAATTTTTTTTTTTATGATTGAAAGATTACTGGTGGCCCGGAGGCCTTTCCAGCTTCACCAGGACAGGTGGGCGAGCAACGGCTCAACCAGGAGGGGTGGGATTTGCTAACAACTGCCCGAGCGCCTCCGAAGGAGACCTAATAGCTCAAGAGCAGCTGCTTCGCGAATAATAATAATAATAATAATAATTTCTTTATTTACTACATAAACTCTTAAATCATGACCTAGAATACTATTTACATATTTAACAAACTGAGAGATTACGCAGATGGCATTAACAATATAAAATTAACCAATGATCCTCACACTAGGCATAGCCTGTATCGTGAGGACCAAAATGCGATTTACTATATATATAATTGACCTCAAAACGACATCACTATTATTAATAATTATTACGCTCAAAAACATGCGATACAAGATTTAACATATAAGATAATAAAAAATTTTGAGTAATAAAAATAACACATCAAACAATTACACATATGTGGGGAGCGTAGACATAAACAATTATAAAATAAATTAATAAGAAAAAATAAACAAAAAGATACAAAATTAATAAATCTACTGCTATTTCTTGCTTTTAATTAAGTTCTCTGTGTCCATATAGTTCAATGTAAGCAACCATTTTTTCACTAGTGGTTTAGCTTGCCTAACCGTTTTGTGCTTTAGGTTTTCATTACAATGTCTAATAACCGCGTTATAAATATAGATCTTAGCAACATCTTGAAATAGATGTTTTTGGATAGATGGTAATTTTGTAGCTGTCAAAGTTACAGGTAATTTGTAAACCCTGCGTTTAATCAAGGAATCGTACATTCCAGAAGAGAGCACCGCTCTATGTATCAATAAAAATATTTTTAAAATGAATAACTGACGCACGTTGAGAACTTGACTTTCCCTGTAAACGCGTTCTGTAGAGTACCTTCGAGGTTTATTTAGTATCACCTTTAACACTGAACGCTGAGCTCTTTCTAATTCAATTAGCACAGTTTTTGAGGCAGATCCCCAACAGATGATACAGTACATTAATAGGGATTGGCATAGTGCGAAATATACGGACTTGAGAGTATCAAAACTAGCCACGTCACGTAGATTCTTCATGACGTATACACATCTTCTGATTCGACCAGATAACTCCCGAATATGTGTCTTGAAAGACAGCTTTTCATCCACTATGACGCCAAGATACTTTATTTCATTAACTCTTGCAATCTCCTTGCAATCACACGATGGATCAAATCCATCGCAAACGTGTATTTTAATACTCGTAGATGCTGAAGCAGACATTGAGGTTTTGCAAAAACAGATGCTTTTCCTTGTATTCAGTGTCAAAAGATTACATTGTAGCCATTTCTGTACTTTGGACATTCCCGCCTCAGCAATAGAATGAGCATCATGCCATGTTGATCCGCTAAATATAATTGCTGTGTCATCCGCATAACACAGAATGTCTGCGTTTGTTAAAGAAAGTTCAAAAATATCATTAATATATAATATAAACAAGGTAGGCCCCAGAATACTACCTTGCGGGACACCATATTGGTTTGTCTGTAGTCCACTAATTATAGATCCGACCTTAACACACTGTTTTCGTTCCATTAAATAGCTAGTGAACCAATTTAGAGCGATTCCGCGTATGCCTAAAGTATCTAACTTCTTTAGTAAACTTGGTACGGAGACAGTATCAAATGCCTTTGTTAAATCAAGGAATACGCCAATACAGAATTTTTTCTCACTTAGTTTTGACGACACTACAGTTTTTAATAATGATACAGCATCCTCAGTAGACTTCCCCTTACAAAACCCAAACTGTCTGTCAGAAATGAGATTTCGAGATTTTATGAATTCAGTCAGTCTTATATTTACCAATCCTTCGAGTAACTTGGAAAAAATACACAAGAGTGAAATAGGGCGGTAGTTATCCACTTTATTTTTAGGTCCACTTTTATATATCGGGAAAACTAACGCTGTCTTCCAAGCATCTGGAAAAGTTCCCGCTTCAAAACTACCGTTGAAAATAAACTACCGTTAAGGGCTGAAGCAATTCGTCTTTAATATTTTTGATTAAAGAGTTATTTATTGCATCGATACCTGGTGCTTTATCATTAGAAAGATTTTTAATGAGAGCTTCGACTTCTCTGTGATCTGTAGGTTGCATGAAAAAGGAGTCAGCTGCCGTACGGGAGATTTTTACAGCACTCGCCAATTCGCATTCAGACTTTGACAAATCCTGTAGTATTTTATCTGCCAGTGTTTGTCCAACGGTTGAGAAGTGGGTATTACACATTTCAATGGATTCCGATATATCATGACTGCCTTCCAATGACAATAGTTCAGTGTTTTCAGTTTTAGTTCATCAGTTAGTCTTCATATTGCATATTGTTTTAATAGTTGTCCAAAGTTTTTTCGGATTCTTTTTAGATTTTTCCAACTCGGCTGTTTCATACTCTGCCTTTAGCTTACGCAACAAAGATATGAAAAATTTTCGATATCGAGTAAAAATAAGCTGTAGATTCTCATTATTTGGATTATTTCGAGCTTGCATATGAAGTTTGTCACGATGGCGCATGCACCGCATAATTCCTGGAGAAATCCAGGGTTTCAAATAATATTTAGAACGAGACACTTTTAGAGTGCGTGAATGCTTTTCGAGAATATCCGATAAAACCTTGGTGAATACATCATTTGCTTTGTTAATATCTTTAAAGGAACACAACTCTGACCAATCTACAGATTTGAGCTCTTCCTTAATAGCTACGATATTTCTTTTTAGTATAAATCGATCAGGTTTTTTCACTTTATCCCTGCCTAGGTTTATTCCAATCATTGCCATGTAATGGTCAGTAATCGAACTTTTACACACAACACCAGTAATACAAGTATGATTTATGTCTTTCACATATATGTGGTCAAGGCATGCAGACTCTCGAGTGGGCTTAGTTATAGCTGATAGAAACCCATTTTCTGCCATGAAGGATACGTATTCAAGAGACTGCGCATTCGGTAAGGTATCTAGTATATTGATATTAAGGTCTCCAGCTATGATTATAAGTTGGTTACCTAAGCCTTGTACGCAATTATCTAATGTGGTAAGAAAATTATCCAAGTTTCTATAAGAGGGTGAACGATAGATGCCTAGAACTACTATGGACTCAGATAGTTGAATCTGTAAGCAATCTGCTTCCTCGATTAGAGGTTCCGACACAGTAACATTCCATGAACATTTGACATAAGTGACTACGCCACCATTTTGATTACTGCATTTAGTGGTATGGTAAGCATTATATCCCGGCAACTGTGGAACAATTGTAGTTTCATTTAACCAACACTCTGTAAGTATTATAATATCGTAATGGATATTTAGTCTAGACAAATGTACAAGAAATTGATCAAAGTTTCTCCTAATGCTTCTAATATTAAAAGTTAACACCCTAAAGTTACGATTTTTCAAAAATAGACTTTTACAATGCTCCGGTTCATCTATGACCTGACAATCGATTTGGATCGAATCCAAGTCTCCGTCAATGTCATCATTTATATCCATGTGTAATAAAAAACATTCCAAATACGCAAAGAAATGTTCACCATTAGCATACAATGCAGCGCCATTAATAGCATTAATTGTATATTTACATCGGAATCATTTAAATGATCATATGTACGGAAAATATTATTCTCAAATATAAGTAAAATCACTGGAAGTAAAACAAATCCCACAAGCAAAGACCATAAAGAACTGTGATCTATATACAATTTTTCCAAGTTATACAGAGTACAAATATATAGTAAACATACGTAATCCAAATTAAACACTAAAGCTCTAGCAAGACAATCAGTGAAATGAGCTATACACACACTAATTATACTGTTTATACATAACGAGAAGAAACAGAGAAGGTAGTAAAAAAGAATATGCTCCTTAGTTTGCACCACTGGATTATCACACAGGCTGTTATACCTCGATATTGTTACATCCGACAGTAGTTTTCGTGTTAGCAAATAACCGATCCAGATCACTTTGGCCTCGCAGTTGCACTGCTGCATTCCCCTCACGCCGCCTGACATATATAGCGCCACGGTTACACCAACAATAAGCGTACCCTTCTTTCTTCGCTCTATTTCTAGCATCTCGAAATAAGATTCTATTTTCTTTAGTAAGCCTCTCATTGAAATATATATTTTGTGGTGTTCCAGGGGCATCCAAGTCATTACTTTTTATATTCCTACGTGATTTAGATGCTTTTAGTATTTCGTCACGCTTAGATCTACGCAGCAAACGAACAACAATTGGTCGCGGCATCCTATTTTGAAGTTCAGTTAAGCTAGGAGGAACTGCAGAACGGCGAGGCCCCACCCTAGTGATCCAGTCTACATCTTTCTCATCCAGTTCGACACCCAGCTTCTTAGTTGCAAGCTGAAAAGTATGTTGCAAATTCTCTGCTGGAGACTCCGGGATTCCAATCAACTCAATTTCATTTAACAGAATATTTTGAGCCTGTATGTTTATATCACTTTGTATTTGAGATACCGCCGATTTAAGATTCGTGAACTCAAGATCCCGTTTCTCTAGGTACTTCATACGGGTATCGTTGGCCTCAATTTTGGCCATAAGTTCTTCCATACGGTGATGAGAGTAATTTAAGGATTGAGTTACCTCTTCTAGTCTCATACTTATTTTACAAAGTTCCTCTGTCAGTCTTTTTATGTCATCTTTACTGTTCTCTGCAGTGGGCTCCTTCTTACGAGTCGTTATATTTTGGCCGTCATATGTACCTCTTATAGGAGTAAGACTGTTATCACCTCCTTTTTTGTGTGCAGCACAACAATCAGGACACTTCCAAATCTTTTTTCGATCTACAGGAACCAGAGAGATGTCTATACAGAGAGGACAGAAAATTTTCGTACAAGATGAGCTGGTACAACGAATAGAACCTAATTCTTTCGTTACCTTTAGACAACCGGCGCACTTCATTTTTAATTTAATTCGACTGAAAGTGTGTATAGTCAAGCAATTGATCCGTTTCCCTCACAGAGACAAACACGGTATGATTTCTCTCAAGACTGTTCTGCGTTACTAATCTTTGCCAAAGACGTCACAGTTTCGATTTAGTGCATCGTATAATGCACCTTACGCCTTATCTATAAATCACACACTGTAGTTTAATTTTATATTATATATAAGGTTTCGTTCGATTTTTATGGATAATGTCACATTTTCCATTGATATAAATCTTTACATTAGTTCCTAAATCTTCTATCACTGAATATGGTCCTTTGTATAATTCTGTTAATTTATTTCCTGTTTCATTCTTAATTAAGACTAAGTCATCTTTATTATAACTAACACTGTTAACATTTTTATCGTAATTATATTTCCTATTTAACTTATTATCTAACAATTGTTGTTTGGCATCTCTTTGCGACACCTGTAATCTATATCTTAATTCTAACATATAATTATCTGGATTATATAGTGGATCCACTGTATCTCTTAAATTACTAGGGATGTTACATTGTTTTCCGAACACTAATTCGAAAGGTGTATATTTTGTAGATGTGTGTACAGACGTATTATAGGCAAAACACCAATACTGGAGCCAGTGACTCCATGTTTCTGGCTGTCCATCGCACTGTATTCTCAAGAAGGCGGCAAGGTGTTTATGCATATTTTCCAAACTACCTATAGATTGGTGATGATAAGCGGTCGAGTGTAACTTAGTTATCTGTAACAATTTACATACCTCTTCCATCGTTTTTGAAGTAAACTCCGCTCCTCGATCAGTAGTTATGACCTTAGGTATTCCATAACGAAGTATAAAATTATTTACAAAAACCTTAGCCACACTTACCGTGTCTTTACGTTGTAGCGGGAACGCTTCGATGTATTTCGTAAGTTCGCATTGAATTGTGAGAATGTAATTGTATCCTTCGACGTCAGTGTCCATGGGTCCGACAATATCGAGATAAATTTTTTCGAATGCGGTATTGGCTGTTGTTGTGATAATCATTGGTTCCTTAATGTTTTTAGAGTATTTAATTTTCTGACATGTACTACACTTTCTAACATACTCTTTAACGCTATTCTCTAGACCTGGCCAGTAATATTTTCGTTTTATATTATTAACCATACGACGGACACCCGCGTGTCCACTCGTTGGCAGCAAATGAAAATCATTTAATATGATAGTCTTTTCATCTTTGTCGACAATTCTTCTAACATTCTTTAATATGTTTATTCGTGGTCCGGACCACATTTCTCTACTTTGTATTTCATTCAATAATTTCTTTATAAATATCGCGTCACTTTCTGTTTTTATTAAACATATTTCTTTTACATTTATTTCATTACAAAAATCACTTAACATATCAGCAAATTCGTCTCGCGAGATCTGCTGCTTATAATTAAGGTTTATGTATATTATATAATTACTTGGTACGTACGCAAAACATTCTTTTTCTTTCGTTATTTTTTTATTCATTCTAAGTTTGTCTAATTTTTTTCCTTCAATAAATCTCATTTCAACAAAATCGCTAGGAATTCTAAATATTTCTCCTATCCTTGGTTGATCAGGCCTTGGAATTTGAGATGAAATATTTGGAGCCCTAGTTTTTTCACTGACACTACCTGTACTACTAACTTCCTTTTCCTGTTCTTCTAACTTTTTCTTTTGTGCTCTTGTGAGAACTAAAATTGACTCGTTAAAATTCTTAAGTTCGTCCGATGTTATGGTCACCCTAGTCAATGCGTCTGCAACGCAGTTATCTTTTCCACGAATGTAAACAACCTTATAATCATATTCTTCTAATTTTAATCTAAATTTTATTAGACGACTCGAGGGATCCTTCATGCCAAATAAATATATTAATGGCTTATGGTCGGACATTATGGTAAAACTTTTTCCAAAAAGATACGGTCTAAAATATTTAACGCTCCATACAATTGCTAACAACTCCTTTTGGATAGTAGGATAATTTACTTCTGCTTTGTTTAGGGGTCGACTAGCGTATGCAACCGGACGCATATCTTTGTTACATAAAACTGAACCTATGGCAATACCAGAAGCATCTGTTTGTAGTATAAATTCATTGTCATTGGAGAAATCGGGATACTGTAAAATAGGTGGGGAAATCAAAGCTTGTTTTAAATGTTCAAAGGCTTGCTTGCATTCTAACGTCCAATTGAAAGTTTCATGTTTTCTACATAGTCTATTTAACGGTATGTTGGCAAAATATGGTATGAATTTCCTGTAATAATTGCAAAAAGCGACAAAACGTCGTACTTCATCCGAGTTCTGTGGTTCCGGGTAATTTTTTAGTACTCAAATTTTTTCGGGGTCGGGACTAACACCCTCTGCTGAAACTACATGTCCTAAATATAATAATTCTTTTTTTAGAAAGTCACATTTCAGGGGATTAACTTTTAAATTCACTTTTCTTAATCTGTCAAAAACTTCTATTAAATTCTTATTATGGCAATCTATTGAACGTCCAAATACAATAATATCATCCATATATATAAAAGCCTTTTCGTACGTTAGACCGGATAATGCTATAGACACCATTTTTTCCGATAGAGGCACCCGTCACGTGCGGACGTGCTCATCGTCCACTCGATCGTCCGGTCTTTGTTCGCCCGGCTTTTGTTAGCCCGGCCATTGTTCGCGCGGCCTGTGTTCGTGATACATCTGCCGACCAAGTGTGTTTCCTGGAAGCTTTTATTTGTTTTGTTTTAGTTATTTTTGTGTTCGTGGAACATTTGCCGACAAAGTGTTTTCCTGCAAGTATTTATTTGTTTTGCTTCTTTTTGTAATTTCTGTTTTGTTGTGCTTTTTCTTTGTCCTGTAGTAATCGCGCCGCATTGCCACCTGTGTTCAATAGAACCGCTCAGGTCCGAGAAGTTGGGGCCTCGCCGCAAGGCGAGTGTTTTCAAGACCCGGGGCCGCCCCACCTGGGTACTCAGCGATCATGGACGCTGTATTCGTGGAATTCCTCCGACTTCGTCACCCACAGCTCGCCTCAGAGTTTCTGGCTTTCAAGGCCAATCACACTGCGAGCTCTCTCGAAGACTCCGCCGTGCTCGCTGCTCCTGCGTCGCCTGTACCTGCGTGCAAAGCGTCTACATCGAGCACCGCAGCCTCCGTCGTGCCTGCCGTTCCCGCGTCGCCTATACTGGCGAGTAAAACTACTGCGTCGTCCGCCGTGGCCACCGTTCCAGCAGCGCGATCATCCGCGGCCTCCGTCGCGCCCTCCAAAACTCCTGCTTGTAGGTCACCTGCGCCCGCCTCCTCGTCCTCCGACTCTGACTCGGAGATGGAGGTCGACCTCGCCCCCGCCTCATCGACGGATGGATTCACCCTGGTACAAAAGGGTAAGAAGCGTGCCGCGGAGTCTCGAGCTCTCGCGGCCGCTAAAATTAGCAAAGCCGCGAACGCGTCGCGCCCCCGCCCTCAGACTCCCGTTGCGCCTCCAGCCCGTGCCACTCCGTCGCCGCGACCGGTGGTGCAATCTAAAACTCAGACCCCTCCCCCGGTTATCCTTCAAGAGAAGGCAGCTTGGGACCGAGTTTCCCTGGCCCTTAAGGCCAAAAATATTAATTTTGCCAGCGCCCGTAATCTCGCCAACGGGATTCAAATAAAAGTAACGACACCCGACGACCATAGGGCCCTCTCAAGTTACCTCCGAAAGGAGCGTATAAGTTTCCACACTTATACGCTCCAGGAGGAGCGCGAACTCCGCGTTGTCATACGTGGAATCCCGAAGGAGCTAGATGCCGATCTCGTCAAGGCAGATCTGATAGAACAAGGCCTACCAGTAAATTCCGTGCACCGCATGCACACCGGCCGCGGTAGGGAGCCATACAATATGGTTTTAGTCGCCCTCCAGCCTACCCCTGAGGGTAAGCAAATTTTTAACATTCGGACCGTCTGTAGGCTCTCCGGTATTGCCGTCGAAGTCCCCCATAAAAAAGGCACTCCTAGTCAGTGCCATAACTGCCAACTGTACGGGCACTCTTCCCGTAACTGTCACGCGCGCCCCCGATGTGTTAAGTGTTTGGGCGATCACGCCACGGCCCTCTGCGCTCGCGACCAAAAAACCGCGACGGAACCGCCTAGCTGTGTCCTGTGCCGAACACAAGGTCACCCCGCGAACTACCGTGGATGCCCCCGAGCTCCAAAAATAAATCGCCGCGTCGCCCGTCAAAACCGCCTCCGAGCTTCCGGCCCAGACATCAAAGCCACGGTACCCTCTGTGCCGAAGGCTAAGCCTGCTTTCGTGCCGGCGTCGGTGCCCAGCGTCTCGGCTTGGGCTAAACCGTTGCCGTACACGAACACGGCTACAACTCTCTCCCCCGCGACTCGTCCCACCCCCGCGATACGTCCCTCCCCCGCGACCTGCCCTCCGACCGCGTCCGAAAATCTCGCTCTAGCGATCGACTTTTTTCAGTCGATCAACTTTGAGCGTGTTAACGCTTTGGATGACGCCATTCGCGCCGCCTCCACTGCACAACATTTCATCGCCGTTGTGCAAGAATACGCTGACGTATACGCGTCGTTAAATACGTACGTCCTCCCCTCACTCCGCCGGTAATCAATGGCGTACATTAGTAGAATAAAACCCTTATCCGTAACAATAGGATTTTTTAACGCTTACGGTCTCGCAAATCAACGTGATCAGGTTTGTGATTTTTTGCGTGACCATCAAATTGACATTTTCTTAGTGCAGGAGACCCTACTTAAGCCCGCGCGCCGTGACCCTAAAATCGCGAACTATAACATGGTCAGGAACGACAGGCTCTCTGCCCGTGGTGGTGGTACCGTTATTTACTATAGAAGAGCCCTGCATTACGTCCCGCTCGATCCTCCCGCGCTCGCTAATATCGAAGCATCAGTGTGCCGAATCTCACTGACGGGACACGCGCCGATCGTTATCGCGTCCGTTTATCTTCCACCGGATAAGATCGTTCTAAGCAGTGATATTGAGGCGCTGCTCGGTATGGGGAGCTCTGTCATTCTGGCGGGCGACCTAAATTGTAAACACATCAGGTGGAACTCACACACCACAACCCCGAATGGCAGGCGGCTTGACGCGTTAGTCGATGATCTCGCCTTCGATATCGTCGCTCCGTTAACCCCGACTCACTATCCGCTAAATATCGCGCATCGCCCGGATATACTCGACATAGCGTTATTAAAAAACGTAACTCTGCGCTTACACTCGATCGAAGTAGTTTCAGAGTTAGATTCAGACCACCGTCCCGTCGTCATGAAGCTCGGTCGCGCTCCCGATTCCGTTCCCGTCACGAGGACTGTGGTGGATTGGCACACGCTGGGCATCAGCCTGGCTGAATCTGATCCACCATCGCTCCCGTTTAACCCGGACTCTACCCCGTCTCCTCAGGATACCGCTGAAGCCATAGACATCTTAACATCACACATCACCTCGACATTAGATAGGTCATCGAAACAAGTTGTAGCGGAGGACTTCCTTCACCGCTTCAAATTGTCCGACGATATTAGGGAACTCCTTAGAGCTAAGAACGCCTCGATACGCGCCTACGACAGGTATCCTACCGCGGAAAATCGTATTCGAATGCGTGCCCTACAACGCGACGTAAAGTCTCGCATCGCCGAAGTCCGAGATGCCAGATGGTCTGATTTCTTAGAAGGACTCGCGCCCTCCCAAAGGTCTTACTACCGCTTAGCTCGTACTCTCAAATCGGATACGGTAGTAACTATGCCCCCCCTCGTAGGCCCCTCAGGCCGACTCGCGGCCTTTGATGATGACGAAAAAGCAGAGCTGCTGGCCGATACATTGCAAACCCAGTGCACGCCCAGCACTCAATCCGTGGACCCTGTTCATGTAGAATTAGTAGACAGTGAGGTAGAACGCAGAGCCTCCTTGCCACCCTCGGATGCGTTACCACCCGTCACCCCGATGGAAGTTAAAGACTTGATCAAAGACCTACGTCCTCGCAAGGCTCCCGGTTCCGACGGTATATCTAACCGCGTTATTAAACTTCTACCCGTCCAACTCATCGTGATGTTGGCATCTATTTTCAATGCCGCTATGGCGAACTGTATCTTTCCCGCGGTGTGGAAAGAAGCGGACGTTATCGGCATACATAAACCCGGTAAACCAAAAAATCATCCGACGAGCTACCGCCCGATTAGCCTCCTCATGTCTCTAGGCAAACTGTATGAGCGTCTGCTCTACAAGCGCCTCAGAGATTTCGTCTCATCCAAGGGCATTCTCATCGATGAACAATTCGGATTCCGTACAAATCACTCATGCGTTCAACAGGTGCACCGCCTCACGGAGCACATTCTTGTGGGGCTTAATCGACCAAAACCGTTATACACGGGAGCTCTCTTCTTCGACGTCGCAAAAGCGTTCGACAAAGTCTGGCACAATGGTTTGATTTTCAAATTATTCAACATGGGCGTGCCGGATAGTCTCGTGCTCATCATACGGGACTTCTTGTCGAACCGCTCTTTTCGATATCGAGTCGAGGGAACCCGCTCCTCCCCACGACCTCTCACAGCTGGAGTCCCGCAAGGCTCTGTCCTCTCACCCCTCTTATTTAGCTTATTCGTCAACGATATTCCCCGGTCGCCGCCGACCCATTTAGCTTTATTCGCCGACGACACGACTGTTTACTATTCTAGTAGAAATAAGTCCCTAATCGCGAAGAAGCTTCAGAGCGCAGCCCTAGCCCTAGGACAGTGGTTCCGAAAATGGCGCATAGACATCAACCCAGCGAAAAGTACTGCGGTGCTATTTCAGAGGGGAAGCTCCACACGGATTTCCTCCCGGATTAGGAGGAGGAATCTCACACCCCCGATTACTCTCTTTACACAACCCATACCCTGGGCCAGGAAGGTCAAGTACCTGGGCGTTACCCTGGATGCATCGATGACATTCCGCCCGCATATAAAATCAGTCCGTGACCGTGCCGCGTTTATTCTCGGTAGACTCTACCCCATGATCTGTAAGCGGAGTAAAATGTCCCTTCGGAACAAGGTGACACTTTACAAAACTTGCATAAGGCCCGTCATGACTTACGCGAGTGTGGTGTTCGCTCACGCGGCCCGCACACACATAGACACCCTCCAATCCCTACAATCCCGCTTTTGCAGGTTAGCTGTCGGCGCTCCGTGGTTCGTGAGGAACGTTGACCTACACGACGACCTGGGCCTCGAATCAATTCGGAAATACATGAAGTCAGCGTCGGAACGATACTTCGATAAGGCTATGCGTCATGATAATCGCCTTATCGTTGCCGCCGCTGACTACTCTCCGAATCCTGATCATGCAGGAGCCAGTCACCGTCGACGCCCTAGACACGTCCTTACGGATCCATCAGATCCAATAACCTTTGCATTAGATGCCTTCAGCTCTAATACTAGGGGCAGGCTTAGGGACCCCGGTAACCGTACTCGTCGAACTCGACAAAGAGGTCGACGTGCAACCTAACCCATGCATCAGCCCGCTGAGTTTCTCGCCGGATCTTCTCAGCGGGTCGCGATTCCGATCCGGTAGTAGATTCATTCGCGAAACAATTGCTCTTGAGTTGTTAGGTCTCCTTCGGAGGCGCTCGGGCAGTTGTTAGCAAATCCCACCCCTCTTGGCTGAGCCTTTGCTCGCCCACCTGTCCTGGTGAAACTGGAAAGGCCTTCGGGCCACCAGTAAACTTTCAATCATAAAAAAAAAAAAAAAAAGCTATAGACATGACACGAGAAAATGCACCGGGTGATATTTTTAAACCCATTGGTAATCTTTTCATTTCGTACTGACCCGTGTTTGTGGTAAACGCAGTTATTTTTCTACTGTTAGAGTCTAGATTCGTTTGATAATACGATTGCTGTAAATCTAAATGCGTAAAGTATATGGCACCTGATAAAGAGTCTAATATTTCCGTTATGTTTGGCAATGGAAATTTGTCTTCCTGTATAACATCGTTAATTTTTCGGTAGTCTATAACCAGCCTCCATTTCTTTTCATTTCCATTATATTTTTTTGGAACTAAAAGAATTGGGCTATTCCAATCACTATTTGTCCTTTCGATTATGTCTTCATTTAACATTTTATTTATTTCCTTATCGATCACCGGTTTCGACGAATGTGGTAGTCTATAAGGTTTAACATAAATTGGTTTTGTATTTGGTTTTAACTCGATCGACTGTGTCATTACATTTGTAGTGCCTAATTTATCGCCTTCTAAATAAAATATATCTGAGTATTTTACACAAATACATTCGATTTGTTTACGTGTGTCTGCTTCTAAATGATTTAATTTTAAATTTTGTAATAATTTTTTTGTTCTGCTGACAGAATTACATGGTTCTGCGAAATTACATATATCATAGCCACATATAGATTGTAATTGTGGTGTAAATATTGGCAACTTCACATCGTTATCGTTTACATTTAATATCCGTACCGGTATCTTACCGTTTTGTGGTTTAACTAAAATGCTTGCTAAGTATACATTTTTAGCTAACTCTTTTTGAACAACTAAATAATCATGGTTTGATTTTAGCGATGAATCTATTTTTATAAAATGAATTGACTCACTCCTAGCTGGTAAAGTTAAGTAAATACTGCTATTAGTACTTATATGTAACTTTATAATGCTACATTGTAAATTCTTTTGTAAGGTTATTTGTCTCAATTGCAGGTCTATGATTGCATTATAATTTCTCAAGAAATCCGATCCGATTATACCGTCAGCACTGCACGGCATATCGTTCAATACGTGGAATGTCTGGCGAAATAAGATACCATCGTGTGACTCTAAGTTTATCGTAGAGACGAAGTTTGAATTAATACTACCTGAAATACCTCTTATTACTGTGTCATTACAGTCTAATTTTGTATTATGGGGGATTTTATCTTTATGTATTACTGATAAACTTGCACCTGTGTCTAGTAGAAATGAACACATTTGACCATCAATTTGAAATTGTAAAATTATTAATCCATCACATGTTAATATTTTATGCACGAAAAAACTCAGTCGAATCTTGTTGCTGTTTATTGTTGTCCTCTATCGGAGTCGAGTAATTGTTATTTGAAAACATATACATATTTTGACGGTTTTGTGGTGGACCACGAAAATTACGATAGCCATTGAAACGACTCCTACGACCTCGACCACGTTGATAATTCGTTGACTGGCCACGAAAATTGTGGAAATTATTGTTATTATTTCCTGTCATATAATTTTGACGACCATTTTGCCATCCATAGTTTCTTCGCTGCTGTCCTTGATCTCGATGAAAAAAATTGTTTCTTCTACCTCTAAACTTACCTCTTATATTCAGGATTGTACCTGATGACGTTGACTGATCCGGCTCCTCGTCCTTGGCGGCCTGGACTGCCTCCTTCAGCTCGGTATAGTTACGGGCAGTGACTATGGTGCTTAAACGTCTATTTCCATCTGCAAACTTTTTAATAGCTAAGCTTTCGTTGATCGGTCTCAGAATTTCACATGCTTTAGGGTTCCCTTCGGCTTGTGAAATTGTGAGTTCCGTAAACAATTCCTCGATCTTATCACCATAATCTGATATAGACATTTCATTTTGGCGTATATTATTTAATTGTAATAACAAGGAATTAGCTGATTTCTTTGTCAATAAAAACTTTTTTATATCATTTATTAAATCTGAAATAGTATTGTAATTTGATTTCATTTTCAATTTAGCTGTTTTATTTAAACGGGTTTTCAAAATAAAAGAAATCAACAAACTCTTGTTCTTTTCGTCTTTAAATATTTTATCCAACATCTCGACGCCTTCTATCATTCTTTCTACCGTTTCTTCTTTTCCATCTAAAATTGGAATTAAGCTCCCTACTTCTTTTAAGTCAAATCTTTCCGCCATTGTTCGCGATGTTTGTTCTAAACTTTTAATTCTGAACTCTAATATTTTATTAAAACATGTATTTATTTTATCGTCTAATATTTCTATGAAATAGCATGACAAGTCATCTGACAACTCGGGATTACTTATGGATATTATTTGTTTATATTTTGAATACAAATTTTTAGCTTCTTCTATTTTATCTAAACCTGATTTTTCTTGTCTTCGCTTAGGACCTAATTTTCTTAAACTAATTCTTATATGGTCTAGTTTTTCTAATATTTTGCTTATTTCTAGTTCCATATACCTATTTCACCGTTTATCTTCACTTTTACGTGGCACTTTTTTTTTTTTTGTTCACTACACTAATTCACTTATTCAGATGGCAGCTTCCTCCTCTCCGGACGCCTTAGTCTGCTCACGCCTTGTCCATCTTGCTTGTACTCTCTAGAACATCTCATTGCGTATCTCCTTGCGCATCCACTTTTTCATGCACTTTTTATAATTTTTAAGTATAATTATTAAAATCACCAGCCCGACGATGGTTACTAGGGTGCCTAATAGGATATTATTTGTGTGTATATGATCTTCCCTGATTGCTGTTGCGCTATTTTCTCCAGCAGCCGCGTTTTGTGTTATAATGACTTCTTTTTCTTCTTGTTTTGAGTACGATTTTCCCATTTTATTTCGTTTATATCGAACGGGTATTACGGTGCAAGTGCGTATATAACTGTGCAAGTACACGCGGCGATTTTTATCGCACGACTGGCTAGGGTCGCCATGCGGTGTGCGGGGTTCGCGGGATATAATAAAATGCACGTCTTAATTGCCCAACGCTATATTTCTGACTGCCTTACTACTAACTTACACACTACTCTCTACACTAAACTCAGCGGGCTGATGCATGGGTTAGGTTGCACGTCGACCTCTTTGTCGAGTTCGACGAGTACGGTTACCGGGGTTCCTCAGCCTGCTCCTAGTGTTAGAGCTGAATGTATCTAATGCAAGAGTTATTGGATCTGATGGATCCGTAAGGACGTGTCTAGGGCGTCGACGGTGACTTGCTCCTGCGTGATCAGGATTCGGGGAGTAATCAGCGGCGGCAACGATAAGGCGATTATCATGACGCATAGCCTTATCGAAGTAACGTTCCGACACTGACTTCATGTGTTTGCGGATCGATTCGAGGCCCAGGTCGTCGTGTAGGTCGACGTTCCTCACGAACCACGGAGCCCCGACGGCTAACCTGCAAAAGCGAGACCTGCAAGATTGTAGGGATTGGAGGGTGTCTATGTGTGTGCGGGCCGCGTGAGCGAACACCACACTCGCGTAAGTCATGACGGGCCTTATGCAAGGTTTGTAAAGTGTCACCTTGTTCCGAAGGGACATTTTACTCCGCTTACAGATCATGGGATAGAGTCTGCCGAGAATAAATGCGGCACGGTCACGGACTGTTTTTATATGCGGGCAGAATGTCATGGATGCATCCAGAGTGACTCCCAGGTACTTGACCTTCCTGGTCCAGGGTATAGGTTGGCCGAAGAGGGTGATCGGGGGTGTGATATTTCTCCTCCTAATGCGGGAGGAAATAAGCGGTGAGTTTCCCCTTTGAAATAACACCGCTGTGCTTTTCGCTGGGTTGATGTCTATGCGCCATTTTCGGAACCACTGTCCGAGGGTTAACGCTGCACTCTGGAGCTTACTCGCGATTAGGGACTTGTTTCTACTTGAGTAGTAAACGGTTGTGTCGTCAGCGAATAAGGCTAGCTGGGTCGGCGGCGACCGGGGAATATCATTGACAAATAAACTAAATAGGAGCGGAGAAAGAACGGAGCCTTGCGGGACTCCAGCCGTGAGTGGTCGCGGGGAGGAGCGGGTTCCCTCTACTCGATATCGAAAAGAGCGGTTAGACAAGAAGTCCCGTATGATGAGCACGAGACTGTCCGGTACGTCCATGTTGAAAAGTTTGAAAATCAAACCGTTGTGCCAGACTTTGTCGAACGCTTTTGCGACGTCGAAGAAGAGGGCTCCCGTGTAGATCGGTTTTGGTCGGGTAAGAGTCGGTTTGGTCGGAGAATGTGCTCCGTGAGGCGGTGCACATGTTGTACGCATGAGTGATTTGCACGGAATCCGAACTGTTCATCGATGAGAATGCCCTTTGATGAGACGAAGTCTCTGAGGCGTTTGTAGAGCAGACGCTCATACAGATTGCCCAGAGACATGAGGAGGCTAATCGGGCGGTAACTCGTCGGATTATTTTTTGGTTTACCGGGTTTGTGTATGCCGATAACGTTCGCTTCTTTCCACACCGCGGGAAAGATACAGTTAGCCATAGCGGCATTGAAGATAGATGCCAACATCACGATGAGTTGGATGGGTAGAAGTTTAATAACGCGGTTAGATATACCATCGGAACCGGGAGCTTTGCGAGGACGTAGGTCTTTGATCAAGTCTTTAACTTCCATCGGGGTGACGGGTGGTAACGCATCCAAGGGTGGCAAGGAGGCTCTGCGTTCTACCTCACTGTCTACTAATTCTATCAAACCGTTCATCTTTCTATCAAATCTATCAAATCAAACTGTTGTGCCAGACTTTGTCGAACGCTTTTGCAACGTCGAAGAAGAGGGCTCCCGTGTAGATCGGTTTTGGTCGGTTAAGTCCCGCGAGAATGTGCTCCGTGAGGCGGTGCACCTGTTGTACGCATGAGTGATTTGCACGGAATCCGAACTGTTCATCGATGAGAATGCCCTTTGATGAGACGAAGTCTCTGAGGCGTTTGTAGAGCAGACGCTCATACAGTTTGCCCAGAGACATGAGGAGGCTAATCGGGCGGTAACTCGTCGGATTATTTTTTGGTTTACCGGGTTTGTGAATGCCGATAACGTTCGCTTCTTTCCACACCGCGGGAAAGATACAGTTAGCCATAGCGGCATTGAAGATAGATGCCAACATCACGATGAGTTGGATGGGTAGAAGTTTAATAACGCGGTTATATATACCATCGGAACCGGGAGCTTTGCGAGGACGTAGGTCTTTGATCAAGTCTTTAACTTCCATCGGGGTGACGGGTGGTAACGCATCCAAGGGTGGCAAGGAGGCTCTGCGTTCTACCTCACTGTCTACTAATTCTACATGAACAGGGTCCACGGATTGAGTGCTGGGCGTGCACTGGGTTTGCAATCTATCGGCCAGCAGCTCTGCTTTTTCGTCATCATCGAACGCCGCGAGTCGGCCTGAGGGGCCTACGAGGGGGGGCATAGCTACTACCGTATCCGATTTGAGAGTACGAGCTAAGCGGTAGTAAGACCTTTGAGAGGGCGCGAGTCCTTCTAAGAAATCAGACCATCTGGCATCTCGGACTTCGGCGATGCGAGACTTTACGTCGCGTTGTAGGGCACGCGTTCGAGTACGATTTTCCACGGTATGATACCTATCGTAGGCGCGGATCGAGGCGTTCTTAGCTCTAAGGAGTTCCCTAATATCGTCGGGCAATTTGAAGCGGTGAAAGAAGTCTACCGCCACAACTTGGTTCGATGACCTATCTAATGTCAAGGTGATGTGTGACGTTACGATGTCTATGGCTTCAGCGGTATCCTGAGGAGACGGGGTAGAGTCCGGGCTAAACGGGAGCGATGGTGGATCAGATTCAGCCAGGCTAATGCCCAGCGTGTGCCAATCCACCACAGTCCTCGTGACGGGAACGGAATCGGGAGCGCGACCGAGCTTCATAATGACGGGACGGTGGTCTGAATCTAACTCTGAAACTACTTCGATCGAGTGTAAGCGCAGAGTTACGTTTTTTAATAACGCTATGTCGAGTATATCCGGGCGATGCGCGATATTTAGCGGGTAGTGAGTCGGGGTTAGCGGAGCGATGATATCGAAGGCGAGATCATCGACTAACGCGTCGAGCCGCCTGCCATTCGGGGCTGTGGTGTGTGAGTTCCACCTGATGTGTTTACAATTTAGGTCCCCCGCCAGAATGACAGAGCTTCCCATGCCGAGTAGCGCCTCGATATCACTGCTTAGAACGATCTTATCCGGAGGAAGATAAACGGACGCGATAACGATCGGCGCGTGACCCGTCAGTGAGATTCGGCACACTGATGCTTCGATGTCAGCGAGCGCGGGAGGATCGAGCGGGACGCAATGCAGGGCTCTTCTATAGTAAATGACGGTACCACCACCACGAGCAGTGAGTCTGTCGTTCCTAACCATGTTATAGTTCGCGATTTTAGGGTCGCGACGCGCGGGCTTGAGTAGGGTCTCCTGCACTAAGAAAATGTCAATTTGATGGTCACGCAAAAAATCACAAACCTGATCACGTTGATTTGCGAGACCGTAAGCGTTAAAAACTCCTATCGTTACCGATAAGGGCTTTATTCTACTAATGTACGCCATTGATTACCGGCGGAGTGAGGGGAGGACGTACGTATTTAACGACGCGTATACGTCAGCATATTCTTGCACAACGGCGATAAAGTGTTGCGCAGTGGAGGCGGCGCGAATGGTGTCACCCAAAGCGTTAACACGCTCAAAGTTGATCGACTGAAAAAAGTCGATCGCTAGAGCGAGATTATCGGACGTGGTCGGAGTGCTGGTCGCGGGGGAGGAACGAATTGCGGGGGAGGGACGTATCGCGGGGTCGGGACGAATCGCAGAGGGAGGAGCTGCAGCCGTGTTCGTGTACGGCAACGGTTTAGCCCAGGCCGAGCCGCTGGGCACCGGCGCCGGCACGAAGGCAGGCTTAGCCTTCGGCACAGAGGGTGCTGAGGCTTTGATGTCTGGGCGGGAAGCTCGGAGGCAGTTTTGGCGGGCGACGCGGCGATTTATTTTTGGAGCTCGGGGGCATCCACGGTAGTTCGCGGGGTGACCCTGTGTTCGGCACAGGACGCAGCTAGGTGGTTCGATGGCGGTTTTCTGGTCGCGAGTACAAAGGGCCGTGGCGTGATCGCCCAAACACTTAACACATCGGGGGCGCGCGTGACAGTTACGGGAAGAGTGCCCGTACAGTTGGCAGTTATGGCACTGACTAGCAGTGCCTTTTTTATGGGGGACTTCGACGGCGATACCGGAGAGCTTACAGACGGTCCGTATGTTAAAAATGTGCTTACCCTCGGGGGTAGGCTGGAGGGTGACTAGAACCATATTGTATGGCTCCCTACCGCGGCCGGTGTGCATGCGGTGCACGGAATTTACTGGTAGGCCTTGTTCTATCAGATCAGCCTTGACGAGATCGGCATCTAGCTCCTTCGGGATTCCACGTATGACAACGCGGAGTTCGCGCTCCTCCTGGAGCGTATAAGTGCGGAAACTTATACGCTCCTTTCGGAGGTAACTTGAGAGGGCCCTATGGTCGTCGGGTGTCGTTACTTTTATTTGAATCCCGTTGGCGAGATTACGGGCGCTGACAAAATTAATATTTTTGGCTTTAAGGGCCAGAGAAACTCGGTCCCAAGCTGCCTTCTCTTGAAGGATTACTGGGGGAGTGGTCTGAGTTTTAGATTGTGCCACTGGACGCAGCGACGGTGTGGCATGGACAGCGGGAGCGACGGGGGTTGGAGGGCGGGGACGCGACGCGTTCGCGGCTTTGCATACTTTAGCGGCCGCGGGAGCTCGGGCCTCCGCAGCGCGCTTTTTACCTTTTTGGACTACTGTGAATCCATCAGCCGCGGCGGCGGGGGAAGGGTCGACCTCCATGTCCGACTCTGAATCGGATGAGGAGAGCGCGGGCGACCTGCGGGTGGGTGTTTTAGCGGGCGCAGTGGACGACGCAGGCACGACGGAGGCTGTGGACGAACGCACGGATGCAACGTAGGCCGCCGACGAACGCACGGTTGGGGCGGAAGCTGCAACGGTCGACGCAGAAGTTTTGGGCGCGAGTATCGGGGACACGGGATCGGCGGGCGCGACGGAGGCCGCGATGGACGACGCAGGAGCGACGGGGGCGACGGAGACTGCCGGCGAGTTCGCTGCGTGATGGGTCTTGAATTCTAAAAATTCTGCCGATAGCGTTGGGTACCTAAGGCGAAGAAATTCTGCAAACAGATCGACCGTGGACTCCATTATAATGGACGAGTGCCCAGGGGGGGCTGCCCCGGGACTTTAAAAACACACTCGCCTTACGGCGAGGCCCCAAAAATTGTAATAATCGCAATTAATTACGGCACACAGCCGTCCGCTTGCAAACGGGCCACTAAGTTACCGAACGAATTCCTGGAATTTAGGGGTCCGCCCGCTCACAGATGGCGATGCGACGCAATTAGCACAGGTAGTCACTTCCGAGAAAAACACTTGGACGCCAGATGTGCCCCGAACCGAGGTCGGGCAATCGAACGGTCGATGAGCACGTCAGCACGCGACGGGTGCCTGAATCGGAATGGGCAAGGAAGTGTTCATGTCCGACGTTAATGAAAAATTTATGTCATTTGGTTCTATGAAATTATCTGCCTTATCCTTTGCAAACTCTAATCTCTTAAGGAGTGATTTTAATTGAGATATCGTAGTGATATCTATCATTGCAAGGTCTTTGATGTATTCAGGTCGAATGTTATGAAGCAAAATTTCTAATTTTTGTTCTTCTGAGACGTCACGATTAAGTCTAGAAAACATCTGTTGCATTACAGATAAATACGCGACAATTGACTCATTTTTAAATTGAGAACTGTTATGTTTGAAATAAATGTTAGTGTGTCACTGGCCGTCTTGAGTATCACTTGTCCCCATACGCGCTACACAACATTGGCGACGAGGTACCCACACTAAAAAAAATATAAAAAATGTCTTTCGGAAATTTAAGTAATTTCGACCATAATACGCAAACTTGGAAGACTTGGAGATGCAGACTCACACAGTGGTTCATTGCGAACGATATTAACGCAGTGAAAGATCCAGCAGGAGTCAAAAAACGGGCCATATTGCTTAGCACACTCAGCGAATCTACCTACAAACTGGCAGCTGATCTCGTGTTGCCTAAAGAAGTTCAAGAAGTACCATACGAAGATATAGTAAGTGCTTTGGACAACCATTTCACTCCAAAATCAGTGGGTTTTGGCGAGCGTCATCATTTTTATGCCACCACACAACTACCCCAGGAGTCACCATCACAGTGGGCTGCGAGGTTACGAGGTCTCACTGCTCAGTGTGACTTCAGCAATGTAGAAGAGGCATTAAGAGATCGATTCATTATGGGTATGCTGCCGGGCGTGGAAAAAGAAAAAATGTACGTGCAGGAGCTGGCCGGGCTGACCTTCGCCAGGGCTGTGGAGTTGACCGAGAGCTTGCGCAGCGCCCGCTCGTCTGCTGCTGCAAGCGCTGCTACTGAGGCTGTCGTTACAGAGCTGTACAAAATAGGCAAACGTTCTCCGACTAGTGTACCTCAAAGTGCAAAAGTGAAGTGTTCCGTGTGTGGTTATTCGAATCACAAAGCCGCGGAGTGTCGTTTTGCGAGTTAGGGGAAAGTGGGGGATATACGAACACCTAAGGGAAAACTTAAATAAAACAATGGAATTTAATCACAGATTTTTTTATTTTTTTTTATTATAATGTTTACTTATCTGTCTAACTTATTCACTAATCATCATTTATATTTTTTTAATAAACTTCAACAATATAAAAGAAAAACAAAACCCTTAGTGTTCGGCTTTGCCCGACATCAGTCGGGTAAATACGAACACCAAGTGGGGTGATTACGAACCAACATTATTAACGACATAGATCACATTTAAAACCCAACGATGTTGACTGTCCGTCAGTACAACTCTCGTGAGCCCATTTTTTGCACACATAGCACACAATCTAGTCTTCAACGGGAGGATCAATATATTTATCTCTACAAAAAATCTCTTTTTTTTTTCGTATTTTGACTAGAGTCACTAAAGTCTTTTTTTATATTGTTCAAATTAATATATTATAATATTTCATACTTCTTGTTTGAAGGTGTTCTCTCATTACATTTCAGTCTTTTTATTTGGGTTCCTTTTTTGCTATCTTTCCGTTTTCTTCTTGATTTCTTACGTTTCCTGATCGTCTGTAAATAAAGGTTTTCATCCAACCATGGCTGTATTAACACTTTATTCATTAGATGGTCAAAATTAGTGGTTTTTGGAACATTATATGTTTCTGCTGCTTTACGCAGGGAGAGTTTTTGGTTTTAAAATCGTCTATAGCCTTTTTGAGATCTTCTAAACTATACTTCAGTTCGGTCTTTCTTTTGTAAGTACAAGGCATCTGTAATAATATTAAAAATAAAGTTGAACGGGGTACTAACAAACGGGAGTGGGGTAACGGCGAATGTTCGAGATTGCCCGACATGGAGTGTTCGTCTTTACCCCGCGGAATCGAAAATAATTAAAGGTCAAAAAACAATTTTGGTTAAATTTATTTTGCCTACTACATCATACATATTACTTAGCTAAATGATAAATTTAGCTGAGTAATATGTGATTATTCCACTATGTAAAAGCTGAATTATTATTGTAGATAGAAATAAAGTTACATCAACTTGAATTTACCAAAAAATTACATCTAAAACATACAAAATATTGAAAAATGCATACCTTTTTAAGTACGTGTGTCCGCGTCTCCCATGTTATTGACTGGCATCAGTGGTGGCGTGATCTCCAAAATGGTGGCAAATAAAATTATGATATATCTTTCTAACATATTAAAACCATTGAATTCGGCATTACCCAGCGTTCGCGTTTCCCCCACTTTCCCCTACACATGTAGGAAATGCAATGAAAAAGGGCATTTGCGTAGAATGTGCAAAAGAGTCAATTATGTTGTAACGGAGGAGAACGATGAAGGTGACGATGACGACGGTAAAATTTATAACATTCGATCTTTGCGAGGTGAACCATTAATCGAAGCCGTGTGTGTCAATGGTATCAGAATGAACTTTGAGATTGATAGTGGGTCAGCTATTACCGTTATGTCCGTAGATACATATAACCAACATTTTAAAAACATTCCCTTATTAAGCACAAATAAGAAGTTATTAAGTTACTCGGGAGACGTGTTAGGTTGCGCCGGTCGCGCTCAGTTGTTAGTGGAGTGGCGGGGTCGCGCGCGCCAGCTCGACGTGTACGTGGTGCGCGACGGTGCGCTGGACCGCCTTTACTGGGCCGCGACTTCATCGCGCAATTTCAACTGCAGCTAACGACCGTATATAAATGTGCCACTACCCGAGACACGTTGAAATTAATTCAGGAACAATATCCCGCTGTGTTCTCGGACAAGCTAGGTCAATTTAACAAATATAAAGTTAATTTGAGATTAAAAGAAAGTGCTCATCCTATATTTTTTAAACCACGACCGGTCGCATTTGCTCTGCGTGAAAAAGTAGAAAAAGAGATAAACCGTTTGGTGGGACTGGGAGTACTCCGACCAGTCGAGCATTCCGACTACGCGTCACCAATAGTCCCGGTACTGAAACGTGACGGTTCGGTCCGTATCTGCGCGGACTACTCTGTTACTATAAACAAGCAGTTAGTTGTAGAACAGTATCCGTTGCCTACCGTAAACGAGTTGTTTTCTAAATTATACGGAGGCCAGAAATTTAGTAAATTAGATTTGTCTATGGCCTACGGACAGTTTTGTCTGGATGAAGAATCCCAAAAATTAACTTGTATCAATACGCATAAAGGGATCTTCGCGTATACGCGTTTGGTGTTCGGGTTAGCTAGTGGGCCATCAATTTTCCAGCGAGCCATGGATACAGTGCTAGCGGGCCTGGACGGCACGCTGTGTTTATTGGACGATGTGCTTATAACGGGTCGCAATGACTCTGAACATCTTGAGAGACTGCATCAGGTCCTACAACGGTTGCAAGACGCAGGATTTGTTTTACAGAAGTCTAAATGTCAGTTCGAACCACAGACAAGATCGCACAGTCACGCCATGCAGCGTCGAGTGAGAGAACTACTTAGTGTTTTAAAATTATTTTATTTCTCCACACTGCGCCACGTATACGCTAGATGGCGTTAATTTCTAATAAGTTTTGATATGAGTTTTATAAACGTGGACTTGGCGCAGTTTTTTACAGTGAAACTGTTTTTGTTCGGATATACAATTTAGGAACCAGAAGTACCGTAGAATGAAATAAAATTTCGCAACCTCAAAAAACCGTTCTGCTTACAGTAAACACAGTCGGTAGTCTGGCGCTCCGTTTACAACGGGATTTTTGAACGGAACTCGGCGCCAGATTCTACCGAATCTGTGGATCAAATTAACCATCTTCATTTCATTTCACTCCATAATATCATTTTTCATAAAAATATGAATATGAATTACAATAAGACATGACTTAAAGGTCTCAGTTACCCGGTCATAAAATCCATTAAAAATGTAGGAATAATTCCAGCTAGGTAATTATTAACTCCATGATTCCAGCGCACCCTGGCGGCCGTAGATTACCATGTATTCTCGAATTATTTATAGTCTGTGGCATGTCACTTTTTACATCGAAAAAAACTCAGGATCGAAATTTTTGAGCGTGCTATAGTTTGTGGTGATAAAATTAATAATTTCAAGTAGATTAATTGTTGTAATTGATATAACTAGTTAATATCAGTAAAATAAAGTTGTGAGTGATTGATATAATATACAATTTAGGAACCAGAAGTACCGTAGAATTAAATAAAATTTCGCAACCTCAAAAAACCGTTCTGCTTACAGTACAACTTCAAATGTGTCAATTTTCTTCCCCACGGAAACTTGCTTGCTGGAGCACGAAGTCATCGAACGTTAGTGTATTGGTATTAAATCTAGCAGATTCTAAAGTTTCAGCGACAATTCACAGTCTCATGTCCTGGTTTACTGCACTAGTGGCATGTAGCTCTAGCAGTAGTCATTGGCTTAAGACGATTCGTGTCGGAACTACCCACTCGTCATGGCAGATCCATTATTGCGATCGAACTTTCACTTGAGACTTGCACTTGCCTTAATTTCTTGCAATAGCTTGTTACGTGTCGTATTTCCGCTAGTAAATGCCATGTGATAAAGTCGAGAGTCAACTGGGCAACATGAGCCAGAACGTAAGATGTGACGATTTCTTCGTGGCTCAGATCTTCCATCGAGGTAGCAAACGTTATTACACGACTTGCGTATGCTGCATTCACGCTTTTGTGGCTTACCATTGCTTAAATTGATAAGCGTCGCAGCAAGAATTTCGCATAACGAGCAAGAAATAAGTCGCAAATGCCTCTATGTGACACTTACGTGTGAAAGCCGCGACAACATGATAAGGCACCGCCTTTCAGGGCCCCACTGAAGACTACAATGAGCTATGCACCATCCAGTAGACGTTCATCGAGGTACATATCAACCGTAGCGCACCAAGCACTTGGATCGGCATCTGTCTGTTCTCGATGAATTTCTGACCCATGATCTTAGATACCGTTACTGGTATTCTGATCTGCATCATGTTTTTCCGCTGTACTTCGAACACGTCACGCCAGTGAGAGTAGAGTCCTGATCCCGCTTCTGATGTTGGCGCGGCGGCAGGGATGGCTAAGCGTTAGTTTCCGTCATCACTCGTATTCGATTGAACTCAGTTTAGTCAATAAAACTTTTTGAATAATAATTATTGAAACTCAACACACACGTAAGCCGACAGTTTCGTTCCACATACCGACAGACCGACTGACTGACTGACTGCCAGAGACTCACTGACTGAGACGGACAGACCGTCCGATACGGACTGAATGACTGTCTGACACGGAATGCCACGACTCTGTCCACGTACCGCTATTTTATACTGCGGCGTTACGGAGTCTACCCTACATTTTGTAATATTTATCAAAACAACATTTTATCATTTAAGTAATAATCAAAACAATGTCCTCCTAAAGGCGTAGCTCTTTTTGGAGCCCCTACCCGGATAATAGCCGATCAAGGTAGATGTTTTGCTAGCAATGAATTTCGAGATTTTTGTGTGAGTAAGAACATAAACTTACATCATTTGGCGACAGGTTCGTCTCGCGCTAACGGTTAGGTAGAACGTGTTATGTCCGTCTTAAAATCAATCTTAACTACAATCGAGACTAATGATAATAAGTCGTGGCAAGACTCTTTAGGTGACGTTCAATTTAGGTGACGTTCAATTAGCAATAAATTGTACTATGAACCGAGTGACAAAACCTTTTCCTCTAGAGCTTTTGATAGGTAAAGTGACAAGGCCTTTGTCGATGATGTGCAGTGACGTAGAGATCGAGGTTGTCGACATTGAAGAGATTCGTGAAAGGGCGTCTGAAAATATAAAAACGTGTGCGGCTTATGATAAATCCGAACAAAAACAGTTTCACTGTAAAAAATTGCGCCAAGTCCACGTTCATAAAACTCATCTCAATAACATTTGCACTTTACAAAAAAAATAAGACTCATTTCAATAACTTTCATTCTCAACAAAAAGATGTGAAATACAAAAAAAAAACCAAGAAACCGTCTTATGACGGTTGAAAAAAAAAATGTTGAAAAAAAAAAAAAAAAAATTGTTGAAAATTAAAAAAAAAAAAAAAAAAAAAAATATCGTACTTGGCGCGCGTCATTAAGTACCCCAAATTTTTTCAGGATAAATGAACATCCTTTCAACGTTTACAAATTTATAAGTAGGTCAACCTATGAAATGCATAAATGTAATTAATGAATTATTATTTCATAATAAGTTTTACAAAAGTTAGGTAAAATCGACATCTCATACGTATGTTATTTGATTTTTTTTAATTTCCCGCTCATGATTTATGATTTGAACTAAACACCCTCTCGTGTTCGCTTATACAAATACAAACTACATACTGACGAGTCGATACGTATGCATACGTTGGCTTCAAACAATTTGAAAAAATTCTCAAAAATGTTTTTCAAAGGGTAGAAAAGAATAATAAAGTTTCAGCTGAATCTAAAGGGGTCGAACGCAAAAGTGGTCGATTTGGCATATACGAGGGTTGCACTAAAAGTATCGGGAATGGAATATTTCCACTGTTCCTGTCATATTAAAATCTTTTTAATTGAAAACTCCTTGGTTTTAAAAATCGAATACCATTTATTTATTTAAAAAAAGATTCTCGGTCTTGTCACGAGGTTTTTTCAAACTTGTTTAGTCGTTGAGAAAATGGAATTGACTCGAGAAAATTCAAGAGCGGTGATTTATTATGACTTTCGAAGTGGTTTAACATAAAAACAGTGTGTTGACCGGATGATTTCTGCATTTGATGATGAAGCCCCATCCAAAACCACAATTTATCGCTGGTTTGCTGAGTTTCAACGTGGACGTGTCAAGCTCAGTGATGATCCCCGTCAAGGTCGTCCAAAAACTGCAGTCACCCAAGAAAACGTTGATGCTGTGCGTAAGCTGATTGAGGAAGATCGACATGTGATATACCGCGAAATTCAGGCAACTTTAGACATTGGCATGAGTCAAATACAAATAATCTTGCATGAACAATTAGGTGTAAAAAAGTTGTTTTCCCGATGGATACCGCATTCGCTCTGTGAAGAGCAATAAGCGGCTCGCGTTACTTGGTGCGTCAGAACTGTCGAAAGATTCCACGCAGGATCCTCAAATGCTGTATACAACATTGTATTAGGTGACGAATCCTGGATATACGCGTACGAACCCGAAACAAAAAACCAGTCACGAGTTTGGGTGTTCGAAAATGAGTTAAAGCCAACAAAAATTGTTCGTTCACGGAGTGTTGCAAAAAAAATGGTGGCCACCTTTGTCTCCAAAACCGGCCATGTTACGACTATTCCTCTTGAGGGACAAAGAACGGTTAATGCAGAATGGTATGCTAGCATTTGTTTGCCACAGGTCGTTTCTGAACTCCGTAAAGAGAACTGCAAGCGCCGCATCATCCTCCATCACGACAATGCGAGCTCTCACACCGCGCACAGAACTAAAGAGTTTTTAGAGCAAGAAAACATAGATTTATTAGACCATCCGCCGTACAGCCCCGACCTAAGCCCTAATGATTTCTATACTTTCCGTAAAATAAAGAATAAATTGCGTGGACAGAGATTTTCATCACCTGAAGAAGCTGTGGACGCCTACAAAACGGCCATTTTGGAGACCCCAACTTCCAAATGGAATGGTTGCTTCAATGATTGGTTCCATCGTATGGAAAAATGTGTCAAATTTCGCGGAGAATACTTCGAAAAGCAACAAATACATTTTTTAATAGTAATGTTGTGTCACTTCGTTAATTCCCGAAATTTTCAGTGCCGCCTAGTAATAGCCCATATATAGTGAAAGCTGTTGAAAATTACCGTAGTTCTGTCTCAGTTTCTCATAAAACGCTAACAAGAGCGAAAAAGACAACCTGGGTAACTTTTTACAGCTTTCACTGTATATTAAAGCAAAATTGTTTTTTTCTCGGGTTGAAATTCTTCCGAAAAAATTTGGGGCACACAATGACGCGCGCCAAGTACGATAATTTTTTTTTTATTTTTTTTTTTTAATTTTCAACAATTTTTATTTTTATTTTTTCAACATTATGACGGTTTCTTGGTATTTTTTTGTATTTCACATCTTTTTGTAGAGAATGAAAGTTATTGAAATGAGTCTTATTTTTTTTGTAAAGTGCAAATGTTATTGAGATAAGTTTTATGAACGTGGACTTGGCGCAATTTTTTACAGTGAAACTGTTTTTGTTCGGATTTCATATCTTTTTGTTAAGTATTATTTTTTGCTCATTTATTACTTAACAAAAATAGACAATAGAATAAAAATAAATTATAAATAGTCACTCAGCTTAAAAGCTAATGAAATGCTCAATTAATTAGTGTAATAATAATCAACATCAACTTTTACTTTAAACCGAATTAAATTCTGTTTCAAATGTGAACAGTAGATGACGCTGTTCTTAATTACTTGAGATTTTAAAATTGAAATCTGAAAGCTTTGAAACATCAATCCGCATAAATGTAATTTAAAAACTACAGTAAGAGGCTTAAATAAAAGCTGAACTTAACTCAGCCTTAATTAGAATTTTCTTCGGAATTCAGTAGTAAAGATCAAGTTATTTTGATGAAATCAAAACTGAAATATTCATAACATCTTAAACAATCACCTACGAAAAAATATTATTTATTATATTACTTATTATACGAATAAATATTATTTATTCGTAGACAATCACAACGGTTTTATAGTTTTAGGAAGGGATTTTTTGTAACGCCATCTCGTGAAGTATTTCGGTATTACATTACAAAACAAAATTGTCCCTCCAGCAGTAACAACAGTACTTGCTTCGGCAGTACATATACTAAAATACTAACAGTAACAACATTAACATTATATAATGTATAAACCGTTCAATAAGAACTGCAAACTATCCCCTTGAAGCTACAGTTTATGTATGAATAATGACTTTTTGGCGGGAACGCGAGGTGTGAAGTTGTGAGATTTGTTTTATTTTGTCTATGTAGTGTTCCTTCGGGTTTAAATGTGTAATAATGGTGGTTTAATAACTGTTTAATATCTGTGAAAGTGCACAAATGTGGGAAAATGAACAAAGCCGCTGTACGTAACTTCTCGGTATCCTCCAAAAAGTCCACTGAGATCTTAGTAAATGACCACCATTTTACTGAGGTTATATTTCATCTCATCTCATCCCATCTCATCCCGTCTCATCCCATCTCATCCCATCTCACCCCATCTCATCCCATCCCATCCCATCCCACCCCATCCCATCCCATCCCATCCCATCCCATCCCATATCATCCCACCCCATCCCACCCCATCCCATCTCATCTCATCCCATCTCATCCCATCTCATCCCATCCCATGCCATCCCATGCCATCCCATGCCATCCCATGCCATCCCATGCCATCCCATGCCATCCCATGCCATCCCATGCCATCCCATGCCATCCCATGCCATCCCATGCCATCCCATGCCATCCCATCCCATGCCATCCCATGACATCCCATGCCATCCCATGCCATCCCATGCCATCCCATGCCATCCCATGCCATCCCATGCCATCCCATGCCATCCCATGCCATCCCATGCCATCCCATGCCATCCCATGCCATCCCATCCCATCCCATCCCATCCCATCCCATCTCATCCCATCCCATCCCATCTCACCCCATCTCATCCCATCTCATCCCATCTCATCCCATCTCATTTCATTTCATCCCAGTTGATTAATGTCTCAAATTAATCATCTTCATTTCATTTCATTCCATAATATCATTTTTCATAAAAATATGAATATAAATTAAAATAAGACATGACTTAAAGGTCTCAGTTACCAGGTCATAAAATCCATTACAAATGTAGGAATAATTCCAGCGCACCCTGGCGGCCGTAGATTACCATGTATTCCCGAATATTTATAGTCTGTGGCATGTCACTTTTCACGTCGAAAAATTGACGTATTGAGACCTGAAATTTGAGTGCCAGCGTCGAGGCTTGGTAGCTCTTCTGACATCTTAGGGCCTTGGAGCCTGGAATCTAGCTGCCAGCGTCGAGGCTTGGTAGCTCTAGATTATTAAGGCTTCCAGGCCTGAAATCTGAACACAAGCGCCGAGGCTTGGTACTTCTGGTATTCTAGGGTTTTGAGATCTGAAATTTGAGTGCCAGCGTCGAGGCTTGGTATCTCAAATAAAGGAGTCGAGACCAGGACACTAAAAGTCGAACTCGATAGTAATTTAGTGTAACAGTGAAGTGAGATGATTTATGTGAAGTATATCATTTTGACGCAGGGACGCGTCATGAGCAGGATGGCCGTGTCGGCGCGTGTTTTTTTATAAACCATTAGTTCATGACTAATAAAGATGGGACGACAAACAACAGGTGCAAGCATTCATCGAAAACAACACGTACAAGATAAGAGTCGTAAACAACATCGTCCCACCACGATACCTTGTTATAAAAACGCTCCGTTGTTGTCTCTCGAGCTCTTTTCCCCGGGACACCAGGCTAAGTGGCCCCTTGCTTTGTTGTGCTGTGCAGTCAGTGTGTGCCCAAAGTGCGAGTGTTCTTTCTAGCGGTGCTGCTTCGGGTTGGAGACATTCCGAGCAGCGTAACGCAGGACCCGGGAACAGGTGAGTTGATTGACACTTTTATTCTTAACATTGGTTAATAGCGGGTAGGTGTCGATCAGCCTGTGAAAGCTGCGTAACCATTTTATTTTTTAATAAAATTGGTGTACGTGAGCGCCATTGAGTCTGGCCGCCCGTGTCTGTTTCCAGTCCTCCCCTACCCTTCGGGGTTAGGAGGGGCTGTTACCAACACCCGAAGGTCAATCCTCCACAGGTCTGCGGCGTCGGAGCCCTTACAGGTAGCTCTTAGCTTAAGTTTAGTGTAGATTGTATATAATTGTTTTCTCTTTATATTTCATATTACTAGCTTTAATTCAGTTCAGATTTCTTATTCATAATCGTAAATAGTTAAGTAGTTAAGACTTTAATTAATCAATCATTCAAGTAGTTGGTAGTGCCGTCTCGCTCTAAGCGAATAACAACGAGTTGCAATTATATACAGACTGCACATTCAAATTTTTTTTTTTTAAGAGATTTTATGACCTGGTAACTAAGACCTTTAAGTCATGTCTTATTTTACTTTATTTTCTTAATTTTATGAAAAATGATAATATGGAGTGAAATGAAATGAAGATGATTAATTTGAGACATTAATCAACTGGGATGAAATTTAATGAAATGAGATGATATGGGATGAAATATAATCGCAGTAAAATGGTGGTCATTTACTGAGATTTTTTCAGTGGACTTTTTGGAGGAACCCGAGAAGTTACGTCCAGCAGCTTAGTTTCATTTTCCCACATTTGTGCACTTTCACAGATATTAAACAGTTAATAAACCACCATTATTACACATTTAAACCTGAAGAAACACTAAATAGACAAAATAAAACAAATCACACAACTTCACTCCTCGCGTTCCCGCCAAAAAGTCGCACATTCAATTCATATCTTTTTCAATTCTACCCTCTTAAACATTAATATTTTCCATCCATCCAAATACGTAGTTTCACACCGTAATTTATAATCTGGCATACCGATCGGCAGTACTAATAATAATAATAATAATAAAACATTTATTTCAGAAAAAATCCATAAAATAATAATAATACAATAGTCAGCACACAAACAGTTCAACAATACAAATAGAAAATGAACAATATACTAATTCAATTAATTAAATATACAAAGGAAATGAATTAGAAACACATAATTATATCAATACAGTAGTAACCACTCTATGTCAATTTTAGCTATCATTATGTCAATCAGTCAATTAATTTGGAGAAAAAATAAAATAAAAAAGAAAATCATACACATTTCATACACACAAGCTGTCCTAAGGACTAAGCTGTCCCTGTCGATATTCATCGCATATTCATTGCTTATATGGTGCACGGTTGTTGGCTGCGGTTTTCGGTCGTGCTGCCCCGTTAAATAGCATTTTGTGTCACTTGATTGAAACTTTTACTTTTATTACTTATTATCTTTCCATTTTCATTATATTATTTTAAGAACCTAGTAGTGTTTGGTGTAGTACTGAGTGGGAAGGGGAGTTCGTACCTGACGGTTGTGGATCGCTCGGCCGTTGAACTCTGGGCTTCCTGATCCAGAACTTGTGTTTCTGGATTTTCAAATCCGGGGCGATCCGGCCCTGCGACCTTGCCGTCTTGGTTGCACCCTTACTACTACTACCAAAGGATATAAATAGTAAAATGAAGTCATCTTTTTATTTTTATTTTATTTTTATGTGGTTGTAATTCATTAGATATCAACATAAATTCTTTCCATTTAATTTTGACTTTCTTTTTAATGATTTAGTTAGTAATTAATAATTAATACCAGTGGTAGGCGCTGATGGCCGCAACCGCCTCCGTATTGTAGTTTTGTGCCTGTCGTGTTGTTGTAATATTATCCGTACATGATCATTCGTGTGTTTTGTATGTAGGTTCTCTTAATGAAATTACTATAATGATTATTACAAATTGCCGTGGCCAAAATTGTGTTTGTTTTGTCAATTATGCGCGTACGCTTAGCTAGTCCTTGGAGAAGTGACCGGCGGCCGCGCTCCCAGCCGCGAGCCGAAACCTCCCTCCCCGCGCCTCTCCACTGAGGGACGGCTAGCAATGTGCCGGAACATCCTCCGGGGCGTTGGAAGCCGTCGCTTCCAATGAAGACGCTGCTGGATCCAGTAATGGACATAAATACCGAGTGCCACGCCGGTACGTGCCCGTAGTAGTCCGGACGTCCGCCGCCCGAGCAACTCCGTCCTCTCCCGGGAACAGAGCAGTGATTCGTCCCACCTTCCAGTGCATGGGAGGAGCGTTTTCTTCTTTTAGGAGTACCAAGTCCCCTAATTGCAGCGATGTGCCAGGAGTTCGCCATTTTTGTCGGGCTTGCAATTGTGTTATGTACTCCAGCATCCACCGCTTCCAAAACAGTCGACGCAGGAACTCTAGGCGTACAAATCTGTCCCTGGTTATGTAGGTTCTGTCCGCAAAGTTTTCATTAGGATATGAATTTAATGGTCTGCCTATCAAAAAGTGCCCAGGGGTAAGAGGCTGTAGGTCATTTGGACTTGAGGATAAAGGACAGAGGGGCCGACTGTGTTGAGTATATTTTAGGATCTGTGCACTACTCTGTGGCTATATATGTTAGTCTATAATTTAGTTTAGTTAGTCTATAATGTGTTATTACAAAATGTATCTATGTCACTTCACTTCCCTTCCGCTCTGCTAATAAAATGGTGCCCGTACTTTTGTGTAATAATTTGCCAAGAGAAATCCAATACGCTTCCACTGCGCAACGACCGCCACTTGGAGTTTAGAAGAATAAATTTAACGAAGAAGAAATATAATAGTAACAATAAAAGCGAAAAGTCAAGAGGAAGACAAAAAATACAAGAAAAATTACTCGGTACTAATGGCGGACGACGCTTCAAGAAAATTACTTCCAGAGTTTACTGGAACTAATTTCAGCACGTGGATATTTCGAATATCATGCATCCTAGAGGAAAAGGAATGCAAAGAAGCAATTGAAGATAGCATAACGGAGGAAATATTGAAGTCAGAAAAATTCAAAAAGAAAGACGCAAAAGCTAGAAGTTTGATAGTCAACTGCCTCTCAGACAAGCACTAGGAATACGTCAGAAGCGCTACGAGTGCAAAAGAGATGATCGAAAACTTACGAAAAATATTCAAAAGAAAAAGTACGTTATCTGCGTTATACGTAAGGAAGAAATTATTAACCTTAAAATGTGACCCCAGTGTCGAACTGAGCGACCACTTCAACAATTTTGATATGTTAATAAGACAATTAGAAGAAACTGGAAGCACAGTAAATGAACAAGACAAGGTGTGCCACTTACTACTGACTATGCCTGACAGCTACAATACTACAATTGCCGCCTTAGAAACTACTAATGTGGAACTTACAACAGAGTATGTCAAAAGCAAATTGTTAGATGCAGAACTAAAAAACCAAAATAATTCAATGGAATCACAAGATGCACACAGCTTCCTCAGTTGCTTTAAATGTGGTAAAACTGGTCACAAAGCTATACAGTGCAGAACTGGACATTTAATGAAAGGACAGCATCGAGGCAAAATGGGCAACGTCGGATATTTCAACGGAAGCAACACTAGAGACTTCTATCGAGGCAACGGCAGAGACTTCAATCCAGGTAACGGCAGAGGCTTTAACCGAAGCAATCCCAGAGGCAACGTGAGAGGACAATCGAGGGGATCATCAAGGGACACCATACTCCAACAAGGAAAAAGTGCTTTAAGTGAGAGAAATCCATTTTCTTTTGTTGCCAGTGAAAAGATACTATCTGTTGATGTGTATAATGAGGACATTAAGTTTATTATTGATTCAGGAGCATCTCAAAATTTAGTCATTGATAGTTATGAAAAGTACATGTCAAACATTGAATATTTAGAAACTAAAACTAAGATTTATGTTGCTAATGGTCAATATTTGTTTTCAAGTAAAAAAGGGATTTTAAATGTAAAATATAATAACTTACCTATTAAAATAGAAGCACTACTTGTCAAGGGGCTATCCCACAACTTATTATCTGTTAAAAAATTATTAGAGAAAGGAAATTCTGTCAGATTTCATAAAAATTCTGTATCAATTGCTAAAGGAAATAACATAATTATTTATGGTACCATGCTTAATAGTCTGTATGCAATCAATCTTACATTAAACTTAGAAAAATGTTATTCGATAAATAATGATAAAGATCTATGGCATAAAAGGTTAGGACATGCTAATAGAAAACACTTAAAATTATTGAAATTACCTATCTCAGAAAAACCATGTGGAATATGTGTAGAAGGAAAATCAACAAGATTACCATTCTCTACAACACCCAGGCCGAGATCAAAGTATATAGGAGAACTCATACACACAGATATATCAGGACCAATAAATATTCCTACACTTACAAATGAGGTATATTTTCATACAATTATAGATGATTACACACATTTCTGTGAGGTATACTTATTACAAAGAAAAAGTGAGGCAACGGATAGGCTCATAGAATATGTTAATAGAATGGAAAGACAAATAGAATGTAAAGTCAAGAAAATCAGAAGTGATAATGGTGGTGAGTTTAAAAATGAAAAACTAAATAAATTTTGCAAAGATAAGGGAATTGTTCAACAGTTTACTTTGCCTTATAGCCCACAGTCAAACGGAGTTTCAGAACGCATGAACAGAAATATTTATAACAGAGCTCGGACTTTATTAATTGAATCTGGTTTACCAAAAACCTTATGGGGTGAAGCGGTGCGATGTGCTGTCTATCAAACCAACAGATGTCCATCGTCTGCTATCAACTTTCAAACCCCAGCAGAGAAAATGTTTGGAAACAAAGACTTAACAAAACTTAGGATATTTGGATCAAAATCATGGGTTCATATCATACCAAAACAAGATAAACTTTTACAAAGAGCTAAAGAAATGAGACTCGTAGGATATAGCCCAAATGGATATCGTCTATGGGACCCTACAAGTAATAAAGTGATAGTGTCAAGAGATGTCAGAATTGATGAAACGCAATTAAACTACAAGGAAACTGAAGAAAAGCATAACATAAAAGGAGAAACGTACTATGAAGATGAATTAATACAAAATGAAGATACTGAGAAGGACACAGAAGCTGACCAAGAGACAAGAATACCTAATGAGAATGATGAAAACATGCAACATGATAGAATACCTGATAAAACAAATAAAGAAGTATCAAAGAATAATCAAGATGATGAAGAAGAAAATGAAAAATTGAATAAAAGGGGTAGAATAAATATACAGAAATATATAACAAGATCAGGAAGAGAAATTCGCAAACCAAAAAACTTAGAAGAATATGATCTAAATATAGCATACTGTCTTTTATCGGGAGATCCACAAGAATTTGAAGATGCAATTCATGACAAAGACTGGGAAAAAGCAATAAAGACAGAATTAAATTCACAAGTGAAATTAGAGACATGGGAAGAAGCTACATTACCAATGGGAAGTAAAGCAATAGACACAAAATGGGTATTCAGAACAAAACAAAATGGAACCAAGAGAGCTCGATTAGTAGCGAAAGGTTTTCAGCAACAGAACAATGATAATCATTATGCTCCGGTAGCCAAATTGTCAACTATCAGATTAATGATGAGTTTAGCAGTTCAACTGGATTTGTCATTAAAGCAATTGGACGTACCAACAGCCTTCTTAAATGGAAAATTAAACGACAATGTCTATATAAAATGTCCCAAAGGAATGGAAATTAGTGAAGGAAAAGTTTTAAAACTTAAAAGGGCTTTGTATGGATTAAAAGAAGCACCTAAATGCTGGAACCAAAGATTTCATAATTTTGTCACTCAGAAAGGGTTTGTACAATCACAGCATGATTTATGTTTATATGGAAAAGGAAAAATTTGGATATTACTCTATGTGGATGATATTTTATACCTTGGAAATAGCAATGAGATGATAAAGGAATTAGAAAAGGAATTTAAAGTAAAAAACTTAGGAGAAGTACATCAATATTTAGGATTGGAAGTAACAAGAACAGAAGACAGCTTGGAAATAAGACAAACAGAAATAATTAAAAGACTTCTGGAGAAATATCACATGCAAGATTGCAAATCAAGCAAGACTCCAATGGAAATTAATTTTAATGTAAACATTCCATCACCATCAGATATAATTGAAGTACCCTTCAAGGAATTAATAGGATCTTTGTTTTACATTGCTGTGAATAGTCGACCGGATATTGCTTATGCTGTATCATTCTTAAGCAGATTCTTAGATAAACCCACACAAGAATTATGGACAGCAAGTAAGAGAGTGTTACGTTATCTTAAAGGAACCTCTCATCAGGGACTGATTTATAGGAAGACCGAAGAGTACACAAAACTTATAGCCTACTCAGACGCTGACTGGGCAGCAGATAGAACAGACCGTAAGAGCACAAGTGGTTGTGCTATATATCAAGGCCAGAACTTAATAACTTGGTTCTCTAGAAAGCAAACATGTACCGCCCTGTCAACAGCTGAAGCTGAGTATGTGGCTGGAGCACACTCAATGAGTGAACTTATTCACATCAAAGGAATATTTTCTGACATATTAAGTACTAGTATCATTTCAGCTCATTTATTGATTGACAATCAGAGTACAATAAAATTGATACAAAATCAGATGAATACTAAAGCTTCTAAACATATTGAAATAAAATATCACTACATTAAAGATTTAATTTATAAGAAAATAGTGTCAATCTCATATGTGCCTACAAATGAAAATATCTCTGATATATTTACAAAATCTTTAACTATTCAAAAACATAATTATTTTTGTAGCAAGTTGAATTTAGTTTAAATATTGTATTAGAAAAGCTATGCATATGTTATACATATTTAATTGTTTAGCATTATTATTATCTTAAGAGAATTAACTAGATAACTGTTAATTTAGTAAATATTTTAATGTAACTAATATTGAAAGAAAAAGAAAAAAAAGGTATTTATGATAAATAGTGTTTGTAATGCACAGAGTGGACAGTTAACAAAATTTGTAATTCATTAAACTTGTATTTTGTTTGAACAATTTAAGCAGTTGTAAACTTCTATAAATTGAGGGGGTGTGTTGAGTATATTTTAGGATCTGTGCACTACTCTGTGGCTATATATGTTAGTCTATAATTTAGTTTAGTTAGTCTATAATGTGTTATTACAAAATGTATCTATGTCACTTCACTTCCCTTCCGCTCTGCTAATAAAATGGTGCCCGTACTTTTGTGTAATAATTTGCCAAGAGAAATCCAATAGACTGTTTAAGATCGCCTCAATTTGACTAAATAGCGTAGTCAGCTCTTCGAAAGTTAAATGAGTCTGTCCCAACATGCGCTTGAGATGATATTTTGCCGATTTAACGCATGCTTCAACAAGACCACCGAAGTGTGGGGAGTAAGCCGGCTGAAAGTTAAATTTTATTCCTTCTCCGGAAGAAAAAGCCTCTACTTCGTCAGCACCGGTATTCAAAAAGTCACCTATCTCTCTTGCGGCTCCGACAAAATTACGACCATTGTCGCAAAATAATTCATGGGGCTTTCCTCTGCGAGAGATAAAACGGCGTAAAGCTAAAATGAATGCGTCCTTAGACAGCTCGCTTACAGCTTCCAAATGTAAGCATTTATACTTAAGGCATACGAATAAGCAAAGATAACATTTTGTAATTTTACATCCTCTTCCTTTTCTGTCGGTAATTAAATATGGTCCAGCAAAATCGACAGCTGCACTAACAAAGGGAAAACCGGGATTGACTCGCTGTTCTGGTAATGAACCCATGATAGGATTAAATGTCTTACCACTAATTCTCCTACATTTAACACATTGTCTCGTTGTGGTGCGAGCTAGATCTCGACCAGCAATGGGCCAAATGGATTCTCTAACGGTATATAGCAATAGCTGTGGCCCAGCATGTAGAAGACGCAAGTGCTCTTGTTGAAACAGTAATTTAGTAAGCCAATGTTTGGCGTGAAGCAGCATTTGGTGACGTTTTTCAAAATTATAAGAGGATAAAGTTAAACGTCCACCTACTCTTAGAATCCCTTCACTGTCCAGAAATGGATTCAGTGACATTAAAGAATTTTTTGAGTTAAGAACTCCTTTGGAGCGTAGAAGGTTTATTTCCTTTGAGAAACTATCAGCTTGAGCCAAATAAACGAGTTTTCTAAAGGAACGGGCTAGTTCTTCAGGCTGTAAAATACCTACTTTCTTATTGCGTGGGTTTCTGCAATTATAAACAAATCGCTGCATGTAGGCGAATGTACGTTGCAAGAATTTCAATTTCGAATATTTGCTAAAATCGATAATTAGTGGTTGTTTGTTATTTTCATCGACGCCTTTATTTGTTGTGCTAACATGATCTTTAATTTCTGGCAATTCATTTATGTTAGCATTTCTCGACTCGTAGGACGGCCACAAAGATTCGTTCTGACTTAAAAAGGTAGGGCCCGTCCACCATATATCTAAAGTATCATTTTTGATTGTATCTACGCCGCGTGAAGCTAGATCAGCAGGGTTGAGGTGAGTGGGAACATGACGCCATTCCGAGTCGTTTGTTAGCTCTAAAATCATTGCGACTCTATTAGCAACAAAGGTTTTTAATTTGTCGTACCTTGCACCTAACCATGCTAAAGCTATAGATGAGTCAGTCCAGTATACCTTACGAGCGATTACACAGCGCAGGGCGTGTACCACAGCGTCTGCGAGCTGCGCGCCCAACAAACAAGCACACAGTTCCAAACAGGGGATTGTCGTGGGTTTAACACTAGCTACCCTGGCCTTAGCGCTTAAAAGCCTAACAGTGACGTCACCTTGTGCATTTGTAGATTTTAAGTAGATGCAAGCAGCATAAGCCGCCTGTGAAGCATCGCAAAAACAATGCAATTCAATATGACTAGGTTCCTTACATAAAACATGCCTAGGAATGCGTAATAAATGAAGATGCTTCATGTTTTCAATGAACAATAGCCATGACTGCCTGATTTCTTGGGGTGCTGGTTCGTCCCAGTCAACCTTTTCAATCCATAATTTTTGTATTAATATTTTAAGTTTGATTGTAAAAATACTTAATATTCCAAGAGGATCAAAAACTTTACATGATTCAGATAATATAGAACGCTTAGTAATTTTGGCATTGCTGCGATAATTTGTAGGAAAATGTATTATATCGCTTCTAGGATCCCAAACTACACCCAGCGTGTGAGATGATGAGCTAATAATAATATTTTTCTGAGTATTTTCATTATTTTCCAAAAGTGACGATAAATTTGAACGGTATTTCCTTAAATTAAAACACCCGGCAGCGAGAGCACTTTCAACTGATTTTTTAATATGCATTAACTCGTGTTTGCTATCACTGCCGGTCAGCAAGTCATCGACTACAAAATCGTTTTGAATAATTTTTTTTATCTTATTATCGCTGCATTCCTCGCCAAGCTGCCACAAACAACGAGTGCTTAAAAAGCTTGAACTTGTTAAGCCGTACGTGACGGTGTTAAGTCAGTGTTAAGTATGATTTTATTGGCTCTGTATTGTTATCGCGCCATAAAATCATTTGCAGGTCCCGATCACTCTCTTGCACCTTAATCATTCTATACATTATTTTTACGTCGCCTGACAGTGCATAAGTATACTGACGAAACCTGATTAAGATATTAAATAAAGAATCTTGAATATGTGGACCTGCAACTTGTAAATCATTTAACGAATAACCAGAAGTGGTTTTAGAACTTCCATTAAAAACGACGCGTTATTTCGTTGATTCACTAGTAGGGTGAAAAATTGGGTGATGAGGAATAAAGAATGATTGCTCAGGAATTAATTTACTAGACTCTGATAAATGGCCCAAATCTTTATATTCTTTTATAAAATGTGAGTACATTTGTGTTAGATTAGCGTCTCGTGTTAACCTTTTCTCTAAGGACAAAAATTGTTTTTTAGCAAAATTATATGAATTCCCTAAGCATTCTGGTTCTGCCAGTAGAGGGAGCTTCACATGGAAACGTCCATCCTCATCACGGTATGTATATTTTTAAAAATGATTTTCACACTCAATTTCGTCGGCAGTTAATATATTTTTCTTTGTAGGAATTTTCTCTAATTCCCAAAAATTTTTTAAATCATTGTGCAGTGAATCGTTGGACACAGTATCCTTGTCTGAATTAAATGACACATGATTACATTGTACGCTATTAATATTACTAGTTTTGTTTGGTACAAAAGGTCCGGACAATATCCAACCCAATTTTGATTTTAGTGCGGTGGGTTGATTTGGACAAAAATCTAATCTATCAGATTCAATTAAATGCCAAAATAAGTCAGCACCTATGAGCATATCTACTGGTGCAGAGTGATTAAAATTAGGATCGGCTAACTTAATGTTACTAGGCAAGCTACATATTGATGCATCGAATGTACTGTTAGGCAAATTACTTGAAATTTGAGGTAGCACAAAACAAGAAATATCTGCTTCAAAATCGGTTTGCTTTGACCTCAACTTTAAAGAACAACGTTGCATAGTATTAGATAAAGGCTGATTACCTACACCTACAATAGCGAGCCTGGATGGCTGAGGAGTCAAGTTTAATTCATTTTTTACCTTACTGGTTATTAAAGACGTTTGACTCCCGCTGTCTAGCAGCGCTCGAATTATTAGACGCTTATTTGAGCTTGAATTATAAACTTCTATTAACGCTGTTGAAAGCAATACATGGTTGTTAACTGAGACTGACATACACATGACATTGTCATCATGATCCCCCTCAACCTCATTTTCTGCTGTAGTTATGATCGCGTGTGTGTCGGAAGTACTTACAGCCTGAGAACCCCCCTTGTGCAACAGAGAATTATGTCGCTGTTTGCAAGAAGAACAAGGGCGTAACCATAGACTATACACTTAATATATTTGAGATAGATGCGCAACTCTCATTTTTATTTTTGCTTTAGTTAGAGCCCAGGACAGCAGGCGTCGCTGCTGTCGATTATTAGTCTCCCTACCCCTCACCAGGTGGCTTTTTTAGTAATTTTAATATTTTTTATAATTAACTCTCTTTATGAAAAAATCTTATCGTTTAGAATCGCTGAAATTCCCGGTAGTACTTATGAAATATTAAAGAACGTTTGATTGTGTTCAGCATTCTAATCGATAAGACCTTTTCACACAGAGAGAAAACAGTTTTTTTAAATAAAAAGCTGTAATTCTCTGTAAGCTATTTAATTTCCCTATATTACAAACAATTTACTGTTAAAAGATAGTATGAACGTACAATTGTATAAAATTTCGAATAACAATAACTCCTCTAGATTAATCCTACTAGCGTACTTATTAACATTAAATCGAAAGTTATCTAAAAGTTAAATAAGTCTAGATAATCAAATCATTCCATCTCAATTAAGTCATTCGTGCGAAATATAAACATGTCAGCTTTCCATTACAAACATAGTAGACAATTTGAATTAAATTTAATAAATTTGTTTCTTAACGTTAGCAGTTCTTGCTTAAAGTTGATCGTGACAGATCATGACCTTGTACGAAAATCTTACATCTATAAACACTACCTATGCTTCGTCATACAATAATTGTCATTTAAACTAGCATTGTAGAGATAATACACACACTAAAGTGAATACTAAATTATTCTTAGCATTCTTATAAACATTTAGAAATTTAAGAAACAATTAACCCACAATTGTTCATAATATGTGACATTTTGTTCTGCACAAAACGTTTTGTTACATAATTTGAAAAAAAAAAAAATGTTTAAAAAATGTAATAATGATTTAAAGTACTCTTAAATATTGATAGTTTGTACTTAATGACGCTTATAGAAATCTTAGACATGATTACAATAGTTATAGTTTTATTTCCCTTCTAATTTATTTCTAATCTGACGTTTCTGACGCTTTAGCTTTGGTAATACTAGATGAAACAAACAGCAGATTGAAAGAAAATCATCTTAAAGTTAATTACATTCATTGCAAACCATTAGTTTGAATTTTGTTACAAAAGAAACTGATGTTCGTTACATGCAAATGAATTATAAACATACACATGCAAACATAAAATGTAAATTTATCTTTTAATCCAAATTAAATGTACATTAATATTACATCTAAGAAAGGGTTTCGAAAATTTTTATTGCCCTCAACGGCAGACGAGTACGCAGCCCGGCTCGTGATAAGTGGTCACCAGTGCTTATAAACTTTAGCGGTGCCATAGGGGTCGCTGTCTATCACTTAAGTTTTAATAAATTTTTAATATACTCAGTCACAAGCATATTGATTTCACAGAATGAAAATGTAAGAAACGTAATCATGTTTGGGCATTTTCGTTTATATCTGCTCATACAGAAAACACGACTTAGCTAATATATTCCACAATAATGCTTTTGAATTACCATTAATTAAAATCATCTTCTCGTAGAATTTACAAAAGGTTATTTACAAAAATTTATATCAGTATTTTCATATATTACTAACTTACTAATTACAACAACTATTCAAATGTAATATACTATAACTATAAGAACTAAACAACCTATTTTAAAACAAAATTGGTATCAATTTAGTTCATATGAACTATTTCAATTATTAATTTATAAATTATAAACATATTTAAAAAAAAATTAAGATCCCTTGTGAGTTCACATTCCTTGCTGAATCAGTTCTTCTTCTGAAAAAGAGAAACAAAGTATCTTAAGTATGTAACAAATATTGAAAAAATACGACCATGAAAAATTTTGTGTTAATCTAATCATACTTACATAACCTTCTGCTTCAAATATAGTGCATCAATCTTAATTTTCATGTTTCAGACATTTTATGTGCTCCTTATAATTTTTCCATAAAATTTTGTCATTATCGAACATTTGTCTACAAAAAATATATATATATATATATATTGGGTAGAAGGATGAACGTGGTCACAGGCCACTTGGTGTAACTAGGTTATCAAACACCAGAAAACAAAACGTGAATGCCATCATCTAACTTTGGATGTGAGATCAATTGTGCTGTATTTTATTTAAATAGGAAACCATGACTGCTTCCCGACAGAAATAAGCAAGATGGTGATACACATCGGTATAACTTTACAATATGCCCTACCTCAACCATTTATATTCCAGTCAGAAGTTGCAGTATTCTTGTATAGTAAAAATATTCTATTTTACCACCAAGAAATAAAAATGATTTATAATTATACTAACCAAGTTAATTTAACAAAATCATTTATTTTATATATTTTTTGTTATAATAATCTAAGGTTTCTACTTTCACAAGGTCATTCTTATCAAATTTCGAAATTTTCCCATGCAAAATACCATTTACACCAGTACCTACACCAGCTATATATTATTGTTCAAATTTGGAGATCATTAATAAAATTAATTAATTTGGTTTTGTGTTCCTTACATGTAATAAAACTATAATCACAAGCGAGGTTAAGCGCAACAGCAGTTTTATGCTTTAAAAAGGATGATTCGGGAGAAAAAGGTAAACAGGCAACAATTGTATAATAATAAATACTGTTCATTAAATTGATAAAATTGTGATTGGGATAAAACAAAGATTTCTTAGTGCAATCAATCTCATAGATAAAAGAATTAATGTCTAAATTGTTTTCAGCTAAATCATGCATGCAGGCAGTACATCCAGTAAAAATCTTTGATTAACATTTTTTTATAATATATCCTGATACATATTTCTTTAATTCAGCATAAATCAAACAATCGCTACTTTTTAATTGACCCACCACTAATATCAATTGCTCAGTATCAATAGAATAATCTATTTTGAGAATGTCATTAGACTTCTGATTGAAAAACTTTGTAAAGATTTTCATTGGATTAGTGTTGTCTTTCTCACAATTCGCTCCTAGAGAATGAGGTGAACCAAAATTATTAATGAGCAATGTTTTAAAAGCACTAATAAATTGACTACAATTAGGATTAATATTTCTAAAACCGTTACTTCTATTACTACTAAAGAAATTCTCCAATGGATCTTGATTCAAATTTCTAGTTAGTAAATTGCAGATATTGTGGTATTGATTTAAAAAATGCCACAATTCTTTAAATACTTTGATGTTATGGATCCACTTTTGGATTGAAAGAATTGATTTGTGTTTAATATTTACTACATTATTTTTTATAACAACTGATTTGAATTTAATAGACTCTAATATAGGCAGTAAATCATGCCATAAATTAAAATGAGGAGAATTTCTTTTTAAGCAGTTTTTGTATTGTTTTGGAGAATTTTGATAAGAATGACAATTAAATGAATCAAATAATTTGTCAAATTATAATTTGAGCTCCTCTAAAATTCTGAAAAGAAAAGTGTATAATTCAAAATCAAATATACTTGACAAACTATTCAAATATGGGTTTTAGTCATGAATAATTTTATGTTCAGTATTAGAGTAGTTTATTAAAAAATACAGATATTGGCACCTACTTCTGTATGATACACTTTCAATTTTTGTCATATTATTCATACTTGAAGTCGGCACAATTCCACTCAACAACTGTGGCTGATCAATTTCGATGTGAGCTGCATAATTTTGGTCTGAAATATTTACAAACAAATAAATTAATATTGTTATAAGTCTATTTGATGGTAGTATGAAGCACTTTTCAAAATGTCTGTTGCAAAGGCGAATGTTGTTATACATATATTTTTCACTGTTTTCCTGAGATTCTGCACTTAGTACAGATTTCCATTTATTAAATCTCTCAATTTGTTCTATTATCAAACTTTGTGGATTCGCAAATGCATGGAAGGGACCTTCAAATACGTAAAATTAAGAAAATATGTTTTTAGTAGCTAGTCTTTAATTGATCATTCCAAAAAGTTAGTTCCGAGCCCACTTGACAATAAGCATATAATACGCTGCGTTGCAAAACATAAATGCTGCCACCCACTCGAGACGATTATCTTAGATGTTATTGGGTGTTAATACGAGACTTAATAACGACTGTTTCGATCGAAACTTAACATAATAATATGATAGCTTGGCAACAGAAATAGGAAAGACCATTAGTTGGTGCTATTTCATTCAAATAAATAATTAATAATATTTCTGTTAACAAATGATATAGCGGGAAAATAGTGCAAACTCACCGTTACCAAGGCATCCGAAATAAAATTTCATTCTCGATCTTCGAGGCATGCTGACTATTAATAATAAACTTTCTGTAAGTAATGAAAACAATATACACAGGCATACGAAACTATAACGAAGAAAAAGTATTGGAGCCAAGTTATGTCTAAAGAGAATTCGAAACAGTTTCTTAATGCCTAATCGTCTAATATTTTCACAAACTAAAAGTTGCTCCAAATTGATACTAAATCGTAAAATAGCTCACAAACCGAGACCAAACCAAAAACGATTTAAAAAATTAAAGCGTCAGATACGCCATTTTGAAAACTACAAACTACTACAAAGTTGCCAATCCAAAGTAAAATATTTCTAAAATTTGGTTTTAGTAGCAGTTTATTTCCATGATACTGTTTATTTTCCTAACAGAAATATCATTTAATGTAACATAAGACATTTAATGTAACAGGATTTTTGTTAAAAATAAAAAATATTGATAAGTACGGTTTATGTTTCTAACATATATTTTTTTTGTTTCTGAAATAATTCCAACTTCTACCAACGATAGCATTTTTTATTGAGTCAGAACTCGTATCTGCCATCTAGTGAGTTTATTAGATCATTAATGCCTAAACGTTACAAAAATGACGTCGCCACAGGAGTAAGATGACGCTAGTTGTATGTTATTTTCCTTGGTATGGGAGTTGCACCCCCCTGGGCGTAACCTGCATTGACGAGAAGAGTGACCTTTGCGCAGACAGTTGAAGCACAGCTTCAACCGCACCACATCGGCGATACGCTCGTCAACCGGCTTTCCAAGGAACGAATCACAGTCGTACAGGCGATGGCTGCCGTTGCACAGAACACACGCCACAGAAGAAGACGCAGACGAGGCTGAAATTGCAAAGGATTTTGCATGAGACCTTTCAAATTTATGAAAAGATGAATTTGTTTCTCCTTTAAAAGTATTGGCTTGTCGTTCGGGCTTATTATTATGACGTATGGATTCTAGAACATCCGAACGGCCTTTTAAAAACTGAAAGAAGTCATTTAAGGAGGGACTTTCACTAAAAGTATTTTTAAATTCTTCTGTAGTGTGCAGCTCACCTAACCTTATATTTGTAACTGCACACACTAAATTACAACAGTATTACATGAATTGTCGACTTGAACAGTTCTCTTTTATTTCACCTACAACACTCCAATACATGGCGACCCTTAGCCAGCAGTTAAAATTTTACAACATACATAAATTACGAGAGTAGCTGAATAAATTATGAACAAATACAATTATGAAGAATAGAAGTTTGTGAAGACGAAAAGAGGAAAGAAGATTTTCAAATTACAGAAGATTGATTTAGATAAAGCGATGAAAACAATATCGACGGCGGAAAGCGAAAACGTCGTCATTCACAAAAACGGAAATATTCACCAGAGCCAAAAAACTTTTACACTTTTTTTCAAAAAATCATAACTACCGTGTTTTTTAAGTTAGACTCCAGATTTTTGGATATTAGGCTTGTTATTTTTTTTTTTATAATGTTCTAACTCCAAAACTTATTCTAACAATTATTTGCCAAAATTTTGTTGACTACGACTTTTTGAACTATATTTACAGAATGTTAAAACGCTGTAATTGCACTATAGAGTTGTATGGAGTTGGGTTAAATGCATTTTTTAAGGAAAGCGAAAACGCGGTAAGCAGCGGTACTTGAACTAAGGCTGCCAAACTATACGTTGTGAACGTGGTTATTCAATGAAATTAATCTCTTAGATATGGTGTAAACTAAAATAACAGCCGATTCAGGACACGACAAATGTTAACTACACGTAAAAAAAAAAAAAATTTGACAGAATATTAAAACGTAGAGTTCAATAAATAATTTACACTACAATTTATATTTGAAATATTTATTGACAAAAAACATAATAAGCTTAAAAATTGTTAAAAACATTTATAAATAAGTAGTTTACTTAATTAACTTAATTGTCTTTAAATGTAACAGGTCTCATATTATTTTTACCAACACTATTAAAAATACTCTCATAAAATCTATAATATTTGTACCAGTACAGTAAGCATTTAAATAAAAAAATATTGGTACATCTATAACAAAAGTAATTATGTATATGAAATAATGAGCTTAAAACTAAATGACAAACTTAACTATCCTCAAAACATATTTAATCATCTTCCTCATCAGTGTCAGGTAAACAGTCAATAACTTTTGTACTGGTTTTTAAGCTCAAGTATTCTTTTGCGAATCTTTCCGGAATCAAATTTTTATCAATCATTTTCTTTAAATCTGTATATTTTTTTTGCGAAATTGGCAATTTTGAAGTATACAAATTTTGTTTTGGAATGACATTATTCAAAGGACCTAATTGAATCTCTGTAGCTTCTGTACCTGGTAACATTGATGTTTTAACAAACATTTTGTTAGCATGTTTTTTATGAAAAGTAACGGTACATATTTTCGAAATATTGATGGTTTGATTCTTTTTGTAAGTACGTTCTACAATATTTTCAAATCCCAAAAAGTCTTTACCAGTCATTACATTCACAACGTATGGCTCTGGATTTTTTCTAGCTAACTCCATAATGGTTGGCCATTGTGACGGTGCCCAGACTATTGTTTTCTTTAGTGAATTTTCTATGGTAGCATGCATGCTATCAACAGGCATATATGTATGTCCTGGAATCAAATAATTTATTTGAATATTGTTGATATTCTCACAAATCGTTAATGCATATCGCAACATAGCTAGAATACTTTTATTTTTATTTTGTCCAAAACAGGAGTCGCAGTACAGTATCACTTGCTTCACATATCCGCGTTTGTCGACATCTTTTAGGTACGCTAGCAAACATGTTGCTATTTCATTAGCCCCCCTTTTAGCGTCAGCTTCTGTCCAGGTATTACAAATTCCAAGTTGTGTATTGCTTTCGTAAATTGTGAGGTTATAAACTGAAAATTTTCGTGTGTAATAGAGTAGCATGCTTTCACCGTGAGGGGTGTTCAAAACTTTCTGAAGATCGAAGCTGGCACATACCGTTCCGTTGTCTATTTTATTCAGTTTCTGGTGAAATACGAATCTTTTATATGATTCTTCTTTTTCCTCTTGGTGTTTCATAATTATATTCATTTCTTCTTCAGTTTTACAATCGTAGCTTTTAGCAGAAATGCACAAGACACATTTATCTTTTTTAGGGATATGAAACCCAATGTTAAAATATTTATGAAACCAAGCAGAAAATACTTTAAACGACATTGTTTTCTTGTTGGGGAAATGGGCTTGATACACGCGATGCAAATTCGTAATGTTTTTAAATTCTCCTGGTAGATATAATTTCGTTGAGTCTCTCCGACAATAATGAGATGGCAAAAGAGGTAAACTAAGAATGAAGTCTTTGGCTTCTTCAATTATGACTTCAGATGTTTTATTTCGACCCCCGCCGATTTTTCCACGACAATCTTCTTTTGCAAAACCATCAGTCATTGTAACAAGCGTATAAAGAATAAATCTTTGTGTTATGTCTAATGTAGAAATTAGAAATTGTTGACATACTCTGCGTCTACCTTCGCCATCATTTATAAAATATTAATATCTCTGAGATTTACTGGACGAAGTATTCTTTGTAGGTCTTTTAATCGCCTTTCTTATAGCACACTGGGCTATCCAGTCTTTTCTTCTTTGGTAGCTATTCAAACCCCAAAAATGCGTAAAGAGACTATTGCGACGCTCTTTGGAAATCTCTTTACAATTATTTATGCAGTTAGTTTTAGCACATGGATTGGGTTTTACATGTTTCTTTTCAATTATCTCGCCTTTTGTATTGAAATATTCTTCGCCTTTATTTTTTCTGTAACGATTTTCTTTTTTGACGTGTGCTTTACATTTACTTTTTTCTACTTGAAGTTGGTGTTCTTTTTCTACATCTAGGATTTCTTGATGCTCTTTCATTGCCAGTTTCTTACTTTTTTTTAATTTCTTTTTCGTTTTATTCTTATCTGAAAGTAAATTGCATAAAAATATTATAAAATGCTTTCTAATCAACAAGGTTAGCACATTAGTAGGTATATTTATATAATAATGTGTTAAACCTTGTAGATAATTATTATGTCAAATTATATTTTATTAGGTACCTTTTTTGGAATAGTTACATTCAGAATCACTTGAAGAAGCTGTTTCTTCACTGAGCTCTACATTCGATTCTTCCGATGGAAAAGCTTCGTTCAGCAACATGATATCAGGATCATCCTCAGCTACAAAATCAATATAAGATTTATTAAAATTGAGTTTCCTTCTTGACCTTCTACTAATACTTTCTTTTTTCATTATTTTTCCAGTTGGTGCTGGTGTGGTTGATTTTCGGTAATTTTTTCCTTTATTAATTTTAGTTACAGTTTGAGCAGATTCTGAATTAATGAAGGATTCTATTTTATCGGCATTAGCATCATTTAATATAGCCCCCTTCGTTTTGTTAGCTGGTAATTTGTTATGGTTGTTGTCCTTGAAATCCTTTTCGAAATTTTCTTCTTTATTTGAAAGCTGCCAATCCAATGTTGCATTCTTATTTTCACTACTTTTTTTACTTTCAACGCATACCTCAGCTGTGAACACATTAAGTGCTATATTGCTATCGTCGCAAGTATTTAAAGAAATTGTTTCTTTATTTTTGTTGCTGATAATCTCTTGTTCTTGATTATCAATGCAGTGTTCAAAGTTAAAATTGTTTGTGTCCGATGTAATACACCCTTGAATCACATCAATGTTAATGTCATCCTTGTCTTGGCTTTCATTTAATTTTGGAGATATTTCTTTAAAAAATTCAGCCGTGGCTTCTAAATAGTCTTTTGGAATTCTAAATGTAGGTGTCAAATTTTCTAAAACGTCTTTGGGTCTATGGTCAGGAGTTCTGACAATATCTTGATTATCTGATGTACTTTTAAGCTCATCTGGTTCTCCGTCTTCATTGTTATTCATGTTGTCTAGACTACGCATAAGTACTAACTTTCCATCTATTTTCCTATATACATCTTGTTGAAGGATTTGGACTTTTGACTTTTTTGGAGGGTTTTGAGGAAAACAATCACCTCTCAGCTTGTCACGCCATATTCTTCGTTTGTCCGCCATCTAAATAAAAGTAATTTTAGCAAAACTTAGATAGATAGATAAATAGATAGAAACACTTTATTGCCAAAAACTAATTCTACAGATTATTAAAGGATTAGGAACTAATCATTGTTTAGAAGTGTCCTATGGAGTGAAAAATAAAATAGCTTGTATATGTCGTCCTTATCATAATGAACTTTAAGTTTGTTTATATTTTACGTAAAAATTAACGTGAATACAAAAGTATTTAAAATAGGTATCAGTTTATATAGAAATAGACGCTAGGTAGGTATCTACATGAAAAACTTATATAGTATACATTCATACAATCTTATTCACTCACTAAAGTGAACCTGTGTCATAAAAATATTAGTAATATTAATATTTTTATTATCGTAATACATTAACAGCATCGTACTCATACTACCAGTATTGCAATTATTCTTACTCCCATAATACGTAGTATTTATTAGAACGACATACGAGAATGAGTACCTATTTAGCAAAATATTAGCATCCTACTATGCATTACAGGAAAAAATGCGAATATAATAATATAGTACTTACTTTAGTTTTACGTAATCACACCCACTATTTGAAATTATAAAATCACTTACAACATTTAATTTTACCGCCACTCGCTTAGGCTGCTCGATGTCTACTGAGCGGCGACGCGATCATCAAATAACACCGCTTCGCCTTCGATCAAACGGCGGTAAATCGATGAAGTTTTAAATCTGCATCACTATAAAAATGGTGTTTAACTGTATATTTACTTTAAATAAGACAACGTAAATGTCGTAAGTTCAATAGTAAGAAGACTCGATCCTTATACCACTACCCGCTAAAACGTAGTTAGTGCGCGATAAATAAAAACACGAGCGAATAAAACGCGGTAGTCCGCACTGGAGCCAGCATTACTGATGGCGTCATCAACATGCATCCTTTTATACGGAAAACAAATTGTTGTAATCGACGTAGTATAAGTTATTACTTGTTTTTTCTGTAATTTACAGCCTTTTTGAATGCAGACATATAAGTTAAAACCTATTTTTTCAAAATGTTAATTTATAACCTATTCATCGTAGAATTACATAACCCGGACCATATGAAGCAGTTTTTTTTTCTGATTCGAATAGTGCAATAATAAAAAAAATCAGAAATTGTAGACTACGACCTTTTCGCTTTCCGCCGTCGATATAAGAACACAGAAAAGGGTGTTGCTGCCGGGAGCCGGGAGAATGCTCAAGCCTTATGATGAGAGGATATGCAGGGCGCCGGGAGATAAATTGTACGGGTCCGAGGTGGAGCAGCTAGGAGTCAGTTCGAGTCCAATGCTGAGGAGTTCATTCACCCATGCTACGTAAGACGTCATGACCTACTTACACGTTGACAGTAAATACGTGCTTACTGCAATGTAAGTTTTTGCTCTGATATTGTATTTTTTTTTACGTTATTTTAATGTTCTGTATTATATGTTATTATTAAGTTCATGCGGAATTTCTTTATATTCAGTTTAAAGAAATTATGTCACAACAATTGCAAGATTTACATGCTAATTTAGAATATTTAAGAGAATATATAGTAAAACTTGGTCCAAATAGGCGTACAGAGGATTTAGGTTTTAAAAAACTAGAGGAAGCTCAAAAAGAATATAGTAAATTGGAGTGTATTTTGACTCAGTTGAATCAAGAAATTCAGGATCAGAAATTAGATAAAAAATCTTGTGAGATTTTCCAAACATTAATTGATGAGATACGGCATAATTTTAAGAAAATAAAGAGTTTATTTTCTTTGAGAGATAGTAGTAGTCAAACTAGTTCTAAAGATTTGATAGAATATTCTGATTGTGCTACAAAAATGTCAGACTCATTTGATATTAAAACTGCAATTTCCCTGTTGCCGGTAATGAATGGCCAGGAGCAGGTGACAAATCAACTTATCGATGGTATTCTTCTTTATAGTTCGCTCATCAATGATGACAGTAAAACTAAATTAATAGATTTCGTATTAAAAACACGTCTCTCACCTAGTGCAAAACTGCGCCTTAAAGCTAAGTATACTGACATCGAAAGTTTGGTAGGAGATATTCGCATTTATTTGTTACCGAAAAAATCGGCTGTAGCATTACAAACCCAATTATTTAGAGTTACTCAAGGTCGTAGGACTATAGAAAAATTTGGTTCTGAGATTGAGGAGTTGTTCGTAAATCTCACGATTGCTCAGGCTAACGAGAAGCGCGATGCATATGAGGTATTGCGTCCTCTCAACGAGAAGACTGCAATTAAAAGGTTTAGCGATGGTTTGGCCGACAGACGGCTCAGCACCATCATTGCCTCGCGACAATTTGCGTCCTTATCTGAAGCTATTACAGCTGCTGTAGACGAGCAATCTATGTCATTCCACCCACAAGAGCAGGTTATGCAATTTAGAACTAACCAAAATGTTAAACGCGGAAACTACAGAGGTTTCCGAGGCCGAGGAAACAGCAATTTTTATAACAATAAGACAAATTATAATCGTAACTATAATTGTTATGAAAATAGTACAGGTCAACGAACTTCACATATCGTAAATCGAGGTAAACACTCAGGCGATTAACGCCAGCGTCAGCATTTTCGCGGCCGGCCGATAAATAATCAGCGTGTACAGCATAATACGCAAGAGTCCAATGTCCAAGACAACTTGCGCAACGATAACGCAAATAATTATGACAACTTAGAGTTTTTTCGTACCTAAGCAGTGCACTTATTCGATTTTTTGTTATAGTAATTTTTGTGTAATTAAGTGTCAACTTAAAAATAGTAATATCGATCTTAATTTATTAATCGATAGTGCAGCTAGTTTAGTAGAATTTATTGAATTTAGTAAAACATGATAAGATAATTATAAAAGGAATTAGTGGTAATTTAGAGTCTATGGGATATATTTATTTAAATATTGTAATTGATCATGTGAATTTTCATCAGAAATTCTACATTTTTGAGCATTTATCTTGCGCCGCAGAAGGTATACTAGGTCAGGATTTTTTCGAGCGATATAACGCGGTATTAAATTACAAAGATGGTACAGTGACTTTAGAATCCCAAAACGAGTCTGTTAGTGTTAATGTTAATAAAAGTACGTTTACAATTCCACCCCGTTGCGAAGTCATCAAATACATCCCGACGCCACAAAACTGTGATTGCGTCATTTTGTCAAAGGAAATTTATAAAGGCGTGTACACAGCAGGTGTAATATCGAAGCCACATAATGGACTTATTCCTGTTAGGATATTGAATACAACGGATAGTTCGGTTAATGTAAACACTTCAGAATTAACTATTAGTTGTCTAGATAAATTTTATGTTTGTAAGTTTGATGACGATTGTTTGTCGGTTGATAGAGTTAGAACTTTGCTCACTACTTTGCAACTACAAACATATCTGAATAAAGAGGAGCAAAGAAGCATTGAGAACATATGTGCCAAGTATGCAGATGTTTTTCACTTACCAGGCGATACGCTCACAACAACTAATTTAATAGAGCATTCAATCCAACTTAAGGAAAACGCGTCTCCATCATATGTCAAGCCTTATCGATTGCCAAAAGCATTGAAAGGCGAGGTACAAAAACAAATAGATGAGATGATTAAAAATGATATTATAGAGGAATCTATTTCAGAGTGGTCAAGTCCTATTTTATTAGTACCTAAAAAGACAGATAGGACAGGAGAAAGGAAATGGAGACTTGTAGTAGATTATCGTCAACTTAATAATAGGATACAGGATGATAAGTTTCCGTTACCTAACATCACTGAGATCCTAGATTCGCTATCAAATAACATCTATTTTTCAAAATTAGATCTCAGTCAAGGTTATTATCAACTGTCATTAGACGAAAAATCTAGAAAATATACTGCATTCACAACAGACAAGCAGTATCAAATGAAACGATGTCCAATGGGATTAAAGACATCCCTAAGTGCCTTTGCACGTCTTATGACCATAGCAATGTCAGGGTTAAATTATAAATCATGTTTCCTCTACCAAGACGACTGTATTGTGGTAGGTAATTATCTTGAAACGCACAACAAGAATCTCGTAAACATTCCAAAATGTTTACGAAAAGTAAATTTGAAATTAAATCCATTAAAATGTGAATTTTTGCGTAAGGAAATAGTTTATTTAGGTCACAAAATTACTTCAGAAGGTATATTTCCCGAACCATCAAAGGTGACATGCCTGCAAAAATACCCTGTACCACAGAATGTAGACGAAGTCAAGAGATTTGTTGCATTCGCTAACTATTATAGGCGCTTTATTCCAAAATTCGCAGAAATAGCTTATCCTTTGAATGCGTTATGTAAGAAAAACGTACCGTTTGTGTGGAGTGACGAATGCGAGAGATCATTTTATAAGTTAAAAGAGATACTCATTAGTCCGATTGTACTTGACTATCCAGACTTTAGTGACAAAAATACTTTTACGCTACAAACTGACGCATCAAAACTTGGATTAGGCGCCGTACTGTCTAATAGCAATGGCAAGGTAGTCGCGTATGCCAGCCGTAACTTGAAACCAGCTGAGATGCGGTACCCTGTGATTGAGTTAGAATTACTCGCTATTGTTTGGGCAGTTCGACATTTTAGACCTTATTTATACGGTAAAAAGTTTTATATAAAAACTGACCATAAGCCATTGATTTACTTATTTAATATGACCGATCCTTCAAGCCGTTTAACTAAGTTTAGATTATATCTTGAGGAGTACGATTTTGAAATCAGCTATGTCCCAGGACGGCACAACGCAGCTGCAGATGCATTGAGCCGGATACCTATTACATCCAATAGTTTAAAGGAAATGCAACAGCATGTAGTATCGGTCATGACAAGAGCACAGGCTCGTAGGTTACGTATTGACTGTGACAATAATAATATGACTACGGAGGTATCCTCTACTCCAAGGCCTGATCAACCTAAAGTAGTGGAAATCCTCAAACGACCAATTGACGGCGTTGAATTGATTCTATTTTGTAATAAAAATACATTAAAACAGATAGAAAAATTCAAACATTTTACTAGTGATAATGGTAACTGCAAATTCGTGCCTGAAAAATCAGCAATTTTTATAATTTCTCAATCGTTGTCTACCGTAAATGTGTTAACGAGAGAATTACAACGTTTTTGCAAACAAATCGAAGTAAACGAGCTCGTAATAATTAAAAGTAAGCGCTATGAACGAATTGTAAACAATTTTGTAAAGGAAATAAGCCATTTGAAAGATTTTCCCAAGTTACTTGTCATTAAAGATGTGACAAGTATTACTGACAAAGACACAAGGACTGTGATCCTAAATGACTTCCACCTGTTACCCACGAGTGGCCACGCGGGGGTAAACAGAATGTTAAATAATATTAGGAAGTATTATTATTGGCCAGGAATGACCAATGAAGTATCAGAATACGTAAAGAAATGTAAAAGTTGTCAGATTCAAAAGCATTCCAATAGACGTACAAAGGAGCCAATGGTTATCACATCCACGGCATCCACTGCTTTTGAGAGAGTTATTTTAGATTTAATGGGGTCATTAGATGTAGATAATTTTAAAGGATAATAAAGCATATAGATAATAAAGCATAAAGATAATAAAGCATTCATAAAAATAATACAAAGAAGTTTGTAACTTAAAATATTGTTTTATTGGATTTTTGTTAGTAAAGTATGAAATTTAATAATATTTTGTGTAATTTAGTTTAAGTAAAAAAAAAAAAAAAAAGTAATGATGTAATAATATCTTTTTTTTTAAAAAGGGGGGAGGTGTAGTGTGCAGCTCACCTAACCTTATATTTGTAACTGCACACACTAAATTACAACAGTATTACATGAATTGTCGACTTGAACAGTTCTCTTTTATTTCACCTACAACACTCCAATACACTTCCCATTTAGCACTAGTGGGACTGTCGAGCTTGGCTGAGACCAAATGTATGACTAAAGAATCCCATGTATCGGTTTTTTCACCCAAAGTCTTTAAGGCACGTAAATTTTTTGAAACATTATCAATCAGGTACCTTAAGTTCTTTGCTGAATCGCGTTGCTGTTGCATGTTACATAACGCATGCAAATGGTGGCTTTTGAGATGCTTGATGTTATTATACCTCTCGCAAAGAAGCTCCCATGCCACCTTATAGTTGGCCGAGCTAATTTCCAGGTTGCTGATAACGCGAGAGGCCTCCCCTTCAAGATAAGAATTTAAATAATAAAACTTATGTATTATTGGTTCAATTTTGTTGTTTTGATCAATGAGAGAACAAAATGAGTCTCGAAATTCCAACCATTTAAAGTAGCTGCCGTCGAAATTTGAAATCTTTATGACGGGTAGTTTAAATCCCATGGAATTGTGATTATTATTACAATTATTGGAATGAGAACTGCATTCAGAATGATGAGATCCAGATGGCGCATTCTTTTCTAAAATACACTTCGTTTTTGCAATAAGTAAAGAAAAGTCAGACTCAATATTTTCTGTTATATCTAATTCACCATCTAGGTCCTCTGAATTTAAGGTCTCAATCTGCGCTTGAATGTCATCGAAAATTGTGAGCATCTCTCGGAAGCGTTCAAACCTTTGTTCGATTAAATAATAATCGCTTCGCGAGATTGACGTCTCTTCAGTAAATGCATTCAAAAAATTCTTATATTTGGTGACACGACCCTTAACTGAGCTACGTTTATTGTTTAAATCTTTTAAATCGCTATTTATACTGATTTGTGGTGCGTTTAATGAAAGCGCACTCCCTAAAGGGGATTTAGTATCAGATTCACCGCCCCTAAACATATTTAGTTACTTATATTATAACAGAACTGAACCAAAACAATATAAAAAATATATAAAAAAAGTTTAATAATAGAGAAGCTAAGTATTCTTATTGTAAATAAGGTGCAATTAATTTCAAAAAATTATATTGTTTAATAATGTGAGATCTATTAATTATGAAATATAATGGTAAAACACAGTGGGCTGCACGGCAATAGCTGAATAATTGCGATAGATAGGGATATAAAAGTGGCAATGCTTGGTTGCGCGCGGATTAGTAATAGGATGCTAATGAATTATTGGGATGGCGCCACCTTTGGAGTTTGTCAGTAACTAATTACCGCGACTATCCAAAGCGGGGTTCTACCCGATCGATCACGCTTTACCGCTAGCTGCCTAGATGGCGGCACTTGTATATTGTGTGGTGCATGTGCTTACGAAAAGCTACGTGAGCTTCACCCCCCCGCCGCCCGCGTGCTTCCATCGCCGACGCCCGCACGACAGTCACTGGCAAGGTCTACAGGTGAGTGCAAGTTCTTTTAATTTATTGCCATTTTATTGCTGCTTCCGTGTAATCATTCGCCCGCCCGCTCGCTTATGTGTATTTAATTTATATCTTTAGTTTGATTACTAGCTTTTGTTTACCGCTATATAGTTTTACCGCTCCGCTAATTATAAGTGACAAACATTTGTCACATACCGCTTAGGACGGCTATTTACACGCCTTTCTACAACCCCGCTTTATATGCTCCCGCCGCAGGAGGGCTATTTACACGCCCCCTTGCTACCCCATAGTTTGGTCCTGCGAGCCTGGATTAGATCCAGCTTAAATTTTAATTAAAATTAGAATTAATTTATGATTACCCCCATTCGCCATTTTGTTACTGTATTGTATTGTATGTAAAAGTTAATTATATTCATCGCTATTAGTAATAACTCGTAACCGCATATTTAATTACATTTATTAACGTAGTTCATTTAGTGTTATTTTTTAGTCAGTTATTTCATAACTTCATTATGGAAAATAGACAACTAAAGAAACTTATCGCGAAGAATAATTTAGTATTTGCACAAATTAATGATTTATATAATAAATCAAAAAATATTTCGGAGTTTGATTCGGAATTAATCGAAACTTTTCTTGCCGAATCAGAATCGATTGATGACATGCGTGTTAGATTTGAAAGCAATTTGGATGATATCAATGATTTAAATTTAAAGCAAAACCCCGAAGTTGAGCCTGAATACGCAGCTTTATCGTCTTTTGACACGTTATATAATTACGTAAGACGCGCTCGTAACAAAATTACAATTGGTAATTCGTCAAATGTAATGAGAACTACCGCCGCCATAAATGTAACATTGCCAACAATTTCACTTCCTTCCTTTGACGGACGCTCTCTTGAAGGATGGGAAACATTTTACCAGGCTTTTAAAGCTAACATTCACGATAACCCGCAACTGTCTGATGCGCAACGTGTGCAGTATTTAATGGGCAAATTAACACATAGTGCATTAAAGTTAACCGCTGGTATAATACCCACAGGTGAAACTTATAATATTATTTGGTCGAATCTAATTAGTAAATATCAGGATAAACGAGCTTTAGGATGTCATTATCTGAATAATATATTAGATTTAAAAAATTGTTCACCTACCGCAAATAGTTTAAATATGTTCATTGAAAAAATTTCATCTTCGATTGCCGCTTTAAAACAATTAAATTTACTTGATTTGACTGATTTTATTTTATTACAATGCTCACTGAGAAGGTTGGATCCTCAAACTTTACATTCGTTTGAAGCATCGGTTCGTGGTATTGAAATACCCACAACTGAAATGTTTATTGAATTCATACAGGATCAGATAAAAATATTAGAACGCTCTGCACCGAAGTGTAACATAGAGAAATCTAAAAATCACAAATCGTTTATTTCTAGTAGTTATAATGACCCAGTCCGCACTGAAAGGGTTAACAAACCGGTTTCGTTATCTACGTGCGATCTTTGCTCGAGCTCGCACCACACGCAGTTATATCGTTGTAATGAATTTAAAAATATGATTTCACCGCAAGCACGTTATGATTTTATTAAATCGCACAAGGGTTGCATCAATTGTTTAAGCTTATCGCATACATTAAAAGCATGTCAATCAAAGTTAACATGCAATAATTTTAAGAAATATCATCATACTTTGTTGTGTTTTGGTAATAAACGGGCGAATCGAAAAAGTAAAAGCGTACCCAGTCCATCGGATGACTACGCTGATATGGACAGGCAGGTCAGTCGGTCGCAGGTACATGGAATTCCGAGTGATGCCGCGCGGCCCGATTACGGTCGGTCCCAGGTTCAATCTCAACCTGTTGTTCAGAGTTACGATCATCATGATGCCGCTTCGAATACTTGTTTACACTCTAACAGAACGATACAACAACAAAATAATACGACCGCTACCACGTTGACTCACAGTTCGGAAATAAAATCGAATAGTAATATTTTATTATCAACCGCTCAAATATACGCTCACTCGAATAAAGGGGAACGTAAAATAGTTAGATCTTTAATAGATAATGGTTCCCAAAATAATTTAATAACTGTCAATTGTTGTAAATTACTTAAATTACCGATTATACCTTTAAATAATTCTTATATTAGAGGTATTGGATTAACCGCTCGCCCGATTCACGGATATGTTTATTTAAATATTGAATCTAGATTTTCTCCTAATAAATATTATATTCACGCTTTAGTAGTAGACTGTATTACAGATAAATTACCCGCTTATTTTATAAATTCCTCAAATATGAATCATATACGTAATTTACCGCTTGCCGATTCAAATTGGAACGTTCCAGGTGTGATTGATATGGTGTTAGGTGCTCAGTTATTTCCATATATATACTTAGGTAATCGTATAGATACCGGCTCACTAGCGCCACCTGCCGTAGAAACAACCTTCGGTTATGTTCTTATGGGTGACGTACCTGAAGTGAGTTACACCGGCATTATGAAACCGCAACATGATAATTTTTCTGTTATAAATGATAATAATACCTCTTTGTGACTATCTAGTACAGTTTATATTGATAATCCACCCGCTTTCGAAAATACTAAAATTCATTCTGCATTCACTTTAAATAAAACTTTTTCATCTATAACGCATAAAGACCTTGAGTCATTTTTACATAAATTTTGGGAATTAGAGGAGATTCCTCATGAGCGTCATCTTAGCCCTGAGGAAGCCGAGTGTGAAAACAAATATATTTCTACAATTACCCGCGATAATGATGGCCGATATACGGTTGAGTTACCATTTAGTAGAAATCCCGCTGACCTTGGCAAGTCTTATACTGTTGCTCACCGCCGTTTTCTTTCGCTCGAACGTAAGTTTGTTCAATTACCCTCACTCCGCGATGATTACGATATCGTTATACAGGATTACATTAGTAAAGGTTATTTAACTGAAATTAACGACACCGCTAAGAAAACCGATAACGGTTATTATATACCGCACCATGCAGTTATCCGCCCAAGCAAGACTACCACTAAACTACGTGTAGTTCTTGATGCTAGTGCTAAAACATCTAGTGGACTGTCACTTAATGACGTCTTGCATACTGGTCCAAATGTACAGGCAGACTTATTTTTGCTTTTACTACGCTTTCGTTTGTTCCCTGTGGCACTGTGCGCTGATGTGGAACAAATGTACTTACGCATTAGGGTGACCACAGACCACCATAAATATTTAAAAATATTGTACCGCTTTAAAAATGATAAACTTCGCATTTTCGCTTTTAACTGTCTGCCCTTTGGTTTAAAGTCATCACCTTATTTAGCAATGCGTACTATACGTCAATTAGCATCAGAAGAATGTTATCGTTATCCGGAAGCCGCTAGTGTAGCTGAGTCTCAATTATATATGGATGATCTCGTCACATCCCTACACGAAGATATTTCAGCTATCAAACTATCGAAACAACTAATTTCACTCTTTAAAATCAGGAGGTTTTAATTTAACAAAATGGGCAAGTAACTCCACTGCCTTTCTTAATAGCCTTCCAGAAACGCACCGCTCTTCTGTAAGCTTCTCTGATGATGCTAATAATACCATGAAAGTTTTAGGCCTTGCATGGCTTCCCGCTAATGACTCATTTTTTATGACGAGCTCAAACACTAATGAAAAGTGCACTAAAAGAACAATATTATCTTTAGTCGCACGCTTGTTCGACGTGCTTGGTTTAGTTGCTCCAGTTATACTGTTCGCTAAATTGCTTATTAAGGAACTCTGGAATTCTAAAATAGACTGGGATGATACACCTCCAGATACAATTATTTACCGCTACTCTTCACTAGTGAAAGAGCTTCCATTGCTTTCAACTATCGCAATACCGCGCCATATTGGAGTTTTTAAAGACTGTGAAGTAAATATTGTTGCATTTTGTGATGCAAGCTTGAACGCTTACGGTTGCGTTGTTTATTTACACATTACAGATCCCACAGGAGATATTACTTTAAGATTATTGTGCTCAAAATCAAAGGTTTCTCCGGTTAAGATAACTACATTAGCTCGCCTTGAGCTTTGTGCCGCTCTTGTTTTGTCAAAATTAGTTAAACTTATTTATAACGCTTATAATTCTTTACATCCTATCGCCGCTATATACGCTTTCTCAGATTCTACAATTGCTCTTTCTTGGATTAAATCTTCCCCGCATAGATGGTCAATATTTGTAGGAAACCGCATCGCTCAAATTCAGGAGAATTTATCACCTGACCGCTTTTTTCATATTAATGGTAAGGAAAATCCTAGCGATTGTGTGTCACGATGTCTTTTACCGTCACAAATTATTAATAACTCGCTTTGGTGGCAGGGTCCTTCTTGGGCCTGCTATCCTATTTCACAATGGCCTATTGAACCTTTTGTACCTTGTAAATCTGGAAGTGACATACCTGAAATGAAAAAATCTGTAACACTTACCGCTTTAACTGTTGTCGAAGATTCCCCAATATATCAACTTGGGTTGAGAATTTCGTCATGGTCAAAACTTCTTCGCTGTGTTGTTTATGTACTTCGATTTATAAGAAAATTACCGCGAAACAAGTTTGTAACCGCATTCGATTTAAATACTGCTGAGAAAGCTATTATTCGAGCTCTTCAAGCTAAATATTTTGGTCATGATATTGCCAGCATTAGAAAATTAGATTTACCTTCGAAAAATATTCGTAAACTTAGTCCATTTATTGACGAAGATGGAATTTTGCGTATTCAGGGTAGACTTTCGAGCTCTGATTTACCGTTTGAAACGCAACACCCCGCTTTATTGCCAAAACACGATTACATAATAAATATTATTGTTGATTATTTTCATAATACAAACTTGCACACCGGTCCGGACCTTTTGATGTCCATTATTCGTCAACGCTTTTGGATATTGTCCGCTAGAAACGTTATAAGAAAAAGAGTGCATATGTGTAAATCATGTTTTCGTGTATCACCTTCACACCCAACTCCCATGATGGCTGACCTTCCGTCAAGCCGTGTAATGGAGGCCAAAGCTTTCTGTCACACGGGAGTAGATTACGCGGGCCCATTTAAGATAACGCTTGTACGCAAACGTGGTCATCATTCACAAAAGGCTTACATTTGCCTGTTCGTATGCTTAACGACAAAGGCTATACATATTGAGTTAGCCTCGGATTTGTCAACGGACTCATTTCTTGCCGCTTTCAAACGTTTTATATCTCGTCGAGGTCCAGTTTCTTTCATGTATTCAGATAATGGCACTAATTTTGTTGGCGCAAAGGCTCAGTTAGATGAAATGTACAAACTTCTAGTTTCAAATAATTTTATATCCGCATGGAATGATGAATTAACTAAATACCGAATCATTTGGAAGATGATCCCACCTCGGGCTCCACATTTTGGAGGTTTATGGGAATCAAACATTAAATCCGTTAAAACTCATTTAAATAGAGTAATAGGCGCACAAATTCTCACTTACGAAGAGATGTTGACTGTGTTGAATCAAATAGAATGTCTTATGAATTCCAGACCTTTATGTCTTTTATCCGCAGATCCCAACCCCGAAATTCTCACACCCGCACATTTTTTGATGTCCACTCCTTTGCAGTATTTACCCGCGTCTGAATTATCCGCAAATCAGATGAGTCTAACTAATCGCAAAGCGTTGTTAGATAGTTTGGTTAATTCCTATTGGAGGAAATGGAGATTAGAGTACCTGCATACGTTGCAAGTCAGACAGAAGTGGTGTACATCAGATAACCCCGTGAAGGTTGGGACAGTAGTTCTTATTCATCAAGATGACATTCCACCGCTCCGCTGGCCACTTGGCGTTATACAAGACGTGTATCCAGGTGTCGATAACATTATACGCGTTGCTTTGGTAAAAACGAAATCTGGATTTCTTAAACGTCCAGTTGTAAAATTATATCCGCTACCGCTAGAATAAATTAGAGTACCGCATGTCATCAACCGCTTCAACTCTACTCGTAAACATTCATGATGGCTTATTATTAATTAAAATTTGTTTCTTTTCAAATAACTTCCCGCTATTTAAGCTTTATGTTTCCTATCTTAGTATCTTTATATATTTTTTGAAAGTCCTGCGAACTTTCAAGGCGGGCAGGATGGTTGCGCGCGGATTAGTAATAGGATGCTAATGAATTATTGGGATGGCGCCACCTTTGGAGTTTGTCAGTAACTAATTACCGCGACTATCCAAAGCGGGGTTCTACCCGATCGATCACGCTTTACCGCTAGCTGCCTAGATGGCGGCACTTGTATATTGTGTGGTGCATGTGCTTACGAAAAGCTACGTGAGCTTCACCCCCCCGCCGCCCGCGTGCTTCCATCGCCGACGCCCGCACGACAGTCACTGGCAAGGTCTACAGGTGAGTGCAAGTTCTTTTAATTTATTGCCATTTTATTGCTGCTTCCGTGTAATCATTCGCCCGCCCGCTCGCTTATGTGTATTTAATTTATATCTTTAGTTTGATTACTAGCTTTTGTTTACCGCTATATAGTTTTACCGCTCCGCTAATTATAAGTGACAAACATTTGTCACATACCGCTTAGGACGGCTATTTACACGCCTTTCTACAACCCCGCTTTATATGCTCCCGCCGCAGGAGGGCTATTTACACGCCCCCTTGCTACCCCAATGCTATTCAGGCAAAAGAGATGATAAAACAGCCGTGAAGATAATTAAAATAGATTTAAAGCATACAGACAGGCAGGGACTGGGCACTTCCTGGCTTAGCTGTGGCTGCGGCGCGTAGACTTCGCTGACCGGCGGGCTTCAAGCTGGATAATATACCGTCCTTATTGAGATCATTCCGTCTGCACTCCAAATTGCATAGCGCGATGTCTGGAACCTTCTATTGCGTCGAGCGGCGATCATACGCTCCGTGCGTAAAGGTCACGCAGCGGTCGTAGCGGGTCCAAGGTCCGTGCGCTTTTGCTTAGCGTTTCGATATCGTTAATCACGTCGGGGTCACCAATGTTTTGTATGTAGGTTCTCTTAATGAAATTACTATAATGATTATTACAAATTGCCGTGGCCAAAATTGTGTTTGTTTTGTCAATTATGCGCGTACGCTTAGCTAGTCCTTGGAGAAGTGACCAGCGGCCGCGCTCAGAGCCGCGAGCCGAAACCTCCCTCCCCGCGCCTCTCCACTGAGGGACGGCTAGCAAGTAGCAATGTGCCGGAACAGTTAGCGTATATAAACACTAAATTTTTAGTTATTATTTATATTAATTCTAATGCTGTTCTCCTAATTCTTTTTTCTTATTGTCCAGTTGTTAATTGTTAATTTTGATTAATTTTCTTCTATTTAATTGAATTTAAGTTGAACTTAGCTGTTATTGATAAGTATAGATATTAGATACTAATAGTAATACAGTACCTTATTCAAAATTCACATTTCCTTCTCTCTATTTTGATAACTTGGCAGTAACTGATAGGGTCAGCAATAGCTACCTGTCAACCGGTAAAGAACCTTGTTAGACAGTTTTTGATTGACTAACTAGTGAGGGTGCTCTTGATGTCCGCGTGACCGACTTAGGATAGCCATATCATGTCTGGTAGGGCTTCTCCCCCCATCGTCAGCACACCCCGCCCGTCCCGGAAGGGACGTCAAGCAATGGACGAACTATACGCCCGTCGCCCAATCCCACGAACCCGACCGGTCCCGATGGACCCCGGCAAGGACGATTCGGCCGGACCTTCGGTCTCGGCCCGGGTCTCCCAGGGGATCGGACCGGGGGAAGGTTTCCTTCCCTTGTCGACCGATTACCCTGGGACACCTCGGCCGAGAAAGAAGGCCAGGTCTGAGTCCGACCGAGGCTCATCGGAGGACCAAGACAAACGACCGCGACTAGGTCCCACCTCTAAATCGGAAGGAGAGGATAGCGAGGCCACGTCCTCCTCCCCCTCCTCCTCCCAATCTTCCACTCCAGACTCATCACGATCCTCATTCCCTACTGGGAGTCCCATCCCAGCAGTCAAACCTGTTCCCAAACCGAGGGCCCCCGTCAGGACAAGGGTAGCCCCAGGCCCACTTAGATCCCCTCCCCGATTCCCCTCCCCTACCATTTCCCCTATCCCGGTGGATTCGACTCGATGTGCCCCCGCCCTAAGCGGCACGGCGGGCAATCTGGATTCTACCAGATATATGGACCTCGAGTCCACCAAAGCCCAACAATTCCCTATTCCTTCACAACCCATCCCCTCTACGTCCTACGCGACCATAGCCGCATCACAACCCCCAGTTGGTACACGCCCCAAGCCTACCCAACCGCAAGTTCCCCTATCCCCGAGGCCGAGGGCCCAGGAGGAGCTCCGCCGTCATCCACCTATCATGGTGGAAGCTCTCCCGAACTGGTCTCGCCATATGGCGGCCATTAGGGAGCGCCTCGGTAGGGCTCCTTCTGCCAGACCCCACGGCGCCGGTTTCCGCTTCCTGCCGTCATCGGCGGAGGAGTACAGGGTGATCCAGGACTATCTTTCTGCTGACAAAACCATTAAATGGTTTTGTTACGCGCTGTCGGAGGAAATACCCTCGAAGGTGGCTGTCCGGGGTCTCCCTGCTGACACCGATGCGACGGAAGTAACAAACGCCCTCAAGGAGCTGGGCTTTCCTGCCCGATATGCCCGGTGTATCCAGGCCAAGAGGGGGAGACAGGGCTGCGTTTTTTTCGTGGCGCTGGACCACCTCTCCAAGGGTGACCTCGTCCGGCTGTATTCAGTTAACGAACTGTTATACTTGCCGGGGGTGACGGTCGAGGGATGGCGTCCAACCCGGGGACCTGCGCAGTGTCACCGCTGCCAGGCCTTCGGGCACGCGTCCACGAACTATCACCGTGCGGTCCGCTGCGTTCGATGTGCCGGCGAGCACATTGTGGCGGGCTGCCCGAGGCCAAGGGATGGCCCATTATCCTGCGCTAATTGCGGGAAGGACCACGTCGCCGTCGATCGGCGGTGTGTGGTCTACCGCAAGAGGGCCAGGATGATGGGAGTAACCATCCCCCCTCCTGTTCCATCGGTGCCGCGGCCCAGGAATATCCCAGCTCCAGCAGCTGCTCCTGTCGTGTCTGCACCCATCCCCAAGGGGAAGGGGAAGGGAAAAGGGAAATCCTCCCAAACCACAGCCCATCCCCCTCCTAGTACCTATCCGTCTGTCTCGGTGGTGGAGGCTGGGCCGTCAGCGGCCACGCTGATGGCGCAGGCCAACCCACCAAGGCGGCCAAATAAACCTACCCCTACTCCTCGTGGCCGAGCTAACACCGCTCCAACAACCGCGATCATGCCCCCACCTCAGACTCAGAGCATCGGCAACAAGAAAAAGGAGAAAAATAGGAAAAAGAAATTAAAAAGGAAATTGAGGAAAAAGAAAGAAAGAGAAGAGGTTAACAGGGGTATTACCGAGCCCATCGTGCCGGATTCCCCACCCGCCCATGCTGAGGCGATGATCATCAATGATCAGCCACCTGCAAACGTCAGCCCAACACCTGAGGCTCCTTCAATCGAGCCTAACTTAAATAGACAGCCCCCTCTCCCCCCCCGCCCTCAGCGCGAGCAGCGCAGCGGTCGGCAGGCCTCACAACCTCCCGGTCGCAGACGGGACCCACAGCACCTAATCTGCGTGCTGTGGGTCTCGTCTGCGGAGGAGAGGCTGGACTCCTACCGGGCGCGTCCGTAGGTGGCGGATAACGGGATCCTCTGGGCGACATTCCCAGAGGTATCGTCCGATCTTTTTCGTTGCAAGGATTCTTAGGTTTTAGGTCCTAGGTATAGGGTTAGGTGTAGATGTAGGTTAAGGTACTAGGTTTAGGATTAGGTTAAGGCTTAAGTTAGGATAATGTAGTTAGGCTTTGCAACGAAAGAGATCGGATGACGCGGACCAAACCAGCACTAGGAGGAGCGGAAGGACTGCGCCCTCCACACTCTTCATTAAGTGAAGAGTGCTCCTTCTGGAGGGCGCAGTTTTCGAAGACAACGGTTCGCCGGCCTGCCGTGAGCGGTGGCACTCTGTGCCCCGTTGTCGTGGAAGTGAGCCAGCAACTGCTGGCCGCTGGTTGCCATGTCCCCGGCTTCGGCTACAGGGGAACGCCCCCCAGATATGAGGGGTACCGGTTCACCGGCGTGGCTTCGTGGTTGCTCGTTTCGAGCGTCGGGCGGTGGTTTGCCGAGTTGCTCTGTGCACTCGGTGGGCTGCCGGCTATCCCGTAATCCCCACTGGGTGGGGGATGGTGGCCGCTGCCGCAAGGCATGGGGCTGCGAGGACGCAAACCTCTATAAAAAATACCCCAATCCCAAGCCTTGATGCCCGGTGAGGGGATGAATGGCTGGAGGGAGTCCAGTCCCGAGGGCATCACCCGATCCCAGGGGACTTCACCCCTGGCTAAATAAAAAAAGAAAAAATCAAATGTAATGGACAGTTGTAAAAAGATATTACCCCAGGAGGGTACCTCCCGCTCTGCGGGAGGAGAATCCCTCCGTGCATCCGAGCAATCGGATGCACGCTGCCCTTCGTATTCTGGGGGGGGCACCAACTGCCACGACGAGGAAGGCGGTAGCACGAGCCGCGTAAGGGAGAGGGTCCCGATCGTGCTCTTGGAGCGCTGCGACAGCGCGGTCTCACTGCGCTCGACACGAAGCTCCGCGAGGGGTTGCGTGTCGAGTGGTCGAGATTCGCCGCGGCTGTTAACTTTAGGCAGCACCGGAAAAGGGGAGAAAGAAGCAGGGAGGATTCAACGGAAGCGGAAGACGGTCAAGCGGCCGACGAGTCCCGCCCCGCTCGACTCCTTCGAAGGAGAGCCCATGGCCGCGAAGTTCTTGGCGATCGAGGAAGGGCCGGCAAATGCTACAGCGTCGCTCGCCAATAGCAAGTCAACCCGAAACAGACTGGTCGCGACCGGATCGGTGCAGACCAGGGCCGCTTGCTGCAGGGCAAAAAACACGGTTGAGCAGCTGCAGGCACAGAACGCAGGGCTGCTTGCCGAAAATTTGGAGCTGCGGGCCGAAGTCGCCGCGCTGCACATGCGGGTGGATGAGCCTATTGCGGAGCTCCGTAACCTGACTCCACCCGATGGCGCGGAGATGGCGGAGCTGAAGCGGCGGCTCGCCATCTTGGAGGCACGCAGCTCACCGGTGGAGCGTGCAAGGCCGCCGCTCGCCCATGAGCGAAAAGCCGCCGCCCAAGCGAAGCCCCAGTCCGCTGGGCTCGCTAGGCTTGAAAGGGCCCAATTATCACGGGCCACTGTATATGGACCCGCTGGACGGCAAACGCCTGTGCAGCCCGCAAGACCACAGCCTACGGCCGCTAACACGCGCCAGGCCGTTAAGGTGAGGCCCGGTAGGAGCCGCACAAAATAAAAGGGGAACGTGAATGCTGCTAAGCCGGTACCGCCACCCCAGCCCCACCCGCTGCCTCCAGCTCCATCCAGTATGGATGTGGCCTGGACTGAGGTAGTGAAGCGGGGCCATAAGAATAAAAAAGGGTGCCGGCTGCGGCACGCCCCCAGCCCACCCCAGTGGCTGCTGCTCCCCATTAAGAGGGTCGAGCGGCAGCTCAAGGAAAAAACAAGAGGCGTCGAAACGGCAAGCCGCGAGCTCCGCGGTCAGCGGCAGTGGTCTTGGAGCTACTGCCGGCTGCAAAGGAAAAGGGAATAACTTATATGGAGGTAATGAGCCGAGCGCGTGGTGCCGTTGATGTCGACGCCATAGGCGTGGAGGGCGGGCTCAAGGTTCGGCACACCGCTAACGGGGCCTGGCTACTGGAATGTCCAGGCGCCCAATCTGGCGCAGCCGCGGACAGACTGGTGGCGCGGCTCCGGGAGATTTTGCCGGACCCAGAGATAGTGCGCATCGAACGCCCCGTCAAAATGGCGGAAGTTAAATTGACGGGCCTCGATGAATGCGCGACCCAGGACCAAGTGGCCGCCGCCATTGCATCACAGGCGAACTGTGCCCTGGCCCACGTTAACGTGGGGGAACTCCGGAGCACTTACTCCGGAGCCCGCACCGCATGGGCGCGGTGCCCCGTGCAGGCGGCCATTCTTCTAGCCACACCTCCAAGTGGGAAGCCTGCCAACACGCCTGGAAGGTTGCGCGTAGGCTGGATCATGGCTCAGGTGCAACTACAGGAGGCAAGACCTTGGCGATGCCTCCGGTGCTTCGGTACTGGGCATGGCCTCGCTAAATGCCCGTCTACTGTCGACCGCAGCGGATTGTGTTTCCGTTGCGGTCAGTCCGGGCACAAGGCTGCCACCTGCACCGCCGTTCCGCACTATGTACTTTGTGATGCGGCGAAGCGGCAGGCCGACCACCGGGCTGGGGGGCCAGCATGTCGTTCAGCCCCCTCCTCAACGAAGAGGAGGAGACGTGAAAAAAATAAAAACAAAAAAGGTCCAGAGGAGGTGCCAGCTGCAAATGAAGTAGCAGGCGAGCTAGTTCCCGCCGCGGCTGTCGAGCCGGAGGGCGGGATGGATGAAGGACCGATGGACGTAACCCCTCAATAATGGGGCACGTCTATCGCTTCCTCCAGGCCAATCTGAACCACTCCGCCAGGGCGCAGGATCTCCTCGTCCACACCGTGGCGGAGTGGTCAATTGATGTCGCTGTCGCCGCGGAGCCGTACTTCGTCCCTGCTGATCAGGATTCCTGGATCGGGGACATCGACGGCTCCGTGGCAATCATAATCAGACAGGCTGCGGCGTTACCCCCCCTGGTGATGGTGGCCAGGGGATCCGGTTACGTCGCGGCCAGGGTCGATGAAACCGTCGTGATCGGGGTGTACTTCTCTCCGAACAGACATCTCGCTGAGTTCGAGCGGTTCTTGGGCGGGCTCGAGGCGTTGGTTAATCGCATCGGGTCTCGCCCGGTGATTTTAGCGGGAGACCTCAATGCCAAATGGGTAGCTTGGGGTTCCCCCCGCCCGAACTCGCGCGGCAGGATGCTCTTGGAGTGGGCGATCGCGGCCGGTCTCTGTCTCTTGAACAGGGGTTCGGTCGCGACTTGCGTGCGATGGAACGGCGAATCTCACGTGGATGTGACTTTCGCATCTCCTTCCATCGCACGCCGCACCCGTGGCTGGCGTGTTCTTGAGGGGGCGGAGACGCTCTCGGACCATCGATACGTCCGATTTGAGCTCTCTGCCTCCTCTCGCTCTGCGTCAGCTATGGTCGCCCGTGGTGAGGAGGAGCTCCCGCGTAGTACGCCTCGATCATTCCCCAGGCGGGCACTGAAGCGCCTGAATAAGGAGCTCCTGGTGGAGGCGGCTGCAGTGGCTGCGTGGGCACCCGTGCCCGCGAGCCCTGTGGATGTGGAGTCGGAGGCTGACTGGTTCCGGGGAACGATGCGTCGGACTTGCGATGCAGCGATGCCCCGGGTAGGCGGTGGCGGTGCGTATTGGTGGTCACCCAATATCGCGCAACTCCGTGAGGAGTGCGTACGGGCGCGCCGCCGGAGCGCTCGCCACCGCCGCCGCCGTCTTCGCGATGACGACTTTGCGGAGGCAGCAGACCGGCTGCACGCCGACTGCCGTCAAAAGCAAGAGGCGTTGCGGCTGGCCATCGGTGAGGCCAAATCTCAGGGCATGCAGACGCTCCTGGAGACGCTCGATCAGGATCCCTGGGGGCGCCCATACAAAACTGTCCGCAAGAAATTACGGCCGTGGGCTCCCCCGATGACCGAGCGACTCCAGCCTCGGCAGCTGCGGGAAATAGTTTCTGTGCTGTTCCCGCAGGGAGAGGGGACTTTCCGGCCCCCTTCCATGGGCACGCCACCACGTCACGATGATGGTGATGCCCCTGCCGACGTGCCCCCTCCGAAGATTTCGGGAGCAGAGATCCGTGCGGCCGTGTCAAAGATGAGGAGGAAGGACGCAGCCCCCGGCCCTGATGGTATTCACGGCCGGGTCTGGGATTTGGTCTTCGGTGCTCTGGGGGACCGGCTTGTGCGACTTTTCGAAGCTTGCCTTGAGTCGGGACGGTTTCCGACCCAGTGGAAGACGGGCAGACTCGTCCTTTTGAGGAAGGAGGGGCGCCCGGCGGACTCACCCGCGGGGTACCGCCCCATTGTGTTGCTGGACGAGGCGGGAAAATTATTGGAGCGAGTTGTCGCCGCCCGCATCGCCCGGCACCTGACTGGGACGGGTCCCGATCTATCGGCGGAGCAGTACGGCTTCAGAGAGGGCCGCTCTACCATCGACGCGATTATGCGCGTGCGTGCCTTCTCTGATGAAGCTGTCGCCCGGGGTGGGGTCGCTCTGGCGATGTCCCTGGACATTGCCAATGCTTTCAACACCTTAGCCTGGTCAGTGATCGCGGGGGCGCTTGAATATCACTGCGTCCCTGTGTACCTTCGCCGGCTGATCGGATCCTATCTTGAGGACAGGTCGGTCGTATGCACCGGACACGGGGGTGCGGTGCTCCGCTTTCCGGTCGAGCGCGGTGTTCCACAGGGGTCTGTCCTTGGCCCTCTTCTGTGGAATATCGGCTACGACTGGGTCCTGCGGGGTGCCCTTCACAGCCCTCTCCCGGGCCTACGCGTTGTGTGTTACGCGGATGACACGTTAATCATGGCTCGGGGGAAAGACTACTATGAGTCTGCCCGTCTTGCCTGCGCAGGGGTGGCATTCGTCGTCGGTAATATTCGGAGGTTGGGCCTCGAGGTGGCGCTCGAAAAATCCCAGGCCCTGCTGTTTCACAGGGCTGGAAGAGAGCCGCCACCCGGGGCCCATCTGGTGATTGGAGGCGTCCGCGTCGAGGTTGGGGTAACCGGGTTGCGGTACCTCGGCCTCGAATTGGATGGTCGTTGAAACTTCCGCGCTCACTTCGAGAAGTTAGGCTTTTGGGTCACTACTGTAGATGTTGTTACCAATTGTGACTTCAGTAATAAAGAACTAATACACAGTAATGAAAACACCGTTTATTCCGTAAGATGGTACATGTGTTTACATAAAGACCGGCGCCGGGCAACTGGTGCAGTGTAATGCAATAACTGCATGCGCAAGCGCTTACGTGTCCCTACAATATTCCTCCCTTTAAAAAAAAATTTTGTTACAATTATATTAAATTTTTAAGTTTAAAATTATACAATATATCTATATAATATATCATCCTAGTAGTTAACAACGCACTGTGTCACAGCAGCAGGTGCCGAGTCATCAGTAATGTAATGCGACGAGTTGCACGAATCGCAAGTACAAACTACATTCACAAGAATTATTACGTAAACAAAACATAGTTAACAATAACATACTTCGTACAATTGCCTCTCTTTTGGAGCATTAGGTATATAAATGCTTAATAAATAAAATAGAGTTATTAATAAACTCTTCAAATATAATCACATATAATCACACTTTAAATATAACCAGCCGTATCAGTTGCGTTGGTGTCGGGCTGCTGTTGCACAGTTTGTATCCTGACTACAGGTGGATTGACGTGCCCCACCGTCATTTCCTTTTTTAGCCAGTTTCTGATTTTCCGATGGCAGTGAATCCGCATTCCGTAGCACAGAATTACTGATAATAGTACTGCAATAACTATAAGCACTATACCAAAATTATTGATCTTATTATCGAGATGTCCGGGGACAACTTGCGCTTGGGCAATAGCAGTATTATCTTTGCTCTCGTTGATACCCATTGTGACTAATAGACTGATTCACAAAACTAATAAACAATCTATATCTATACTAATATTATCTATACTAATATTATAAAGAGGAAAGATTTGTTTGTTTGTTTGTTTCGAATAGGCTCCGAAACTACTGGACCGATTTGAAAAATTCTTTTTCCATTAGAAGCCGACATTATCCCTGATGAATATAGGCTACTTTTTTTTTATTTTTTTTATTTTATTTTTTTGGTTTCATGTGTGTTTTAATGTTTCCGAAGCGAAGCGAGGGCGGGTCGCTAGTTACTATATAAATTCCAAATGTGATCTGCTATATAACAACTAAAATGCTAAGTCAGAATATGACCTACATACTCGTAATGGGTACACGTATGACGTGCGATGCGATTCAGGTTGAAATTGTACACATGAATTTCAACATAATTGAATGCAACTTTGTAAAACAATGCTTGGTGCAAGTACATACTCAACAATATATTTATGTAATTTAACGTAAATGGATGCAATGCCATTACCTTAGAATGTATATTTAGGTATCTAATAACTACTACACATAATATAACTACATAGTTAACATTATGAAACTGTAAATATTATTGCTATTATAAAATTACTTAATATATAATATAACTTAATAAAACAACATTACATTTAATACTAGTCTAAAAATCTTAAAGGCTGTTTAATTACGCGTCCACTTCTAGTCACAAAGTGTTTAGGTGCTAAAATGTGGGGCCACGGAACACGCGTTTCATCGTTACCTAATATAATCGTATTATCATTATTATTTTCTTTGAGGACGTAAGCTGGTTTTAACCTATCAATCGATATACGAGCTTGACGGTCAAATAATTGCACTAAGAAAACTTTCGGTCCTCTTTCAATAACTCTAAAAGGGCCATCGTAAGGCGGTTTAAGCGACTTATGAACTGCATCGTCTCGAACGAAAACAAAACTATGTCGTGGATAACGACTTTAGTTGTCGTGGATAACGACTTTTAGTAATATTAAGACGGTGGTTTTGATTATTATTTTAAATGATGAAATGTTGTTTTGATAAATATCACAAAATGAAGGGTAGACTACGTAACGCCACAGTATAAAATGGCGGTACGTGGACAGAGTCGCGGCATTCCGTGTCAGACAGTCATTCCGTCCGTCTCAGTCGGTGAGTCTCTGACAGTCAGTCAGTCAGTCAGTCGGTCTGTCGGTATGTGCAACGAAACTGTCGGTTTATCCTGTCATTGTGAAAGTTGTGTGTGTTGAGTTTCAATAATTATTATTCAAAAGGTTTTATTGACTTTTTATAAACTGAGTTCAATCGAATACGAGTGATGGCGGAAATTACCGCTCAGCCATCCCTGACGCCTGCCGACATCAGAAGTGGGATCAGGACTCTACTCTCACTGGCGTGACGTGTTTGAACATGTTCGAAGTACAGCAAAAAAAACATGATGCAGATCAGAATACTAGTAGTGGTACGCCACAAGAGCGTGAATGCAGCATACGTAAGTCGTGTAATAACGTCTCTGTTACCTCGATGGAAGATCTGAGCCACGAAGAAATCGTCACATCTTACGTTCTGGCTCATGTTGCCCAGTTTGACTGTCGACTTCATCACATGGCATTTACTAGCGGAAATACAACACGTAACAAGCTATTGCAAGAAATTAAGGCAAGTGCAAATCTCAAGTGAAACTTCGATCGCAATAATGGATCTGTCATGACGAGTGGGTAGTTCCGACAAGAATTATTTTAAGCGGCTGACTTCTGCTAGAGTTACATGGCACTAGTGCAGTAAACCAGGACATGAGACTGTGAATTGTCGCTGAAATTTTAGAATCTACTAGATTCAATACCAATAACACTACACGTTCGATGACTTCGGGCTCCAGCAAGCAAGCAAACAAGAAAGCAAGCAAGTTTCCGTGGGGAAGAAAAATTGACACATCTGAAGTCGTCGTGACCTGTAAGATAAGACGTCCGGTGCGTTCGTGTCTGGCGATGCGGCGGTGTTCGGGTTCCGCTGGCGGATGCAGGTTTTTCCGGTGAAGTGCGTGCTTGTGCGTGCTTGACAAGTGTTCGCGGTTGGCTTCCTCAGTGTGGGAGTAACATCGTGTAGGAGAGGGGGAACCCGTAAAATTGTAGTTTGCGTGGTGGCTGGTGGTAAAATGTCTTGTGAGTCTGCACAGGTAGCCGGAGGTGAGACTTCCGCGGTCGCGGCCCACCCAGTCCGCGAGAACCGGGCAGATCGCCTCGACGGTACGGAGGCCGGCCGACGGGTCCGCCAAACGACGAGACCACGCCTCCAGCACGGACTGCCGAGATTGGACCCCCGCGCTCCGGCTGCACTTGCCCTAGGGCGCGCCGCCTCGTAGGAGACTATGAGGTATCCTTGAATGACTCTGACTGCGATCGCGCGCTGCCGGCGTCGCAGCGCGGCGACGTTCTCGTGGGTAAGGACGTGGCACCAGACGGGTGCTCCGTATAGTGCCATCGACCGCACGGGTACCATCATCCTGCCTATTTCTGTCGTGAAGCAGTGGTGTATTTCGGTTTGAAGGGTGGGGCAGCGGTCGTAACTATACTGAGACCTTGGAACTTCTATCTCAAGGTGTGTGGTGCGTTTACGCTGTGGATGTCTATGGGTTCCAGTAACCACTTAACACAAGGTGGGCTGTAAGCTCGTCCATACATTAAAACGAAGAGCATAATCAAACGAAATTAGATACGAAGTTTAAAGGGCCGTTTAAAGTAGTTGAAGTATTGGATGGTGACCGTTACACATTGAAAGCTTTAAATTCAAAACGTACTTACAAATACCCACATGATAGGCTAAGAAAAATGCCAGCATGACACATACCAGTCGAGGTTGATGTAAATGATGATGATGAAGAGCAAGCTTAAATTGTGGTGAAAACTCGAGTAAGGATAGTCTATCGGCCGTATTGTGTTCGACCGTACCAGTAGCTATTACGTAGTCGTAGCCCGGTAGAAATCGGTGTCTCTTGAGGCAACTCAAGTAGTCCGTGGGTGCGCGGTGCGCGTTTGGCTCTGGCGGAAGTCGGGGTCTGTAAAGACCATCGTGTGTAGTCAGCGGGTGATGCACACGGGCGATTCACGCTGTGGATGCGCATCATGAGGGCAATTGCGATTGCTGGTCGGCTGGAGAGCCGTGGCGTTAGATATTTTTACTCGGAAGTTTTCTTTGATCTGAGTTCCTGTAAGCTATGCCTGATTTGTACAGAGTAAATTTGAAGTTTGATGAACGACTGTGGTACGTGCTCTGGCTGCTGAATAGTGAACTTTGTATACCCTATTGTTTGATTTAGTTAAAATGGTATTAAAACAGTTTAAAGCTTTGATGACTTTAAAGTTTCCGATAAGTCGTAAAGTGTAGTCAGGAGTGATCGAGCGGAACAAGTGTTCTCGTGGATGTTTTTGATTGTAGGTTAACCATCACACGAGGACATGTACAATCAGGAAGACCATGTCGCAATCAACACGTGATTGCTGCAGCCAATACGAGATATGGGACGCAAGCACAGTCTGTCGGCGCTCGATGGGTCAACTATTCACCGGCCGAGCGGAGCGACGTGCCGGTAGCTGCGTAATATCGGGCAATTTTGGTAAATAAGAACAATCTGGTGAGTCGTATTATTTTTATTTGGATTCGGGTGCCGAATGCTCTCTTGTCAAGAAATCTATTAGTAGTAGCTTCATAATTCAGCAATTTTATACGATGGTTCTAATAAAAGGTTTCTGTTGTTTTAACCCAAAACTGTACGGGACAAATCCTATGTTGTATGTCATGTACTACCTGATAGTTGTTTTAATCGGTTCAGTGAGATTGAGCATTCAGTGAAATAGAACACTTAAATCTAGTGTCCTTATTCGAAGCCCAGACTTGCGTTATTGATGACCAAGCTCGCGATGAGCTCATGGAATTGTTCTTGACAAGAAGTGCTAGAAGCCGTACATCTTTTTAAAATTATTCTACCATAAGAATAACAGAGGCGAGCCCCTTCGAATTCTTAATAGTTCGCGTACCATATCCCTAAAGGTTTTTACTTAAAATGATACTGAAAGTAAGAGATTGACTTTGACGAGACCAGAACATTGGAAAGTTAGTAAAATTTGATGTTGAATTTTGTTGAAATGAAGATAGATGGCTTTAACTGGTAATAGAACCTATGATTACATAAGTTGCCTCTAAGTAGTGCTACTGACGAGACTGATCAGTGAGGTGAGAGTATCTCCATCGATTGGTACAGCGGAGACCTGGGTCTCAATGGAGACTATTGTTGTGTTGGTCTAGTAATGACTTTGACTCTATATTGTGAAGTGATGTGTATTGGTTTTATCATTTGTTTTAATGATAATGTGGGTGGCAATGTCACTAGCTGCGCCGGCAGCCAGGCCAAGAGCGTTCTATACGATTTTGTTGACACTAGTGATGTAGAAGATGTAGGATCAAATGACCACGATACAACTGACTGATTAAAGTAAGGATATTGTTGTCCTATTTTGTGTGATTAGTAAAGAACAGTATTCGGTGTCATTTATGACTGGTAATTGAACACCTCGCTCGATTTAGGTGATGTGTTCGTTTTATTGCCGGATGGAGGCATTGTGATGTGTTTTATGGTTGAAGTGGGTACTGGATGGAAGTTCCACTTGCGTGCCGGATGGAGGCATTAGTGTTTTGTGTTCAAGTTGGGTACCGGATGGAGGTCCCACTTATTTGCCGGATGGAGGCAATAAGTAATCAAGAGCTACTCGATGTAGGTGGCACTTGAATAGGGTTATCGTCACTCGATATAGGTGGCATGAGTTACTCTCACTAGGTGGAAGTCATTGTAACGATAGTTTGTGGTTAATACAGAATACTGATGAAATACTGCTCAGATTGAGTTGTTTTGTAATAACTCGGGTTTCTAATGCTTATTGAGCATTAATGAAATTTTTCAATTTAGATCACAGGTTAACATAGTCTGTTAAAGATCTTGTTGAGAGCTAACGTTATGCTTTGTAATGAAAGGAATCCCAATCCCCAATCGTGAATGTATCAGGATTGGCCGAGACGAAACCTGTTTAATATTGCAAAAGGTTGTTTTCCTTGCAGGAGCGTCACACAGGGACGTGTGACATGTCAGAATGGCCGTGTCGTGGATAACGACTTTAGTTGTCGTGGATAACGACTTTTAGTAATATTAAGACGGTGGTTTTGATTATTATTTTAAATGATGAAATGTTGTTTTGGTAAATATCACAAAATGAAGGGTAGACTACGTAACGCCACAGTATAAAATGGCGGTACGTTTACAGAGTCGCGGCATTCCGTGTCAGACAGTCATTCCGTCCGTCTCAGTCGGTGAGTCTCTGACAGTCAGTCAGTCAGTCAGTCGGTCTGTCGGTATGTGCAACGAAACTGTCGGTTTATCCTGTCATTGTGAAAGTTGTGTGTGTTGAGTTTCAATAATTATTATTCAAAAGGTTTTATTGACTTTATAAACTGAGTTCAATCGAATACGAGTGATGGCGGAAACTACCGCTCAGCCATCCCTGACGCCTGCCGACAACTACATTTATGTAGATCTGGATGTACAAAAATTGATCGCAAGGTTTGGTTTTCTCTTACTGGACGAAAGCTTTTAATATTTTTTTGTATTTTGTTTACTAAGCTAAGTTGCTCGCATAAATTTTCCTCCTTACTGACATCGTAAAAATCTCCAGGTAAACGTATATTTTTACCGTAGGTTAACTGTGCTGCACTGACTCCGCTATCAGTGCGCACGGACGCGCGTAAACCAAACATTGCCGTAGATAATTCGTCTACCCAAGAAGTATCATTTAGCCTTGTCATCAGTGCCACCTTTAATGACCGGTGCCATCGTTCAACTGCGCCATTACTTTGTGGGTGATACGGTGTGGTGCGAATTTTGTTGATCCCTAATAACTTAGTCAATTTTAAAAATAAATTTGATTCGAATTGACGTCCTTGGTCACTAGTGATCCTGACTGGACATCCGAAACGTGTGATCCAACCATCATATATTGTCTTTGCAACTTTATCGGCTGTAATGTCATGTACGGGGAATGCTTCCGGCCATCGCGTACACCTATCGATGATAGTAATGCAATACCTGAATCCCTGTGGAGATGTCGGCAGAGGTCCGACTATGTCCACATGAATATGCTCGAAACGACCGGCGTCAACAAAATTACCTAAGTCTGAGATAGTATGTCTGTATATTTTAGATTTTTGACACCGTATGCATGTTTTTGCCCACAAACCGATATCTTTATTCATATTGGGCCAAAAGAAAGTGTTAGTGACAATTTTACGGGTTGTACGTATGTATACCTGGGTGGCTTATTCCTCGACTGCATGATTTTACAATAATTTATCTGTCAGGTTTTGTAATAGCGTTCAATTGACGATAATCACCACATGGTCTTAAGTCTCCCTTTTTCTTGGGGACAATATGTAACGGGCTAGCCCAAGCACTTTTAGAAGGCCGACAAATACCCAATTCCTGCATGATCCGAAATTCCTCCTTAATTATTTTATATCTCTCAGGTGCCAGTGGTCGAGCTCGAGCATGCACCGGTGGACCAGTAGTTTCAATATAATGCAAAACGTTATGAGAACTTACTTCCTTAAATGACGCTGGTTTCGTAATGTCGGGGTACAGCGCTAACAAATCACGATATGGATGACTCACATCAACAGTATGCAATGAAGGTTGATTGCTAACAATACGAGCTAATACATTCAGATCTGTTACCTTATCGATAAGCTTACGTTCACCCATATCAACCAAAAGATTGTTAGAAGTTAAAAAGTCCGCCCCTAATATAGCCTGTTTACCATCTGCAAGCACGAAGTTCCATCGGAAAGCGCGACGTAGCTTCAAATCTAGCACTAACGTTTTTTCACCAAATGTTGCAATTTCAGTTCCATTGGCTGCATATAATTTATAGTTAGGATTTTTGATAAATTTACTTATTTTAGGCACCGGTAAAACTGAAATATTAGCACCTGTGTCCACCAAAAAATTTAGTCCACTATTGTAGTCCATCACACACAAACGGCGGCATCCTAAAATGGTACTAGCTTCCGCCCGCGACCGTACCACGCCTAGCTTTCCGAACTTGGTTTCCATGCACATGGTTGGACGCATTTCTGAGCATTCTGACGGAACTTGTAATGGTAGTAACATAACCAGTTGGGGTTCTCTGAGGTACGGCGTCTCGATGAAGATCGTGAGCCACTTCTATCACGGTTACGATCAAAGTAGTTTTGTCTGGATCGTGACTGCTCCATGTTAGTCATTCTGACGCTTAATTTTGCTATTTCCGCTAAAATTAAAGATGTCTCGCTTGTTGATGGTCGTTCCATATTCGAGGTTTGCTGATTAACGACCTCAGAGATGTGGTTAACTCGCGTGGCCTCCGCAACATTATCCGCAATCATGGCGAGGTTGTCTAAATATTTTGTTTCAGTGACTGTAAGGATTGCCCTCAATGTTGTAGTTAAGTGACCTTGCCATAACACTCGCAGGGTGTCGTCCGGTACTTTATCTCTGGCTAACTCTCTCATGCGGCGCAATAGCTGAGAAGGTTTTTGATCTCCTAGTTCCATCTCTCCTATGAGTCTTTCAATTTGTCGACTTTTGGACTCTTCAAATGTTGATAATAATTTCGTTTTTAGCGCCAGAAATTTTCCTGTGTCCGGTGGCTTACCTAGAAAATCTGTTAGTTGAATAATGACTTCTTTTGGTAATTTCGATACGACAATGTCGAATTTAACTTCATCCCCAAGTTTCTGTGGGGCGAGTATAGACTCGATCCTAATGTACCATGCTCTTGGTTACTCTGTCCAAAATTCTGGTATACGTGTCGATAGCGAGATCGCTATAATGTCCGCTGAAGTCTGCGACAATGCTAGTTGAGTTGCCGGAACTCCTGGTGTCGTCATTATTAATCACAATTTTCGTTTCATATAAATCACGTCGGGGTCACCACTTTTGGGTCATTACTGTAGATGTTGTTACCAATTGTGACTTCAGTAATAAAGAACTAATACACAGTAATGAAAACACCGTTTATTCCGTAAGATGGTACATGTGTTTACATAAAGACCAGCGCCGAGCAACTGGTGCAGTGTAATGCAATAACTGCATGCGCAAGCACTTACGTGTCCCTACATAGGCCCTCGGCTGATGGCGACGGCTGGCTCGTTGAGCCGGCTCTTGCCAAACGTCGGGGGGCCCGACGCAGTAGTACGTCGTCTCTACGTGGGGGTGGTGCGGTCCATGGCACTATATGGGGCCCCCGTGTGGTGCCGCACCCTGACTCGCAGGAACATCGCGGCCCTGCGACGCCCGCAGCGTGCAATCGCGGTCAGGGCGATCCGTGGATACCGCACCGTCTCCTTCGAGGCGGCGTGCGTTCTCGCCGGGACGCCTCCCTGGGACCTGGAGGCGGAGGCGCTCGCCGCCGATTATGCGTGGCGATGTGACCTTCGCGACAGTGGGGAACCACGTCCCGGAGAAGTAGCGATTAGAGCGCGGAGGCTCCAATCTCGGCGGTCTGTGCTGGAGGCGTGGTCTCGCCGCTTGGCGAACCCGTCGGCCGGTCTCCGGACCGTCGAGGCGGTGCGCCCGGTCCTCGCGGAATGGGCGAACCGTGACCAAGGGCGTCTCACCTTCCGGTTGACGCAGATGCTTACCGGCCATGGGTGTTTTGGCCGGTACCTGCATCGCATCGCCCGGAGGGAACCGACGATGGAATGTCACCACTGTGACTGCGACGAGGACACGGTCGAGCATACGCTCGCATATTGCCCTGCATGGCTGGAGCAACGCCGTGTCCTTGTCTCGCAAATAGGACCGGACTTATCGCTGCCGACCGTCGTAGCCACGATGTTCGGCAGCGATGAGTCCTGGAAGGCGATGCTCGACTTCTGCGAGTACACCATCTCGCAGAAGGAGGCGGCGGAACGAGAGAGGGAGAGCTCATCCCTCTCCGCACCTATCCGTCGCCGCCGAGCCGGGGGCCGGAGAAGGGCCTTTGCCCGACTCCGGCCCCTGTAGATGGCGGCTTCCCCCCGGTGAAGGTCAAGGGGTGACCTGAGGGGTAGAGGCCGCGCGGCGCGCTACCAGCACTCTAGCGCGCTGCCAAGGAGTTACGAAAGAGCGACCGGTTGGCAGTGTATCGCGTCCCGACCCGGCAGGCTGGTTCTGGTCCAGCGGGGTATTCCGGGACACCAGCGGCACTGTCTGGGCGGCCTGACGGGCTGCCGTACCGAGACGGCCGACGTTTCAGAGCCTTCGACTCGCCTCGAAGGCTCCGTCGGCTGGGCGTCCTTGGGGTGAGCTGCGCCGTCTGGTTGTAGTGTTGACCGCGGTAGCCCCCCTACCTCATCCGGGTTCTGACCTCGGAGAGGATCGGACGTCGGGTGTAAGAGTGCAGGGGAGTCGTTTAGTGGGTGGGCCCTAAAAACCTTGGGCCCGCGATCTGCTCTCAACACCTGCAGATCGTTGAGTCTCACATACCCCGCGCGCCCCGTATGCGCGGGGACCTCGTAGGAGGTTCGGCCCCCGGCCCGAAAAAAAAAAAAAAAGGCCTCACAGCCTGCCGGCTTTGCTGCATGGCTCCTCGCGCTCTGGGAGAAATTGTCCGAGGTGGTCTCCGGAGTGATCCGCGAGATCGCCTCGGGAGCCAGCCCTTTCGGGGCTCTCTTGTCGGGGTTCTACCGAATGATTGCGCAGTTCAATGGCTAGCCAGGAACTGCGCATCATTTATTGGAACCCCGGCGGGGTAAAAACCCGCAAGAACGATCTCTTGGTTCTCGCCCGGGAGTACAACCCTGAGGTTGTGCTCCTGGGCGAGACCAAGCTACGTCCTCGGGATGTGTTCAGGATTCCAAACTACTTCATGTAGCGACGTGATGAGGTGAGTCCTGCCGGGCTGCCGTTCAGGGGCACTGTGGCACTCGTCAGGCGAGACGTGGTGCATGATCAGTTGGACTTGCTGGCCTTCACATCGACAAGGTCGATCGGTGTGAGGATCCACACTCGGGGGGAGATATGCGGGTTTATGCCGCGTATAGACCCCCGGGGCCTGATTTCCACCCCGGGGACATAAGACGGGTCCTGAATTGCGACAGCCGCCCAGCTCTGCTGGTCGGGGACCTCAACGCGAAGCACGTCGCGTGGGGCTCCCGACTCAACTCAGCAGTGGGCAGGCGGCTGTTAGAAGATGCCGATAGGGGCGACTACTCTGTGGTCGGCCCCGACGAACCCACGCACATTCCGACCGCCGCGCAACTTCAGCCCGACGTGTTGGATGTGTGTGTTCATAAGGGGCTACGGTGCCCCTTAACTATTGAGGCACTGTACGACCTGGGTACCCCCCATCTCCCAATCCTGGTCACACTGGGAATGGGGCTTACCCGGGTTGCGACCTCGCCCCTACGACCGAAGGTCGACTTGGAGCTCTTTAAGAGACGCCTAGTCGACCTTCCCGTAATTCAGGACCCCAACACCCCTGAGGGGGTCGACGACGCGGCAGTCCGCCTTGTCGACTCCATCAGGGGAGCGATCGACCAGGCGACGACTCTTGTGCCCAGCGGCGAGCCCAGAGGTATACTCCCGGCCCATCTGAAAGCGATTATTCGCCGGAAGAGGGGCCTGAGGAGGCTCTGGGCGACAACTCGTTGTCCCAGGATCAAGCGCGAGCTTAATGAGCTGGAAGCGGAGTTGGCGGCGAAGATTAGCTCCTATCGGGGCTATGCGTGGGAGGAACGGATCGAGGAGGCCCGTGAGGACCCCTCGTCCGTGTCCCTCCACCGACTTTGCCGCCAGCTCTCAAATCGGCCTGCCCCGACTTGTCCACTCGTGGACGAGAGGGGCAACCGATGCTTCTCGGCTCAGGCCCGCGCCGATGTCCTGGCCGTAATGCTGGAGCGGCAGTTCGCTCCAAATGACTCTGCACCCTCAGAGGCCGCATTCCACCAATCGGTGGAAGAGAGCGTAGCAAGCCTACTCTCCTCCCCGGTGCCACCGTTGGGAGATGGTGATTTCATCACTCCCAATGAATTGCGCCTCTCCATCAAGCGGATGAAGAGGCGCAAGGCGCCGGGCGAGGACGGTATTCCCTCCCTCGCATTTTTCCACTTCCCCGAAACGGTCGTGTCATTCATGACACGACTGTTCAATTCCATTCTGTCCACAGGACACTTCCCGGGAATTTGGAAATTGGGCGGTGTCCGATACCTGGGAGTCAGTATCGACCGGAGTTTGAGGATGACCGCCCACGCCAAGTCGGCGTTGGCGGCCGCCCGCTACGCGAGGTTTCTCCTCCGGCCGGTGTTGGCCTCCAGGTTGCCGACCAGGACTAGACTCGGCATTTACAAGACGTATGTTCGTTCCCGTATCACGTACGGAGCTGCGGCCTGGTATCACCTCATCCCGCAGGTCATGCGGGTGAAGTTACAGGCCCAGCAGAATCTGGCTCTTCGCACGATAGTCGGAGCAGGGCGTTACGTCAGTAATGCCGTAATCGCCCGGGATCTGGATGTGGAGTCGCTCGAGGAGTTCATCCGGAGGCTAGCTCGTAATCTTTACGAGCGGGCTGACGGTGGACCCCACGAGCATCTCCACAACTTAGCTCCCATGCACGCAAGACCACCTGATGGTCGGGCGCTACCAAGGGAGCTGCTGGAACCCCCGGCTATGGTAAGATAGTCGGCTTAACCGGAGTGATATGGGAGTGCTCATAATGAGTTAGTTAGTTTTAGTTAGTTAGTAGTTAGTGTAGTTAGCATGTAAGAAAAAAAAAAAAAAAAGCACAGGACAGCAGCCGGCGCCGGGGTGACTCCTCCACGGGCATCACTCCACCCAAGAGAACCAAGCCCATCGTTATTATATTTATGTATTTATATTTTGTCGGTGTAGTGCAGCCGTGCGCGCTGCGAACAGCGTACCTGTCCCCAGTCCTCCTTGCATTATTTCACCCCTGCCCTATATGGCAGGTAGTTTCAGCCCGGGCAGTGGGGTTTGCCCCGAGGCCGGTTCCGTGCCCCCGTCAGGGGGTACGACGACCCCTCTTGTTGTCTCTCGAGCTCAGAAGCGAGGGAGTCGCCGTATCAGACGGAACGCTCCTGCGTAATATACGCTCTGAGTTCCATTTCACATTTCTAGTTTTATTGACTTACGAAGACCGCCCGCTTACCATGTCGCTACCCGAAAGTGGAAATACTCCAACATATATATGTCGTGGATAACGACTTTTAGTTGTCGTGGATAACGATCATGAAAACATGATGCAGATCAGAATACCAGTAACGGTATCTGAGATCACGGGTCGAAAATTCATCGGGAACAGACAGATGCCAATCCATGTGCTTGGTGCGTTACGGTTGATATGTACCTCGATGAACGTCTACTGGATGGTGCATAGCTCATTGTAGTCTTCAGTGGAGCCCTGAAAGGCGATGCCTTATCATGTTGTCGAGGATTTTACAAGTAAGTGTCACATTTGTGACTTATTTCTCGCTCGTTATGCAAAATTCTTGCTGCGACGCTTATCAATTTAAGCAATGGTAAGCCACAAAAGCGTGAATGCAGCATACGCAAGTCGTGTAATAACGTCTGCTACCTCGATGGAAGATCTGAGCCACGAAGAAATCGCCACATCTTACGTTCTGGCTCATGTTGCCCAGTTGACTCTCGACTTATCACATGGCATTTACTAGCGGAAATACGACACGTAACAAGCTATTGCAAGAAATTAAGGCAAGTGCAAGTCTCAAGTGAAACTTCGATCGCAATAATGGATCTGTCATGACGAGTGGGTAGTTCCGACACGAATCGTTTTTAAGCCAATGACTACTGCTAGAGTTACATGGCACTAGTGCAGTAAACCAGGACATGAGACTGTGAATTGTTGCTGAAACTTTAGAATCTACTAGATTCAATACCAATAACACTACACGTTCGATGACTTCGGGCTCCAGCAAGCAAGCAAACAAGAAAGCAAGCAAGTTTCCGTGGGGAAGAAAAATTGACACATCTGAAGTCGTCGTGACCTGTAAGATAAGACGTCCGGTGCGTTCGTGTCTGGCGATGCGGCGGTGTTCGGGTTCCGCTGGCGGATGCAGGTTTTTCCGGTGAAGTGCGTGCTTGTGCATGCTTGACAAGTGTTCGCGGTTGGCTTCCGCCGCATGGGAGTAACATCGTGTAGTAGAGGTGGAACCCGCAAAATTGTAGTTTGCGTGGTGGCTGGTGGTAAGATGTCTTATGAGTCTGCACAGGTAGCCGGAGGTAAGACTCCCACGGTCGCGGCCCACCCAGTCCGCGAGAACCGGGCAGATCGCCTCGACGGTACGGAGGCCGGCCGACGGGTCCGCCGAACGACGAGACCACGCCTCCAGCACGGACTGTCGAGACTGGAGCCCCCGCGCTCCGGCTGCACTTGCGCTAGGGCGCGCCGCCTCGTAGGAGACTGTGAGGTATCCTTGAATGACTGACCGCGATCGCGCGCTGCCGGCGTCGCAGCGCGGCGACGTTCTCGTGGGTAAGGGCGTGGCACCAGACGGGTGCCAGTATAGTGCCATCGACCGCACGGGTACCATCACCCTGCCTATTTCTGCCGTGAAGCAGTGGTGTATTTCGGTTTGAAGGGTGGGGCAGCGGTTGTAACTATACTGAGACATTAGAACTTCTATCTCAAGGTGTGTGGCGCGTTTACGTCGTGGATGTCTATGGGTTCCAGTAACCACTTAACACCAGGTGGGCTGTGAGCTCGTCCACACATTAAAACGAAGAGCGTAATCAAACGAAATTAGATCCGAAGTTTAAAGGGCCGTTTAAAGTAGTTGAAGTATTGGATGGTGACCGTTACACATTGAAAGCTTTAAATTCAAAACATACTTACAAATACCCACACGATAGGCTAAGAAAAATGCCAGCAGGTCACATACAAGTCGAGGTTGATGTAAATCAAGCTTAAATTGTGGTGAAAACTCGAGTAAGGATAGTCTATCGGCCGTATTGTGTTCGACCGTACCAGAAGCTATTACGTAGTCGTAGCCCAGTAGAAATCGGTGTCTCGAGGCAACTCAAGTAGTCCGTGGGTGCGCGGTGCGCGTTTGGCTCTGGCGGAAGTCGGGGTCTGTAAAGACCATCGTGTGTAGTCTCAGCGGGTGATGCACACGGGCGATCCACGCTGTGGATGCGCATCATGAGGGCAATTGCGATTGCTGGTCGGCTGGAGAGCCGTGGCGTTAGATATTTTTACTCGGAAGTTTTCTTTGATCTGAGTTCCTGTAAGCTATGCCTGATTTGTACAGAGTAAATTTGAAGTTTGATGAACGACTGTGGTACGTGCTCTGGCTGCTGAATCGTGAACTTTGTATACCCTATTGTTTGATTTGGTTAAAATGGTATTAAAACAGTTTAAAGCTTTGATGACTTTAAATTTTCCGATAAGTCGTAAAGTGTAGTCAGGAGTGATCGAGCGGAACAAGTGTTCTCGTGGATGTTTTTGATTGTAGGTTAACCATCACAGGAGGACGTGTACAGTCAGGAAGGCCGTGTCGCAATCAGCACGTGATTGCTGCAGCCAATACGAGATATGGAACGCAAGCGCCGTCTGTCGGCGCTCGATGGGTCAACTATTCACCGGTCGAGCGGAGCGACGTGCCGGTAGCTGCGTAATATCGAGTATTTTTGGTAAATGAGAACAATCTGGTGAGTCGTATTATTTTTATTTGGATTCTGGTGCCGAATGCTCTCTTGTCAAGAAATCTATTAGTAGTAGTAGCTTCATAATTCAGCAATTTTATGCGATGGTTCTCATAAAAGGTTTCTGTTGTTTTGACCCAAAACTGTACGGAACAAATCCTTTGCGATGGTTTATTGCTTACTATTGTATGTCATGTACTACCTGATAGTTGTTTTAATCGGTTCAGTGAGATTGAGCATTCAGCGAAATACTTAAAACACTTAAACTTGCGTTATTGATGACCAAGCTCGCGATGAGCTCATGGAATTGTTCTTGACAAGAAGTGCTAGAAGCCGTACATCTTTTTTAAATTGTTCTACCCAAAGAATAACAGAGGCGAGCTCCTTCGAATTCTTAATAGTTCGCGTGCCATATCCCTAAAGGTTTTTACTTAAAATGATACTGAAAGTAAGAGATTAACTTTGACGAGACCAGAACATTGGAAAGTTAGTAAAATTTGATATTGAATTTTGTTGAAATGAAGATAGATGGCTTTAACTGGTAATAGAACCTATGATTACATAAGGTTGCCTCTGTAGTGCTACTGACGAGACTGATCAGTGAGGTGAGAGTATCTCCATCGATTGGTACAGCGGAGACCTGGGTCTCAATGGAGACTATTGTTGTGTTGGTCTAGTAATGACCTTGACTCTATATTGTGAAGTGATGTGTATTGGTTTTATCATTTGTTTTAATGATAATGTGGGTGGCAATGTCACTAGCTGCGCCGGCAGCCAGGCCAGGAGCGTTCTATACGATTTTGTTGACACTAGTGATGTAGAAGATGTAGGATCAAATGACCACGATACAACTGACTGATTAAAGTAAGGATTTTGTTGTCCTATTTTGTGTGATTAGTAAAGAACAGTATTCGGTGTCATTTATGACTGGTAATTGAACACCTCGCTCGATTTAGGTGATGTGTTCGTTTTATTGCCGGATGGAGGCATTGCGATGTGTTTTATGGTTGAAGTGGGTACTGGATGGAAGTTCCACTTGCGTGCCGGATGGAGGAATTAGTGTTTTGTGTTGAAGTTGGGTACCGGATGGAGGTCCGACTTATTTGCCGGATGGAGGCAATAAGTAGTCAAGAGCTACTCGATGGAGGTGGCACTTGAATTGGGTTATCGTCACTCGATATAGGTGGCATGAGTTACTCTCACTAGATGGAAGTAACTGTAACGATAGTTTGTGGTTGATACAGAATACTGATGAAATACTGCTCAGATTGAGTTGTTTTGTAATAACTCTGGTTTCTAATGCTTATTGATTAAGTTATCTACTCACACAGGTTAACATAGTCTGTTAAAGATCTTGTTGAGAGCTAACGTTATGGTTTGTAATGAAAGGAATCCCAATCCTCAATCGTGAATGTATCAGGATTGGCCGAGACGAAACCTGTTTGATATTGCAAAAGGTTGTTTTCCTTGCGTCACACAGGGACGTGTGACGTGTCAGAATGGTCGTGTCGTGGATAACGACTTTTAGTTGTCGTGGATAAAGACTTCTAGTAATATTAAGACGGTGGTTTTGATTATTATTTTAAATGATGAAATGTTGTTTTGATAAATATTACAAAATGAAGGGTAGACTCCGTAACGCCACAGTATAAAATGGCGGTACGTGGACAGAGTCGTGGCATTCCGTGTCAGACAGTCATTCCGTCCGTCTCAGTCAGTGAGTCTCTGGCAGTCAGTCAGTCGGTCTGTCGGTATGTGCAACGAAACTGTCGGCTTATCCTGTCATTGTGAAAGTTGTGTGTGTTGAGTTTCAATAATTATTATTCAAAAGGTTTTATTGACTTTTTATAAACTGAGGTCAACCAAATACGAGTGATGACGGAAACTACCGCTGAGCCATCCCTGACGTGTGCCAACATATATATATATATATATATTATTAGGAATCGGAAGAAAAACCATTAAAAAAAATAACAATTAGCACACATTTACAGAGACTTAAGACAATGACTCACACACACCATGTCCACGACTACCTTCTCCCACGAAGGCCGCCGATCGAATGAATGTTTCGAGCAAAGGCGTTGCTATTTATAAATAAATATATTTATATTTATATTTATAGGCAACATTATTATAAAATTCGTGTTTCGTAAATTAACACTTAAAGTCTTTGAACGATGTTTTCTCGACGAATGTCAACCGACAAATGCGCGGGTGACGGAGCTGCGCGCCGGTTTTATACCCTTTTTGTGGGGTATTCCTTACTCGGCCTCTCCTGACTGTGGTTCGTCCTCGACCACATAACTGGGGTCCACTCGTAACGATGATGCGGAAGCGTGCGAAAGATCTTGTTAAGTCCGCGCCTCCCGAAAGTTCGGCAGGGCAGCCGTCCCAGCTCCAGTCTGCAACCACGATGTGAGGCTGCACCACGTGTGGCGGGCGTCCCGCTCGACCGTCCTGATAGATAATCCTGAAAATGCAGGCAGAGCGCATAAGTAGCTCAGCAGGACTGCAAACGAACTACTCCTTACTCGTGACTCCCTGCGTCGGGCTTAGTAGACCAAAGGCATCATAGTCCCCAACGAGTGAAGCAGCAGGCCACAGATCGAGCGACATCGCCCTCTGCGTCACTGCCAGTCGTACAGCACCGTGAAGTCGGCGGCTCGCGAGCATCACGTGCAGTGTGCACACGAGCAGCACTTGTTGTATGCACGCCAGAAACAGACGAGCGCGCGCAGGCAGCGGCACGCGAGCAGCACGTGTTGTATGCACGCCAGAAACAGACGAGCGCGCGCAGGCAGCGGCACGCGAGCAGTGCGCGCAGTAGCACAATCATTCTTAATGCGCATATTCCTGTTATTATCCAAGGGCCAGTGTGCGTCGCCCTTCCTTAAGTGTCTTCTGCATTTGGTTACCAGTGATCCCTGTAAAATGGTCCCAGACCCACTCGTACGAAGATCGTATTAAAAACGTACAAGTGCATTCCACACGCAGAGCGTATTCAAACGTGTGAAGCTTCCCGACACGCTGACAGTACTCAAACGTGCCGAGGCTTCTCAATACGCCAGCCTAGGCCGATTGTATTGAGGCATCTCACCGTGTAGGATTAATCACACGAGTGAGGGATACGTAAAATGGTCCCAGGCCCACTCGTACGAAGATCGTATTAAAAACATACGAGTGCATTCCACACGCAGAGCGTATTCAAACGTGTGAAGCTTCCCGACACGCCGACCGTACTCAAACGTGCCGAGGCTTCTCAATACGCCAGCCTAGGCCGATTGTATTGAGGCATCTCACCGTGTAGGATTAATCACACGAGTGAGGGATACGTAAAATGGTCCCAGACCCACTCGTACGAAGATCGTATTAAAAACGTACAAGTGCATTCCACACGCAGAGCGTATTCAAACGCGTGAAGCTTCCCGGCACGCCGACCGCACTCAAACGTGCCGAGGCTTCTCAATACGCCAGCCTAGACCAATCGTATTGAGGCATCTCACCGTGACTCCGAGTGAGGGATACGTAACTAGAGAGCAATCATCTATAGCTCACCCTTCAGGTTCACCATAGGAATACGTATATTTGTAAACAATGATCATTATTAACTTTACTGACTCTCAAAGACGGCAGCACATGTCTCAGGGGTCCACTCGCCCCGCCACGACACCATATATTGTGCAGCTGCTTGCGTAGTTTTGCCATAACTGCCGTTGAGCAGCCGTAGGGTATAGCGTCCACTGGGTAGAATTTCGACAACCTTATACGGGCCACGCATGCCGGAATCAAGTTTACCTGCCGACCGATATTACGCAGCTACCGGCACGTCGCTTGCGTGCTACTGCCGCAGGAACCATCGAGGGGCCCGAGCTGGCGGCAATACCCGTGAGGCACCATCCTCACCATTCGGTAAGGTCCACGGATTGCCGGATCTACATTTCCTGTAGACTGTGAGTTATTACCCAAACAAGATTATCGACATTAAAAACGGCTGCTGCTCGTCGGTGCCCGTCCACGCGAGCATCATGTCGCTTTTCACTCCGTGATACCAATTGATGAGCTCTACCTCGACCTAGTTCTCGACGAACTTAACGGCTCCGAAACACCTCAGTCGTGACATCACTAATTAGAGTCCTCACCACAGGTGTGGTGGCGTCTTTTCTACCAGAAGCTGCAGGGCGGATGTCTGTTGTCTTGCATTTTGTGATGTTCAGAATGAGCTGTAATCTCAAAAGTTGAATTGACCATTTTGCCAACATAGTCCCGAATTCACCTTCGGAAGTATGCAGTCAACCTCAAGAATTATCTACCTGTGTGACATTACGAGTCACTGGTGACTGATTTAGTGCCTGAACCCTATGAGGACTCGGCCTAACCTGACCTCCACTAAAAATGAAATCAAATCGTGAGTAGATTAGTGTTCGCGGCTCTAACCTGAAGGCCCATTATGCCCCGTATCACTATTAAAGTTCAAAGTTCTATCAGAAGTAACCCATTCACTCAGCCAAACCCTAGCATCGTCCCTTAAACATGATGCCACTCGCGATAAGCATTCGTGGTCGTTCCACCCGTTAACTTCTCTGGCGCGTTCTACTTCTTCGCACAAACTTCAATGTAATTATTAATCGATGGGTCAAAATACGATATGTAACAATTTTGCGACCTTGAGGGTTGCAAAGTTTTAATTGCTTCCATTAAAGCACTGGAGAGGGGAGACGCCTTAGAACCAGGGATACTAGATTCCACGTGGCCTTGTTGCGAACCAACGATATTCGACATGGGAGTCGTAACTGTCCGTAGAATATCGGTGGTCTGTTCAGCGCGCGCCTTATCGTTAGAAGGTGTCGCGACAGGTTCAATCGTGCGCGAGCGCGATCTCGACCTCCACTACGAGCGCGACGGGCACTACGAGAGCGGTTCCTACTACGCGACCCGCGCCTAACCCGAGCACATGACCGACGCACATCAGTACTGCGAGAATTACGCTGGTCTCGGACCCGCAAGCCATCCCGTGAAGTACGACCTCTATCGTTCGTATCGCGATCCTGTCTATCATCTCTGTGATCGCGAAAGCATGTCGTTTTCGATTACGAGAATCATCTCGAGACGGTCGCCTCCGTGTACTAGAAGTTTCAGCATGTCTCATTATCACAGTTAAAATTTGCAATCACACAATAAAAATAACAAATAAAGTATGAAAGCATCAAAGTAAGCAGTCATTGTAAAACAAAACAAAGTTCAGAGTTTTACGCTACTGTGGGCTATTTGAGTCCTTTATCCCACTTCTGATATTAGGAATCAGAAGAAAAACCATTAAAAAAAATAACAAGTAGTACACATTTACAGAGACTTTAGACAATGACTCACGCACACCATGTCCACGACTACCTTCTCCCACGAAGGCCGCCGATCGAATGAATGTTTCGGACGGAGGGTCGTCGTATCCTTTTGCGGGGGCACGGAGCGGGCCTCGGGGAAACCCCTCTGCCCGGACATGTGGCTCCCTGCCTAATAAGACAGGGGTGATGCGCTACTGGATGGGGTATCAGGCAGGCGTGATATGTGTCCTATATGTTAGAGACATGGGATTATTATTTGGGGATCCGTGGGGTCGGCTTCTTTCTTCGTCACTCTTCTCTTCTCTTCTCTTCTTCTTCTTCTCTTCTTTCTTCCTTCTTCTTCTTCTTTCTTCTGGGGCGGCTGCCTCTCTCCTCCATTTCTTTTTTTTTTTTTTTTTTTTCCCTGTACTATTTACAATTTAATCTTAACCTAACTTAACCTAAAATAAGCCTAACTTAGTTTAACTTACATCTAAGTGACAGCAGCGCGCCGTTCCTGCACTCCGTGGAGTGCCGGGACAGCGCGCGCCGTCACGCCTAAACCTAACCCTAATCTAACTTAACCTAACATAGCCTAATCTAACCTAATATGGGGGAGAGAGCAAGCCGCGCTCCTCGCTAGAGTCCTCCCCCCCTCTCCCCATTGTTACAATTTTTGATGGGAGGGAGGACTGTAGCGGGTGTGAATACCCCATCCCAAAAGGGGGTGGGGGGTGGGGTCAAAGCCCCTAATGGAAATGAGGCTGCACCTACGGGGTGCAGCCGCGGTCCCCTTACGGGGGAGCTGCCAAACGGGCAAGAGGCGTGGGACTAGAGGCTGGTGAAACTCAGCTCCGAGAGGGGCGCTCATAGGTCCTCCCCGGCCTCACAGCCGGCGAGGAACTTTATCTCCGAACGATCGTCGGGGGTACCAATAGCTCCCGCGGCAACGCCGTACCATCCGGTGGTCTGGCGTGCAGCGGGGCTATGTTGTGGAGATGCTCATGGGGCCCGTTTTCGGCTCGCTCGTACATGTTACGGGCGAGCCTAGTCACAAACTCCACGAGCGACTCCACACCTAGGTCCCGGGCAATAACGTCATTTCTGACGTACTGCCCGGCCCCGACAATAATGCGGAGGGAAAGACTCTGCTGGGCCTGCAACCCAGATCGCTGGGACGGCGACAACAGGTGATACCAGGCCTCAGCAGCGTATGTGAGGCGGGAACGGACGTATGTCTTGTAAATGGCGAGTTTGGTCCTGGTCGGAAGCCCGGACGCAAACACCGGCCGCAACAAGAACATGGCCGCGCGAGCCTGACCGATGACTCGGTTGACATGCGCGACCATGCTCAAAGAGTGGTCGATGTCGCATCCGAGATACCGGACCGTGGTCCTGAACTCGACATTCACACCTCGGAGGCTGAGTTTCTTTGGGACGACTCTGATACGGACCGGACCGTAGAGTAAGGCCGCGGTCTTTCCCACATTGACCGCGACTCGCCAACGGTCCAGCCACTGGGGCAGTAAATCCAAAAGCCTCTGCATCCTCATGATGGCTGCAGAGGGGAACGGAGAGGACGAGAAGTAGGCCGAGTCGTCAGCGAACAAGGCCAACTTCACGTCCTCCTCCCACGCCCGAAGGTGACCCTCCAGGGTGGGGATGTAAATGTTTCGAGCAAAGGCGTTGCTATTTATAGGCACTGTACCCTCAACATTATTATAAAATTCGTGTTTCCTAAATTAACACTTAAAGTCTTTGAACGATGTTTTCTCGACGAATGTCAACCGACAAATGCGCGGGTGACGGAGCTGCGCGCCGGTTTTATACCCTTTCTGTGGGGTATTCCTTACTATATATATATAGTTCTGTCTCAATTTCTCATAAAACGCTAATAAGAGCGAAAAAGACAACCTAGGTAACTTTTTACAGCTTTCACTGCATATTAAAGCAAAATGGTTTTTTTTTCGGGTTAAAATTCTTCCGAAAAAATTTGGGGTACTCAATGACGCGCGCCAAGTACGATATTTTAATTTTTTTATTTTTAAATTTTCAAAAAAAAAAATTTTAATTTTTTCGACATTATGACGGTTTCTCGGTATTTTTTTGTATTTCACATCTTTTTGTAGAGAATGAAAGTTATTGAAGTCTTATTTTTTTTGTAAAGTGCAAATGTCATTGAGATGAGTTTTATTTTTTTATAATTAATAATTAATTAATTTTTTACAGTGAAACTGTTTTTGTTCGGATCTCAGTTACCAGGTCATAAAATCCATTAAAAATGTAGGAATAATTCCAGCGCACCCTGGCGGCCGTAGATTACCATGTATTCTCGAAGTATTTATAGTCTGTGGCATATCACTTTTTACATCGAAAAATACTTTTTGGCGGGAACGCGAGCAGTGAAGTTGTGTGATTTGTTTTATTTTGTCTATTTAGTGTTTCTTCAGGTTTAAATGTGTAATAACGGTGGTTTATTAACTGTTTAATATCTGTGAAAGTGCACAAATGTGGGATAATGAAACAAAGCTGCTGGACGTAACTTCTCGGGTTCCTCCAAAAAGTCCACTGAAAAAATCTCAGTAAATGACCACCATTTTACTGCGATTATATTTCATCCCATATCATCTCATTTCATTAAATTTCATCCCAGTTGATTAATGTCTCAAATTAATCATCTTCATTTCATTTCACTCCATATTATCATTTTTCATAAAATTAAGAAAATAAAGTAAAATAAGACATGACTTGAAGGTCTTAGTTACCAGGTCATAAAATCTCTTAAAAAAAAAATACATCTAAAAAAAGTCAGGATCGAAATTTTTGAGCGAGCTATAGTTTGTGGTGATAAAATTAATAATTTCAAGTAGATTAATTGTTGTAATTGATATAACTAGTTAATATCAGTAAAATAAAGTTGTGAGTGATTGATATAATATACAATTTAGGTGTGGCGGGTAGCCATCATACAACGCAAGATAATTGACAGATGCCTGAATCTCGCTTATGACATTTTCAAGATAAAGCGCATATATACAAGTTCCGAACAACAACATTCGGACCGTCGGTCTACCGACCAAATATCACCCGCTCGGTGGAAGATCTTCCCTTTGTCGTATACCTACAAACTGGTGACCTGCGACGAGATGTGAACACGCAACCTTCTGATTCATCATCAGCGCATCAAGAACTTCGGCTACCATAATCCCCGCATTCTCGCAGATAAAAGCACGTCATTGACAGTCGTCCCACAGCAAGCCAGCATCGCAGCCTCAACAGGACCATCGCAGCCGACTCACCGCGCTTCCTGGTCCTACGGCACGCAACTTCACTGCCTCATCACGCCGCTACAGTTCATCGCAGCCCACGACCGGATCATCAACGCTTGGGGTCACACATCTCCGCCGTGGCAGCTCTGCATCACATGGACTACGCACGACACGCACGCAACATTCAAGCTCAGTCTCGACTCACCGCAGACTTCGAGCAGCCCTGACGACATCCACGCAGCATTCAGCTCAGTTTCGACTCACTGCAAACTTCGAGCAGCACTGGCGACACGCACGCAGCATTCAAGCTCAGCCTCGACTCACCGCAAGCTTCGAGCAGCACTGGCCCTTGCAAGCTAATCTCAGCACGGAGAACGCTAACTAAAAATGACACGACCTCCAGTCTCGGAGGGGAGTGATGTGGCGGGTAGCCATCATACAACGCAAGATAATTGACAGATGCCTGAATCTCGCTTACGACATTTTCAAGATAAAGCGCATATATACGAGTTCCAAACAACAACATTCGGACCGTCGCCGCGTCGGTCTACCGAGCAATATCACCCGCTCGGTGCATAGATTATACAATTAATATATTCGAGATAGATGCGCAACTCTCATTTTTATTTTTGCTTTAGTTAAAGCCCGGTCCAGCAGGCGTCGCTACGGTCGATTATTAGTCTCCCTACCCCCCACCAGGTGGCTTTTTTAGTAATTTTAATATTTTTAATAACTCTCTTTATGAAAAAATCTTATCGTTTAGAATCGCTGAAATTCCCGGTAGTACTTATGAGATATTAAGGAATGTTTGATTGTGTTCAGCATTCTAATCGATAAGATCTTTTCATACAGAGAGAAAACAGTTTTTTAAAATAAAAAGCTGTAATTCTCTGTAAGCTATTTAATTTCCCTATATTACAAACAATTTTCTGTTAAAAGATTGTATGAACGTACAATTTTATAAAATTTCGAATAACAATAACTCCTCTAGATTAATCCTACTAGCGTACTTATTAACATTAAATCGAAAGTTATCTAAAAGTTAATTATTTCTTTATTCTTTATTTGTACACACTGTTAATAAAATACAGTAATTGGGATAAGATATAAAAAATGGCGAGCTTAACTCAACAATTGAGTTATCTACCAGCTAACCGTTCTCAAAGAAGGAAAGCTTTACATTAGTGGGTAGATGAGTACAATCTAATTAGCAATAAAAATAACAAAAATAAACACTAATACATAATATCAAACTATATACATGTAAGGTTGAGGGTAGACATTATTTTGTTAAACACCAAGTAAAAGGAGGTCACTTTTTGATTCCTGATTTAATCAACAATATGATAACTTAATTCACTTTCACTTATCCAATCTTTAACCAGTACGTACAACAGTCACTGAATCACACAACGTAACAACGTAGTAAGTGCACCGGGCAAACGCAGTCGAACGAATGTTCATTTCAAGGCACGTTCCGCCTTTTTATACTAGCCGGCGCAGCTGGCTTATGAGTCACTTCTGTTGCAGCTGTTGTTTACGAGTGGAACGACACGGCCGGCGCACCTTGCTTGTGTGAGTCACTCCTATTGCACGTGCTATATAACATAAATATCGTTAACGCCGTCACGGCCATACTGACGTGCGCTCGTCCTCGTGCGCGCATTCTTATGGTATGTCTGTGAACAACAAACGTGTTCGTTCATCCTGACATTAACGGATGCTACTTAAAACGTGGTCTATGGTATTAACAATCTAGTAGGGTTCGGTTCGCATAATTCTTCAGAAAATCCTATACTGGCTATAAATAACCTTCAGACTGCTTACATACCTGGGCCAGTTCATTTAAAACTCTTCAGGTATGTAAGTATGCCCCTTTTAACTTAGACCGGAATTGTTATCCCTTCAGTTTTTCGAACTGGACCGGATAATGCTAGACCGAATCGCAATCCCTGTAGCTAATTGTTGTGGCTAATCTGGATGAAAATCCCTATAGCCAAGCCATTGGACCGGACAGACCATTCAATGACTTCAAACTTTTTTTTTTTTTTTTTTTTTTTTCTCTTTTTTTTTTGCTAGTCCGGATTAACATCTCTCTAGCCACATACAATTCTCTTTTTTTTTTCTTCTTTTTTTTTTAATCTGCATGTACGGTAGCTTTTGTTAAAACATTTCTTAAACCAGAACATTTATACGGAATTTCTTCAGAAATAGTGCGAGACCGACCATCGTTTTCTACATTTCCAACACCTGCACCTGAGGTGCCTGAGCTTACAGACATTGTATCACTACCCACAGACTATGTTTGCTGTATCGCTATTTGCGGACAAAAATGTCGCTTCTATTGTCAGTGATAGAGTCGTCATCATTAAGATCAGTTTCATGAACAAGATTAATTAACCCATCTGTGTACGCCGTCACGTCATCGTCACTATAATTTTCAGAAATTTCTAGTAGGCCTGACGGGCCTCGAGGTATTTCACGTAAGTTTTCATGGGGAAATTTGTACACTCTATTAGAACTATTTACATGTCTCAATTTATACCTATCGTTTTCCATAACTGCAGTAATGTTGAAGGGACCTTTACATTTTCGGTCAACTTACGAAAACAAAATCCCCAGCGGAAAAAAGTTTGACTTTAGCTTTGCCTCGACTAAACCAAGGGATTATCACTCTGTTGAAACTTTAGATATTTCAAGTGAACTACCCTGAACGGTAAACATCTATTCTATTGGAGTAAACCCTGTTACTTGACAACGTGTACTATTAAGGGCGAGTTGAATATCCCCTAACTGCTCTTGCCATGATTGGTCCGAGTTACTTTCAGATCAAAGAGTGACTTGTTCATGAAACCTCTTACCATTGAATAAATTACTATGGCTTTGTTTTATAAGACTACATTCGGACCCTCAATGGAACATAAAGGGGAAGCCAAAACCACTTATCTGTAACACACTGAAGCTCTGGAACACACGTTGACGTCTCTGGTTGCACCTGCCACAGCACCTGGAGCAGTGTCGTTTTTCTTCTTGTAGCGCATGGAACACCCAGAAGCTACATGACTCGCATCACCGCACACGTAACAGCTGACTTGCAGGCGAGAGCCGGGCGCCCACGGATGAGGAGGTTGTTCAGGTTTTGCTGGAATATCGAAAAAAGTTTGAGAGCAGTATCTGTCGCAACACCCTTCGGCACGATGCCCAGGTTTTCCGCAGAAATGGCAGCTTCCACGGAAAAAAACTTCTAGAGCGTTTTGGTTCTTTATCAGGATCTTCGTTTTTTCTTTTGAGGGTAAAGCCACGTAATGTGTGAAATAGACGATTTTTTGTGGTAATAACGACAGAGTTCAATTCCCGACGGATTCTTTCATCACACTGCGACAGTATTGATATAACAAATCCGGTGGCTATTTGTTCTGGCACATTAGCGTCGGGAATCTTCTTTATAAGTTGCCATAGCCGGATACCGGCTTCAGCTGGTCCCTTTTTGCTTTCCATTTCAAATTTAATAACCAGGTCGAAGTGGTCTTGCATCATTAGATAATTTTGTCAGCATCTCTTTAATAGTAGACCAGGATATCTTACCAGGCTGTATTTTTGTGAGGCAAGTAGCAGCTCGAGCCTTAAGCGAATGTGTGAGAGTCAAAATTAAATCGACACCATCCAATACTTCAACTACTTTAAACGGCCCTTTAAACTTCGTATCTAATTTCGTTTGATTATGCTCTTCGTATTAATGTGTGGACGAGCTCACAGCCCACCTTGTGTTAAGTGGTTACTGGAACCCATAGACATCCACAGCGTAAACGCACCACACACCTTGAGATAGAAGTTCTAAGGTCTCAGTATAGTTACAATCGCTGCCCCACCCTTCAAACCGAAATACACCACTGCTTCACGGTAGAAATAGGCAGGGTGATGGTACCCGTGTGGTCGATGGCACTATACGGAGCACCCGTCTGGTGCCACGTCCTTACCCACGAGAACGTCGCCGCGCTGCGACGCCGGCAGCGCGCGATCGCAGTCAGAGTTATTCAATGATACCTCACAGTCTCCTACGAGGCGGCGCGCCCTAGCGCAAGTGCAGCCGGAGCACGGGGGCTCCAATATCGGCAGTCCGTGCTGGAGGCGTGGTCTCGTCGTTTGGCAGACCCGTCGGCCGGCCTCCGTACCGTCGAGGCGATCTGCCCGGTTCTCGCGGACTGGGTGGGCCGCGACCGCGGAAGTCTCACCTCCGGCTACCTGTGCAGACTCACAAGACATTTTACCACCATGCAAACTTCTTACCGCAACAAATCTTACCAGCCACCACGCAAACTACAATTTTACGGGTTCCACCTCTCTTACACGATGTTACTCCCACACTGAGGAAGCCAACCGCGAACACTTGTCAAGCACGCACAAGCACGCACTTCACCGGAAAAACCTGCATACGCCAGCGGAACCCGAACACCGCCGCATCGCCAGACACGAACGCACCGGACGTCTTATCTTACAGGTCACGACGACTTCAGATGTGTCAATTTTTCTTCCCCACGGAAACTTGCTTGCTTTCTTGTTTGCTTGCTTGCTTGTATCGTATGTATGTATCGAACGTGTAGTGTTATTGGTATTGAATCGAGTAGATTCTAAAATTTCAGCGACAATTCACAGTCTCATGTCCTGGTTTACTGTACTAGTGCCATGTAACTCTAGCAGTAGTCATTGGCTTAAAAACGATTCGTGTCGGAACTACCCACTCGTCATGACAGATCCATTATTGCGATCGAAGTTTCACTTGAGATTTGCACTTGCCTTAATTTCTTGCAATAGCTTGTTACGTGTTGTATTTCCGTTAGTAAATGCCATGTGATGAAGTCGACAGTCAAACTGGGCAACATGAGCCAGAACGTAAGATGTGACGATTTCTTCGTGGCTCAGATTGTTCGAAACATAGCAACCCTATTTTCCTCACCGCGGCGGAAGCGGGGGAGAGGCGTGGAGTGACAAAATAAAACGACGTGCATCGACGAAACGCAATCATTGTCGGTCCCGTAAAACTGTATTAACTTTGATCCGATTAATAAACCAGCTTTAAATACAGTCCACTTTTATTGATATAAGCCTTGCACCCAACATCTCATCGCAACGGCGCCAACATATGGTCCTTCAAACCTCAACATAATCGGAAGAAGATAGTACATCGGGTCTTTCAAAGAAGTCTTTTGGAGCCTAGGACGCCTATCAACCTTCGTGGGTCTACATTCCGCTGGAAATTCGTCGCCACTGCTTGAAAAAGAAGATCTTCAGTTTTTTCAACGCCTACCTACACTTCAAATTCAAGCAGCGCCTCAAGTGGATTACCTTCGTGGAACGCCCATAATTATCTACTCTACAGAAGAAGTCCGAATCCAGCTCACCGACAACATTTAAAAAACAACAATCCAACAAACGTACAACATTGCCGCATCAGCTGAGTACAACACAACCAACACCATTATTCAAGGTCTCATAGGATCAAGTCACAGGAGGTTTACAAAGAAAAGATACGTAAGATCGTTCCTTATATTTTATTCTTTCCATTCCTCATTAATATTAACATTAACATTCATAACCATAACAATTAATTGCTACCGCCAACATTTTCACTACTAACAAAAAGTCCAAAGGTCATTCTTCTCATTTTTGCCAATCACTTTTTATGCTTCTCATTAAGTTTTTATTAAACACAACATAAAATAACACAAGAGCTTTGCTTTTCACGCTTGTTCATTTCATCGCTAATATAATTTACATTTGCACATTTCGTTAGGTATAGCTTTAAACTATTATTGTAGTGTATCATTTGCTTGACACTAGATTTAGATTTAAATTCACAATTTCATTTTAATACTAAACTTTTAAAATAACTCATTCGCCGTCTAATAAAACATTGTAGAAACTTTTATTTAAAAAAAAAATATATCGCGGGTAGTTTGAAATATAACACTCCTTAAGTACAGCTGTTAATAATTTTTGCTATTATACTTTATTCAGGGACTTAGATTTTGCTTGGCAGTCTATTGCTATAATTTTTTTGGCAGGGTCAACTTTTGCTTTTAGTTGCTTCATTGCCTTTGGGAAGTAGATAGTTGGTACTCATACATAATAAAGATGCCTGAAGGCAAAGTAAAAGACTTAATTAAAAGGAGGGCCTCAATAAAGGCCAAAATAACACAATTCTCTTCGTATTTGGATGTCCTACGGGGTTGTGATTATCTCAATGATGTGCAATTCTCGGAACTCCAAGTACGTCTTGAGAAATTCGAAACCTTATACGGGGACTTCGACACTTTTCAGAGTGAGATCGAGATGCTGTCAGACGCGCCGGAAGACCATTATAAGGATCGTGAGTCCATTGAGTCGCAGTACTACAAGCTTGTGGCTTCTGCGCGTACGCTGTTGGATCAACGCAAAAATAATGACGGTAGGTCTGAGGTAAGCTCTGAAAATGGCATGAAGAATACAACCGTGTTAAGTCAAAAGCCAAACTATATTAAGTTGCCAAAGATTGATGTACCCCACTTTGACGGTTGTTACCAGCACTGGCTTGAATTTCGAGACACTTATATTTCTTTGGTTCATGAAAACGATACCCTCGATAGTATTAATAAGTATCACTATTTAAGAGCTTCTCTTCATGGAAGCGCTGCTTTAGTAATCAAAAGTTTAGATTTTAAAGCAGATAACTACTCTTCTGCGTGGACTCTTCTCTGTGAGCGTTATGACAATAAGCGCTTACTTGTCAACAATCACGTCCAAATTCTTTTTAATGTTGACGTCATACAAAAAGAATGCAGTAGGAGTTTACGACACATTGTAGATGTAACCAACAAAAATCTTAGAGCCTTAGCCACATTGGATCAACCTGTCGAACATTGGGACACTTTGGTGATTCATATGATGGCGTCTAAATTGGACAGCATCACTAGTAGGGGCTGGGAAGAGCATCGTAATACTCTCAGCGCCCCTCCAACTCTAAAAATATTTACTAAATTCATTTCAAATAAAGCCGATTTATTGGAAACGTTAGAGGACGCGCGTCGAATCAAATCTAAAAATGAACATTTTAAGCTTAAAGCACTAACTACCATTAACAAAAATAAAACAGTTGCGTGTCCGTTATGTAATCAGGAACACTTCTTGTACGCGTGCGAGTCTTTTAGAAGTTTGTGGATTGAAACACGTATTAGGAAAGCAAAAGAGCTTAGAGTGTGCCTTAACTGTCTGAGGCCTGGACACACTGATTCTCAATGTAAGCTTAGCCATTGCAAGTACTGCAAGTTAAAACACAACACGCTTCTTCATTATACGAAGCAAACAGCCGCAGTTGAAACCGTTGTCGTGTCAGCCACGGCTACTGATACTTCATCACATGTTTTACTCTCTACGGCGTTAGTTCAGGTTTTAGACTCTAAGGGGCAAACGCACACTGCACGTCTTCTTTTAGACAACGGGAGTACTGCTAACTTTATTACGGAGGATCTCTGTCATAGGCTTAATTTGAGAACGAAGCGTGTGGATTACATAGCATGTGGTATCAGCAATAAAACCTCCGCGTGTAATGAATCGTGTTTGATAAGCATACGTTCATTAGATGGCAACCACAACTTTAACATCAATTGCTATCTCTTGAATACAATTACGAACTCTTTACCCTTAGCATATTTAGAAAATAAAAACATAAATATACCATCGGCAGTATCTTTAGCTGATCCAACTTACCATATTCCATCCTCCATTGACATATTGGTCGGAGCAGATGTTTTCTGGAATGTCATAGGTACAAACCGTATTCAACTAGGCAAAAATAAACCTGTTCTTTTTGAAACCAAACTTGGCTGGGTAATTTCTGGTTCCCTCTTAAACAAGACTAACTCTAAAGATTTACATTGCTTATTAAGTTGCGATTCTTCAAAGATCAGCACAGATCTTACTAAATTTTGGGAGCTAGACTCTATACCATCTTCAACAATCAACGATTTAAATAGTCATCCGTGTGAAAAGGTGTTCACTGAAACTACAACGCGCGCTGAAGACGGACGCTTCAACGTGACCTTACCTTTCCATGAATCACCAAAATGTTTAGGAGACTCGTACTATATGGCCAAGCACCGGTTCCTTTCACTCGAAAGGAGACTAAAATCAAACAATACACTTAAATTGCTATACGGTAGCTTCATGCGCGAGTATCTCGATCTTGGTCACATGAGTGAAAATATCCACAATACTAATAATGACGTGGTTCAGTATTTCCTTCCTCATCATGGTATTTTAAAGGAATCGAGTACAACTACAAAATTGCGAGCAGTCTTCGATGCTTCTGCTCGTACATCCACAGGTAAATCACTAAATGATATTCAGATAGTAGGCCCCACGATACAAGATGATTTATTTTCAATTTTAATACGATTTCGACAACATCTGTATGTGGTCACGGCCGATATAGAAAAAATGTATCGACAAATTTCATTAGACAATTCTCAACGCCCTTTACAACAAATTTTATGGAGATTTAATCCTTCACAACCCATAAAGACGTACACACTAAACACATTAACTTATGGCATGGCCTCAGCTTCTTTTATAGCAACCCGATGTCTTATACAGCTAGGCAATGAAGCTCACGATGACGATGTTAAGCGCGCTATATGTCATGACTTTTATGTTGATGACTACTTAGGTGGAAGTCACACCATTCACAGCACCATAGAATTGTGCAGAAAGATTAAGGTTGCCCTCCAGTCTGGACAATTTAATCTTCGTAAATGGCATTCCAATAGTTCTGAAATTCTCAGAGCTCTTAGTGATACTTCGAATGATAACGCAGATTGTGTAGATCTGAGTTCCAACGAACACTCGAAGACTTTAGGTCTTAATTGGAAATGTCGCGCTGACAATTTATACTTTTCGATAAATTTGTCACCTTCACTCATTATAACAAAGCGGTATATCTTGGCTACCGTAGCCCAAATATTTGACCCGCTTGGCTTAGTTTCGCCTTGCATTGTAGAAGCTAAGCTTTTGCTGCAAGATCTCTGGAAACATAAATGCTCATGGGACGACGAGATCATGGAACCTTTAAAGAAGACATGGCTTAACTTTGTTAAAACCTTACCTCATCTCAATGATATTCTAATTCCGCGCTGCGTTATTTCTCAGCCGATTGGAATACAGCTTCATGTTTTCACGGACGCATCGGAGAGAGCCTACGGCGCATGTGTTTATGTTCGAAGTGAGACGTCAGACGGATCCATAAAAACCATTCTTTTAGCATCAAAAAGCAAAGTAGCTCCTATAAAAACTACTACGATTCCAAGACTGGAACTTTGTGCCGCCATGCTTGGTTCCAAATTATGTGAAAAGATCACCATGACTTTAACATTAAAAGTAGAAAGGTGTTCATTTTGGTCGGACTCAACCATAGTTCTCGGTTGGATTGCCTCTTCTGCAATTCATTTGAAAAAATTCGTAGCTCATCGTGTGTCTGAGATACAGAAAATCTGCGCTGGACACGAATGGCGGTATGTCCCTTCAAAGGAAAATCCAGCAGACTTGGTATCTAGAGGATTGAACGCTAGTCTTTTACGTAATTCCGCTTTATGGTGGTCGGGACCTTCATTTTTAGCTCAGGACCCATCACACTGGCCAACTAACCCAAATTATACTGATCATCTTCTAGAAACTGTTCATGCTTTACACATAAATCAAGGCTCTTCAAAAAATTGTATATTGTCAAATCTAATTCAGAACACATCTAGATTTTCTAGGTTAATTCGCGTGACATCTTATATCTATCGTTTTATATCTAATTGTAATCATAAACATTTACAAAAAGGGAGGCTAACTGACTTAGAATTAAGAAATGCAACAAACCATTTATTATTTGTAGCTCAGGAAGAATCGTTTTCTGCAGAGCGTTCTCTTTTAATCGCTGGTAGGCCTTTACCGATTAAAAATAAACTTATTTCTTTGTCACCTTTCCTCGATAGCGATGGGTTGATGAGAGTTGGCGGTAGACTCAACAATTCAGATTACGAATTTAATATTAAGCACCCAATTCTTCTCCACGCTAACCATCGTTTAACTAATCTAATATTTGAAATGTTACATCTTAAACATTTACATTGTGGTCCTAAACTCTTATTAGCAATCACTAGGCACAACTATTGGCCCATTGGTGGCAATAATTTAGCTAAAAAGGTTGTGCGAAACTGTGTGACGTGTTGCAGATTTAAGGCTACTACTGTTCAGCCACCCATGGGGGATTTACCACGTCAACGTGTGCACCTGGAATGTCCCTTTCTTCAAACTGGCGTTGATTACGCTGGCCCAGTGTTGATAGCAAACCGGAAAGGTAGAGGTTCTAAACTAATAAAATCATACATCTGCGTGTTCGTATGTTTGGCAACAAAGGCCGTACATTTGGAGCTTGTCTCGGACCTGTCCAAGGATGCATTCATTGCTGCTTTGAATAGATTTACTGCGCGACGCGGGAAGCCACAATCAATTCTGTCTGATAATGGTACCACCTTTGTTGGAACGTTCAATGAATTATCCAAACTTCTTAGTCGTACCCTACCTTCCGATTTGGCAGAGCAAGAGATTAAATTTTCTTTTATACCGGCATACACACCACATTTTGGCGGACTTTGGGAGTCAGCCGTTAGGTCTACGAAATATCACTTGCGTAGAATTTTAGGGCTAACACATCTCACATTTGAAGAAATGACGACTTTATTAACTCAAATTGAAGCCATTTTAAATTCAAGGCCTCTCATTCCTCTGTCAGATGATCCTTCGGACTATTATCCTCTCACTCCAGCTCATTTCCTAATAGGACGATCTTTACTCTTTGTACCTCAGCCTGATTTAACAAATCATTCAACTTTAACCTCTCTTAAGAGATTCCAGCGTATCGAGTACCTTAAGCAGCATTTTTGGCAGCGATTCTCCAATGAGTACGTCGTGTGGCTACAACAAAAAATGAAATGGCTGACTCAAAAGGGAGGCTTAAAAGAAGGTATGATGGTTGTCATCAAGGAGAAGGGACTACCACCTCTTATGTGGCTGCTCGGACGCATTATTCGTCTTTGTCCTGGACGAGATGGAATTACACGTGTGGCAGATATCTTAACCAAGAAAGGTGTTATACGACGCGCTTACAACAACATATGCCCGCTACCAGTCAATATTTGAAGTTCTTCAACCCGGGGAGCATGTTCGAAACATAGCAACCCTATTTTCCTCACCGCGGCGGAAGCGGGGGAGAGGCGTGGAGTGACAAAATAAAACGACGTGCATCGACGAAACGCAATCATTGTCGGTCCCGTAAAACTGTATTAACTTTGATCCGATTAATAAACCAGCTTTAAATACAGTCCACTTTTATTGATATAAGCCTTGCACCCAACATCTCATCGCAACGGCGCCAACACAGATCTTCCATCGAGGTAACAGAGACGTTATTACACGACTTACGTATGCTGCATTCACGCTCTTGTGGCGTACCACTACTAGTATTCTGATCTGCATCATGTTTTTTTTTGCTGTACTTCGAACATGTTCAAACACGTCACGCCAGTGAGAGTAGAGTCCTGATCTCACTTCTGATGTAAGGTTGAGGGTAGACATTATTTTGTTAAACACCAAGTAAAAGGAGGTCACTTTTTGATTCCTGATTTAATCAACAATATGATAACTTAATTCACTTTCACTTATCCAATCTTTAACCAGTACGTACAACAGTCACTGAATCACACAACGTAACAACGTAGTAAGTGCACCGGGCAAACGCAGTCGAACGAATGTTCATTTCAAGAAGAAGAAGGGGTCGTCGTACCCCCTTTCGGGGGCACGGAACGGGCCTCGGGGCAAACCCCACTGCCCGGGACGAGCTCCCTGCCACATAGGGCAGGGGTGGTATGGATGCAGGAAGAACTAGGGTGAGGTACGCTGTTCGCAGCGCGCACGGCTGCACTACATCGACAAAACATATATACTTATACATAATACGATGGGCTGGTCTGCTGACGGCTCGATGCCCGTGGCGAAGTCACCCCGGCTCCGGCCGCTGTCCTCTGCTTCCTAATTGTAATTTTTTTTTTTTTTTTTTTAATTTTTTTTTTTTTTTTTTTTTTTTTTTTTTTTTTTTTTTTTTTTTTTTTTTTTTCCTTACGACTAACTACTAACTAAACTAACTAAAAACTAACTACTCTACTATATACATAAGCCAGGACAACAGTCAGCAGCCGTGGGGCCCGCCACCGGCCCCATGCCGCGGCCCCGCCTCTACAAATCAGAGGGGGAGCCGCGGCACTAGTAAAGCGCTCACCCGCTCCGGGCTCCCCAAAAGGGGAAGACCATCGCGGGGAGGGACCGATTTAAACACTCCCCAGACGGGGGAGTGGTCCACCCAACGGGGGTGGGAAATGGGTCCCCATAAGGGGGCACCCCGACGATGTGGGGGAAATGACGAGTGTGGACAGCTCAGTCCCATGGGGGCACTCATTATGAGCACTCCCATATCACTCCGATTAAGCCGACTATCTTACCATAGCCGGGGGTTCCAGTAGCTCCCTTGGTAGCGCCAGACCATCAGGTGGTCTAGCGTGCAAGGGAGCTAAGTTGTGGAGATGCTCGTGGGGTCCACCGTCAGCCCGCTCGTAAAGATTACGAGCTAGCCTCCGGATGAACTCCTCGAGCGACTCCACATCCAGATCCCGGGCGATTACGGCATTACTGACGTAACGCCCTGCTCCGACTATCGTGCGAAGAGCCAGATTCTGCTGGGCCTGTAACTTCACCCGCGTGACCTGCGGGATGAGGTGATACCAGGCCGCAGCTGCGTACGTGATACGGGAACGGACATACGTCTTATAAATGCCGAGCTTAGTCCTGACCGGCAACCTGGAGGCCAACACCGGCCGGAGGAGGAATCTCGCGTAGCGAGCGGCCGCCAACGCCTTATTGGCGTGGGCGGTCATCCTCAAACTCCGGTCGATATCGACCCCCAAGTACCGGACGCTGGATCTAAACTCGACATTAGCGCCACGGAGACTGAGCTGTCCCGGGACGACTCTTGTGCGGACTGGACCGAAGAGAATAGCCGCGGTCTTCCCCACGTTGACCGCGACCCTCCATCGGTCCAGCCACTGGGGCAGTAAGTCCAATAACCTCTGCATCCTCGAAATGGCCGCAGAGGGGAAGTTGGATGACGCGAAGTAGGCGCTGTCGTCGGCAAACAGCGCCAACTTCACGTCGGCTTCCCACGCTTCGAGGTTGCCCTCGAGCGTGGGAATGTCGTTGGTGTAGAGAGCGTAGAGGAATGGTGCCAGGACGCTCCCCTGCGGAACTCCGGCCGTGACTGGGCGCACCGACGACTTGGCGCCCTCGACCGCGACAAGGAAGGATCTTCCCTCCAGGTACGACCCCAGCAGTCGCACGTAGGCGTGCTGGAGGTCCGTGTTCTGCAACAGCTTGTGGATCAGTCCCGCATGCCAGACACGGTCGAAGGCCTTCTCGATGTCGAGAAAGACTGCGGCCGTGTACTGGCGCGCGTTGGTCCGATCCGCCAAGTGATGCATGACGCGGACCAATTGCAGCGTTGTCGAGTGACCGCTACGAAACCCGAATTGCTCGGGTCTGAGAAGGATGTGCGGCGACACCCTTCTCAGCAGCAGCCGCTCGAACAACTTGCCCACGTGCGACAGCAGCCTGATCGGACGGTAACTGGAGGGATTTCTCCTGTCCTTGCCGGGTTTGGGCAAGGCGATAACCTTGCCCAATTTCCAAATTCCCGGGAAGTGGCCTGTGGACAGAATGGAGTTGAACAGCCGTGTCATATATGACACGACCGTTTCAGGGAAGTGGAAAAAAGCGAGGGAGGGAATACCGTCCTCGCCCGGCGCCTTGCGCCTCTTCATCCGCTTGATGATGAGGCGCAATTCGCTGGGAGTGATGAGATCACCATCTCCCAACGGCGGCATCGGGGAGGAGAGTAGGCTTGCTACGCTCTCTTCCACCGATTGGTGGAATGCGGCCTCTGAGGGTGCAGAGTCATTAGGAGCGAACTGCCGCTCCAGCATTTCGGCCAGGATATCGGCGCGGGCCTGAGCCGAGAAGCATCGGTTGCCCCTCTCGTCCACGAGTGGACAAGTCGGGGCAGGCCGATTTGAGAGCTGGCGACAAAGCCGGTGGAGGGATACTGAGGAGGGGTCCTCGCGGGCCTCCTCGATCCTCTCCTGCCAGGCATAGCCCCTAAAGGTGCTAATCTTTGTCGCCAGCTCCGCTTCCAGCTCATTAAGCTCGCGCTTTATCCTGGGACAACGAGTTGTCGCCCAGAGTCTCCTCAGGCCCCTCTTCCGGCGAATAATCGCCTTCAGATGGGCCGGGAGTATACCTCTGGGCCCGCCGCTGGGCACAAGAGTCGTCGCCTGGTCGATCGCTCCCCTGATGGAGTCAACAAGGCGGGTTGCCGCATCGTCGACCCCATCAGGGGTGTTGGGGTTCTGAATCACGGGAAGGTCGACTAGTCCTCTCTTGAAGAGCTCCCAGTCGACCTTCGGTCGTAGGGGCGAGGTCGCAACCCGGGTGAGCCCCATTCCCAGTGTCACCAGGACAGGGAGATGTGGGGTACCCAGGTCGTACAGTGCCTCGATCGTTACGGGGCACCGTAGCCCCTTGTACACACACACATCCAGCACATCGGGCTGATAGCGCGCGGCGGTCGGGATGTGTGTGGGTTCGTCGGGGCCGACCACAGAGTAGTCGCCCCTATCGGCATCTTCTAACAGCCGCCTGCCCACTGCTGAGTTAAGTCGGGAGCCCCACGCGACGTGCTTCGCGTTGAGGTCCCCGACCAGCAGAGCTGGGCGGCCGTCGTGATTCAGGGCCCGTCTTATGTCCTCAGGGTGAAATTCAGGCCCCGGGGGTCTATACGCGGCATAAATCCGCATATCTCCCCCCGAGGTGTGTACCCTCACACCGACTGACCTTGTCGATGTGAAGGACAGCAAATCCAACTGATCATGCACCACGTCCCGCCTGACGAGGGCCGCAGTGCCCCTGAACGGCCGCCCGGCAGGGGTAAGCTCGTCACGTCGGTACATGAAATAGTCAGGAATCCTGAACGCATCCTGAGGACGAAGCTTGGTCTCGCCCAGGAGAACAACCTCTGGGTTGTACTCCCGGGCGAGAACAAGCAGGTCGTTTTTTCGGGATCTTATCCCATCGGGGTTCCAGTAGATGATGCGAAGCTCCTGGCTAGCCATTGAGCCTCGCTATCAACTGGTAGAACCCCGACAGGATAGCCCCGATAGGGCTAGCGCCGGAGGCGATCTCGCGGATGACTCCGGAGATCACCTCGGCCAAGTTCTCCCAGAGTGCCAGCAGCCATGCAGCAAAACCGGCAGGCTGAGAGGCCTGTCGACCGCTGCGGCGCTCGCGCTGAGGGCGGGGGGGGAGGGGGGGCTGACTATTTAAGTTATCTAAATTACCTTCGGCCGGATGGGCCGAAGGCAATTGCGGGCTTGTTGTCGATAATTGGGTTGGTGGGGAGGCCTCAGAGACCTCCATGGTTTCAACATGGGCTCTCGATGGGGGATCCGGCACTATAGGCTCTGGTATGCCCCTTCTTGCTTTTTCTTCCTTTTTCCTTGCCTTTTTTTTCAATTTTTTGCGTCTATTCTTTTCCCTGTTTTTTGTTGTCGTAAGACCGCTAGTCGGGCAAGGTGTTTGTTGTGGCAATGGAGCAGCAGTAGTTCGACCACGGGGAGCAGGAGTAGGCTTGGATTTGGTTGTCTGCCGTGGTGGGTTGGCCTGTGCCATCAGTGTAGACGCCGATGGCGACGCCTCCACCACCACAGCAGACGGAGCGGAGTGGGAAGGGGGAGGGGGCTGGGAAGATTTCCCTTTCCCCTTCCCCTTCCATTTTGCTACTGGTTCGGATGCCGGAAGAGCTGCACTCCCGGCTCGAGGCGCCTGAGGTGCAGGAGGAGGGACGGTTACTCCCATCATCCTGGCCCGTTTGCGGTAGACCGCACACCGTCTGTCGACGGCGGAATGGTCCTTCCCGCAATTGGCACAGGAGAATGGGCCGTCTCTCGGCCTCGGGCAGTCCGCTACGATGTGCTCCCCGGCACACCTTACGCAACGGACCGCGCGATGACAGTTGTAGGAGGCGTGTCCGAAGGCCTGGCAGCGATGACACTGCGCAGGTCCTCGGGTTGGACGCCATCCTTCAACCGTCACCCCCGGCAGGTACAGCAGTTCGTTGACTGCGTACAAGCGGGCGAGACCGTCCTTCGAGAGGTGATCCAGGGCTACGTGAAACACGCAGCCCGGACGCCCTCTCTGGGACCTAATGCACCTGGCATATCGAGCCGGGAATCCCAGCTCCTTCAGGGCATTGACGATTTCTGCCTCGTCGGTGTCGGCAGGGAGGCCCCGGACCGCCACCTTCGAAGGCATCTCCTCCGCCAGGGCGTAACAGTACCATTTAATGGCACCGTCCCTGGCAGAGGCCTCCGACAGGTAGGCCTGGACCGCCCTATACTCCTCCACCGACGTCGGCAGGAATCTAAAGCCGGCGCCGAAGGGTCGCACCGAGGGGGCGCGGCCTAGGCGCTCCCTTATGGCCGCCATGTGGCGGGACCAATTTGGAAGGGCCTCCACCATAATTGGCGGGTGTCGGCGCAGTACCTCCTGGGCACGACCCTTCGGCCTCGGGGGAGGGACTTGTGAGGATTGGGAAGTCCTCTGGGTGGTGGGAGCACCTGGCCTAGCTGCCATGGCAGCATAGGAGGTAGAAGGGATGGGATTGGGCTTTGGGACGTGTGGTCTGGTAGACTCGAGGTCCATATACCTGGTCGAATCCAGGTTACCCGCCGTGCCGCTTAGGGCGGGGGCACCTCGGGTTGAGTCTACCGGGATAGGGGAAAGCGTTGGGGAGGGAGAACGAGGAGGGGATCGTTGTTGCCTTAGGGCTATCCCTGTCCTGGCGGGAGCCCTAGGTTTCGGAATGGGTTTAGCTGGGATTGGACTCCCAGAGGGGGACGAAGATCTGGACGAAGAGGGAGTGACTGATTCTGTCGAGGAATGAGCTGAGGACGTGGTCGAACCATCCTCCCCCTCCGATCTGGAGGAAGGGCCTAGTCTGGGACGCTTGTCCTTATCGCTCGATGAACCTCGGTCAGACTCGGACCTGGCCTTCTTCCGCGGCCGAGAGGGCCCAGAGGGATCGGTCAACGAGGGAAGATTATCTTCCTCCGGTTCGATCCTCAGAGTCCTCTGGGCCGCGACCGAAGGCCCGGGCAGACTGTCCGTCCCGAGTCCCATCGAGCCTATACGAGCTGCTGGCGTTGGTTGGTATCTGCTTGATTGAGGCATCACCTGTCGTCCCTTGTGAGACGGGCCGGGAGTGCTGATGAGCGGGGGTGAATTTCCCCCAGACATGATATTAAGGTCTAGCAGGCTTAATTGGTCATTGGATCCCCAGGGAAATCAATTCGGTCAAACTGAATGTTTTTGTTAGTTACCGACCGACCATAAAGTTGTCGGTATTCAAAATAAATTGGTAACAATAAACAAAACTTGAATTTTTATATTATTGGAATAACTAAATTTTAATATTAAATAATAAGATAAAAGACTGTAATTTAAATGGATTAATAACTATTTATGGGTAATGATAATCAAATGTACATTAAAAGATATGGAGCAATAGTGGGGTCAGTGAGTATCCACCGCTATATACAATAATAATAAATGAATTCAAAAACTAAATATAATACTACTAATAATACTAATAATACCAATTCTATAAAACAACATTTAATTAAGTTACTATCAATCAATAAATGAATGAGAAGTATAATGTGTGTAAATATATATGTAATTATATCTATTCCTCTTTCCGGCCAACACGGACTACCCCAGCGTATGTCGACAGACCGGTGGCCCCAGATTTGACGGTTCCGAAAAAAATATTCGGGACCGTGAAATCCCCACCTTCCGGTCAGCCAAACCACACCCCGCAGCAACCCAGTCAACCAAGTAATTAAAATAGAATATAATTAAAATAAACTATAACCTAAACAAAATTTCATGAAACTTGAAGAACCTGTAAACAAAAGGATGGCGGGAACACCCTACCAGAACCCTACTAAAACTACAAAAATAACAAAAGGAAAACTAAATAATTAACTGTATCTAATAAGAGACCACTTAAGAAGGTCGGCCGGTATACCAGAATTTACTATCTACGTAAAATTAAATGCTAAAAAAAAATATTATGCTAAAAGTGGGTAGATATGAAAAAATTTTTATAAAGCTACAGCAGCGCCAATTATTTACACAGTACTATATTACAAAAATCTAAATTAATTTAATTTAATTTAATCTAAATTGTAAAAAAATAATGAATGAAACTAATCTAAACTATTCTAAATTTTAACTGAGCTAAACTGGTATTATAGGGGTTCCAGCGCCATCAAACCTTAATAACTAGACCAATTTACCGGGTTTAGCGACCGCCCCGCCTAACCCCGAGGGGTAGGAGAGGACTGGGAGTGACACAGGGAGGCCAGACTCGATGGCGCTAACGTTCGCCGGTTTTATATCCAAATAAAACGGCGACGCAGCTTTCACAGGCTGGTCGACACCTACCCGTATTAAACTGGTGTTTAAAGAAAGAAGTGTCGATCCACTTACCTGGTCCCGGGTCCCGCGTTTCACTGCTCGGAATGTCTCCACCCCGAAACAGCACCGCTAGATTCAACACACGCACTTTGGGCACACACTGACCGCACAGCACAACACAGCAAGGGGCCACTTAGCCTGGTATCCCGGGGTGTTCATTTCAAGGCACGTTCCGCCTTTTTATACTAGCCGGCGCAGCTGGCTTATGAGTCACTTCTGTTGCAGCTGTTGTTTACGAGTGGAACGACACGGCCGGCGCACCTTGCTTGTGTGAGTCACTCCTATTGCACGTGCTATATAACATAAATATCGTTAACGCCGTCATACATACACAATTACACACATAAATAACATAAACATATACATACACGTACATATATAATGAAATACATAAAATAAATACATATAAGTAATACTAAATTGATAGATAGTGCTCCTTTAATGCCTTCCTGAATACTTCAAGTGAGGAACTTGCACGGATTGAGTGTGGAACTGAGTTCCACAGACGCACAGAGTGCACAGTGAACGAACCACCGTAGCGGCTGGAAGAGTGAGGGGGAAAATTAAGGAGAAGGGATCTACTTGTACGACAGGGTACACCACGGGGCATCTGGTACCCGAAGCGCTCACGGAGGTACTGGGGAACAGCTGGGTTATTGAGGATGTTGAACAGCATACATAAAACATGTACATCACGGCGAAGTCGGATAGGCAACCAATTAAGTTGTGATCTGTACTGCGAGACATGATCATATTTGCGTAAACCAAAAATAAAGCGTATGCATAAATTTTGTAACCTTTCCAGTTTGTTCCATAGCCCCTCCGCGGCGTCGAGGAAGCAGACATCCGCATAGTCAAGGAGAGGAAGCATAAGGGATTGGGCCAGGGTGACTTTAGCTTCAAAGGGCAAGAAACGCTGAAGACGCTTGAGACTGAAACGTGCAATGCACTTTCCTGCTAACTAAATTTATCTGACTGGACCAAGAGAGATGACAATCAAGAACGATACCTAGGTTTTTTGCTGTTTTAGAATAAGCGATTGGAATTCCATCTAGCGTCACAGGGGGCAAATTAATGTGGTCAATCGTGTTGTACCTATAGGAACAACCAATTACTATGACCTGTGATTTTGATGGATTCACAAGAAGTCCAAAAGATTTAGCCCAAGCACTAATTCTACCAAGATCTCCATTGATTTCAGCAATAGCTAGAGCAACATCATCAGATATAAAATGTCTATAAATCTGCAAATCGTCAGCGTAGAGGTGGTAGTGAGAAGTCAGTACCTGAGTGATTTCATTAATGAAAATAGAGAAAAGGAGAGGAGATAGTACGCCACCTTGAGGTACACCCACAGTTAAATCACACCATTTCGATGTAGCATCATCAGAGCGGACACATTGCGAGCGTCCCCGAAGATAAGAGTCAAACCAGGTTAGAGCAAGTGGAGATACATTAAGAGATCCAAGGATACTTAGAAGGATGTCAAAGTCTACTGAGTTAAAAGCACTGCTGAAGTCCAATAAGGTCAACACGGTTAACTGCCCTACATCAAACGCGTGGCGAATGTCGTCGGTGACCTTGAGCAATGCAGTGACCGTGCTGTGGCCTTGGCGGAAACAAGACTGAAGAGTTGAGGAGATTATTTTTATTAAGATAGACAGTGAGCTGTCTTTGGACTAAACCCACCAAGACTTTAGAGAGAATGGGAAGTATTGAGATTGGACGAAACTGAGAAAAAGAGGAAGGATTAGGGACCTTAGGAAGTGGGAGAACATGAGCCTTTCTCCAGCTACTTGAGAATGAGCCTTTTGAGAGAGAGAAGTTAAGAATATATGTAATGATAGGGACAAGCTCATCCACAAGCAGAAGGATCATCTGAAGGTGAATCCCATCCTCACCCACAGCCCTAGTGGAAATAGAAAGGATGGATCTCTTAACGTCACACTCTGTAACCGGAGTGAAAGTAAAAGGAGTGCACATGGGTAAAGGCCTTTTGGAAAGTTGTAATAGTGTAGATGACTTTGTACTGTCATTAAGAATAATGGGAGCTTGAGAGAAATGCTTATTTAAAGCGTCGAGGTTAATAGTAAAGGAAGTTTCGTTTAACTGTTTGCCAATGCCTAGTGAATTAAGGAATTTCCAGATTTGGCATGTGTTCAGACCCTCTAGGGAGCTATGAATATGGCGTCTTTTGGCATCTCTACACATCCGATTGCAACGATTACGAAGTTTCTTGTAAGTTGTAAGATTGTCTTCCGTTGGGAGCTTTCTGTATCTGCGTTTAGCCTTATCTCTCCTGGCCATCATCTGTCTAATTGAGTCGGATAACCAAGGTGAGGGTAACTGTTTAACTCTGACACGTCTGATGGGAGCATGACTATCATAAAGAAGCGAGATATTTTTATTAAAAGAAAAAACCATGTCATCGATCGTGTCAGAGCCGAAGACAGTCGACCAGTCAGTCCTCGCGTCAGCCCGCAATCGCTTCACGCCTATACCCTTGAAGCTACGAAGGAAAATGTATTTGGGTTTGGGTTTAGGAGGACGAATCTTTTAGGAGAGATAAATTAAATCATGATAGGAAAAAGGAGCCGATAGTCGTCCGTGTGTAGCAACCATGTTGGATTCAGAAACAATAATTAAATCCAGAAGGGAGTGGTCTTGATATTGAGGTGCACAGTGTGTAGCTGCAAGAGGGAGGATATTTAAGTTGAGAGAAGTAACTACCGCACGAAGTTTCTCAGCACGGCTGTCAGATTTCAGAAGGCAGGTGTTAAAATCACCAAGAATTATTGTATGATCATAAAGGGGGGGAAAGAGATTCAAGTTTAGATTCGAAAGAGGGTGTATATAAGAGGAATAGTCAACATGAGAAGAGGGGCTATAAAGAACGCCTAGAAGAAGCTTAGTATGGTGAAAGGAGATTTCAATAAATAGGTTTTCTGCGGACTGCGTATATTCACCTGGGGACGCATCAATAACTTTAGAAGGAATATCAGAACGAAGATAAATCGCTACGCCACTTCCTCCTTTCGCTGTTCTGTCGTTGCGTAATAAGCGATACCCAGGTAGAGAGTACTGAGTAGAGGGAAGAGCAGGTTTAAGAAAGGATTCAGAGATGAGTACTGCATGGACGACACTGGAATCGAAAGAGGATAAGAGATCGGGATAGTGGGCTGGGACACTCTGTGCGTTTATGTGAACGATGTTGAGGAACTTAGGAAACGGCGAAAATTTTGCTTGAATCAAGTCTCGCAAATGAGTTGAGTCATCATCCTCACTAAATGCACTACCATAGCTTATGTCAGACGAGCTTGAGGAAGTGCATGAGAAGAAGGCATCATTAATATCTAAATTTGACATACTAAGATAATATAATATAAATATATACTAAACAAAAATACAGTAAAATAGTAAAAAACACTAAAAAAATAAATAAAGCTAACGTAAAACTAAAATCTAAAGATTTACAACTGTAACTTACTTCACAAACGCTCCTTTCGAGATTGGCAAAGCACTTTAATCTAAGTCAGAAAATGTACATATTAAAAACAAAACGCAAATCCTATTGTCGTTGTCACAAAATAATAAGTAAATGTATAATCTATATTGACAATATAAAACTTAAGAGTTGGCTGTATGGCATAGTTCCTTTGCCTTTCTCTTCGAGAAAAACCCTACTGCTGCTTCTACTAAGAGCATAATCTATGATTATCACTTATCTATCTGTCAGTTCTATTACAATCAAAATTTTTATAGGTTGGTAATTTTGAAAGTTGATCGAAATAATGTTCAAAAACGCATTACAACTACCTCGAATAGATAACTAAGTTTTTAGTGTATCATCTATGAATAAGTTCAAGATACAGCCATACTACTTTCGACGAGTCGTCCTCTTGCCGATTTCTCGCTCTGCCGCTGATTTTGGTGCCGTCTTGGGTTCGTCATGAGATTTCCCAGATGACTGAGAAGCTCCTTGCGCCGAGGGAAACTTGGTTTTCAGACGCTGAAGTTCAAACATCTGTTCAATCTTACTGCGTTTATTATCCGGGAGAAGAACGACTATTTTCCCATTTGTTGTCCAGCAGCGCTTAACGCCGAAATGAGAGCGGGCCTCCAAAAAGACATCATGACGTGATTTGGTCAGAAATTCTGAAATGATGACCCTAGACCCCTTCAGGAGTGTCTTGTTCTTCCACACTTCATTGCATCGCCTCAAACTCTGGAACCTGACTAATATAGGCCTAGGCTTATTGGTGTTGGAGCCTAATCGATAGCAAGCAGTTAAATCCTCTTCTGTGCAATCAGCCACCTTCATTTGGTTGGTTAATATACCCACAATTGCTGTTGCTGGGTCTGTGGCATCTGACTCCGGGATTCCATGAAACAAAAGGACCTTACGACGCGACGCCATCTCATGCCTGTCCAACCCCAAGAGAACAAGCTCCATCTGTGACCTCAGCATGTTGAGTGTTTGTAGTGTGAGATTCCGGAATGCGATGAAATCTTGTGACAACTTGTCTAGGTCCGTGTGTGGTGACTGGTGACTGCTCAGCATTGTTTCAAACTCGGTCATCCTCTGCACAATGCTTGATTCCACCTCTTGTAACTTAGTGTACAGATCCATGATGCGGCGCTATTGATGATGTGGCAGTAGTGATGATGTGAAGTGATATTAATAGAGAGAACTTCTTCTTCTTCTTTTAGGTAATTTGGCTCCAACGCCTTTGGCATTGATTTTGCCAATGTCAAAGTATTTACAAAAATGACAGGTGCTTAGAGAGGGAAAAAATTACTAAATCTAAATACAAATAAATTTGGTCGGTTTTTCCATACGCGAATCTGTGGTTTTAAGAACAGCACAAACAAATATATGTTAGACTAACTACTTTAGAGATAAATATTATTAGCAGATAAAAATTTACACAGAATATTTACATGTTTAGAATAGACTAAAGTTAATAAACAATTAATATTAATAGGCCGGGGAATGTCATTGGGAAGGATATCATAAAGAGGGGATACGATATTGGGGCAGTCGAAGAAAATGTGATCCAGGGTACCCTCATCTAATCCACACTCACAAAGAGAATGGTCACGGACTCTAATTTTGGCAAGAAAAACAGGGGAGCAAACATGGCCAAGTCTAAGACGGATTATAGCGGAAACAATTTTTTTAGGAAGATGGCAGTGGGAGGAAAACCAAGGCTTAGAGGGCAGGGTCGGTTGCAAGTTACCATAATGCTTACCTACTGACTGACGAGAAATCTGCCAGCTTTCATTCCAAGATTGAAGCATATCAGATTTTGCCAGAGAATGTAAATCTCGAGGAAAAATTTTGTTATACTTGTTACAGCCCATAACAACAGCCTCCTTGGCACAGGAGTCAGCAAGCTCATTCCCACAAATTCCGCTATGACTTGGGATCCAGACGAGAGTGACATCAAGTCCGGAGCAGTGACATTGAAACAGAGTTTCTTTAATTTTTAATATAATTTCAAAATTGACTTTTGAATGCGATGGAAATTTAGTTATGTCTTGAAGACAGCTTAAGGAGTCCGAAAAAATTACCGATTTACTTAGACCGCGGGTTTTAATAAAAAGAGCTGCTTCTAAAAGAGCAACAGCTTCACCAGAGTACACAGAGGAAGTCTGAGGGAGTTTGTATTTTAAGGAGATTTTAAACTTGGGGATCCATACCGCAGCACCTACAGGACCATTTTGGGATAGTTTAGATGCATCAGTGAATAGGTGATAATGATTAGGCCATTGTAGTTGTACTATGTTCTGAAATTGTAAATTTGCTCCTGGGGAGTCTTTATGGATCCCAATATTCAAGAAGGTAGTGGGACGAAATAAAAGACAGTCAAAAGAGAAAAGAAAGAGGGGGAATTTATCATATTGAGAAATTGGAGAAGCTAAATTTTGCAGTTTCTTATACGAGTTGACAAGAGGAGGTACAGATTTATGACGCCAGTATCTAGAGGTTTCAGTCAGTTGAGCTAGTTGAGAAAGTAGAGCTAAAAGGGGGTGGTTTGAGAGAGAAATTACTTTGTAGAAAAATCTATCAGCTAGAAACTGTCTACGCAAGGCTAAAGGAGGTTCAAAACATTCAACTTGTAGGGCATTTATAGGGGAAGATTTCATGGCGCCAGAGATGATTCTGAGGCATTTTGATTGAATACGATTTAGTTTTGTAAGTGCCATTTTATTACAAGGCTCCAAAACAAAGCAACCATAGTCAAAGTGACTTCTAATTAGAGCATTATAAAGAAGCTTCTGGCTGTAAGGATGTGAACCCCACCTAACACCGGAGAGTGCGCGTAGAACATTGATGCTCTTCTCAACTTTATTGCAGATATAGTTTAAATGGTGAACACCGGAGAGTTTAGAATCCAAGAGAATGCCCAAAAACTTAACTTTACTCAAGACTGGAATAAATTGGTTACAAATTTCAATATTTATTTCAGGGATAACTCTCTTACGGGAGAAAGCGACCGCAGAACATTTAGGGATGGACAGGGATAAGCAGTGATCATTCAACCAAGAATTCAGATTAAACAAAGCAGAATTTAGACAATTACAAGCTTGTGAGAAAGAATTAGATATGGTATAGAGGGCAATATCGTCAGCATATTGAAGGATACGGCAAAAACGGTTCACAGTAGTATCTAAAATAGCAGTGTAAATATTATAAAGCAGAGGACTGAGAACAGAACCCTGAGGCAGACCTTTCCAGGTCCGATGAGAAGAATTTTCACCTAAGATGCGAACTATAATAGATCTGTCATAAAACAAATTGAAGATAAAATTCACAATTCTAGGAGGCATATTCAGGTTAATAAGTTTTTGTCTAAGTAAATGAAGGTCGACATTGTCGTATGCAGAGGAAATATCTAGAAAAACTGCTATAACATGACGATTTTGAGAGAATGCAACACGAATATCTGAAGTGAGGAGGCTCAGGCTGTCCAATGTTCCGTAACCTCGTCTAAAGCCAAACTGACTATTAGGGATAATAGACCTGTTTTCAACAATCCATTCTAGACGATTTTTTATCAAATGTTCCATAATTTTAGCTAGCACACTCGAGAGAGCAATAGGTCTATATGAACAAGATTGAGCTGGATCCTTGCCTGGTTTTAAAATTGGGATTATCAATTGAGTTTTCCATGAGGCTGGAATAGAACTGGAGAGAAATATATGATTTAAAAGATTTAGAAAGATTTTTTTAGAAGAGTCAGATAATTTTTTTATAAAAGAGTACGGGAAGCCATCTATACCTGGGGCTGAATCTCGGAGGTTGTCAAGAACACAGCATAGTTCTGCAAATGAGAAGCTGGAATTCATGGGGTCATTAGAGCCGGAGGAGGGAATTAAGGGACAAGGTTTAAAAGGCACAAAGGGTGGGCAGAGTTTGGAGATAAAATCAGGAAGCCAAGACAAGGAATTAGAATTAATATTATTATCAGATTGGGATTAACGAAATGCTTTTATTTTTTTCCAAATCAAGGAGGCAGGAGTTCTTGGGGAGAGAGACTCGCAAAAATTACGCCAAGCAAGAGATTTCTTTTGTCGCAAAAATCTTTTAGAGATGGCCGAAACTTTCTGAAATTCTAGGAAATTCTCTAAAGAGAGAATTTTAGAAAATTCAGATTCAGCCTCCTTGCGTTTTTGGACTATTTGGGAGCATTCAGCATCCCACCATGCTGGTGAGGGAATTTTATTTGAAGCTGAATTCTTTAAGGGAATGGTTAGTTCGGCAGCGGAGGATAAAATGGAACAAAATTCTAGGTACAAAAATAGAGTATTTTCATCATTTGCATCAGGAAGAGATTCAAGATTATTTTGAACTAAAGATGAATACTTTTGCCAGTCGGCCTTGTTAAGTCCGAATTTCAAAAGGGGTTCATATGGAATTGAAGATGGGATGGAAGAATCGGCTAGAGTTAGTAATATTGGAAGATGATCACTGCCATGGGAGTTAGACAGAACAGACCAAGAAATCGAGTTAACTAAAGAGGGAGAGGACAAGGACAGGTCTGGGGCACTTGGACTTTGGGATGGGGATACTCTACGGGTGGGAGTTCCATCATTAAGTAGACACAAATTTAATTCATCAAGTTTATCAAGAAATAATGAGGAATTTGAGTCACATAACTCAGAACCCCACATTGTATGGCGTATATTAAAATCTCCTAAGACTAAGAGAGGACATGGAAGAGAGGTTAAGAGTGTCGAAAATTCTTGAATAAGGTTACTATTAGGGTGAGGGATGTACACTGAGACCACTGTGATGTTAAAGCAGCGAACTGCCACAATGTTAATTGCTGAGGAATGAGGAGGAAGGGTAATGCGAGAAAAAGATATATTTCTTCTGACCAAGATAGCAGTTCCTGCCCAGCCGTCGTCTCTGTCATCGCGGAGACACGAGAACCCGGGCACCCTAAGCAGAGTATCCGGTCTCAACCATGACTCCGCAACAGCAAAGAGGACAGGGTTATATTGATTAGATAGATAAATTATTTCTTGTTTTTTATTTCTGATACTACGACAGTTCCATTGTAGGACCTTCGTCATTATGCTTTGGTTGAGAGTTAACGAGACTAGAGATTAAAGCGTGAATCTGAATCAAGACGTTGTTCGGTAGTATATCATTGAATTTTGATAAAATATTTAGAAGCAGCATTGACATTAATTCCGCGAGATTATCATTTGTAGCAGGGGCACAGGGGGTGGGAGTGCTAAGAGCACAACCATTGGGTAAACAAGAGTTAGGAGGGCTAATAATATCGTTGTGAGCATGACGATCATAAGACTTGGAAAGTATTGGTTTAGACGATTTTTCAATAAAAACAGTTTTTTTGTATGAAGTTGACGGAGTATGACGAGAAGATGAGGGGGAGGAAGACGGGAGGGTATTCGAAGATGGAGCTGATCGGCTCAGGAAGATAGGTTTTTGGGGAAGAGAAGAATTGGCAATATCGGCATAGGAGGTGCGGACTGAAGGAAATCTGCGAGCTGCCTCAATATAACTAATATTTTCTTCAGACATAACCATCTTAATTGATCTTTGACGGGCATGTTCGGGGCATTTCGGGTCAGAGGCGGGATGACAACCAGAGCAGAACAAGCAGGTTATGTTATTTTCTGGAACACTACAAGAATTACCTTCATGGGGGCCTGCGCATCGAGAGCAGCGGGCTTGCGATCGACATTGATCACGAATGTGCCCAAAACGACAACACTTTAAACACTGAATAGTGGGAAGAGTATATATGTTTACAGGGAGGGAAACGCTGCAACAATATACATGTTTAGGAAGAACTTGCCCAAGAAAAGAGAGGACAACTGTACCCGTCGGTTCCCATACTGTATTTCCATCTATTTTCTTTTTCTTATTCATTCTTCTGGCTTTAATGACGGTGGTTGAAACAGACCGACACTCAATCCATGAGACTAGGTCCTCAAGAGACCACTCTACAGGAATTTGTCTCACGACACCCATCCTGGTAACTTGAAAGCGTGGAATAATTGCTGACAATTTGTTAGATGAAAGTAATGGGTTTGTTAAAAATGAATTCGCTTCGTTATATGTTTTAAAAATAATAGCAGCCCTATTTCTACCCATGTTTTTAATTTCATTGTAGATAATTTGAGCAATTTTAAGGGTACGGGTGTGGTTCGAAACTGGGGCAAAGTCACCATCTGAACGAGATACATGGACAACAAAAGGGCCAGAGTCAGTTTCAGAGTAATTAAGAACTGAATTGTTATCAAAACCTGGCCGGGTGTAGGTATGTTGATTAGAGGCAGCTGCCGGTAAATGTGGAGCTGATCTTTTTTCTGGGACGCTTAATACGTCTTCCGCAGGGCGTTTTTGTGAAGCTTTTACAGGAGAATTAAGCATTAGAGAAAGATCGTCCATCTCTGAATCTAAAGAAGACCTCCCTCTGTCCGGCGGGACGTTTTCGCCCACCGAGGACGACATTGACATAAAAAATACACTTACCAGTTAAATGAAACTTAAACTAATCCACCACCAACAAAAATAGGGCAACACAATTCTTAAAAACACAGAAAAAACGGGAAAAACACTAAAAATAATCGAAACGCGTGTGATCTTTTTTTTTTTTTTTTGCTTGAAGGATTACTGGTGGCCCGGAGGCCTTTCCAGTTTCACCAGGACAGGTGGGCGAGCAAAGGCTCAGCCAGGAGGGGTGGGATTTGCTAACAGCTGCCCGAGCGCCTCCGAAGGAGACCTAACAACTCAAGAGTAGCTGCTTCGCGAATGAATCTACTACCGGATCGGAATCGCGACCCGCTGAGAAGATCCGGCGAGAAACTCAGCGAGCTGATTCATGGGTTAGGTTGCACGGCGAACTCTTTGTCGAGTTCGACGAGTACGGTTACCGAGGTCCCTAAGCCTGCTCCTAGAGCTGAAGGCGTCTAGTGCAAAGGTTATTGGATCTGATGGATCCGTAAGGACGTGTCTAGGGCGTCGACGGTGACTGGCTCCTGCATGATCAGGATTCGGGGAGTAGTCAGCGGCGGCTACGATAAGGCGATTATCATGACGCATAGCCTTATCGAAGTACCGTTTCGACGCTGACTTCATGTATTTCTGTATAGATTCGAGGCCCAGGTCGTCGTGTAGGTCAACGTTCCTCACGAACCACGGAGCTCCGACGGCTAACCTGCAAAAGCGGGATTGTAGAGATTGAAGGGTGTCTATGTGTGTGCGGGCCGCGTGAGCGAACACCACACTCGCGTAAGTCATGACGGGCCTTATGCAAGTTTTGTAAAGTGTCACCTTGTTCCGAAGGGACATTTTACTCCGCTTACAGATCATGGGGTAGAGTCTACCGAGAATAAACGCGGGCACGGTCACGGACTGATTTTATATGCGGGCGGAATGTCATCGATGCATCCAGGGTAACGCCCAGGTACTTGACCTTCCTGGCCCAGGGTATGGATTGACTAAAGAGAGTAATCGGGGGTGTGAGATTCCTCCTCCTAATACGGGAGGAAATCCGTGTGGAGCTTCCCCTCTGAAATAGCACCGCAGTACTTTTCACTGGGTTGATGTCTATGCGCCATTTTCGGAACCACTGTCCTAGGGCTAGGGCTGCGCTCTGAAGCTTCTTCGCGATTAGGGACTTGTTTCTACTGGAATAGTAAACAGTCGTGTCGTCGGCGAATAAAGCTAAATGGGTCGGCGGCGACCGGGGAATATCGTTAACGAATAAGCTAAATAGGAGGGGTGAAAGGACAGAGCCTTGCGGGACTCCAGCTGTGAGAGGTCGTGGGGAGGAGCGGGTTCCCTCGACTCGATATCGAAAAGAGCGGTTCGACAAGAAGTCCCGTATGATGAGCACGAGACTATCCGGCACACCCATGTTGAATAGTTTGAAAATCAAACCGTTGTGCCAGACTTTGTCGAACGCTTTTGCGACGTCGAAGAAGAGAGCTCCCGTGTATAACGGTTTTGGTCGATTAAGCCCCACAAGAATGTGCTCCGTGAGGCGGTACACCTGTTGAACGCATGAGTGATTTGTACGGAATCCGAATTGTTCATCGATGAGAATGCCCTTGGATGAGACGAAGTCTCTGAGGCGTTTGTAGAGCAGACGCTCATACAGTTTGCCTAGAGACATGAGGAGGCTAATCGGGCGGTAGCTCGTCGGATGATTTTTTGGTTTACCGGGTTTATGTATGCCGATAACGTCCGCTTCTTTCCACACCGCGGGAAAGATACAGTTCGCCATAGCGGCATTGAAAATAGATGCCAACATCACGATGAGTTGGACGGGTAGAAGTTTAATAACGCGGTTAGATATACCGTCGGAACCGGGAGCCTTGCGAGGACGTAGGTCTTTGATCAAGTCTTTAACTTCCATCGGGGTGACGGGTGGTAACGCATCCGAGGGTGGCAAGGAGGCTCTGCGTTCTACCTCACTGTCTACTAATTCTACATGAACAGGGTCCACGGATTGAGTGCTGGGCGTGCACTGGGTTTGCAATGTATCGGCCAGCAACTCTGCTTTTTCGTCATCATCAAACGCCGCGAGTCGGCCTGAGGGGCCTACGAGGGGGGGCATAGTTACTACCGTATCCGATTTGAGAGTACGAGCTAAGCGGTAGTAAGACCTTTGGGAGGGCGCGAGTCCTTCTAAGAAATCAGACCATCTGGCATCTCGGACTTCGGCGATGCGAGACTTTACGTCGCGTTGTAGGGCACGCATTCGAATACGATTTTCCGCGGTAGGATACCTGTCGTAGGCGCGTATCGAGGCGTTCTTAGCTCTAAGGAGTTCCCTAATATCATCGGACAATTTGAAGCGGTGAAGGAAATCCTCCGCTACAACTTGTTTCGATGATCTATCTAATGTTGAGGTGATGTGTGACGTTAAGATGTCTATGGCTTCAGCGGTATCCTGAGGAGACGGGATAGAGTCCGGGTTAAACGGGAGCGATGGTGGATCAGATTCAGCCAGGCTGATGCCCAGCGTGTGCCAATCCACCACAGTCCTCGTGACGGGAACGGAAACGGGAGCGCGACCGAGCTTCATAACGACGGGACGGTGGTCTGAATCTAACTCTGAAACTACTTCGATCGAGTGTAAGCGCAGAGTTACGTTTTTTAATAACGCTATGTCGAGTATATCCGGGCGATGCGCGATATTTAGCGGGTAGTGAGTCGGGGTTAGCGGAGCGACGATATCGAAGGCGAGATCATCGACTAACGCGTCAAGCCGCCTGCCATTCGGGGTTGTGGTGTGTGAGTTCCACCTGATGTGTTTACAATTTAGGTCGCCCGCCAGAATGACAGAGCTCCCCATACCGAGCAGCGCCTCGATATCACTGCTTAGAACGATCTTATCCGGTGGAAGATAAACGGACGCGATAACGATCGGCGCGTGTCCCGTCAGTGAGATTCGGCACACTGATGCTTCGATATTAGCGAGCGCGGGCGGATCGAGCGGGACGCAATGCAGGGCTCTTCTATAGTAAATGACGGTACCACCACCACGAGCAGAGAGCCTGTCGTTCCTGACCATGTTATAGTTCGCGATTTTAGGGTCACGGCGCGCGGGCTTAAGTAGGGTCTCCTGCACTAAAAAGATATCAATTTGATGGTCACGCAAAAAGTCAGAAACCTGATCACGTTGATTTGCGAGACCGTAAGCGTTAAAAAATCCTATCGTTACGGATAGGGGCTTTATTCTACTTATATACGCCATTGATTACCGGCGGAGTGAGGGGAGGACGTACGTATTTAATGACGCGTATACGTCGGCGTATTCTTGCACAACGGCGATAAAGTGTTGTGCAGTGGAGGCAGCGCGAATGGCGTCGCCCAAAGCGTTAACGCGCTCAAAGTTGATCGACTGAAAGAAGTCGATCGCTAAAGCGAGATTGTCGGACGCGGTCGGAGGGCAAGTCGCGGGAGAGGGACGAGTTGCGGGGGCGGGACGAATCGCGGAGGAGGGAGTTGTAACCGTGTTCGTGTACGGCAGCGGTTTCGCCCAAGCCGAGACACTGGGCACCGGCGCCGGAACGAACGCTGGCTTAGCCTGCGACACAGAGGGTGCCGAGGCTTTGATGTCTGGGCCGGAAGCTCGGAGGCGGTTTTGGCGGGCGACGCGACGATTTATTTTCGGGGCTCGTGGGCATCCGCGGTAATTTGCGGGGTGACCCTGTGTACGACACAGGACGCAGCTAGGCGGTTCCGTCGCGGTTTTTTGATCGCGAGTGCAGAGGGCCGTGGCGTGATCTCCTAAGCACTTGACGCATCGGGGGCGCGCGTGACAGTTACGGGAAGAATGCCCGTATAATTGGCAGTTATGGCACTGGCTAGGTGTGCCTTTCTTGTGTGGGGTTTCGACGGCGATTCCGGAAAGGCTACAGACCGTTCGGATGTTGAATATTTGCTTACCCTCGGGGGTAGGCTGGAGGGCGACGAGAACCATGTTATATGGCTCCCTTCCGCGACCTGTGTGCATGCGGTGTACGGAGTTAACCGGTAGGCCTTGTTCGAGAAGGTCGGCCTTGACTAGCTCGGCATCCAACTCTTTAGGGATGCCACGTATGACGACACGGAGTTCGCGCTCCTCCTGGAGCGTATACGTGTGGAAACTTATACGCTCCTTACGGAGGTAAGAAGAGAGGGCCCTATGGTCGTCGGGTGTTCGAACCTTAATTTGAATGCCGTTCGCGAGGTTACGGGCATTCGTGAAGTTGATATTTTTGGCCTTAAGGGCCAGGGAAACTCGATCCCAAGCTGCCTTCTCTTGGAGGATTACCGGGGGAGGGGTCTGGGTTTTATTTTGTGCCACCGGACGCGGCGACGGGGTGGCACGGGCTGGAGGCGCAACGGGAGTCTGAGGGCGGGGGCGCGACGCGTTCGCGGCTTTGCTAATTTTAGCGGCCGCGGGAGCTCGAGACTCCGCGGCACGCTTCTTACCCTTTTGTACCAGGGTGAATCCATCCGTCGATGAGGTGGGAGCGAGGTCGACCTCCATCTCCGAGTCAGAGTCGGAGGACGAGGAGGCGGGCGCCGGTGACCTACGAGCAGGTGTTTTGGAGGGCACGACGGAGGCTGCGGATGATCGCGCTGCTGGAACGGTGGCCACGGCGGACGACGCAGCAGTTTTACTCGCCAGTATAGGCGACGCGGGAACGGCAGGCACGACGGAGGCTGCGGTGCTCGATGCAGAAGCTTTGCACGCAGGTACAGGCGACGCAGGAGCAGCGAGCTCGCGGAGTCCACGAGAGAGCTCGCGATGTGATCGGCCTTGAAGGCCAGAAACTCTGAGGCGAGCTGTGGGTGGCGAAGTCGGAGGAATTCCGCGAATACAGCGTCCATGATCGCTGAGTGCCCAGGTGGGGCGGCCCCGGGTCTTGAAAACACTCGCCTTGCGGCGAGGCCCCAACTTCTCGGACCTGAGCGGTTCTATTGAACACAGGTGGCGATGCGGCACGATTACTACAGGACAAAGAAAAAACACAACAAAACGGAAATAACAAAAAGAAACAGAACAATTAACCACTTCCAGGAAAACAGTTTGTCGGCAGATGTACCACGAACACAGAAACAACAAAAGGAAACAAAACAATTAAAAAGTTCCAGGAAGAGCACTTAGTCGGCAGATGTATCACGAACACAGGCCGCGCGAACAATGGCCGGGCTAACAAAAGCCGGGCGAACAAAGACCGGGCGATCGAGTGGTCGATGAGCACGTCCGCACGTGACGGGTGCCTCTATCGGAATGCGTGTGATCTGACAGATGTTCAACTACCCTCTCTAGAGAGAACTTGTTATGAGCTGTTGTGAAGCAAGTTTTGGAACCCAAATTATAGCATTTAGATATGAATAGGTAAAAATATATATTTTTTAACAATTAAAAACACTGAGAGCTCAACAAACTAGTGTATACACTTCAACTACCCACAGTAGAAAGTACCACAGTACCCACAGTAGAAGTAATTAAGTCTAGATAATCAAATCAGTCAATGTCCATTAAGTCATTTGTGCGAAATATAAACATGTCAGCTTTCCATTACAAACATAGTAGACAATTTGAATTAAATTTAATAAATTTGTTTCTTAACGTTAGCAGTTCTTGCTTAAAGTTGATCGTGACAGATCATGACCTTGTACGAAAATCTTACATCTATAAACACTACCTATGCTTCGTCATACAATAATTGTCATTTAAACTAGCATTGTAGAGATAATACACACACTAAAGTGAATACTAAATTATTCTTAGCATTCTTATAAACATTTAGAAATTTAAGAAACGATTAACCCACAATCATGTTCATAACATATGACATTTTGTTCTGCACAAACGTTTTGTTACATGATTTGAAAAACAAAAAAAAAAACAAAAAATGTAATGATGATTTAAAGTACTCTTAAATATTGATAGTTTGTACTTAATGACGCTTATAGTAATCTTAGACATGATTACATTAGTTATACTTTTATTCCCTATCTAAATTATTTCTATTCTGACGTTTCTGATGCTTTAGCTTTGGTAATACTAGATGAAACAAACAGCAGATTGAACGAAAATCATCTTAAAGTTAATTACATTCATTACAAACCATTAGTTTGCATTTTGTTACAAAAGAAACTGATGTTCGTTACATGCAAATGAATTATAAACATACACATGCAAACATAAAATGTAAATTTATCTTTTAATCCAAATTAAATGTACATTAATATTACATCTAAATAATAGAAAGGGTTTCGAAAATTTTTATTGCACTCAACAGCAGACGAGCACGCAACCCGGCTCATGATAAGTGGTCACCAGTGCTTATAAACTTCAGCAGTGCCATAGGGGTTGCTGTCTATCACTTAAGTTTTAATAAATTATTAATATACTCAGTCACAAGCATATTGATTTCACATAATGAAAATGTAAGAAACATAATCATGTTTGGGCATTTTCATTTATATCTGCTCATACAGAAAACACAACTTAGCAAATATATTCCACAGTTAATCTAAATAATTGCAAATAATGCTTTTGAAGACCGTTGACTTTTGATCATTAATTAAAATCATCTTCTCGTAGAATTTACAAAAGAATTTTCATATATTACTAACTTACTAATTACAACTATTCAAACGTAATACTATAACTATAAGAACTAAACAACCTATTTTAAAACAAAATTGGCATCAATTTAGTTCTTATGAACTATTTCAATTATTAATTTATAAATTATAAACATATTTAAAAAAAATTAAGATCCTTGAGAGTTCACGTTCCTTGCTGAATCAGTTTCTCTTCTGAAACGGAGAAACAAAGTATCTTAAGTATGTAACAAATATTGAAAAAATACGACCATGAAAAATTTAGTGTTAATGTAATCATACTTACAAATTAATATATTACATAACACGTTCTGGTTCAAATATAGTGCATCAATCTTTTCATGTTTCAGACATTTTTGTGCTCCTTATAATTTTTCCATAAAATTTTGTCATCATCAAACCTTTGTCTACAAAAATAAAAACATTATTTTATATTGGGTAGAAGTATGAACGTGGTCACAGGCCACTTGGTGTAACTTGGTTATCAAACACCAGGAAACAAAACGTGAATGCCATCATCTAACTTTGGATGTGAGATCAATTGTGCTGTATTTTATTTAAACAGGAAAGCATGACTGATTGATCATTCCAAAAAACTAGTTCGGGCCCACTTGACAATAAGCATATAATACGCTGAGTTGCAGAACATAAATACTTCCACCCACTCGAGACAATTTTATTATCTGAGGTGTGTGTGTGATAGTACGAGACTTAATACCGACTGTTTTGATCAAAACTTAACATATATGATAGCTAGGCAGCAGAAATAGGAAGGACCATTAGTTGGTGCTAATTCATTTAATTATATTATGAATAATAATTCTGTTAGCAAATAATATACCGGGAAAATAGTGTAAACTCACCGTTATCAAGGCATCCGAAATAGCATTTCATTTTCGATCTTCGAGGCATGCTGATTTTTAATAATAAACTTTATGTAAGAAATGAAAATAGTTACACAGGCTTGCGAAACGCTAACGAAGAAAAGAGTATTGGAGCCAAGTTATATCTAAAGAGAATTCAAAACAGAGTTTCTCAATGTCTAATCGTCTAATATTCTCATAAAGCTAAAAGTTGCTCTAAATCAGTCTTTCTCAAAGTGGGCGATAACGCCCCCTGGGGGGCGTTAGAAACCTAGAGGGGGGCGTTAAGAGGCCCACGAAAAAATGGGGGGCGTTGATGTGGGGTAGGGGGGCGCTGTAAAATTTGTAATTTCATTTATTTTATAGTATTTTAAATTTTACTAAAATTAAAACTCACCTACTACACAATAACGAATAATTAGTTTATATTCCTACCCTGTATGATGTTATAAAAACTTAAAATAATTAACATACATTTCGTAGGATAGCCCACACACCGTACGCAATCAAGTTGTAACAAGTTTCTGCGGAACATGATCAATGATAGTTAAAAAATTAGAGCAATGTTACCTTAATTACATTGCACCAGAAATTATTTTAAACATTAGAAAAAAAAAACTACCATGCAGTTTTAAAATAACACAAATTGAGGTTTTCTTTACTTTCTTTCTTGTTTTTAACATAAGGGCATTTTAAAGCATTTTCCTAGCATTTTATAAGAAATTACTGATGTAAGAATCATAATTTTTATATAAAATGGAAATGCGTATATAATTATTGTTAATTTTTTTTTTTTTTTTTTTTTTTTTTTTATTGCTTAGATGGATGGACGAGCTCACAGCCCACCTGGTGTTAAGTGGTTACTGGAGCCCATAGACATCTACAACGTAAATGCGCCACCCACCTCGGTGGTGGTACCTACCCGTGCGGACTCCCAAGAGGTCCTACCACCAGTGAAAACTTGTCTTAGATTATTATTTTTTACAATTTACCTATTACCGTCCAATGTCAAATAGTATAGTATAGTATAGTAAGCCTAAACAGCTCACTTATTGTAAACATTATTTACTATTTTATTTCTATATAATAATAGGTTGGGGAAAAAGTTTCTTCGCATTTTTTAAGAAATATCACAACATTTTTTAATATAGCTTATTCACATTTAACTAAAGTATGTCGGTACCATTTTGTTCGATAACTTTCTGCCATCTTTTAGGTAGGGACATGATCCCATTGCTATAGAAATTTTGGGGCTTCGGATCAAAATACCGCGACAATTGGTTTTGGCAGTCCTCTCGTGAAGTTAACCTGACACCGCCTAAAGAATTCTGAAGAGACCGAAACAGGTAGTAATCTGAAGGTGCAAGGTCAGAACTATACGGCGGATGCATTAACACCTCCCAGCCAAGCTCTCTAAATTTTTGGCTGAGTGGCTAAAGATCTGTGAGGTCTAGCGTTATTGTGAGGAAAAACCACACCCCTTCTGTTGATTAATTCCGGCCGCTTTCTCTCAACTTCTTGGTTTAATCTCATCAGTTGTTCGCAATAGAGTTCAGAATTGATGGTCCTGCCTGGTGGTAACAGCTCATAATGTATAATGCCCTTCCAATCCCACCACACACACCTTGTTGCGAGTCAACCCGGGTTTCGCCAGAGTCTGTGAAGCCTGATCCGCCTTTGACCACAACCTTTCTCGTACGTTCTTGTCGTACGTGATCCACTTTTCATCACCAGCTATTAGCTTCTTCAAAAATGGTTTGGTTTCATTACGTCGTAATAAAGAATCACAAATGAGTACACGGTTCATTAGGTTTCTTTCAGTGAGCTTTTTTATGGAACCCAGTTTTTTTCAAATGCGCCATAACTATTTTGTGGTCAATTCCCAGTTCTTCAGTTACGTTGTAACTACTGATATGCCGATCTTGCCCCACTTTTTCAAAAATGGCATCGATTTTATCCGTAATAGGACGACCAGAGCGACGTGCATTTTTGACATCAAAATTTCCGGATTGAAAACGCTTAAACCAAATTTGTGCTACTCTCACAGACACGGCACTAGGTCCATAAACATCGCAAATTTTTTTCACGGCTTGCGTTGCTTTTTTACCTTTTTTGTAGTAAAATTTTAAAATGTATAGGATATCTTCATTAGATTCACTCATCTTGACAGTACGAAAAATAAATAAAAATCACACATCTTCCTAATTTTAATTTGGAATTGTGTTCTTTCGAATTTAAACTTATAATGATACTAAAACCAGCCAGATACAAATAGTATAGCCAAAGAGATTTTATTACAAGTTCATACATTTTTAAGCTTTTATCCGACCGAATCATGAAACCGAATCATGAAATTCCGTAACGAAAAAAGCCTAACACACCTCACTCCGCCTACCATGTAGCTCGCGTTCAACACATTCACCCGTTGCGCTTGTGTAGTGTTTGTGAATAAGCGCGTGGCGTGATGTCACACTGCATGCGAATCATGAAAAGTCTGCCCATCTCTCTCTCGCGCGGTTTAGCTTATGAGTGTGAAGGGGACAGTTAAGGTTTTGCCTTTATTAAGGTTTAATATAGCGTGGTCTTGTTTTATTATTGTTTTAATATTAAATTATCATTGTCTAATTATAATGTCATAAGTTGATAAAAAATGCTATGCAATAGCTTTACCGCCGCAGTTCCCGAGTGCCACACGTTTTTTTTTTGTCAGGTGGAAATCGCCGGACTTCCGCCTTTCACTGGGGATGGAGGGCGGGGCATGTCGGAATCGAACCGACTAAAACCTCCTGTCGCTCAACAACCAGCATCCAAACCTCGCATGAGACAGAGCTCATGAAAAGGCAAAGGGGGGAAAGTGAAGCGTTTAGTGTGGAGCACATCTCTCCCATCACTCTCCCCCTCGGGATGCCCGACTGGCGGTCGTCGGCGCCACGACCACCAGCCCTCTCGGTCGGCAGGCTGTCCGAAGTCCGGCTAGATGGCGCCGGTTAGAATGGTCTATCCTACGGAATACCCCGCTGGGTCAGAACCAGGGTGGGTTGGGGATAGCCGGCCTTCCATCACCCGGATACTCATACGTAAAACGTATGCAGAGCAGCTTGCACGTCGTCTTCTTAGGCCCCCTTCGCCGGTCCCCAGGCCGACATGTGAGGGAGACCCGAAACACTTAGAAGGCCAGGGCTTATGCGAGATCCGTCTCCCTGGACCCCGCTCGACGGGGGCGGTCCTGTGCATCTCTCACGCGCCCCGCCGCCTCCTTTTGCGAGATGGTACACTCGCAGAAGTCGAGCATCGCCTTCCACGACTCGTCGTCACCGAGCATCGATGCCAGAACACTCGGCAACGACAAGTCGTTTCCTATTTTTGCGACCAGGACACGCCGTCACCCCTCCCATGCGGGGCAGGCGACGAGCGTATGCTCTGCCGTGTCCAAGTCGCAACCACAATGGTGGCACTCTGCCGTCGGCTAAGCTCCGATCCAGTGTAGGAACTCACCGAAGCAACCATGCCCAGTGAGTACCTGCGTGAGCCGAAAAGTGAGGCGTCCTCAGTCACGATTCACCCAGTTCACAAGAACCGGGCGAATCGCCTCGACGGTCCTACGACCAGCCGAAGGGATCGGCCAGCCGCCTGGACCATGACTCCAGCACGGACCGCCAAGATTGGGCCCTCCGCGCTCTGACCACACTGGGGCCGGGACGCGCCACGAAGCACGCAGAACCGGCCACGAAGAACCGGGCACGAAGGTTAGCCCGCCACTGATAGTCAGCGGCGAGCGCCTCCGCCTCCAGGACCCAAGGCGGCGTCCCAGCCAGTACACACGCCGCCTCGAAAGAGATGGTGTGATAAACACGGATGATCCTTACCACGATGGTGCGTTGCGGCCTTTGCAGCAACTTCGCTACCCCCATGGCCAGTGACTGGGCCCACGCGGGCGCCTCGTGTAAGGTCATTGGCCGCACCACCCCCGTATAGAGACGGCGCGTCACCTGGGGCGGCGCGTCACAAACGAGGGACCAGGTTCTGAAAGTGAACACGGAAGGTCCAACGACTGTCATACCCGATATTCCACAAAAGGGGGCCGAGCACCGACCCCTGTGGAACATCGCGCACGAAGGAGCCTGTGCACGATCCCACCGTGTCCAGTACACGTGACCGATCTGTCCTACAAGTAGGAAGCCACCAGTCGGTGAAGGTAGGGGGGCACTCCGTGTCTTACCAGGGGCATTTTTTTTAAATAAAAGAACACTTATTGCAGCATAACTATAATAGTTAGATATGCTGTCGCGACACTTTTTGAAAATAATGTTTTCTACAAAATCGTAGTACATTATTTTATTCTATCATCAATAGTTTTCGTAGGTACGCGACGTAAAGAATATTTTAGGAAATTTTTTTTACACCTTGGGTTAAATTATTGGAGTTTTAGTAAGGATACCTAATTTTTTTCAAAAAAGATTATAGCCTATGTCACTCGGGAATAGTGAAGCTTCCAAACAGTGAAAGAATTTTTCAAATCGGCTCAGTAGTTTCGGAGCCTATTGAATACAAACAAACAAACAAATCTTTCCTCTTTATAATATTTATTTTTATTTATTTATTTATTTATGTACACACAGAAAACAAGACACAGTACAGAGTAATAGGAAAATTATGTACAAAGGCACTGCTTATTTCTTTGAGAAATCTCTTCCAGCAGACCTGCGAGAGGATAATGAGAATAATAATAAAAAGTGATAAGTGTGTGTAGAACAAATAACACATAACTAAAATAACAAATACAACATGAGAATTATAGCACATACACATAGCAAATATTATAAGTAACACAGTAACACTCGTATATACGAAGAGTATAGAACCATGATCATTCGGTTGATGAGAGATAAAATTGTTTGACCTTGTATTTAAAAACAGAAACAGACTTGCAAACTCGGATGTCAGCCGGCAACGAATTCCACAGTCTGACCGCGTGCACAGTAAAGGAGTGAGAATAGAAATTGGTTTTGTGGGAAGGGAATAACAAAACAGAACGTTGGTTGGACCTGCAGGGAGCATCAGGAGAACGAATGAAAGAGAATCGCTCACGTAAATATAAGGGAGAAGTGGGCTTATGTAGGATATTGAATAGGAGACATAATATTCGAGTATTCCTACGAAGGCGTATAGGGAGCCATTTAAGTTCTTTGCGAAAATGAGAAACATGATCGAATTTTCTGAGATTGTATATAAAACGGATACATAGATTTTGCATCCTCTCAAGCTTGTTTGAGAGCTCCTCAGTGGCATCCAAGTAGCAGGCATCGGCGTAATCAATTATGGGTAGAATGAGAGCTTGGACGAGAGATATTTTTGTATGCTGAGGTAAGAAGCCCTGCAGACATCTCAACGAGTGCAAGGCAAAGTGCACCTTCCTACTAATCTCAGCAACGTGAGAACTCCACGAAAGATGTCGATCTACAATAACACCCAGGTTTTTAACTGAATCGGTTAGAGTTATTTGAGTCCCATCCAAATAAATTGGGGGGAGTATAGGATCGCTGAGTCTACTGCGCAGTTGTTTACCCCCTATAATGATAGCCTGTGATTTTCCCGGATTAATGTGCAGACCGTAGGCTTTTGCCCATTCACTGATAGACTTCAGATCATTGTTCATCGCAGCAATAGCCGATTCAACTTCAGGCTCCGAGAAGTGGCGATATAGCTGGAGATCGTCTGCGTAGAGGTGGAATTTAGAAGATATAAGCCTAGTGACAGAGTTTATAAATACAGAAAACAGAAGAGGAGAAAGAACACCACCTTGGGGAACGCCCGCACTGACGTTCTGCCAATCCGAGAAAGTCTCGTCAAGACGGACACATTGCGAGCGCCCCCGAAGGTAACTATCAAACCAGTTAATAGCAGACGAGGAGATATTGTTTGATTTGAGTATTTCGAGCAGAACATCGAAGTCAACAGAGTTAAAAGCGCTGCTGAAATCTAACAACACTAATAAAGTTAGTTGTTTGTTTTCCATGGCCCAGCGAATGTCATCAGTCACTTTTAGAAGAGCTGTAACCGTGCTGTGGCCCTTGCGAAAACCAGATTGGAAGGAGCTAAGAAGATTGTGGGAGAGGAGAAAAGACGACAGCTGACGGTGGACAATGTGCTCAAGGACTTTGGAAAGAAAAGGAAGTATAGATATAGGCCGGAACTGAGATGGCAAAATAGGATTAGGGCTTTTTGGGATAGGAACAACGTAGGCTTGTTTCCAAGAATCGGGAAAGTTGCTAGAGGTAAAGGAAAAATTGAAAATATGGGTAAGTATAGGAGCTACCGTTGGAAGAATTAGGGCAATCATTTTAGAGCATACGTTATCAATTCCAACAGCCGTGGATGAGATGGAGAAAAAGGAATTACGGACATCAGCAACCGAGACAGGACTTAAGTCAAAAATAGGGATCTGGGGTACGGATAGACTAGAAATCTTAAGCAACGTGGCCGTCTTTGACGAATCACTGAGTGACACAGGAGGGAGAGAAAAATGCTTATTGAGGGCGCACAAGTCAGTATCCTTGACAGAAGAGACGGGAGTTTTGCCAATGCCGACAGATTTAAGGAATCTCCAAGTATGAGCAGGGCTGCGATTTTCAAGTGATTTGTGAAAGTAAAGTCTTTTAGCATCTCTGCACAAACGGTTGCACCGGTTGCGCAGTGCTTTGTACATGGCCAGGCTGTGTTCAGTGGGGCAACGTTTGTATCTTCTTTTGGCTTTGTCCCTGCGAGCCATCAGAGTTTTAATATCCGGCGTTAACCACGGTGCAGGTTTATGTTTAATTCGAACTCGACGGACGGGGGCATGCTGATCAAACAAACTGATTACCTTATAATTAAAAGAATTGACCATGTCGTTAATGTTATGGTGTTCAAGAATACACGACCAGTCGGTATTATTTACATCCCGTCGCAACGCTCCCAGATCAATTCCCTTGTAATTGCGAAGTAGGAGAAATTGTGAATTACGTTTAGGGGGTCGAACACGATAGGAGAGATAAATCAAGTCATGATAAGAAAAGGAAGCGGAGAGTTGACCATGAGTGATAACATTATCAGGAGAAGATACTATCATGAGATCAAGTAAAGAAGGAGTACAATTAGGAGAAAAATGAGTAGCAGAAGATGGTAAGACCTGAAGGTTAAAAGAAGACAGTAAAGATAGAAGTTGACGAGATCGGTAGTTGTTTTTGATGAGGCAAGTGTTGAAGTCTCCCATAATGATTACATGATTGTAATTTGAGCAGAGTTCGAGCAAAACAGAATCAAGAGAATTGAAATAATCAATATTGAGGTTAGGGCTATAGAAAACACCAAGTAGGAGTTTAGAGTGAAATATGGAGATCTCAAGAAAAAGAAATTCAGCGGATTCGGAATAAGGAGAGGGTGACGCATTTATAACCTTAAATGGAATTTCAGCACGCAGGTAGATAGCCACGCCACCGCCCCCCTTCTCGGTTCGGTCATTTCTGATCAGTACGAATCCAGGGAGTGAAAAAAATGAAGAAGGAAGAGAGGGTTTTAAAAAAGATTCAGTAATAAGTATGACGTCAAGCGGAGAGTTGCTAAATGAGGACAGAAGGTCAGTATAATGACTAGGAACACTTTGAGCATTAATGTGGGCTATATTAAGATTATTGGAATAAGTAGAAAAACATTGGGCGATCCGATCATGTAGGGTCAGAACTGTGGAAGAGCTACTATTCACACTGACAAAACTATCAGATGAAGAGGTACACGAAAAGAAACTATCATTGAGATCAAGTAAATCATCAGTTTCATACATTGATATGTTAACAGATTTCAGACGTGCACAATTAAGACGTGTATGTGTATATGCAGAAGATCCAAAGTGGAACTTAAATAAAATAAAAAATAAAACAAATTAATCAATTACCCAGTGGATTACCTTACCAACTCGCTGGTTTAGTGGCAGAGATTGAACAGAGAAAAATTAAAGACAACTTAAATTATATGCTTGCTAGACACAAAAGAAATTAGCATTTAAAAAAAAAAAAAGTACGTAAATTATAAAGTACATAGTAAAAGGACATGTTTTAAAAAAAAAAAAAAAAGTTTTATGACCACACAGCACCACACAGATTTTTTGGCAAAGAACACGAATAAAACGCAAATCACAAAGTATGTTTTGTCAACTAACAGCAAGAACAAAACGCAAAAGACAGTTTAGTTGAAAGCAAAATGTCAATGTCAAGTCGATGTCAAATAATGTAAACATATTATTCAGAAAAAAATTCTCTCGACATTAACTAGTATTTGATCCGTGATACATAAACCAACCAAACAGTAACTATATAATTACAATATAAATATAAGCATATAAAGAAAAATTAGAATACATGAAACATATTATTATCACCGACTACCGACAATTTAAAACACATGCATGTATGACAATTCTTATTTTTATTTTTAATAAAACTTTGTACGTAATAAAGTAGATACCTCCATAGTGTTTCAAACTACCATTGCACACTACATATTAATTTATTTTAAGATGTGCTGTGTGGAAGTCCAGCAAAGCATTTTAAAAAGCGCCGATATAGGTGCCTAAACGCGGCGCCGACTTGATTTGGTAACTTTTGGCTGAGATTTGGCAGTCTCGCGGTCATCATTGGTCCGTGGAGAATTATGGATGGCCGCAGCAGCAGGGTATCGGGATGTTAAGGCGTCCAGTTCGGACTTACACTCAATTTTATGACGAGTTTTGTCAGGTGTTAGAATGACAATTTTTCCTTCCACTGACCAGCAGTTACCGACACTAAAATGTTGTCGGGCAGCAGTGAAGATCTTGTGTCTCGTTTTGGTGAGGAATTCAGAGACAGTGATTCCAGAGCCTTTCAGATTGGTTTTATTATCCCATACAACATTGCGATGCTCCATGCTGCAGAAACGCACTAGGACAGGTCTGACTTTACCCTGAGAATTGCCGAGCCGATGACAATTGTTGATATGTTCTATGCAAATTTCAGGGAGTTTCATGTTTCTAGTGAAAACTTCAACAATAGATTTGTGCAATTTTTCATTTTTATTTTCAGGAATACCATGTAGAAGTAGAACTTTTCTTCTCATCATGGTCTCATGCCTATCCAACCCGAGGCTGAGAAGCTCAATCTGGGTCTTCATCTGAGAAAGTGTTTGCCACACAAAAGCTTTAAAATCATTAAACTCACGCGATAAAGTTGAAATATCGACATGTGCTGGAACAGCTCCGGTAGATGCCTTCTGCAGCTTCAGGTCATAGTCGTTCATACGTGTTTGGAAAAGCTTCTCGAGGCTTTCTAGAGTTTCAGATCCATGATGTGTGCAAGTAAAGTTTATGGCCAAAACAAGTGTGTTTTATTGTCGCTAAAAGTTGTAAAACACTAAACAGCGAGAATAGGTAAGATTAAGACACAATTACAGCATTAAACAATCACTAATTTATCCTTTTTATAATTTTAATCTAATTAATATTAGCAGGGGCGAAAAATTTGCGTGTGTATTGCTCGCCTACCCACACTAAATAATATTAGTATAGATATTAATTATTACAAATAATAAAAACGCTGACTTAAATGGCTGTTTTTATTTGAACCAGTTCTAAATTATAAACTAAAATTCTATGAAAAATTACCCATATTTATCTATAATACAAAATGATATTAATTTATTTTTCGTAGTTTCCTTCCTTTCCTTGCGTCGATAATCCTCAGTGCTGAGGGTTGTGGCCTCCTCTAATAACTTTCTCCTGCATCTTCTTGCGCCATTCCTGCCTGTCCTCGGCTGTGTGGATAGCAACGTGGACTGAGATATTGAGAGTGGAGCGTATTTGGTCCGACCAGCACATTGGATTTCTGCCTCTGTGCCTTCTCCCGCATACCTTGCCTGTTACCAGCAGCTTTTCCAGATTGGCACCTCTCTTTCTGGCGATATGTCCAAAGATCTCGAAACTTCTCCGCGCGCATGTAGTGCTGAGGCGCATTGGAATCTTGAGCTCGGTAAGAATGGATTCGTTGGTTCTGTGTTCTATCCAACGAATCCCGAGCATGTCCTCCAGCACCACATCTCAAACGCGTCGATGCGTTGGCGATCGGCTTTCTTGAGGGTCCCAGTCTCTGCGCCGTAGAGAAAAATGGAAAAGACGAGGGAGGTGACGAGCTGCTTTTTGGTATTCCTCGAGATGTTTCTGTCCGCCCAAACACGGTCCATTTGGGACATAGCTCTCTTTGCTATACTGATTCGCCTTCTGAGGTCCTTTTCGGAGGATCCATTACTAGCTATGACGGAGCCCAGATAAATGAAATCCTCTACGACTTCCAGGCTTAGCTTATTCGTAGTTTAATAAGTTTGTAGGAATATATGACAAAGGGAAGATCTTCCACCGAGCGGGTGATATTTGCTCGGTAGACCGACGGTCCGAATGTTGTTGTTCGGAACTTGTATATATGCGCTTTATCTTGAAAATGCCGTAAGCGAGATTCAGGCATCTGTCAATTATCTTGCGTTGTGTGATGGCTACCGCCACACTACTCCCCTCCGAGACTGGAGGTCGTGTCATTTAGTAAGCGTTGTCCGTGCTGAGATTAGCTTGCAAGGGCCAGTGCTGCTCGAAGTCTGCAGTGAGTCGAGACTGAGCTTGAATGTTGCGTGCGCGTCGTGCGTAGTCCATGTGATGCAGACCTGCCACGCCGGAGATGTATGACCCCAAGCGTTGATGATCCGCTCGTGGGCTGCGATGAACTGTAGCGGCTTGATGAGGCAGTGAAGCTGCGTGCCGTAGGATCAGGGAGCGCGGTGAGTCGGCTGCGATGGTCCTGTTGAGGCTGCGATGCTGGCTTGCTGTGGGACGACTGTCAATGACGTGCTTTTATCTGCGAGAATGCGGGGATTGTGGTAGCCGAAATTCTTGATGCGCTGATGATGAATCAGAAGGTTGCGTGTTCATATCACGTTGGGGTCACCAGTTTGTAGGCATATACGACAAAAGGAAGATCTTCCACCAAGCTGGTGATATTTGTTCGGTAGACCGACGGTCCGAATGTTGTTGTTCGGAACTTGTATATATGCGCTTTATCTTGAAAATGTCGTAAGCGAGATTCAGGCATCTGTCAATTATCTTGCGTTGTGTGATGGCTACCGCCACAAGTTATTATTGTTAGTAGTATTATTTACTAGTCGAAATATAAATTTTTAATTATCTTATGATGGGAATCGTATATTAATGAGAAAGATATTCAACAAAAATAGTTTCGTTCTAATAAATTAGCATAGTAATAGTACAGTGAACTAGCAATTTATTTTGGTGATTCTGAATTTAAACAAACATATTGATGAGAAAAATTCATTTTTACTTTGCAAATTTGTAAATACACGCTCTGTAGCAATGTACGGACATAATAATATAATGATATGAAGAAACAATAACAGCATCTACAAATACATACTTATGTACTACGTGGTACTACATTTACTGAAATTAGTACAACATTTTTTAATTAAATTAATGAAATTGTGGTTTTAAAGTGTTAGGGGTGTATAAAAAATGGGGGACGCTGAAAAATAATTGATTTTCAAAGGGGGCGGTAAAAGAAATAAGTTTGATAATCACTGCTCTAATATATTTGTACACACAGCTGTTAGAAAAGAAACGTCAATAAGGATAGAAACGTCAATAAGGATCTAAATTAATACTACAACGTAAAATAACTCACACCAAGACCAAAAAAAAAACGATTTAAAAAATTTAAGCGTTACGACATTTTGAAAACTTTTTTTTTTTTTGAGATTGTTTTACGGCCCTGGAATTTTGAAAACTTCAAAGCAGTGTTTCCACTTACGTTTTTTTACCACATTTTACCCTAGTTTCTTTTGAATTTATCCCTAAAATTTCCTAAACAACTTTCATAAATCCTTTATATAGAAAGCATAAATAAAATACAGAAAATAAACCACAGCATATTATTTAATGTAGGTATATATAATATAAACGCCCCCAGAAGATCATAGATCTATAGGATTAGAATTTTCAAGGAAGTCGACGCATTGCTTTTATATTCTTTTGCTGCACGTAACCTAACACTGTTCGGTTCTAAAATTGAGCAATTGTTTGCTGGCAAAGTTGGGAACTTTCTATGAAGCAAGCCGTTCAGAGTTTCATTAGAAAGCCTGTTTCTTTTGTCAGTTTTTACATTTGAGAACACTGAATAATCTTTCAACCTCAGTCTTTGAAGAAGGAACTGCTAGCAAAAGTGAAATGACAATTACAAGGTTTTCGTAAATGAAATTACCATGATAATCTTTCATGGTACATGAAGTACCTGTATATTACAATGCAAGTAAGTTCTGGTGACATCAACGAAAATAGGTACAATGTAATGAAGGAAAATAGGTAAAAAATTTGGCGGATTATACTTATTGGGATTCTGGGGAATCCCTAAGAAAAAAGCAGTGGCTTAATCTATGATTTACTTTACTAGAGGGTTACTGTTGAATCAAACCTTCTTTATAGTTTTTATACACAACTCTGTTTTATTCTTTTACTTGTCAACTCGACTTAATGTCATTCTCTCCATAAAATAAAATGTTCATTGTTTTACTTTAATTATCGTTTATTTTAAAATTCACAACAGTTACTAGTATAGGCTTTGCTTTTTACCCCGAAATATCCTAAATCCTGGTATTTTTTAAATTGTCTTTATCATCCAAAATATCAGCTATTTTTCCCTATAAAAGGGAGAATTCCCTAAAAGTGGAAGCACTGCTTCAAAGTACGCTAACATTTTTTTTTATTGAGTCAGAACTCGTATCTGCCATCTAGTGAGTTTATTAGTTCATTAAGGCCAAAACGTTTCAAAAATGACCTCGCCGGTTCCTAAAGATGACGCTAGTTGAATGTTCTTTTCCTTTGTATGGGAGTTGCACCCCCCTGGCTCGGTGGAAGTTCTTCCCTTCGTCGTATATTCATACATAGGAACCAGAAGTACCGTAGAATTAAATAAAATTTCGCAACCTCAAAAAACCGTTCTGCTTACAGTAAACACAGTCGGTAGTCTGGCACTCCGTTTACAACGGGATTTTTGAACGGAACTTGGCGCCAGATTCTACCGAATCTGTGGATCAAATTAATGTTTGTGGTGATAAAATTAATAATTTCAAGTAGATTAATTGTTGTAATTGATATGACTAGTTAATATCAGTAAAATAAAGTTGTGAGTGATTGATATAATGTACAATTTAGGAACCAGAAGTACCGTAGAATTAAATAAAATTTCGCATCCTCAAAAAACCGTTCTGCTTATAGTAAACACAGTCGGTAGTCTGGCGATCCGTTTACAACGAGATTTTTGAACGGAACTTGGCGCCAGATTCTACCGAATCTGTGGATCAAATTAATCATCTTCATTTCATTTCATTCCATAATATCATTTTTCATAAAAATATGAATATAAATTAAAATAAGACATGACTTAAAGGTCTCAGTTACCAGGTCATGAAATCCATTAAAAATGTAGGAATAATTCCAGCGCACCTGGCGGCCGTAGATTACCATGTATTCTGGAATTATTTATAGTCTGTGGCATGTCACTTTTTACATCGAAAAAAAGTCAGGATCGAAATTTTTGAGCGAGCTATAGTTTGTGGTGATAAAATTAATAATTTCAAGTAGATTAATTGTTGTAATTGATATGACTAGTTAATATCAGTCGGTGCTCGGCCCCCTTTTGTGGAATATCGGGTATGACTGGGTACTGAGGGGTGCCCTCCTCCCGGGCCTAAGCGTAATCTGTTACGCAGACGGCACGCTGGTCGTGGCCCGGGGGGGGAGTTTTGCTGAGTCTGCTCGTCTTGCCACCGCTGGGGTGGCGCATGTCGTCGGCAAAATCAGGAGATTGGGCCTCGACGTGGCGCTCAGTAAATCCGAGGCCATGTGGTTCCACAGGCCCCGGAGAGTGCCACCTGTCGATGCCCATATCATCGTTGGAGGCGTCCGTATCGAGGTCGGGGTGCAGTTGAAGTACCTCGGCCTCATTCTGGACAGTCGTTGGACCTTCCGTGCTCACTTTCTGAACCTGGTCCCTCATTTGTTGGGGGTGGCCGGCGCGTTAAGCCGGCTTCTGCCCAACGTGGGGGGGCCTGACCAGGTGACGCGCCGTCTCTATACGGGGGTGGTGCGATCAATGGCCCTATACGGGGCGCCCGTGTGGGGCCAGTCCCTGGCCGTGGGGGTAGCGAAGCTGCTGCAACGGCCGCAACGCACCATCGCGGTCAGGGTCATCCGTGGCTATCGCACCATCTCCTTCGAGGCGGCGTGTATACTGTGCACCTGCGTGAGCCGGAAAGTGAGGCGTCCTCTGTCACGATTCACCCAGTTCACAAGAACCGGGCGAATCGCCTCGACGGTCCTACGACTAGCCGAAGGATCGGCCAGCCGTCTGGACCATGACTCCAGCACGGACCGCCGAGATTGGGCCCTCCGCGCTCTGACCACACTGAGGCTGGGACGTGCCACGCCCTCCATCCCCAGTGAAGGGCTGAAGTCCGGCGATTTCCTCCTGACAAAAAAAAAAAAAAAAAAAGTTAATATCAGTAAAATAAAGTTGTGAGTGATTAATATAATATGCAATTTAGGAACCAGAAGTACCGTAGAATTAAATAAAATTTCGCATCCTCAAAAAACCGTTCTGCTTACAGTAAACACAGTCGGTAGTCTGGCGATCCGCTTACAACGAGATTTTTGAACGGAACTTGGCGCCAGATTCTACCGAATCTGTGGATCAAATTAATCATCTTCATTTCATTTCATTCCATAATATCATTTTTCATAAAAATATGAATATAAATTAAAATAAGACATGACTTAAAGGTCTCAGTTACCAGCTCATAAAATCCATTACAAATGTAGGAATAATTCCAGCGCACCCTGGCGGCCGTAGATTACCATGTATTCTCGAATATTTATAGTCTGTGGCATGTCACTTTTTACGTCGAAAAAAAGTCAGGATCGAAATTTTTGAGCGAGCTATAGTTTGTGGTGATAAAATTAATAATTTCAAATAGATTAATTGTTGTAATTGATATAACTAGTTAATATCAGTAAAATAAAGTTGTGAGCGATTGATATAATGTACAATTTAGGAACCAGAAGTACCGTAAAATTAAATAAAATTTCGCAACCTCAAAAAACCGTTCTGCTTACAGTAAACACAGTGGGTAGTCTGGCGCTCCGTTTACAACGGGATTTTTTAACGGAACTTGGCGCCAGATTCTACCGAATCTGTGGATACTCCAACATCAGAAGTGGGATCACCACGTGACGAAAAACGGCCTAATGACGTAATCCAAACTATGGAAAACAGAATGAGATTGCCGTGTCGGCGTATGAATTTCCATTCGAAGAGATCAATGAGATACAATTTTGGGAATGAGGCTTCTCTTTGTGTGCCTAACTTTGAACACTAGCGTGCAGGCTTGGTTGTTGCAATGTATGGTGTCGATACCCAAGTTAAGTATATCCCAATTTATCTCAATTTAGGTAATATGCAATGCTCGTTTAGACCTGAAATTTGAACACCAGCGTGTAGGCTTGGTTGTTGCAATATTAGTAATGGCGTGTAGGCCTAAGTTTGAACACCAGCGTCGAGGCTTGGTTGTTCTGGTATTCTAGGGTATTGAGACCTGAAATTTGAGTGCCAGCGTCGAGGCTTGGTAGCTCTTCAGACATCTTAGGGCCTTGGAGCCTGGAATCTAACTGCCAGCGTCGAGGCTTGGTAGCTCTAGATTATTAAGGCTTCCAGGCCTGAAATCTGAACACAAGCGTCGAGGCTTGGTACTTTTGGTATTCTAGGGTTTTGAGATCTGAAATTTGAGTGCCAGCGTCGAGGCTTGGTATCTCAAATAAAGGAGTCGAGACCAGGACACTAAAAGTCGAACTCGATAGTAATTTAGTGTAATAGTGAAGTGAGATGATTTATGTGAAGTATATCATTTTGACGCAGGGACGCGTCATGAGCAGGATGGCCGTGTCGGCGCGTGTTTTTTTTTATAACCATTAGTTCATGATTAATAAAGATGGGACGACAAACAACAGGTGCAAGCATTCATCGAAAACAACACGAGCAAGATAAGAGTCGTAAACAACATCGTCCCACCACGATACCTTGTTATAAAAACGCTCCGTTGTTGTCTCTCGAGCTCAGAAGCGAGCGAGTCGCCGTATCAGACGAAACGCTCCTGCGTAATATACGCTCTGAGTTTCATTTCACATTTCTAGTTTTATTGACTTACGAAGACCGCCCGCTTACCATGTCGCTACCCGAAAGTGGAAATACTCCAACATATATATATATGTCGTGGATAACGACTTGTAGTTGTCGTGGATAACGACTTTTAGTAATATTAAGACGGTGGTTTTGATTATTATTTTAAATGATGAAATGTTGTTTTGATAAATATCACAAAATGAAGGGTAGACTCCGTAACGCCACAGTATAAAATGGCGGTACGTGGACAGAGTCGTGGCATTCGTGTCAGACAGTGATTCCGTCCGTCTCAGCAGTGAGTCTCTGACAGTCAGTCAGTCAGTCAGTCAGTCGGTCTGTCGGTATGTGCAACGAAGCTGTCGGTTTACCCTGTCATTGTGAAAGTTGTGTGTGTTGAGTTTCAATAATTATTATTGAAAAGTTTTATTGACTAAACTGAGTTCAATCGAATACGAGTGATGACGGAAACTACCGCTCAGCCATCCCTGACGTGTGCCAACATCAGAAATGAGATCAGGACTCTACTCTCACTGGCGTGACGTGTTTGAACATGTTCGAAGTACAGCAAAAAAACATGATGCAGATCAGAATACTAGTAGTGGTACGCCACAAGAGCGTGAATGCAGCATACGTAAGTCGTGTAATAACGTCTCTGTTACCTCGATGGAAGATCTGAGCCACGAAGAAATCGTCACATCTTACGTTCTGGCTCATGTTGCCCAGTTTGACTGTCGACTTCATCACATGGCATTTACTAGCGGAAATACAACATGTAACAAGCTATTGCAAGAAATTAAGGCAAGTGCAAATCTCAAGTGAAACTTCGATCGCAATAATGGATCTGTCATGACGAGTGGGTAGTTCCGACAAGAATTATTTTAAGCGGCTGACTTCTGCTAGAGTTACATGGCACTAGTGCAGTAAACCAGGACATGAGACTGTGAATTGTCGCTGAAATTTTAGAATCTACTAGATTCAATACCAATAACACTACACGTTCGATGACTTCGGGCTCCAGCAAGCAAGCAAACAAGAAAGCAAGCAAGTTTCCGTGGGGAAGAAAAATTGGCACATCTGAAGTCGTCGTAACCTGTAAGATAAGACGTCCGGTGCGTTCGTGTCTGGCGATGCGGCGGTGTTCGGGTTCCGCTGGCGGATGCAGGTTTTTCCGGTGAAGTGCGTGCTTGTGCGTGCTTGACAAGTGTTCGCGGTTGGCTTCCTCAGTGTGGGAGTAACATCGTGTAGGAGAGGTGGAACCCGTAAAATTGTAGTTTGCGTGGTGGCTGGTAAGATTTGTTGCGGTAAGAAGTTTGCATGGTGGTAAAATGTCTTGTGAGTCTGCACAGGTAGCCGGAGGTGAGACTTCCGCGGTCGCGGCCCACCCAGTCCGCGAGAACCGGGCAGATCGCCTCGACGGTACGGAGGCCGGCCGACGGGTCCGCCAAACGACGAGACCACGCCTCCAGCACGGACTGCCGAGATTGGTGCCCCCGCGCTCCGGCTGCACTTGCGCTAGGGCGCGCCACCTCGTAGGAGACTGTGAGGTATCCTTGAATGACTCTGACTGCGATCGTGCGCTGCCGGCGTCACAGCGCGGCGACGTTCTCGTGGGTAAGGACGTGGCCCCAGACGGGTGCTCCGTATAGTGCCATCAATCGCACGGGTACCATCACCCTGCCTATTTCTGCCGTGAAGCAGTGGTGTATTCCGGTTTGAAGGGTGGGGCAGCGGTTGTAACTATACTGAGACCTTAGAACTTCTATCTCAAGGTGTGTGGTGCGTTTACGCTGTGGATGTCTATGGGTTCCAGTAACCACTTAACACAAGGTGGGCTGTGAGCTCGTCCACACATTAAATCGAAGAGCGTAATCAAACGAAATTAGATACGAAGTTTAAAGGGCCGTTTAAAGTAGTTGAAGTATTGGATGGTGACCGTTACACATTGAAAGCTTTAAATTCAAAACGTACTTACAAATACCCACATGATAGGCTAAGAAAAATGCCAGCATGACACATACCAGTCGAGGTTGATGTAAATGATGATGAAAGCTTAAATTGTGGTGAAAACTCTAGTAAGGATAGTCTATCGGCCGTATTGTGTACGACCGTACCAGTAGCTATTACGTAGTCGTAGCCCGGTAGAAATCGGTGTCTCTTGAGGCAACTTAAGTAGTCCGTGGGTGCGCGGTGCGCGTTTGGCTCTGGCGGAGGTCGGGGTCTGTAAAGACCATCGTGTGTAGTCAGCGGGTGATGCACACGGGCGATCCACGCTGTGGATGCGCATCATGAGGGCAATTGCGATTGCTGGTCGGCTGGAGAGCCGTGGCGTTGCCTGATTTGTACAGAGTAAATTTGAAGTTTGATGAACGACGTGCTCTGGCTGCTGAATAGTGAACTTTGTATACCCTATTGTTTGATTTGGTTAAAATGGTATTAAAACAGTTTAAAGCTTTGATGACTTTAAATTTTCCGATAAGTCGTAAAGTGTAGTCAGGAGTGATCGAGCGGAACAAGTGTTCTCGTGGATGTTTTTGATTGTAGGTTAACCATCACACGAGGACGTGTACAATCAGGAAGGCCGTGTCGCAATCGACACGTGACGGCGCTCGATGGGTCAACTATTCACCGGCCGAGCGGAGCGACGTGCCGGTAGCTGCGTAATATCGAGTATTTTTGGTAAATGAGAACAATCTGGTGAGTCGTATTATTTTTATTTGGAATCTGGTGCCGAATGTTCTCTTTTTTTTTTTTTTTTTTTTATTGCTTAGCTGTGTGGACGAGCTCACAGCCCACCTGATGTTAAGTGGTTACTGGAGCCCATAGACATCTACAACGTAAATGCGCCACACACCTTGAGATATAGTTCTAAGGTCTCAGTATAGTCACAACGGCTGCCCCACCCTTCAAACCGAAACGCATTACTGCTTCACGGCAGAAATAGGCAGGGTGGTGGTACCTACCCGTGCGGACTCACAAGAGGTCCTACCACCAGTAATTACGCAAATTATAATTTTGCGGGTTTCATTGTTATTACACGATGTTATTCCTTCACCGTGGAAGTCAATCGTGAACATTTGTTGAGTACGTATTTCATTAGAAAAATTGGTACCCGCCTGCGGGATTCGAACACCGGTGCAACGCTTCAACACGAATGCACCGGACGTCTTATCCGTTAGGCCACGACGACCAATCTTGTCGAGAAATCTATTAGTAGTAGCTTCATAATTCAGGAATTTTATGCGAAGGTTCTCATAAAGAGTCTGTTGTTTTAACCAAAACTGTACGGAACAAATCCTTTGCGATGGTTTATTGCTTACTCATTTTTATGTCATGTACTACCCGATAGTTGTTTTAATCGGTTCGGTGAGATTGAGCTTTCAACGAAATAAGCACTTAAATCTAGTGTGTCCTTATTCGAAGCCCACACTTGCGTTATTGATGACCAAGTTCGCGATGAGCTCATGGAATTGTTCTTGACAAGAAGTGCTAGAAACCGTACATCTTTTTTAAATTATTCTATCCAAAGAATAACAGAGGCGAGCCCCTTCGAATTCTTAATAGTTCGCGTGCCATATCTCTAAAGGTTTTTACATAAAATGATACTGAAAGTAAGAGATTAACCTTAACCTTAACCTAACCGAGACCAAAGAGAGAATACACTTTATTGCACACCAACACAATTTACATTCAAAAAAAAACAGTCAAAAAGCACATATGTACAATAGGCGGTCTTATCGCTAAAAGCGATCTCTTCCAGACAACCGTTTAATTTACAGAAATTCTGTAAAATATAAAAATATAGCAGGTATGTTGCGGTGTACCATAGACAATACATAAGATGACAATACATACAAAGAGCATGATTACATAGTTGCCATTAAGTAGTGCTACTGACGAGACTGTGATGAGTGAGGTGAAAGTAGAGCACGCGTCACGTAAAAAGAACGCTGGAAGAAAGTGGAGGGGGTGTGTTTGCGCACGGATACGCTCGCGCACGAAAATACTAGGTACTTTTGTTTTATTTTTGAAGTAATCTTTCGCTCGCGACTTCGTATATTGGTTATAGGTATGTACAGTTTAGTAGTTCTGTACTCTTGTATCTGTATGTAGTTACGTGTTACAGGAGAGCGTAGAAAGATATCATAAGTTTGAAGTTAAAGTAGTTTATGAAAGTTAAAGTTTAGGTAAAGTTATAAGAATGATAATTTCTCTTGATGTGAATTGTACGATAGTTAGTGATGCACTCTCTTGACTGTAATTAAATTTCATATTACATTATTTGTTGTCACGCGGCAAAAAGCGGATCGCGTCGCGAGTAAGCATGACGTTCTGGTACTGTTGGTGGTCGGCAATCCTTAACTAGGAGTGGGTGATATAAATCGTATATAGATTCAATATCTATATATCGCAGCAATATCGTTGAATCCGATATCGCCCCGCACGAAATCTATATATCGATATTAGCCGATACACGATATTGCTCGATGTGATGCGCATCGCCATATCGTACCGATTCGTGAATCGAAATCTATATTTCGATATCAGCCGATACACGATATTGCTCGATGTGATGCTCATCGGCATATCGTACCGATTCGTTAATATCAGCAATATTCGTTTGGTTCGTATCGAATCGGCCAGAGTGAGTGAGCGCACTGTTATATCCCTAACCTGTATAGACTAATGCTTACCAAACACCTTACTCATCATAAGCTCTCTCACAGTGATTTCATGAGAACATACCAGGCTCAGTTCGGGTCAGATATTCATTGAAGTGAGACGTTTACCAATTTTCCTCACTATTTCTAAATTCTTTTATTATAATTAATTATTCATTAAAAATATTGTGTAGTGTGGAATAAATCCTTTTTTAAAAAGAGTTCGGCCTTCTCACTACTAACATTTGGTGGCAGCTTAAGGGATTTTAAGTAAAGAAAATCCGGGAAACGCCTTCGTGTGTGAACAGTGTACAAAAGTTGTAAATTCAAAAACTAATTTCGGCTGTATTCGCCGTTGTGAGTTCTGCATCTCTCATTTGTGAAAAGTGAAAATAACATGTTCGTGAACATCTTATACATGTAAGTTAATTCATGTGCACATTCCATCGGTGGTGTATATTCAAATAAATCACAAAACCAAAAGTGAAATAAACTTTCAACTAAATAAACTTTAATCCACAAACACCTCACGCTATCGCTACAATTGTCCAGTTCCGAGAACTCTTATCTCGCTCAGCGCATCCGCTCACCTGTATTTGGTATCGAATAAATTCAAGATAAATTATTACGATGACTACAAAGGAAGAGACTAGGCAGAGAGGTCAAAAATCAGAGAGTGAAGAGAAAATCGATTTGAACATTCTATTAAAGTTTATTAAAAACTTCGATGGTAACAGAGAAAATTTAAGTGCATTTCTCACAAATTGTCAAAACGCCTATAATCTAGCTAATCCACAACAAAAACCTATTTTATTTAAGTATATTTTAAGTCAGTTAGAGGGTAAAGCAGAATCAGTATGTGCCATACGCGAATTCGAATCGTGGGAACAATTATCGGAATTTTTACGTGCACAGTTTGGCGATAAAAAACATTACGCTGCATTACTCTCTGACCTACAAAGTTGTAAACAAAATCATAATGAACCGGTCAACCAATACGCCTTACGTGTAGAGGCATGTTTAGCAAGACTTTTAACAGAAATAAATATCTCCTTACCGTCACGTAATAAAGGCGAACTGGCAGGCCGTGTCGCTGCAATGCAAGACCTCGCTTTATATACATTTATCACTGGGTTAGACCCTAAATTGTCTATTGGTGTTCGTTGCCGCGATCCTGACACATTGAACGAAGCAATAAACCTCGCTGTCTCAGAAGAGAAAATTCTACAAACAACTGTTAAAAAGTTTCCCTCGTTTTCATCTGGATTTTCATTCAGAAACCCGCCAATTTTGAGTCGTAATCCTCAACAAACCCAGTTCCAATTTCGGCCTAAAATTAATACCGCACAATCTAATAACTTAACTCCGGGTACTAGTGGAAGACTTTTCTGTCGTTATTGCAAAAAAGATGGCCATATCCTAGAGAATTGTCGTAGAAGAGAATACAATAATAAACGATTCCAAAACCAACCACAGAATTATCAACAATGGCCTCAAACCAATCAAAATCGCGTAAATTTTACCGAAGGTTCATACCTGAGTTTTCAAAGCATGCAAAATCATTGACAAACCTCTTAAAGAAAGATGTCCCATTTATTTGGACTAACACACAACAACTGTCATTCTAATTATTAAAAGAAAAATTAGTAACAGCACCAGTTCTCATATACCCTGACTTCACAAAACCATTTGTTCTAACATGTGATGCGTCGAACTACGCTATCTCAGCTATTCTCTCGCAAGGCGCAGTTGGTAAGGATCAACCTATAGCCTTTGCCTCCAGAACACTCAATAAAGCCGAATGCAATTATAGTGTTACCGAAAAGGAGTGCCTAGCTATTGTTTACGGAACTAAAACATTCCGACCCTACCTTTTTGGACGACAGTTCACCATAATTACCGACCACAAACCTTTAAATTGGCTTTTCAACTGTAAAGATCCCGGATCACGATTGGTCCGTTGGCGCTTGAAGCTGGAAGAATATAATTACGAAATCCAGTACAGAAAAGGCAAAACTAACACCAATGCAGACGCGCTCTCTCGATACCCATTAAATCCATTGCAAAGACAAGTAGACGATAATCATTCAGAAAATGGGCTACCTGACGATCATCCAGAATCGGCTCTTAGAAGCAATACTTCTGATCCCGCAAGAACTGAAGAAGAAGTTCCCCCTCAGTGCTCATCACAACCTGATATTGGAAACTATGACCTACCTGACCTGCAACTACCAGACGACTTTATTTTACCAGAAGACTTAGACCTCCCTGATGATTTTGATATTCCTAATCCACCATCCTCCGAATCCTGTAATGATGACGATACTTACTCCAAATGCTTGAAATCTATAAATAATAAAACAATGGCATTTGACACCAGTATCAGAGAACATAACGAAAACATTCTAAAAACAAATTCGAAGCACATCGTAATACCTACCTCTATGGACCTAGATGAGTCAAATCGGTACATATCTGAAATAATTGGCAACATCCCTGATTCTAAAGAATTCTTAGCATTAGAAAGAACTTTATATTCATTCATAACAATTGATAAGAACGATGTTAAATATTACTTCCTATTTATCAAAGTTTATCATTATGACAATACAACTTATGACGACGTTTTCAAAAGCCTTAAAAACCTAAAGTCACAATTCTTAATATCAAAAATAAACGAATTCAGTATTACTGATTTTAGTAATCCTTTCGACTGTCACGCCTTCTTTAAAATATATAATATCATATCATATCTGTTTCATAATACAAATATTAGTGTACACATTTACAAGAACACCATAATGTACCCCTCTATGAGCGATATTACCAAAATTCTAAGGGAAAATCATGACATCCCTATTTCTGGCCACTTGGGTTCCAATAGGATGTTAAAGAGAATTCAAGAAAGGTACTATTGGCGGAATATGCGAACTGATGTTGAGAATTATGTCCGTAGCTGCGTATACTGCCAAGCTAATAAAGCACTGCGTCAGACGAACCGCGCTCCAATGCAAATAACTTCCACGTCTACCCAGCCGTTTGAGCGTGTCGCTTTAGACATAGTAGGCCCACTTCCTGAAGCTGGTAATATTAAATTGAAGTTCATCCTAACACTACAGGATGACCTCACAAAATACTCAGCTGCTTATCCAATATCTCAGGCCACAGCAGAAGAAACATCTGAATGTCTAATCCATTTCATCAGTCAGTTTGGTATTCCTAAAACTATTTTAACCGACCAGGGTACCAATTTTACAGCTGAACTGTTTAAACAAACTTGCAGCTTCCTAAAGATTAAACAGCTGTGGTCAACCCCTTACCATCCACAAACTCAAGGAGCACTAGAAAGGAGTCACTCGACTCTAAAAGAGTACTTAAAGTCATTTGTCGATGAAAATCAGGGCAATTGGCCTCGCTATGTGTACACGGCTATGCTTACTTATAATACTACCGTTCATTCTACTACCAACTTCACACCATATGAACTAGTCTTCGGTCACAAAGCCATTATACCATCTTCCATTTACGACTCTTCTTTGGAATCCACATATAACAGTTACGTTAGAGTCTTACAACAACGCTTACGCCTCTCTAGAGAAAAAGCTATAGAGAATATACTGAAGTCCAAAACTACATCTAAAACATATTATGATAAACACACAAAGATAATGAAGTATAAAGCAGGTGATATGGTATACGTCAAAAATCATTTACGGCTCCGCAAAGCTTTATCACCCATCTGGAAGGGACCCTATAAAGTCATTCGAATCAATGGCAATAACACACTTACCATACTGATGAACAGAAGACATGTAAAATACCATTATGACGAGATTAAACATGCTTAAAACGTAATTCTTAAGATATTATATACTATCATTCCAGAATCATCGCGACCAGTTTCTCCGTTGCAACAACTGATGTCGTAGAACCTATTAAAGAAAGTGCAGGAATTCATTTTGACCCTTTGGGAATATTACGAGTCTCTAATAATTACCTTCACGTCCTAGTACCCATAGATATTGGGTATATCAAACCCCATATACAAAACATAAGGACTGCTTTAGGTGGTGCTAGAACTCTTTGTCAGCAACATGACCTGAACGTTTCCAAATGTCACAATTTTCTGCAACCCTTAACCTCCCGTCTCGAGGGTATCTTAAGGGATTATGACTCAATATCACACCTGATACCCGAGCGAAATAAGAGATCAGCATGGTTTCCTGGCTTTGGTACATTGTTTAAGCATTTGATTGGCACCATGGATGAAAACGACTCGTTTCGGTATAATGCTGCAATCCAACATTTAGAAAGTAACGATAAAAAATTGTCATCCCTAATTAAGGATAATATTTTAATGACAAACACAGCCTTGAGAAATTATAACGATACACTAAAATTGATTAGTATTAATGAAGCTCGAATGGGTAACGCAATCGAAAACCTTTCAACTGTATTAAATAATATAAGTAATTTACCAAAGGAATTGTATGTAGAGTCTAAAATGAATGAAATTTATAACGAATTGTCTTCTAGTTTACTAACATTATCATTTAAGTTAGACGACATTGTTAACGCGATTATGTTTACTAAAAGCCATTCTATACACCCCTCCATACTAACCCCAAAACAACTCTATGATGAATTAACACATAGCATTAAGGATTTAAATAAGGATAATGAATTGCCTATTAGTTTAAGTTTAGATAATATCCACTCGTTGAGCGATGTGAGCCAACTTTCATGTTATTTTATTAATAATAAAATAGTTTTTGTTATTAAAATTCCCCTAGTATATAAGTCAGAATACTTAGTCTATAAGTCTATACCTGTTCCTATACCACACGATGTGGAACATCCAAATTCATATGCTATGATCATTCCTCGTTGTAATCATATAGCTGTAAGTAGAGATAAGTTGACATATGTATGTCTAACCGATTTAAGTACGTGTTCTGAAATTACAAATTCAATCTATATATGTAATAATGTGGACACATATTCTGTCCAAGATGCACCCATTTGCGAAACTGAACTATTATGTAAAATTGTTAATACGCTACCTCAACAGTGTGACACGAGAATAATTCATGGGCATATTGACACATGGCAAGAATTAGTGGGTAATAAGTGGTTATTTGTTAAATCAGTACCTGGGGTAGCAAGGGGGCGTGTAAATAGCCCTCCTGCGGCGGGAGCATATATAGCGGGGTTGTAGAAAGGCGTGTAAATAGCCGTCCTAAGCGGTATGTGACAAATGTTTGTCACTTATATTTAGCGGAGCGGTAAAACTATATAGCGGTAAACAAAAGCTAGTAATCAAACTAAAGATATAAATTAAATACACATAAGCGAGCGGGCGGGCGAATGATTACACGGAAGCAGCAATAAAATGGCAATAAATTAAAAGAACTTGCACTCACCTGTAGACCTTGCCAGTGACTGTCGTGCGGGCGTCGGCGATGGAAGCACGCGGGCGGCGGGAGGGGGTGACGAAGCTCACGTAGCTTTTCGTAAGCACAAGCACCACACAATATACAAGTGCCGCCATCTAGGCAGCTAGCGGTAAAGCGTGATCGATCGGGTAGAACCCCGCTTTGGATAGTCGCGGTAATTAGTTACTGACAAACTCCAAAGGTGGCGCCATCCCAATAATTCATTAGCATCCCATTACTAATCCGCGCGTAACCATCCTGCCCGCCTTGAAAGTTCGCAGGACTTTCAACAAATATATAAAGATACTAAGATAGGAAACATAAAGCTTAAATAGCGGGAAGTTATTTGAAAAGAAACAAATTTTAATTAATAATAAGCCATCATGAATGTTTACGAGTAGAGTTAAAGCGGTTGATGACATGCGGTACTCTAATTTATTCTAGCGGTAGCGGATATAATTTTACAACTGGACGTTTAAGAAATCCAGATTTCGTTTTTACCAAAGCAACGCGTATAATGTTATCGGCACCTGGATACACCTCTTGTATAACGCCAAGTGGCCAGCGGAGCGGTGGAATGTCATCTTGATGAATAAGAACTACTGTCCCAACCTTCACGGGGTTATCTGATGTACACCACTTCTGTCTGACTTGCAACGTATGCAGGTACTCTAATCTCCATTTCCTCCAATAGGAATTAACCAAACTATCTAACAACGCTTTGCGATTAGTTAGACTCATCTGATTTGCGGACAATTCAGACGCGGGTAAATACTGCAAAGGAGTGGACATCAAAAAATGTGCGGGTGTGAGAATTTCGGGGTTGGGATCTGCGGATAAAAGACATAAAGGTCTGGAATTCATAAGACATTCTATTTGATTCAACACAGTCAACATCTCTTCGTAAGTGAGAATTTGTGCGCCTATTACTCTATTTAAATGAGTTTTAACGGATTTAATGTTTGATTCCCATAAACCTCCAAAATGTGGAGCCCGAGGCGGGATCATCTTCCAAATGATTCGGTATTTAGTTAATTCATCATTCCATGCGGATATAAAATTATTTGAAACTAGAAGTTTGTACATTTCATCTAACTGAGCCTTTGCGCCAACAAAATTAGTGCCATTATCTGAATACATGAAAGAAACTGGACCTCGACGAGATATAAAACGTTTGAAAGCGGCAAGAAATGAGTCCGTTGACAAATCCGAGGCTAACTCAATATGTATAGCCTTTGTCGTTAAGCATACGAACAGGCAAATGTAAGCCTTTTGTGAATGATGACCACGTTTGCGTACAAGCGTTATCTTAAATGGGCCCGCGTAATCTACTCCCGTGTGACAGAAAGCTTTGGCCTCCATTACACGGCTTGACGGAAGGTCAGCCATCATGGGAGTTGGGTGTGAAGGTGATACACGAAAACATGATTTACACATATGCACTCTTTTTCTTATAACGTTTCTAGCGGACAATATCCAAAAGCGTTGACGAATAATGGACATCAAAAGGTCCGGACCGGTGTGCAAGTTTGTATTATGAAAATAATCAACCATAATATTTATTATGTGATCGTGTTTTGGCAATAAAGCGGGGTGTTGCGTTTCAAACGGTAAATCAGAGTTCGAAAGTCTACCCTGAATACGTAAAATTCCATCTTCGTCAATAAATGGACTAAGTTTACGAATATTTTTCGAAGGTAAATCTAATTTTCTAATGCTGGCAATATCATGACCAAAATATTTAGCTTGAAGAGCTCGAATAATAGCTTTCTCAGCAGTATTTAAATCGAATGCGGTTACAAACTTGTTTCGCGGTAATTTTCTTATAAATCGAAGTACATAAACAACACAGCGAAGAAGTTTTGACCATGACGAAATTCTCAACCCAAGTTGATATATTGGGGAATCTTCGACAACAGTTAAAGCGGTAAGTGTTACAGATTTTTTCATTTCAGGTATGTCACTTCCAGATTTACAAGGTACAAAAGGTTCAATAGGCCATTGTGAAATAGGATAGCAGGCCCAAGAAGGACCCTGCCACCAAAGCGAGTTATTAATAATTTGTGACGGTAAAAGACCTCGTGACACACAATCGCTAGGATTTTCCTTACCATTAATATGAAAAAAGCGGTCAGGTGATAAATTCTCCTGAATTTGAGCGATGCGGTTTCCTACAAATATTGACCATCTATGCGGGGAAGATTTAATCCAAGAAAGAGCAATTGTAGAATCTGAGAAAGCGTATATAGCGGTGATAGGATGTAAAGAATTATAAGCGTTATAAATAAGTTTAACTAATTTTGACAAAACAAGAGCGGCACAAAGCTCAAGGCGAGCTAATGTAGTTATCTTAACCGGAGAAACCTTTGATTTTGAGCACAATAATCTTAAAGTAATATCTCCTGTGGGATCTGTAATGTGTAAATAAACAACGCAACCGTAAGCGTTCAAGCTTGCATCACAAAATGCAACAATATTTACTTCACAGTCTTTAAAAACTCCAATATGGCGCGGTATTGCGATAGTTGAAAGCAATGGAAGCTCTTTCACTAGTGAAGAGTAGCGGTAAATAATTGTATCTGGAGGTGTATCATCCCAGTCTATTTTAGAATTCCAGAGTTCCTTAATCAGCAATTTAGCGAACAGTATAACTGGAGCAACTAAACCAAGCACGTCGAACAAGCGTGCGACTAAAGATAATATTGTTCTTTTAGTGCACTTTTCATTAGTGTTTGAGCTCGTCATAAAAAATGAGTCATTAGCGGGAAGCCATGCAAGGCCTAAAACTTTCATGGTATTATTAGCATCATCAGAGAAGCTTACAGAAGAGCGGTGCGTTTCTGGAAGGCTATTAAGAAAGGCAGTGGAGTTACTTGCCCATTTTGTTAAATTAAAACCTCCTGATTTAAAGAGTGAAATTAGTTGTTTCGATAGTTTGATAGCTGAAATATCTTCGTGTAGGGATGTGACGAGATCATCCATATATAATTGAGACTCAGCTACACTAACGGCTTCTGGATAACGATAACATTCTTCTGATGCTAATTGACGTATAGTACGCATTGCTAAATAAGGTGATGACTTTAAACCAAAGGGCAGACAGTTAAAAGCGAAAATGCGAAGTTTATCATTTTTAAAGCGGTACAATATTTTTAAATATTTATGGTGGTCTGTGGTCACCCTAATGCGTAAGTACATTTGTTCCACATCAGCGCACAGTGCCACAGGGAACAAACGAAAGCGGAGTAAAAGCAAAAATAAGTCTGCCTGTAAATTTGGACCAGTATGCAAGACGTCATTAAGTGACAGTCCACTAGATGTTTTAGCACTAGCATCAAGAACTACACGTAGTTTAGTGGTAGTCTTGCTTGGGCGGATAACTGCATGGTGCGGTATATAATAACCGTTATCGGTTTCCTTAGCGGTGTCGTTAATTTCAGTTAAATAACCTTTACTAATGTAATCCTGTATAACGATATCGTAATCATCGCGGAGTGAGGGTAATTGAACAAACTTACGTTCGAGCGAAAGAAAACGGCGGTGAGCAACAGTATAAGACTTGCCAAGGTCAGCGGGATTTCTACTAAATGGTAACTCAACCGTATATCGGCCATCATTATCGCGGGTAATTGTAGAAATATATTTGTTTTCACACTCGGCTTCCTCAGGGCTAAGATGACGCTCATGAGGAATCTCCTCTAATTCCCAAAATTTATGTAAAAATGACTCAAGGTCTTTATGCGTTATAGATGAAAAAGTTTTATTTAAAGTGAATGCAGAATGAATTTTAGTATTTTCGAAAGCGGGTGGATTATCAATATAAACTGTACTAGATAGTCACAAAGAGGTATTATTATCATTTATAACAGAAAAATTATCATGTTGCGGTTTCAAATGCCGGTGTAACTCACTTCAGGTACGTCACCCATAAGAACATAACCGAAGGTTGTTTCTACGGCAGGTGGCGCTAGTGAGCCGGTATCTATACGATTACCTAAGTATATATATGGAAATAACTGAGCACCTAACACCATATCAATCACACCTGGAACGTTCCAATTTGAATCGGCAAGCGGTAAATTACGTATATGATTCATATTTGAGGAATTTATAAAATAAGCGGGTAATTTATCTGTAATACAGTCTACTACTAAAGCGTGAATATAATATTTATTAGGAGAAAATCTAGATTCAATATTTAAATAAACATATCCGTGAATCGGGCGAGCGGTTAATCCAATACCTCTAATATAAGAATTATTTAAAGGTATAATCGGTAATTTAAGTAATTTACAACAATTGACAGTTATTAAATTATTTTGGGAACCATTATCTATTAAAGATCTAACTATTTTACGTTCCCCTTTATTCGAGTGAGCGTATATTTGAGCGGTTGATAATAAAATATTACTATTCGATTTTATTTCCGAACTGTGAGTCAACGTGGTAGCGGTCGTATTATTTTGTTGTTGTATCGTTCTGTTAGAGTGTAAACAAGTATTCGAAGCGGCATCATGATGATCGTAACTCTGAACAACAGGTTGAGATTGAACCTGGGACCGACCGTAATCGGGCCGCGCGGCATCACTCGGTATTCCATGTACCTGCGACCGACTGACCTGCCTGTCCATATCAGCGTAGTCATTCGATGGACTGGGTACGCTTTTACTTTTTCGATTCGCCCGTTTATTACCAAAACACAACAAAGTATGATGATATTTCTTACAATTATTGCATGTTAACTTTGATTGACATGCTTTTAATGTATGCGATAAGCTTAAACAATTGATGCAACCCTTGTGCGATTTAATAAAATCATAACGTGCTTGCGGTGAAATCATATTTTTAAATTCATTACAACGATATAACTGCGTGTGGTGCGAGCTCGAGCAAAGATCGCACGTAGATAACGAAACCGGTTTGTTAACCCTTTCAGTGCGGACTGGGTCATTATAACTACTAGAAATAAACGATTTGTGATTTTTAGATTTCTCTATGTTGCACTTCGGTGCAGAGCGTTCTAATATTTTTATCTGATCCTGTATGAATTTAATAAACATTTCAGTTGTGGGTATTTCAATACCACGAACCGATGCTTCAAACGAATGTAAAGTTTGAGGATCCAACCTTCTCAGTGAGCATTGTAATAAAATAAAATCAGTCAAATCAAGAAAATTTAATTGTTTTAAAGCGGCAATCGAAGATGAAATTTTTTCAATATACATATTTAAACTATTTGCGGTAGGTGAACAATTTTTTAAATCTAATATATTATTCAGATAATGACATCCTAAAGCTCGTTTATCCTGATATTTACTAATTAGATTCGACCAAATAATATTATAAGTTTCACCTGTGGGTATTATACCAGCGGTTAACTTTAATGCACTATGTGTTAATTTGCCCATTAAATACTGCACACGTTGCGCATCAGACAGTTGCGGGTTATCGTGAATGTTAGCTTTAAAAGCCTGGTAAAATGTTTCCCATCCTTCAAGAGAGCGTCCGTCAAAGGAAGGAAGTGAAATTGTTGGCAATGTTACATTTATGGCGGCGGTAGTTCTCATTACATTTGACGAATTACCAATTGTAATTTTGTTACGAGCGCGTCTTACGTAATTATATAACGTGTCAAAAGACGATAAGGCTGCGTATTCAGGCTCAACTTCGGGGTTTTGCTTTAAATTTAAATCATTGATATCATCCAAATTGCTTTCAAATCTAACACGCATGTCATCAATCGATTCTGATTCGGCAAGAAAAGTTTCAATTAATTCCGAATCAAACTCCGAAATATTTTTTGATTTATTATATAAATCATTAATTTGTGCAAATACTAAATTATTCTTCGCAATAAGTTTCTTTAGTTGTCTATTTTCCATAATGAAGTTATGAAATAACTGACTAAAAAATAACACTAAATGAACTACGTTAATAAATATAATTCAATATGCGGTTACGAGTTATTATTACTAATAGCGATGAATGTAATTAACTTTTACATACAATACAATACTGTAACAAAATGGCGAATGGGGGTAATCATAAATTAATTCTAATTCTAATTAAAATTTAAGCTGGATCTAATCCAGGCTCGCAGGACCAAACTATGGGGTAGCAAGGGGGCGTGTAAATAGCCCTCCTGCGGCGGGAGCATATATAGCGGGGTTGTAGAAAGGCGTGTAAATAGCCGTCCTAAGCGGTATGTGACAAATGTTTGTCACTTATATTTAGCGGAGCGGTAAAACTATATAGCGGTAAACAAAAGCTAGTAATCAAACTAAAGATATAAATTAAATACACATAAGCGAGCGGGCGGGCGAATGATTACACGGAAGCAGCAATAAAATGGCAATAAATTAAAAGAACTTGCACTCACCTGTAGACCTTGCCAGTGACTGTCGTGCGGGCGTCGGCGATGGAAGCACGCGGGCGGCGGGAGGGGGTGACGAAGCTCACGTAGCTTTTCGTAAGCACAAGCACCACACAATATACAAGTGCCGCCATCTAGGCAGCTAGCGGTAAAGCGTGATCGATCGGGTAGAACCCCGCTTTGGATAGTCGCGGTAATTAGTTACTGACAAACTCCAAAGGTGGCGCCATCCCAATAATTCATTAGCATCCCATTACTAATCCGCGCGTAACCAGTACCTACCAAACTTACCCTTGAGTGTGATTCTCAAGTATCAGAATATAAATTGTTAGGGACCGGTATTTTTAACCTAAAACCAGATTGTAAAGCATATTGTAGAAATAAGGAATTCACCCCTAAGTTTAGTTATAGTATATTAACTACTCCTGTAATTTCCGACTTTAATCTTATAGATAATTCTTGTTGTGACAAATATAAATTTAAACTAACCGAACCTAAATTAGAACCTTTAAAACTGTATGATTTGAATTTAGATAAACTTACAACTGTCTCCAATGCTCAGGTATTGTCAGATATAGATAAAATAATTACGGAACCAGATCCTCTTATAGAGTACAGATCACACTACCCCATTCTTTTATATTGTTTAGTTATTATAAGTTTGATTTTCATGTTTTATAAGATTATTAGGAAATTTGGTAAATGTCCAATATCAAAAAATACTTTTCACCCAAATGAGATCTCGAATGAAGTCCAAGAACAGGAAGAAATACCAATTCCTAGAGTTCGAATCTCATCCTGAAACTCATTTAAAATTATAAGTTTCATCTTGTCGGGGGGGTTGTTATATCCCTAACCTGTATAGACTAATGCTTACCAAACACCTTACTCATCATAAGCTCTCTCACAGTGATTTCATGAGAACATACCAGGCTCAGTTCGGGTCAGATATTCATTGAAGTGAGACGTTTACCAATTTTCCTCACTATTTCTAAATTCTTTTATTATAATTAATTATTCATTAAAAATATTGTGTAGTGTGGAATAAATCCTTTTTTAAAAAGAGTTCGGCCTTCTCACTACTAACAGCACGATAGGGATATCATGTGATGAATGAAACAGAAACAGGCATTATCCATACAATTGTAAACCTTATATTTAAGTCCATATGTCTGTAGATTATTCTTAGCGTATCAGCAGGATACAATTAAGGAAAGAAGTTTCAACTTTCGACCCTAACTTGAATGCAGTATAGCCTATTTGCATCGTTGAATTTAATTTCACGCGCTTTGACCTTGAACTAGAATTTTTGGACAAGTGTTTATAAATACTTAAAAGTTTTTTGTGTTTGATTTTTAAAGTACACATTTTTCTATTTTTAGTTGAATCCAAATAATTGAGTTTATTTCTTGTGTTTGTATTAAACTTTTGAAATCTACACTCTTTTGGTATATTTTGTAATTTTAAATTAAGACACAAAATACTAAAAACTGAAAATAATGTAGCCAGTCCTAAGCCTGGTAAAAGCATGATGGAAAGTTTTTTTGATATTTTTATTTTCATGTTCTTTTTATTACTTTAAGATCATATTATAAATTGATATCAGAAAACCAACCGTATAACGTTGACTTAAATCTATATCTACTACGATATTATATCAGCGTATCGTTTCAAATCTCAAATATCATGAATCGAGAAAATCTACTAGCATCCATCAATATATAGATTCAGAAAATATTTTTTTTTTTTTTTTTTTATTGCTTAGATGGGTGGACGAGCTCACAGCCCACCTGGTGTTAAGTGGTTACTGGAGCCCATAGACATCTACAACGTAAATGCGCCACCCACCATGAGATATAAGTTCTAAGGTCTCAGTATAGTTACAACGGCTACCCCACCCTTCGAACCGAAACGCATTACTGCTTCACGGCGGAAATAAGCGGGGTGGTGGTACCTACCCGTGCGGACTCCCAAGAGGTCCTACCACCAGTGATTACGCAAATTATAATTTTGCGGGTTTGATTTTTATTACACGATGTTATTCCTTCACCGTGGAAGTCAATCGTGAACATTTCTTGAGTACGTATTTCATTAGAAAAATTGGTACCCGCCTGCGGGATTCGAACACCGGTGCATCGCTACACACGAATGCACCGGACGTCTTATCCTTTAGGTCACGACGACTTCATATATATAGATTCAATATCCGATATTGATCCTCGATATATAGATACGATTCGATACGCGGCAAAACCGATATTACCCACTCCTATCCTTAACTATAATAAAATTGTACGGTGGGAAGATCGTACATGGTAGGTATGTACATTAAAAATAATATATTACATACATTTTTATGAAATAAAATTAAAAACATGTTTAATTTCTGCGTTTAATGTTTAATCTGAATACGAACAGATAGACAGACAGACGGACGGACGGACGGACAACAAAGTGATCAAAGGGTTCCGTTTTTTTCCTATTGAGGTACGGAACCCTAAAAATTAAATTAGACTCGGATGATTTTGTTGCCACTGCGGTCCGTTTCATGCATTTTTTTAAATTATCAACTGCATTATTATCAGCCTCTTTCTTCAATATACGTCATAAATCATTTTTCTCACTTTTCTATGTAAAACCATTTTGTAATTAAAACTTATGTGCCCGATAGTTTTTTTTTTTTTTTTTATGATTGTAGGATTACTGGTGGCCCGGAGGCCTTTCCAGTTTCACCAGGACAGGTGGGCGAGCAAAGGCTCAGCCAGGAGGGGTGGGATTTGCTAACAGCTGCCCGAGCGCCTCCGAAGGAGACCTAACAACTCAAGAGTAGCTGCTTCGCGAATGAATCTACTACCGGATCGGAATCGCGACCCGCTGAGAAGATCCGGCGAGAAACTCAGCGAGCTGATTCATGGGTTAGGTTGCACGGCGAACTCTTTGTCGAGTTCGACGAGTACGGTTACCGAGGTCCCTAAGCCTGCTCCTAGAGCTGAAGGCGTCTAGTGCAAAGGTTATTGGATCTGATGGATCCGTAAGGACGTGTCTAGGGCGTCGACGGTGACTGGCTCCTGCATGATCAGGATTCGGGGAGTAGTCAGCGGCGGCTACGATAAGGCGATTATCATGACGCATAGCCTTATCGAAGTACCGTTCCGACGCTGACTTCATGTATTTCTGTATAGATTCGAGGCACAGGTCGTCGTGTAGGTCAACGTTCCTCACGAACCACGGAGCTCCGACGGCTAACCTGCAAAAGCGGGATTGTAGAGTTTTTTTTTTTTTTTTTTTTTTATTGCCTTTGTAGGCAGACGGGCATACGGCCCACCTGATGGTGAGTGGTTACCGTCGCCCATGGACTTCAGCAATGCCAGGGGCAGAGCCAAGCCGCTGCCTACCGCTTAATACTCTCCACAAGCCTCGTTTGAAGAAGGACATGTCATAGCGCTCGGGAAACACCGTGGAGGGGAGCTCATTCCATAGCCGGATGGTACGTGGCAAAAAAGATCTCTGGAAACGAACTGTGGATGACCGCAGTGGCTCCAGGTAGTATGGATGAACTCTACTCCGGTGGCGGGCGGTGCGATGGTAAAAACGAGATGCTGGTATCATCTCGAACAATTCCTCAGAGCACTCCCCATGGAACATACGGTATAAAATACAGAGGGAACCGAAGTCCCTCCGCAAACCCAGAGGCTCCAAACGATCCGAGAGAATGGGATTATCGACAATCCGAACGGCCCTCCTCTGTATGGAGTCAAATGGAAGAAGCTGGTATTTGGGAGCCCCGGCCCAGAGATGGGAGCAGTACTCCATGCGAGGCCGGACTTGTGCTTTATAAAGCAAAAGTCTTTGTCCAGGCGTGAAGTACCGCTTCGCTCTGTTGAGGACTCCCAGCATTTTGGACGCCAACTTGGCTTTGCCTTCCAAATGACTCCGAAACTGGACGTCGCTCGAAATGTCGACCCCAAGTACCCCGATACTCTCGGAAGGTTGCAGGGATACTCCTTGGAATTGCGGCGTCATGACAAAGGGGTCCTTCTTCGCAGTGAACGCGCAAACTTGTGTCTTTATCGGGTTGAATTGAACCAAGTTCAATTCACCCCATTCGGAGACTTGCCCCAGAGAGTTCTCCACTTCAGACACAAGTTTTGATCGTCTCTCTTGCACCACGCTCCGAGAGAGACTCTGATGGCCGATATATCGCGCATCCCCCGTGCTATCATCTGCATAGCAATGCATGCCATCAATAGACAGCATGTCATTGATATACAGGATGAAAAGCGTGGGGGAGAGCACCGAACCTTGTGGAACGCCAGCGTTAATGGTCATGGTATCAGAACAATCACCGTCCACAACGACCGTGATGTTCCGCCCATCCAAAAAGCTAGCGATCCACTTGCAGAGACCCTCGGGGATTCCGTAAGATGGTAACTTCGACAGAAGTGCCCTATGCCAGACCCTGTCGAAGGCCTTCGCGATATCAAGGCTCACGGCAAGAGCCTCGCCCTTGCTCTCCAAGGCTTCAGCCCACCTGTGAGTAAGGTATACAAGAATATCGCCAGCTGAGCGACCGTGACGGAAACCGTACTGTCGGTCACTGATCAGCTGGCGATCTTCAAGATACTTCAGGAGTTGTGTATTTATAATTCGCTCCATCACCTTGGAAAGCAAGGAAGTTATCGCGATAGGCCTGTAGCTCGATGGGTCCGACCGGTCACCCTTCTTGGGGATAGGGTGGACATGGGCGGTCTTCCATGAAGACGGAACCCTGTTAGTGCAATAAGAGAGGCGATACAAACGCGTTAGCGCAGGTGTCAGCTCAGGGGCGCACGTTTACAAAACCACTGCGGGGATGCCGTCTGGCCCACTCGACTTATGGACGTCCAGGAGTCGGAGCTCCCGCCTGACTGCACACTGTGTGAAGCAGATATCCGGCAGGGAGCTATCACACCGGGGGATGTTCGGTGGTGTGGCACCCCCGTCGTCCACAGTCGAGTTCGAGGCGAAGAGTTTGACCAGAAGGTCAGCCTTCTCTTTCGCGCTGTGGGTCAGACTGTCATCGGACTTGCGCAGTGGTGGGAGACTAGACCTGCAAAAGTTTCCTTCTGCAGCTTTGGCGAGCGACCAAAAAGCACGGCTCCCGGAGGGATAGCTCTTCAATCGCTCGCCAACTCTAGCAACGTGCTCCGACTTCGCCTTGGCAATTATCTTCTTGTAGGACCTGGAAGCGGCGTTATATTTCGCCTTTCCCCTGAGATGTTAGGATCCCGACGTCTCCTGGCATTATCCCATGCCACGTATGCGGACCGCTTGAGGTGTGCAGCATCCCTGCTGGCATTGTTATACCAGATTCCACCTCCTAATACGGGAGGAAATCCGTGTGGAGCTTCCCCTCTGAAATAGCACCGCAGTACTTTTCGCTGGGTTGATGTCTATGCGCCATTTTCGGAACCACTGTCCTAGGGCTAGGGCTGCGCTCTGAAGCTTCTTCGCGATTAGGGACTTGTTTCTACTGGAATAGTAAACAGTCGTGTCGTCGGCGAATAAAGCTAAATGGGTCGGCGGCGACCGGGGAATATCGTTAACGAATAAGCTAAATAGGAGGGGTGAAAGGACAGAGCCTTGCGGGACTCCAGCTGTGAGAGGTCGTGGGGAGGAGCGGGTTCCCTCGACTCGATATCGAAAAGAGCGGTTCGACAAGAAGTCCCGTATGATGAGCACGAGACTATCCGGCACACCCATGTTGAATAGTTTGAAAATCAAACCGTTGTGCCAGACTTTGTCGAACGCTTTTGCGACGTCGAAGAAGAGAGCTCCCGTGTATAACGGTTTTGTTCGATTAAGCCCCACAAGAATGTGCTCCGTGAGGCGGTGCACCTGTTGAACGCATGAGTGATTTGTACGGAATCCGAATTGTTCATCGATGAGAATGCCCTTGGATGAGACGAAGTCTCTGAGGCGTTTGTAGAGCAGACGCTCATACAGTTTGCCTAGAGACATGAGGAGGCTAATCGGGCGGTAGCTCGTCGGTTGATTTTTTGGTTTACCGGGTTTATGTATGCCGATAACGTCCGCTTCTTTCCACACCGCGGGAAAGATACAGTTCGCCATAGCGGCATTGAAAACAGATGCCAACATCACGATGAGTTGGACGGGTAGAAGTTTAATAACGCGGTTGGATATACCGTCGGAACCGGGAGGTGCCCGATAGTATTTTGAGAACGAACGTAACGTGAACCCAGCGCGGAAAGCAAAGGTCGACTGACGAACCAATAGCACACCGGCAAGCATGCGGCAGGTGACCCGCCCGCCCCGCGCCGCACCTCATACCACCAAATGCATCGATAAATAGCCTACTGCGCAGCTTGACCGCCAGCGTTCTTTTTAAGTGACGCGTACTCTACCTCCAGCGATTGGTACAGCGGAGACCTGGGCCTCAATGGAGACTATTGTTGTGTTGGTCTACTAATGACCTTGACTCTATATTGTGAAGTGATGTGTATTGGTTTTATCATTTGTTTTAATGATAATTTGGGTGGCAATGTCACTAGCTGCGCCGGCAGCCAGGCCAGGAGCGTTCTATACGATTTTGTTGACACTAGTGATGTAGAAGATGTAGGATCAAATGACCACGATACAACTGACTGATTAAAGTAAGGATTTTGTTGTCCTATTTTGTGTGATTAGTAAAGAACAGTATTCGGTGTCATTTATGACTGGTAATTGAACACATCGCTCGATTTAGGTGATGTGTTTGTTTTATTGCCGGATGGAGGCATTGCAATGTGTTTTATGGTTGAAGTGGGTACTGGATGGAAGATCCATTTGCGTGCCGGATGGAGGCATTAGTGTTTTGTGTTGAAGTTGGGTACCGGATGGAGGTCCCACTTATTTGCCGGATGTAGGCAATAAGTAGTCAAGAGCTACTCGATGGAGGTGGCACTTGAATTGGGTTATCTTCACTCGATATAGGTGGCATGAGTTACTCTCACTAGATGGAAGTAATTGTAACGATAGTTTGTGGTTGGTACATAATACTGATGAAATACTGCTCAGATTGAGTTGTTTCGTAATAACTCGGGTTTCTAATTTATCTAAATAGAAGTTAACACCACTTTGTCTTGCCGTGTAGGTCCTAATAACTGGTACATTACACGACACGTCGACACGGCCGCACGAATCTCCTCCTCCGAGATGCTCGGAGGGACCACCTCAGCAGGGGCATCACCGCTCACGCTACTGCGTGGTGGCGCGCCCATGGAAGGGGGCTCGAAGCCCCTCTCCATCCGCGGGAACAGCCCGGAGACAATCTCCCGCAGCTGCTGAGGCTGGAGACGTTCCGTCACCGGGAGCGCCCACGGCCGCAATTTCTTGCGGACCGTTTGGTACGGGCGCCCCCAAGGATCTTGGTCAAGCGTCTCCAGGAGCGTCTTCATGCTCTGAGACTTGGCCTCGCCGATGGCCCGCCGCAGTGCCTCCTGCTTCTGACGGCAGTCGGCATGCAGGCGGGTCGCCACCTCCGCGAAGTCCGCATCGCGAAGGCGGCGACGGCGGTGACGGGCGCTTCGGCGGCGCGCCCGCACGCACTCCTCTCGGAGGAGCGCGATCTCGGGCGTCCACCAATACGCACCGCCACGCGGAGCGCGACCGCTGACCCGGGGCATCGCAGCATCGCAGACGCGACGCATCGTACCCCGGAACCATTCGGCCTCCAACTCCACGTCCACTAGACGCGCGGGCATCGGCGCCCGCGCGGCCACTGTGGCCGCCTCCACCGCAAGCACCTTGTTCAGGCGCTTCAGTGCCCATCGCGGGAATGATCGGAGAGCACTACGCGGGAGCTCCTCCTCACCGCGGGCGTCTTCGTCCGGCGCGTTCAACAAGGTGGAAACGGAGAGCTCAAATCGGACGAACCGATGGTCCGAGAGCGTCTCCGCCCCCTCGAGAACACGCCAGCCACGGACACGGCGTGCGGCGGACGGAGACGCGAACGACACGTCCACGTGTGATTCCCCGTTCCACCGCACGCAGGTCGCGACCGAACCTCTGTTCAGAAGACAGAGGCCGGTCGCGAAAGCCCACTCCGACAGGAACTCGCCGCGTGAGTCCGTGCGGGGAGAACCCCACGCCGTACATTTAGCGTTGAGGTCCCCCGCCAGTATCACCGGGCGAGACTCGAAGCGATGAACCAACGCCTCGAGCCCGCCCAGGAACCGCTCGAACTCAGCGAGACTCCTGTTCGGAGAGAAGTACACCCCGATCACGACGGTTTCGTTGACCCTAACGACGACGTACCCGGATCCCGTGGCCACCATTCCAAGGGGGGGTAACGCCGCAGACTGTCGCATCACGATCGCCACGGAGCCATCAACATCTCCGGCCCAGGAATCCTCCCGGTCGGGAGGTACGAAGTATGGCTCCGCAACGATCGCGATGTCGATGAACCACTCCGCCATGGTGTGGACGAGGAGATCCTGCGCCCTGGCGGAGTGGTTCACGTTCGCTTGAAGGAAGCGATGGACGTGATCCATTATGGAGGTATCACGTCCATCGCTCCCTCGTCTTCCGTCCCGCCTTGCGGCCCGACGGCCGCGGCAGGAACTGACCGGCCGGCTGTATCACAGGCAGCCGGCCCTTCCTCTATATTTTTCTTCTTTTTTCCGCCACGCCTCCTCTTTGTGGAGGAGGGTCCGGAAAGACAGGACGGGCCCCCGGCCCGATGATCGGCCCGCCGCTTCGCCGCGTCGCATAGCACGCAGTGCGGTGCGGCGGCTGTGCAGGAGCCCGCCTTGTGACCGGGCTGGCCGCAGCGGAAACAAAGACCGCTGCGGTCCACAGCCGACGGGCACCTGGCGAGGCCGTGCCCGGTGCCGAAACACCGGAGGCATCGCCAGGGGCGGGCCTTCTGTAGCTGCACGTGGGCTATCACCCAGCCTACGCGTAGCCTCCCTGGTGAGTCGGCGGGCCGACCTTGTGGAGGCGTAGCCAGGAGTGTGGCTGCCTGCATAGGGCAACGCGCCCACACAGTGAAGGCTCCAGAGTAAGAACTTCGCAGCTCTCCTACCTTCACCTGCGTAAGGGCGCAATTGCCCTGCGATGCAATGGCGGCGGCCACTTCCTCCTTAGTGGCGCATTCATCCAGGCCCGTCACTTTGACTTCCGCCATCTTGACGGGCCTGTCAATACGCACCACTTCTGGGTCCGGCAGGATTTCGCGGAGCCGGGCTGCTAGCTTGTCAGCGACCGCGTTGGTATTGGCAGCAGGACACTCCAGCAGCCGGGCTCCGTTGGCGGTGTGCCGGACTCGGAGGCCACCCTCCACGCCTATGGCATCCACGTCGACGTTAGCGCGCGCCCGGGCCATCACCTCCCCATAGGTGAGGCCCTTTTCTTTGGCAGCCGGCAGCAGCTCCAATACGACAGCTGCCGACCGCGGTGCGCGCGGTTTTCTTGCCTTGCCCTTTCTCTTTCCCTCAGTCGCTGCTCGACCCACCACCTGGGGAGCGTTGACCGTCGGGACGGGACGGGGGCTAGGCACGTCCTGCGCCTTCTTTCGACCTCGCTTCACTACCGTCGTCCATGCTGCGTCCATGTTGGATGAGGCAGGAGGTAGTGGACGGGCCTGTGGGCGTTGCGTCGGCTGGGCGGCATTCACACACACACCCCTTTGGATTTTTGCGGCTTCTACCAGGCCCAGCCTTCGCAGGCTGGGGCGGGGCAGAAGCAACAGCCTGGGGCCTCGTGGGCTGAACCGGCATTCGCCGTCCAAAGGGCTTGTTCGACGCGGCCATTTTGGTCGACGCGCGTGCCGAAGGTGCCACACCCACCCTGGTACTTGCAGCCCTTGTGGGTGCCAGTGCAGCTAAGGCATCGCACGGTGACGGCGCAGACGCCTGGCGCTCGTGCGCCAACGGAGGCCTCGCGCGTTCAACCTTGGAAGCGCGAGCCTCGAGGATCGCAATTCGTTTCTTCAGATCCTCTATTTCTTTGTCCTTCTCGCTTTCCCCACAATCAGTTCTTTTGTTTGATGGGGACGGGGGCGGCGGAGAGGCCAATCTACCCTGCTGTCCCAAGAAGCCGTCAAGGGCTGCACGCAGTTCGGCCATCTCCTCCCGCACCCGCACGCCCTCCGCTCGAAGCTCTGAATTTTCTGTCAGCAGTCGTTCCAATTGCGACCGCAGACAGGTAACTTCCTCCGTGCTAGTGCGCTGTAGAAATTCGTCTAATAGCTTCTCCACGGCGGCGGCCACGCACTTCAGTGCCCGCACGTATGTGCCCTTCAAGGAGCCTGATTTGGCCGCCACCATGGAAACGAATTTCCAACGAAATTTCGAATGCCTTCCGCGGGTCCGTTGAATCCACTTCTGTGAGGGAGCGGGTCAGTCGCTCAACCTCACCTTCCCTCACTAGACCAGCTGCTTTACGGCAGAAGGCCCCGGTCCGCACCGAGGTGGTGACGGCCGGTTCTCCGTAGGTCACCGTAAGGTCTTCTCGATCGCGTTCTTTGGCAGATGACGCTGTAGCGTCCTCTGAACCATCCTCAACTGCCAAAAATTTAGCAGGCGCGGGCTCAATCTCCGAGGAGTCGGAAGGAGCGGGAGCCGCTGGTCGTTTGACCGTCTTCCGCTTCCTCCGAGTCCTCGGATCAGCCTGATTCCGGCTCACAAATCGTCCGGTACTGTCCCGAGCAAACACTGGTGACTCTCGACCACTCGAAACGCAGCCCCTTGCAGAGCTTCGCGCTGAGCGCAGTGAGAGCGCACTGTCGCAGCGTTCGGGGTGCACGAATGGGACCCTCTCCCTTTCGCGGCTCGTGCTACCGCCCTCTTCTTCGTGGCAGTTGTTGCCCCCCCCAGAATACGAGGGGCAGCGTGCCTCTGATTGCTCAGAGGCACGGAGGGATTCTCCTCCCGCCAAGCGGGAGGTACCCTCCTGGGGTACTATCTCTTGACAACTGTCCATTTCATATTTTTCCTTTATTATTTAACCAGGGGTGAGGTCCCCTGGGATCGGGTGATGCCCTTGGGACTGGACTCCCTCCAGCCATTCATCCCCTCACCGGTCATCAGAGCTTGGGATTGGGGTATTTTTTATAGAGGTTTGCGTCCTCGCGGCCCCGTGCCTTGGGGCAGCGGCCACCGTCCCCCACATAGTGGGGATTACGGGTTGGCCGGCAGTCTACCGAGTGCACAGGGCAACTCAGCAGACATCCGCCCGACGCTCGATACGAGCTACCACGGAGCCACGCCGGTGAACCGGTACCCCCCATATCTGAGGGGCGCTCCCCTGTAGCCGAAGCCGGGGACATGGCAACCAGCGGCCAGCAGTCGCAGAAATGCAACGCCGGCTCACTTCCACGACAACGGGGCACAGGGTGCCACCGCTCACGGCATGCCGGCAAACCGGTGCCATCGGAAGCTGCACTCTCCAGAAGGAGCACTCTTCACTTAGTGAAGAGTGTGGAGGGCGCCGATCTTCCGCTCCTCCTAGTGCTGATTTGGTCCGCGTCATCCGATCTCTTTCGTTGCAAAGCCTAACTAAACTATCCTAATCCTAAACCTTAACCTAATCCTAAACCTAGGACCTTAACCTACATCTAAACCTAATCCTAAGCCTAGGACTTAAACCTAAGAATCCTTGCAACGAAAAAGATCGGACGATACCTCTGGGAATGTCGCCCAGAGGATCCCGTGATCCGCCACCTACGGACGCGCCCGGTGGAAGTCCAGCATCTCCCTCGCAGATGAGACCCGCAGCACGCAATGATTGCGTGCTGCGGGTCTCGTCCAGATCCCGGGAATCTAACTTAACCTAACATAACCTAGCTAACGTAATATGGGGGAGAGAGAAAATCCGCACTCCACGCTAGAGTCCTCTCCCCCTCTCCCCATCGTTATACAATATTGATGTTGGGGAGGACTGTAGCGGGTATGAACATCCCATCCCAAAAGGGGGTGGGGGGTGGGGTCAAGGCCCCTAATGAAACTGAGGCTGCACCTACGGGGTGCAGCCGCGGTCCCCATACGGAGGACCCACCAAACGGGCAAGAAGCGAGAAGCTTTAACTCCGAATAATCGTCGGGGGTACCAATAGCTCCCGCGGCAACGCCGTACCATCCGGTGGTCTGGCGTGCAGCGGGGCTATGTTGTGGAGATGCTCATGGGGCCTATTTTCGGCTCGCTCGTACATATTACGGGCGAGCCGTTTTAGTCACAAACTCCACGAGCGACTCCACACCTAGGTCCCGGGCAATAACGTCATTTCTGACGTACTGCCCGGCCCCGACGATAATGCGGAGGGAAAGACTCTGCTGGGCTTGCAACCTAGATCGCTGGGACGGCGACAACAGGTGATACCAGGCCTCAGCAGCGTATGTGAGGCGGGAACGGACGTATGTCTTGTAAATGGCGAGTTTGGTCCTGGTCGGAAGCCCGGACGCAAGTACCGGCCGCAACAAGAACCTGGCCGCGCGAGTCTGACCGATGACTCGATTGACGTGCGCGACCATGCTCAAGGAGCGGTCGATGTCGCATCCGAGATACCGGACCGTGGTCCTGAACTCGACATTCACACCTCGGAGACTGAGTTTCTTCGGGACGACTCTGATACGGACCGGACCGTAGAGTAAGGCCGCGGTCTTTCCCGCATTGACCGCGACTCTCCAACGGTCCAGCCACTGGGGCAGTAAATCCAAAAGCCTCTGCATCCTCATAATGGCTGCAGAGGGGAACGGAGAGGACGAGAAGTAGGCCGAGTCGTCAGCGAACAAGGCCAACTTCACGTCCTCCTCCCACGCCCGAAGGTGACCCTCCAGGGTGGGGATGTCATTAGTGTAGAGGGCGTATAGGATAGGTGATAGGACACTACCCTGGGGAACCCCGGCCGTAATGGGACGCACGGAAGAACGTGCGCCCTCGACCGCGACAAAGAAGGTTCTGCCCTTCAGATACGACCCGAGCAGTCGCACGTGAGCGTGCGGTGGGCCCGCGTCCCGCAGCTTGTGGACCAACCCCTCGTGCCACACACGGTCGAAGGCCTTCTCGATATCGAGAAGGACCGCGACCGTGTATTGGCCCGAGTTTCGCCGGTCCTCCAAGTGATGCAGGACACGGGTCAGTAGCAGAGTCTTCGAGTGGCCGCTTCTAAAGCCGAATTGCTCCGGCCTGAGGAGAATATACGGCGATATTCTCCTCAGGAGCAGCCGCTCGAACAACTTGCCCACGTGCGAGAGCAAGGTAATCGGTCGGTAGCTGGAGGGCTTTCTCCTATCCTTGCCGGGTTTGGGCAAGACAATGATCTTGCCCAGTTTCCAAGTTCCAGGGAAGTGTCCTACCCGGAGATGGAATTAAACAATCGTGTCATTGCTGACACGATTGAGGGAGGGAGCTTTTGCAAGGCGAGGGGAGGAACACCGTCCTCGCCGGGGGCTTTGCGCCTCTTCATCAGCTTGATGAGGAGGCGCACCTCGCTGGGAGTGACTAAGTCGTCATCTCCCAGCTCGACTCCCGGCGATTCCGGTTTGAGGAATTGGATTACGCTCTTTGACACCTCGCGATGGAATGCAACCATCGAGGGTGCAGAGACATTCGGAGTGAACTGCCCCTCCAGCGAGTTGGCCAGGACTTTTTTTTTTTTTTTTTTTTTATGATTGAAAGATTACTGTTGGCCCGGAGGCCTTTCCAGTTTCACCAGGACACGTGGGCGAGCAAAGGCTCAGCCAGGAGAGGTGGGATTTGCTAACAGCTACCTGAGCGCCTCCGAAGGAGACCTAACAGCTCAAGAGTAGCTGCTTCGCGAAAGAATCTACTACCGGATCGGAATCGCGACCCGCTGAGAAGATCCTGCGAGAAACTCAGCGAGCTGATTCATGGGTTAGGTTGCACGGCGAACTCTTTGTCGAGTTCGACGAGTACGGTTTTTTTTTTTTTTTTATGATTGAAAGTTTACTGGTGGCCCGAAGGCCTTTCCAGTTTCACCAGGACAGGTGGGCGAGCAAAGGCTCAGCCAAGAGGGGTGGGATTTGCTAACAACTGCCCGAGCGCCTCCGAAGGAGACCTAACAACTCAAGAGCAATTGTTTCGCGAATGAATCTACTACCGGATCGGAATCGCGACCCGCTGAGAAGATCCGGCGAGAAACTCAGCGGGCTGATGCATGGGTTAGGTTGCACGTCGACCTCTTTGTCGAGTTCGACGAGTACGGTTACCGGGGTCCCTAAGCCTACCCCTAGTATTAGAGCTGAAGGCATCTAATGCAAAGGTTATTGGATCTGATGGATCCGTAAGGACGTGTCTAGGGCGTCGACGGTGACTGGCTCCTGCATGATCAGGATTCAGGGAGTAGTCAGCGGCGGCAACGATAAGGCGATTATCATGACGCATAGCCTTATCGAAGTATCGTTCCGACGCTGACTTCATGTATTTCCGAATTGATTCGAGGCCCAGGTCGTCGTGTAGGTCAACGTTCCTCACGAACCACGGAACCCCGACAGCTAACCTGCAAAAGCGGGATTGTAGGGATTGGAGGGTGTCTATGTGTGTGCAAGCCGCGTGAGCGAACACCACACTCGCGTAAGTCATGACGGGCCTTATGCAAGTTTTGTAAAGTGTCACCTTGTTCCGAAGGGACATTTTACTCCGCTTACAGATCATGGGGTAGAGTCTACCGAGAATAAACGCGGCACGGTCACGGACTGATTTTATATGCGGGCGGAATGTCATCGATGCATCCAGGGTAACGCCCAGGTACTTGACCTTCCTGGCCCAGGGTATGGGTTGTCTAAAGAGAGTAATCGGGGGTGTGAGATTCCTCCTCCTAATCCGGGAGGAAATCCGTGTGGAGCTTCCCCTCTGAAATAGCACCGCAGTACTTTTCGCTGGGTTGATGTCTATGCGCCATTTTCGGAACCACTGTCCTAGGGCTAGGGCTGCGCTCTGAAGCTTCTTCGCGATTAGGGACTTATTTCTACTAGAATAGTAAACAGTCGTATCGTCGGCGAATAAAGCTAAATGGGTCGGCGGCGACCGGGGAATATCGTTGACGAATAAGCTAAATAGGAGGGGTGAGAGGACAGAGCCTTGCGGGACTCCAGCTGTGAGAGGTCGTGGGGAGGAGCGGGTTCCCTCGACTCGATATCGAAAAGAGCGGTTCGACAAGAAGTCCCGTATGATGAGCACGAGACTATCCGGCACGCCCATGTTGAATAGTTTGAAAATCAAACCATTGTGCCAGACTTTGTCGAACGCTTTTGCGACGTCGAAGAAGAGAGCTCCCGTGTATAACGGTTTTGGTCGATTAAGCCCCACAAGAATGTGCTCCGTGAGGCGGTGCACCTGTTGAACGCATGAGTGATTTGTACGGAATCCGAATTGTTCATCGATGAGAATGCCCTTGGATGAGACGAAATCTCTGAGGCGCTTGTAGAGCAGACGCTCATACAGCTTGCCTAGAGACATGAGGAGGCTAATCGGGCGGTAGCTCGTCGGATGATTTTTTGGTTTACCGGGTTTATGTATGCCGATAACGTCCGCTTCTTTCCACACTGCGGGAAAGATACAGTTCGCCATAGCGGCATTGAAAATAGATGCCAACATCACGATGAGTTGGACGGGTAGAAGTTTAATAACGTGGTTAGATATACCGTCGGAACCGGGAGCCTTGCGAGGACGTAGGTCTTTGATCAAGTCTTTAACTTCCATCGGGGTGACGGGTGGTAACGCATCCGAGGGTGGCAAGGAGGCTCTGCGTTCTACCTCACTGTCTACTAATTCTACATGAACAGGGTCCACGGATTGAGTGCTGGGCGTGCACTGGGTTTGCAATGTATCGGCCAGCATCTCTGCTTTTTCGTCATCATCAAAGGCCGCGAGTCGGCCTGAGGGGCCTACGAGGGGGGGCATAGTTACTACCGTATCCGATTTGAGAGTACGAGCTAAGCGGTAGTAAGACCTTTGGGAGGGCGCGAGTCCTTCTAAGAAATCAGACCATCTGGCATCTCGGACTTCGGCGATGCGAGACTTTACGTCGCGTTGTAGGGCACGCATTCGAATACGATTTTCCGCGGTAGGATACCTGTCGTAGGCGCGTATCGAGGCGTTCTTAGCTCTAAGGAGTTCCCTAATATCGTCGGACAATTTGAAGCGGTGAAGGAAGTCCTCCGCTACAACTTGTTTCGATGACCTATCTAATGTCGAGGTGATGTGTGATGTTAAGATGTCTATGGCTTCAGCGGTATCCTGAGGAGACGGGGTAGAGTCCGGGTTAAACGGGAGCGATGGTGGATCAGATTCAGCCAGGCTGATGCCCAGCGTGTGCCAATCCACCACAGTCCTCGTGACGGGAACGGAATCGGGAGCGCGACCGAGCTTCATAACGACGGGACGGTGGTCTGAATCTAACTCTGAAACTACTTCGATCGAGTGTAAGCGCAGAGTTACGTTTTTTAATAACGCTATGTCGAGTATATCCGGGCGATGTGCGATATTTAGCGGGTAGTGAGTCGGGGTTAGCGGAGCGACGATATCGAAGGCCAGATCATCGACTAACGCGTCAAGCCGCCTGCCATTCGGGGTTGTGGTGTGTGAGTTCCACCTGATGTGTTTACAATTTAGGTCGCCCGCAAGAATGACAGAGCTCCCCATGCCGAGCAGCGCCTCGATATCACTGCTTAGAACGATCTTATCCGGTGGAAGATAAACGGACGCGATAACGATCGGCGCGTGTCCCGTCAGTGAGATTCGGCACACTGATGCTTCGATATTAGCGAGCGCGGGAGGATCGAGCGGGACGCAATGCAGGGCTCTTCTATAGTAAATGACTGTACCACCACCACGGGCAGAGAGCCTGTCGTTCCTGACCATGTTATAGTTCGCGATTTTAGGGTCACGGCGCGCGGGCTTAAGTAGGGTCTCCTGCACTAAAAAGATATCAATTTGATGGTCACGCAAAAAGCGTCTTGGGTCCGGGATTGCTTCGCCGAGGCTCTCTCTGCTCACGGCGAGCGCCGCGCACTTCTCTTCGCCCGTTTCTTCTGCTCTTCTTGCAGTCCGTTGTACGGGCCAATCATCCGGATGCCGTCTTAGGTATTCCGGGCCTATGAACCAGCGGTGGTTTCCTTCAAAGCCGACGGGTATTTCTCTCGTGGCGTCGTCGGCGACATTTTCTTTTGTGGGGACCCAGCGCCATTCCTCCACAGTGCTGTTTTCCTTTATCGTGGCGCTGTCGGTCCAGAACACTCGTGTCTGGCTTTCTATAGTGTTGTCCCGTGACGACCGCGGCCATGCGGCTGCTCATCACGGCGGCTTGTAGCTCGAGACGCGGTATCGATGTTAGCTTCACGAGTGCGACTCGGGCTTTGGCGAGGGAGGTCCTCATCTCCCCGTCGGGCGTCTCCACGCGCCAGTACAACGCGGCGGCGTGGACGGACTTGTTGGTGTCCACGTATGTGTGGAGCTTGAGGTCGACGGCGTCCGGGTACTGCAGTCGGTTCTTCACGCAGGTGGTGGTTGCAGATGAGCTTGTCGTACCGAAGATGATGGACCTCATCCGGTATTTTGTGGGCTCTCGTGAAGGGTCCTCCCTCCACAAGTACCGGAGCGCGTTGCGGTCCTCGCTTCGGACGTCTATCTGTAAAAACATCTCCGCGATGTCCGTGGAGACGGCGACGGCGTGCTGCCTGAAGCGCATCATCGCTCCGGGCAGCGACTGCAGCAGGTCCGGGTCGGTGAGCAGGAAGTCGTTCGGGCTTCTTCCCTCTAGTTTTCGCAGTGGCGTCATGCACGATGCGAATCTTCTCCTGCTTCTTGGGATGTGTCACGTCGAAGTGTGGCAAGTACCGGGTTCGATCCTTCGTATCCGTCGACGGAGTTACTTCGGCGTATCCCTTCCCTACCAGCGCGTTTGTTCGTTGCTTGTAGCGCTCTTTCAAATTTGGATCCTTCTCCAGTTTCTTTTCTACGGACGTCAGTCGATTCATTGCGACTTCATAATTGTTGGGCATCTTCAGGCTCTCCTCACGGCACAGCAGTGCGGTCTCGTAGCGGCCGTCGGGTCGCTGTTGAGTGGACTCTCGCAGGATCGTCAGCGCGCGCTGGTCCGGATCGTTCTTCGGCTTCTTGGCGGCGACGGTGAGTCCCTCGATCGCGAAGTAGTGCTTGAGGGCTTCGTCCATGTTCGTGTCGACCGTCGTCGCGTGTACCACGAAGTTGACGCGCTGTCTCTTGCCTCCCGGATGTGCTCCGTGCACGACCCACCCGAGCGGAGTACGAGACGCCACCGGTTGATCGCGTCGTCCCGTCCGCATCTCCTCCGTCACCAGCAGGTGCCAGTTGTCTTGGCCGATCAGTATCTTCGGCGAGGCGTAGCTCGTTTTGAAGTGATGCCGGAGGTCGGTGAGGTGATGGCACGACGCGAGGACTTCGTTGTTCAGTCGCTGTGGTGTCAATTTTAAGCCGTTGACTGTCCGTAGATTCAGTTCTTGCGGTTCCCACGTGCGTCCGCATAACTTCAGCGGGACACGTCGTGAGCGTGTTGCGTCTATCTTGTTGTCCTCGATGGCAGTGATGAAGAGGGGTTCGATCGGTCCTTTGGCGCCGACTCGTCTCGCAAAGTCTTCGTCGATCAACGAGATGGTTGACCCGTCGTCCAGCAGGGCCCACGTATCTGCTTCTCCCACCGGTCCGATGACAGTGATTGGCGCCATCTTGAGGTAGGCTGTCGCTGTTCTTGCGGCCCACGTCGAGGTGACCGCCTCTTCCTTTTCTGCTGGTTTCTGCCATGCTGGCTTCTTATGCAACAGCTCGTGGTGCGTGCGTTCACAGCTGTCGACGCCGCACTTCTTCTTTTTACATACGTGTCCCCGGGACCGGAACCGTAGGCACCGGAAACACAAATTTTCACGCTTCGCCGTATCCCAGCGCTCGCTGATGGCCGCTCTCTTGAATTCGGGACAATCTTGTGGGATGTGCCCCGGCTTCTGACATGCTGCGCATTTCCTTTCTTCCTTCGTTTGCGTGGTGTGCGTTCTCTGAGGCATGTTCAACATCTTCCGCCGGCCGCTGGTGTTCTCCACTCTCGTCTCTGACTCCGGCTGTGCGTATGGACTGCACAGGTCCGCCTCGCGTTGCAAGAAGCGCGACAGTTTGACGAGGTCCGGTTCTCCCGCCGGTTGAGTCGCTGAGAATTCGAACCAGCGGTGGCGCAGCGTGGACGGCAGCTTCTCCGATGTGATGTTGGTGAGCTCCGGGTTGTACATGTAATGTACGCGGTCGAGGGCCCTCAGAGCGGCGACGACGTTGTTCACCTATTCGCGAATACGCAGATGTTCCTCGGTGTGTCCGTGCAGCGTGACAGCGCGCGCAGTCGTTCCAGTTCCGTTGCGGCGATCGCTTCTGGACGTCCGAAGCGCATTCTAGAGTCCGCATGATCTCGGCGGGCTCGGTGTAATGCAGCAACAAGTTTTCAATCGCTTCTCTTGCTCTTCCTCTCAACGTACGCCGAAGTCTTGCAGTGTTCTCTGCGGCGCTGTAGCTGTCCGCTGATTCGGCGTAGGCGACCTTGAAGGAGAGCCATTCTTGATGCGATCCACTGTAGACTGGAAGCTCCCCGTAGTACCGATGCGATGGTCCGGGCCTGGCTTGGCGGGCGGCCGTTGCGATGGCAGCTGCTAGTTCGGCGATGTCGCTCTTCGGTGCGACAGGTACGGCAATCGGTGCCGCGGCAGGGGCCGGTAGCTTCAGCTGTTCTATTGGTGCGGGAAGTTCCAGTTGCGGTTGCTCGATGGTGGCTGGTGATCCATGTGTTGGCTGCATTATTGTTTGTTCGACTCCGTGTAGCGCGATCGATCGTTGCTGACTGAGCCACGTGTCAATGCGCTGTGATTGCTCGTCCTCGTCTTCCGTGAGTGTCGCGCGCGCATCTTCCTCTTCTTCAACGAGCGCTTCGCAACGACACACCTCGTTGCTGTGCGTCTTGCGAAGTTGAGCCCGAGACAGCTTCATTGCCGGGCCGGTCAAGGCGCGACGACCTCATCTTCTCGGACCGTGTGAGCACCATTTCTTCTATCTTCAATTTTCTTCGGTCTTCCTCAAATGAATCCGGCTCTCGAAGGACCAATAATACGGACGGCCACCGCTCAGGTTTCGGCCACCACGTGTGATTTTTAGACTTCTTACGTGTTGAAACGTGGCAGCTCGAGTATTGCCGCAGTGGCTGTCGCGAAACGGGTGTTGGGATTGGTTCGAGGAAAATAACGAAGGCTTCACACGGTCCTCGTGGCTTGACCGGCGCAGGGCGTAGGAGCGAGTCTCTTCTTGTTCGGTTCTCTCCTCTACTTCCGGAGAGGTCTTGACTCGTCGGCTCGCTGTCTCGAACTGAATTTGCAAGCAAGAGGGGTCGTCGTACCCCCTGAAGGGGGCACGGAACGGGCCTCGGGGCAAACCCCATTGCCCGGGCAGACGCTCCCTGCCACACAGGGCAGGGGTGAAGATGATGCAGGGAGTAGTAGGGGAAGGTACGCTGTTCGCAGCGTGCACGGCTGCACTACATCGACAAAATGATATATACATATACATAATACGATGGGCTGTCTGGTGACGGCTCGATGCCCGCGGCGGTGTCACATTTACAAACAGGGACAACAGTCAGCAATCGTGGGGCCCGCCACCGGCCCCATGCCGCGGCCCCACCTCTACCAACCTCAAACCAGAGGGGGAGCCGCGGCACTAGTAAGGCGCTCACCCGCTCCGGGCTCCCCAGAAGGGGAAGACCGTCACGGGGAGGGGCCGTGTTACAACACTCCCCAGACGGGGGAGTGGTCCACACAACGGGGTGGGAAATGGGTCCCCAAAAGTGGGGCACCCCAACGATGTGGGGGGAAGTGACGAGTGGGGACAGCTCAGTCCCATGAGGGCACTCATTATGAGCACTCCCATATCACTCCGGTTAAGCCGACTATCTTACCATACAAGGGGGTTCCAGTAGCTCCCTTGGTAGCGCCCAACCATCAGGTGGTCTGGCGTGCAAGGGAGCTATATTGTGAAGATGCTCGTGGGGTCCACCTCGGCCCGCTCGTAAAGATTACGAGCTAGCCTCCGGATGAACTCCTCGAGCGACTCCACATCCAGATCCCGGGCGATTACGGCATTTCTGACGTAACGCCCTGCTCCTACTATCGTGCGAAGAGCTAGATTTTGCTGGACCTGTAACCTCTCCCGCATGCCCTGCGGGATGAGGTGATACCAGGCCGCAGCTGCGTACGTGATACGGGAACGGACATACGTCTTATAAATACCGAGCTTAGTCCTGACCGGCAACCTGGAGGCCAACACCGGCCGGAGGAGGAATCTCGCATAGCGAGCGGCCGCCAACGCCGACATGTCGTGGGCGGTCATCCTCAAACTCCGGTCGATATCGACCCCCAAGTACCGGACGCTAGATCTAAACTCGACATTAGCGTCACGGAGACTGAGCTGTCCCGGGACGACTTTTGTGCGGACCGGACCGAAGAGAATAGCCGCAGTCTTCCACGTTGACCACGACCCTCCATCGGTCCAGCCATTGGGGCAGTAAGTCCAATAACCTCTGCATCCTCGAAATGGCCGCAGAGGGGAAGCTGGATGACGCGAAGTAGGCGCTGTCAGCTAGGCAGCTCCAGACAACGGGGGCACCAAAACCCTCCCCCTCAAGGCCTACCGGCCAGTCTAAGACCCAGGAGGCGGCTCCTGTCCCGTCCCAGCCTGCGAAGGCGGGGCCCGGCAGGAGCCGTAACAAAAAGAAAGGGGGCGTCAACTCCGCCAAATTGGCACCAACCCCCCAGCCCCGCCCACTGCCCCCGGCCCCGGCAAATATGAACGAGGCCTAGACGGAGGTAGTGCGGCGCAGGCCCAAGAAGGTGGCGGCACCTGCTGCGCCGCGCCCCAAGCCTACCCCTGCGGCCACTGCTCCCCGTCAAGAGGGTCGAGTAGAGCCAAGGGGCCGAAATGGACGGAGGAAACCGCGTGCCCCGCGGTCGGCTGCAGTAGTAGTGGAGCTGCTGCCGGCCGCCAAAGAAAAGGGCAACACCTACCACGAGGTGATGACCCGGGCGCGCGGTGATGTCAACGTAGACGCTCTCGACGTGGAGGGTGGCCTGAAGGTCCGGCAGACGGCCAACGGGGCCCGCCTGTTAGAATGCCCCGGCGCCAATTTCAGCGCCGCGGCGGAAAAACTGGCAGTCCGCCTGCGGGAGATCCTGCCGGACCCCGAGGTGGTACGCATCGCGCGGCCCGTGAAGATGGGAGAAGTAAAAATCACGGGCCTCGACGAGTGCACAACCAAGGAGGAGGTCGCTGCGGCCATAGCGTCGCAGGGCAACTGCGCCCTCGCCGACGTAAAAGTCGGGGAGTTCCGGGCAACCTACTCCGGAACCCGGACGGCGTGGGCGCGTTGCCCGATCGCAACGGCGACTCTTCTGGCCACCCCTCCACAGGGTCGGCCTTTCGACCGCCCAGGAAGGCTGCGCGTGGGCTGGGTAATGGCCCACGTGCAGCTGCAGGACGCCAGGCCGTGGCGTTGTCTTCGGTGCTTCGGCACTGGCCACGGTCTCGCCAAGTGCCCCTCGACCGTGGACCGCAGCGACCTTTGTTTCCGCTGCGGCCAACCGGGGCACAAGGCTGCCTCCTGCACAACAGCCGCGCCGCACTGCGTCTTGTGCGACGCAGCCAAGCGGAAGGCCGACCACCGGGCCGGGGGCCCGGCGTGTAAGTCCGCTCCCTCCTCTACCAAAACGAGGAGGGGCGGTAAGAAAAACAAGAAGAGGAAAGAGCAGGCTGCAATAAGGGCAGCCAGCGAGTCAGTTCCCGCCGCGGCAGTTATCGAGCCGGAGGGCGGGACAGACGAGGGAGCGATGGACGTAGCCCATAATGGGTTGCGTCCATCGCTTCCTCCAGTGTAATTTGAACCACTCCGCCAGGGCACAAGATCTCCTCGTCCACACCATGGCGGAGTGGTCAATCGACGTTGTTGTCGCCGCGGAGCCGTACTTCGTCCCCACCGACCAGGACTGCTGGATCGGGGACGTCGACGGCTCCGTGGCCATACTAATAAGACAATCCGCGGCGTTACCCCCCTTGGATATGGTGGCCAGGGGATCCGGGTACGTCGCGGCTAGGATCGACGGGACCGTCGTGATCGGGGCGTACTTTTCTCCGAACAGGAGCCTCGCCGAATTCGAACAGTTCTTGGGCGGGCTCGAAGCGCTTTTACACCGCTTCGGGTCCCGCCCTGTCATCGTCGCGGGGGACTTCAATGCCAAATGTACGGCTTGGGGCTCCCCCAGCACGGATGCGCGAGGCGAGGCCCTTTCGGAGTGGGCGATCGCGACCAGCCTCTTTCTCATAAACAGAGGTTCGGTCGCGACTTGCGTGCGGTGGAACGGGCAGTCTCATGTGGACGTGACGTTCGCGTCCCCGTCCGTCGCATGCCGAACCCGCGGCTGGCGCGTACTCGAGGGGGCGGAGACGCTCTCGGATCATAGATACGTCCGATTCGAGCTCTCCGCCTCCTCCTTGTCGTCGTCATCGTCGGCGTCAGCTGCGGGCGCCCGCGGTGAGGAGGAGCTCCCGCAAGGTGCAGCCCGTTCGTTCCCCAGATGGGCCTTGAAACGGATGGATAAGGAGTTGCTGATGGAGGCGGCCGCTATTGCTGCGTGGGAGCCAAAACCCGCGCGGCTTGCGGACGTGGATGCGGAGGTCGATTGGTTCCGGGGCACTATGGCTAGAGTTTGTGATGCCGCCATGCCTCGGGTCGGCCCCCGTGCACCACGTGGGGGTGCGTTCTGGTGGTCGCCCGAGATCGCGAGACTCCGCGAGGAGTGCGTGAGGGCGCGCCGCCGGAGCGCACGCCACCGCCGCCGCCGTCGACGCGACGCTACATTCGCGGAGACAGCGGCCCGGCTGCACGCTGAATGTCGAAAAAAGCAGGCGGCGTTGCAGCTGGCCATCGGCGAGGCCAAGAGACAGAGCATGAAGACTCTCCTGGAGTCGCTCGACGATGATCCCTGGGGGCGTCCATATAAGATGGTGCGCAGGAAAATGCAACCGTGGGCGCTCCCGGTCACCGAGCGGCTTCAGCCTCGGCAGCTGCGGGAAATCGTTTCCGCACTTTTCCCGCCGGCAGCGGGGGGGAGCTTTGAGCCCCCCCAGATGGACGCAATGTGCGGCACGCTGCCGCGTCGCCTAAGCGTTCCCGCTGCTGAGGTGCCCCCTCCTCCTATCACGGGGGCAGAGATCCATGCGGCCGTGTCCAAAATGAGAGCGAAGGACGCGGCCCCTGGCCCTGACGGCGTTCACGGCCGGGTCTGGAACTTGGCCTTCGAGGCCCTAGGGGACCGGCTCGGGGGGCGTTTTGAAGCGTGCCTCGAGTCGGGACGGTTCCCGTCGAAATGGAAGACGGGCAGACTGGTCCTGTTGAGGAAGGACGGGCGCCCCGCGGACTCACCCGCGGGCTATCGCCCCATCGTGTTGCTGGACGAGGCGGGCAAAATGTTGGAAAGGATCGTGGCTGCCCGCATCGTCCGGCACCTGACCGGGACGGGTCCCGATCTTTCGGCGGAACGGTACGGCTTCAGAGAGGGCCGCTCAACGATCGACGCGATTTTGCGCGTGCGTGCCCTCTCTGATGAGGCCGTAACCCGAGACGGGGTGGCAATGGCGGTGTCCTTGGACATAAGGAACGCATTCAACACCCTGCCCTGGTCGGTGATCGCAGGGGCGCTGGAGTATCACGGCGTCCCGGCGTACCTACGCCGGTTGATCGGCTCCTATCTCGAGGACAGGTCGATCGTATGCGTCGGACACGGTGGGGCGGTCTACCGCTTCCCCGTCGAGCGCGGTGTTCCGCAGGGGTCTGTCCTGGTCTGTCTGTCCTGATGCTGTGGAACATCGGCTACGACTGGGTCCTGCGGGGCGCCCTATGGGGTTCCCTCCCCGGGCTAAGTGTCGTCTGCTATGCTGACGACACGCTGGTCGTAGCCCCGGGGAGGGACTACCGGGAGTCTGCCCGTCTGGCTTGCGCAGGTGTGGCAAACGTCGTCGCAAGGATCCGACGGTTGGGGCTCGAGGTGGCGCTCGAAAAAACCCAGGCACTCTTATTTCACGGGCCGGGACGGGCGCCGCCTGCGGATGCCCACCTCGTGATCGGAGGCGTTCGCATCGGGGTCGGGGTGACCGGTCTCAGGTACCTCGGCCTCGAACTGGATGGTCGTTGGAGCTTCCGCGCTCACTTTAAGAAATTGGGCCCTCGGCAGATGGCAACGGCCGGCTCTTTGAGCCGGCTCCTTCCAAACGTCGGGGGTCCCGATGAGGCAGCGCGCCGCCTATACATGGGGGTGGTGCGGTCAATGGCACTATACGGTGCTCCGGTATGGTGCCAGGCCCTGACCCGCAAGAACATCGCCGCGCTGCGACGTCCGCAGCGCGCGATCGCGGTCAGGGCCATCCGAGGATACCGCACCGTGTCCTTCGAGGCGGCGTGCTTGCTCGCCGGGGCGCCACCCTGGGACCTGGAGGCGGAGGCGCTCGCTGCTGATTACAGGTGGCGTAGCGACCTCCGCTCTAGGGGGGAAGGGCGCCCCGGCGAAGGTGTAGTTCGAGCGCGGAGGCTCCAATCTCGGCGGTCCGTGCTGGAGGCGTGGTCTCGCCGCTTGGCGGACCCGTCGGCCGGCATCCGTACCGTCGAGGCGGTCCGCCCGGTTCTCGTGGACTGGGTGGGCCGCGACCGCGGATGCCTCACCTTCCGGCTGACGCAGATGTTGACTGGCCTTGGGTGTTTTGGCCGGTACCTCTTCAAGATAGCCGGAAGGGAACCGACGGCGCAGTGCCACCACTGCGCGGACCGCGACGAGGAAGACACAGCGGAACATACATTGGCGCGTTGCTCTGGATTCGACGAGCAACGCGCCGCCCTCGTCGCGGTCATAGGAGAGGACCTCTCGCTGCCGCGCGTCGTGGCTACGATGCTCGGCAGCGACGCGTCCTGGAAGGCGATGCTCGACTTCTGCGAGTCCACCATCTCGCAGAAGGAGGCGGCGGAGCGAGAGAGGGAGAGCTCTTCCCTTTCCGCACCGATTCGTCGCCGTCGAGCCGGGGGCCGGAGGCGGGAATACGCCCGTACGTCCCGGCCCCTGTAGGTAGCGGCCTCCCCCCGGTGAAGGTCAAGGGGCCACCTGAGGGGGTGAGGCCGCGCGACGCGCTACCAGCACTCTAGCGCGCTGCCGTGGAGTAAATAGAGCGACCGGTCGACGGTCTATCGCGTCCCGACCCGGCAGGCTGGTTCTGGTCCAGCGGGGTATTCCGGGACACCAGCGGCACCGTCCGGGCGGCCCGACGGGCTGCCGTACCGAGACGGCCGACGTTTCAGAGCCTTCGATTCGCCTCGAAGGCTCAGTCGGCTGGGCGTCCTTGGGGTGAGCCGCGCCGTCTGGTTGTACTGTTGACCGCGGTAGTCCCCCTACCTCATCCGGGTTCTGCCTCGGAGGGGATCGGACGTCGGGTGTAAGAGTGCAGGGGAGTCGTTTAGTGGGTGGGCCCTAAAATCCTTGGGCCCGCGGTCTGCTCACAACACCATGCAGATCGTTGAGTCTCACATACCCCGCGCGCCCCTTTTGCGCGGGGACCTCGTAGGAGGTTCGGCCCTCTACCCGAAAAAAAAAAAAAAAAAGGCCGATTTGAGAGCTGACGACAAAGCCGGTGGAGGGATACTGAGGAAGGGTCCTCGCGGGCCTCCTCGATCCTCTCCTGCCAGGCATAGCCCCGGAAGGTGCTAATCTTCGTCGCCAGCCCCGCTTCCAGCTCATTAAGCTCGCGCTTTATCCTGGGACAACGAGTTGTCGCCCAGAGCCTCCTCAAGCCCCTCTTCCGGCGAATAATCGCCTTCAGATGAGCCGGGAGTCTACCTCTGGGCCCGCCGCTGGGCACAAGAGTCGCCGCCTGGTCGATCGCTCCCCTGATGGAGTCAACGAGGCGGACTGCGGCATCGTCGACCCTATCAGGGGTGTTGGGGTCCTGAATCACGGGAAGGTCGACTAGTCGTCTCTTAAAGAGCTCCCAGTCGACCTTCGGTCGTAGGGGCGAGGTCGCAACCCGGGTGAGCCCCATTCCCAGTGTCACCAGGATAGGGAGATGGGGGGTACCCAGGTCGTACAGTGCCTCGATCGTTACGGGGCACCGTAGCCCCTTGTGCACACACACATCCAGCACATCGGGCTCATAGCGCGCGGCGGACGGGATGTGTGTGGGTTCATCGGGGCCGACCACGGAGTAGACGCCCCTATCGGCATCTTCTAACAGCCGCCTGCCCACTGCTGAGTTAAGTCGGGAGCCCCACGCGACGTGCTTCGCGTTGAGGTCCCCGACCAGCAGAGCTAGGCGGCTGTCGTGATTCAGGGCCCGTCTTATGTCCTCAGGGTGAAATTCAGGCCCCGGGGGTCTATACGCAGCGTAAATCCGCATATCTCCCCCCGAGGTGTGTACCCTCACACCGACTGACCTAGTCGATGTGAAGGACAGCAAATCCAACTGATCATGCACCACGTCCCGCCTGACGAGGGCCGCAGTGCCCCTGAACGGCCGCCCGGCAGGGGTAAGCTCGTCACGTCGGTACATGAAGTAGTTTGGAATCCTGAACGCATCCTGAGGACGTAGCTTGGTCTCGCCCAGGAGTACAACCCAGAGGTTGTGCACACAAGCAGGTCGTTCTTTCGGGACTTTATCCCGTCGGGGTTCCAGTAAATGATGCGCAGCTCCTGGCTAGCCATTGAGCTGCGCAATCATTCGGTAGAACCCCGACAGGACAGCCCCGATAGGGCTAGCGCCCGAGGCGATCTCGCGGATAACTCCTGAGATCACCTCGGTCAAGTTCTCCCAAAGCGCCAGCAGCCATGCAGCAAAGCCGGCAGGCTGGGAGGCCTGTCGACCGCTGCGGCGCTCGCGCTGTGGGCGGGGGGGGGGAGAGGGGACTGGCTATTTAAATTGGTATTAGTATTGCCTTCGGCCGGATGGGCCGATGGCCCTAGCGGGCTGGTTGTCAAATGGGCAGATGGGGAGGCCTCAGAGACCTCCATTGTTTCTGGGTCGATTCGTGGGGGATCCGGCAGAGTAGGCCTTAGCCTTTCTTTTTCCTCCCTTTTCCTGAGTTTTCTTCTGGCTTTCTTTCTTTTATTTTTCTCCCTTTTCGCCGTGGATGAGGGGCCGCTAATCGGGCAAGTTCTTGTTTGCGGTATAGTAGAAGTAGATGTACGACCACGGGGAGCAGGAGTGGGTTGGGCTTTCTTCGTCTGCCGTGGTGGGTTGGCCTGTGCCATCAGCGAGGTCGCCGATGGCAACGCCTCCACCACCACAGTAGGCGGGATGTAATTAATTGGACGAGGGAGGGGGTTGGGGCTGGGAAGATTTCCCTTTCCCCTTCCCTTTTACTATTGGAACCGAAGCCGGAAGAGCTGCACTCCCGGCTCGAGGCGCCTGTGGTGCAGGAGGAGGGACGGTTACTCCCATCATCCTGGCCCGCTTGCGGTAGACCGCACACCGTCTGTCGACGGCGGCGTGGTCTTTCCCGCAATTGGCGCAGGAGAATGGGCCTTCCCTCGGCCTCGGGCAGTCCGCTACGATGTGCTCCCCGGCACACCTCACGCAACGGACCGCACGATGACAATTGTAGGAGGCGTGTCCGAAGGCCTGGCAGCGATGACACTGCGCAGGCCCTCGGGTTGAACGCCATCCTTCGATCGTCACCCCCGGCAAGTACAGCAGTTCGTTGACTGCGTACAAGCGGGCGAGGTCGTCCTTCGAGAGGTGGTCTAGGGCTATGTGAAACACGCAGCCCGGACGCCCTCTCTGGGACCTGATGCACCTGGCATATCGAGCCGGGAATCCCAGCTCCTTCAGGGCATCGACGACTTCTGCCTTGTCGGTATCGGCAGGGAGGCCCCGGACCGCCACCTTAGAAGGCATTTCCTCCGCCAGGGCATAACAGTACCAGTTAATGGTACCATCCCTGGCAGAGGCCTCCGACAGGTAGGCCTGGACCGCCCTGTACTCCTAAACCGACGTTGGCAGAAATCTGAAACCGGCGCCGAAGGGTCGCGCCGAGGGGGCACGGCCTAGGCGCTCCCTAATGGCCGCCAAGTGGCGAGACCAATTTGGGAGGGCCTCCACCATAATTGGCGGGTGTCGGCGCAGTACCTCCTGGGCACGACCCTTCGGCCTCGGGGGAGGGACTTGTGAGGATTGGGAAGTCCTCTGGGTGGTAGGAACCCCTGGCCTAGCTGCCATGGCAGCATAGGAGGTAGAAGGGGTGGGGTTGGACTTTGGGACGTGTGGTCTGGTAGACTCGAGGTCCATATACCTGGTCGAGTCCAGGTTACCCGCCGTGCCGCTTAGGGCGGGGGCACCTCGGGTTGAGTCTACCGGGATAGGGGAAAGCGTTGGGGTGGGAGAACGAGGAGGGGATCGTTGTTGCCTTTGGGCTGTGCCTGTCCTGGCGGGAGCCCTAGGTTTTGGAATGGGTTTAGCTGGGATTGGACTCCCAGAGGGGAACGAAGACCTAGACGATGAGGGAGTTACAGATTCTGTGGAGGAGTGAGCAGAGGATGTGGTCGTACTCTCCTCACCCTCCGATCTGGAGGATGGACCTAAACGAGGACGCTTGTCCTTTTCACTCGATGAGCCTCGGTCAGACTCGGACCTGGCCTTCTTCCGCGGCCGAGAGGGCCCAGAGGGATCGGTCAACGGTGGAAGGATATCTTCCTCCGGTTCGATCCTCGGAGTCCTCCAGGCCGCGACCGGAGGCCCGGGCGGACTGTCCGTACCGAGTCCCATCGAGACTGTGCGAGTAGCAGGTGAAGGTCGGAACCTTAGGTTTGAGATGACTTGGCGTCGCTTATGGGACGGGCCGGGAGTACTGATAGTGGGGGGTGATGTCCCCCCAGACATGATTTGGCCGACTGTGAACGGTCACCACGGCAGTTGGTACATCCGTGCTACTGCTTGCATCTGTCGACCGACCCACTATCTCGTTAAGATTTGTATCGATAGGTGCTATTGATGTTTAATTTAATTTAATTCTTTATTCTTTATTGTACACACAGTTAATATTACAATAATTGCGTAAGATATAAAAAAATGGCGAGCTTAACTCAACAATTGAGTTTTCTACCAGCTAACCGTTCTTAACGAAGGAAAGCTTTAAATGAGTGGGTAGAAGAATACAATCTAAACAATTTACAATTTACAATCTAGACAAGAACTTAATAAAAATAAAACACTAATACATAATATATTAGACTACATATATATACATACACACATAAATAACGTCAACATATACATACACGTACATATATAATGAAATACATAAAATAAATATATATAAGTAATACTAAATTGATAGATAGTGCTTCTTTAATGCCTTCCTGAATACCTCAAGTGAGGGACTTGCACGGATTGAGTGTGGAACTGAGTTCCACAGACGCACAGAGTGCACAGTGAACGAACCGCCGTAGCGGCTGGAGGAGTGAGGGGGAAAATTAAGGAGAAGGGATCTACTTGTACGACAGGGTACACCTCGGAGCATCTGGTACTCGAAGCGCTCACGGAGGTACAGGGGAACAGCTGGGTTATTGAGGATGTTGAACAGCATACATAAAACATGTACATCACGGCGAAGTCGGATAGGTAACCAATTAAGTTGTGATCTATACTGCGAGACATGATCATATTTACGTAAACCAAAAACAAAGCGTATGCATAAATTTTGTAACCTTTCCAGTTTGTCCCATAGCCCCTCCGCGACGTCCAGGAAACAGACATCTGCATAGTCAAGGAGAGGAAGCATAAGGGATTGGACCAGGGTGACTTTAGCTTCAAAGGGCAAGAAACGCTGAAGACGCTTGAGAGACTGAAACGTGCAATGCACTTTCCTGCTAACTAAATTTATCTGACTGGACCAAGAGAGATGACAATCAAGAACGATACCTAGGTTTTTTGCTGTTTTAGAATAAGCGATTGGAATTCCATCTAGCGTCACAGGGGGCAAATTAATGTGGTCAATCGTGTTGTACCTATAGGAACTGCCAATTACTATGACCTGTGATTTTGATGGATTCACAAGAAGTCCAAAAGATTTAGCCCAAGCACTAATTCTACCAAGATCTCCATTGATTTCAGCAATAGCTAAAGCAACGTCATCAGCTTTAAAATGTCTATAAATCTGCAAATCGTCAGCGTAGAGATGGTAGTGAGAAGTCAGCACCTGAGTAATTTCATTAATGAAAATAGAGAAAAGAAGAGGAGATAGTACGCCACCTTGAGGTACACCCGCAGTTAAATCACACCATTTTGAAGTAGAATCATCAGAACGGACACACTGCGAGCGTCCCCGGAGATAAGATTCAAACCAGGTTAGAGCAAGTGGAGATACATTAAGAGATCCAAGGATACTTAGAAGGATGTCAAAGTCTACTGAGTTAAAAGCACTGCTGAAGTCCAATAAGGTCAACACGGTTAGCTGCCCCACATCAATCGCGTGGCGAATGTCGTCAGTGACCTTGAGCAATGCAGTGACCGTGCTGTGGCCTTGGCGGAAACCAGACTGAAAAGAGTTGAGGAGATTGTTTTTATTAAGGTAGATAGTGAGCTGTCTTTGGACTAAACCCTCCAAGACTTTAGAGAGAATGGGAAGTATTGAGATTGGACGAAACTGAGAAAAAGAGGAAGGATTAGGGACCTTAGGAATCACAACACCATGCAGATCGTTGAGTCTCACATACCCCGCGCGCCCCCTTTGCGCGGGGACCTCGTAGGAGGTTCGGCCCTCTACCCGAAAAAAAAAAAAAAAAAAAAAAGGGACCTTAGGAAGTGGGAGAACATGAGCCTTCCTCCAGCTACTTGGGAATGAGCCTTTTGAGAGAGAGAAGTTAAGAATATATGTAATGATAGGGACAAGCTCATCCACAAGCAGAAGGATCATCTGAAGGTGAATCCCATCCTCACCCACAGCCCTAGTGGAAATAGAAAGGATGGATCTCTTAACGTCACACTCTGTAACCGGAGTGAAAGTAAAAGGAGTGCACATGGGTAAAGGCCTTTTGGAAAGTTGTAATAGTGTAGATGACTTTGTACTGTCATTAAGAATAATGGGAGCTTGAGAGAAATGCTTATTTAAAGCGTCGAGGTTAATAGTAAAGGAAGTTTCGTTTAACTGTTTGCCAATGCCTAGTGAATTAAGGAATTTCCAGATTTGGCATGTGTTCAGACCCTCTAGGGAGCTATGAATATGGCGTCTTTTGGCATCTCTACACATCCGATTGCAACGATTACGAAGTTTCTTGTAAGTTGTAAGATTGTCTTCCGTTGGGAGCTTTCTGTATCTGCGTTTAGCCTTATCTCTCCTGGCCATCATCTGCCTAATTGAGTCGGATAACCAAGGTGAGGGTAACTGTTTAACTCTGACACGTCTGATGGGAGCATGATTATCATAAAGAAGCGAGATATTTTTATTGAAAGAAAAAACCATGTCATCGATCGTGTCAGAGCCGAAAACAGTCGACCAGTCAACATTCCTCGCGTCAGCCCGCAATCGCTCCACGCCTATACCCTTGAAGCTACGAAGGAAAAGGTATTTGGGTTTTGGTTTAGGAGGACGAATCTTGTAGGAGAGATAAATTAAATCATGATAGGAAAAAGGAGCCGATAGTTGTCCGTGTGTAGCAACCATGTTGGATTCAGAAACAATAATTAAATCCAGAAGGGAGTGGTATTGATATTGAGGTGCACAGTGTGTAGCTGCAAGAGGGAGGATATTTAAGTTGAGAGAAGTAACTACCGCACGAAGTTTCTCAGCACGGCTGTCAGATTTCAGAAGGCAGGTGTTAAAATCACCAAGAATTATTGTATGATCATAAAGGGGGGAAAGAGATTCAAGTTTAGATTCGAAAGAGGAGAAATAGTCAACATGAGAAGAGGGGCTATAAAGAACGCCTAGAAGAAGCTTAGTATGGTGAAAGGAGATTTCAATAAATAGGTTTTCTGCGGACTGCGTATATTCACCTGGGGACGCATCAATAACTTTAGAAGGAATATCAGAACGAAGATAAATCGCTACGCCACCTCCTCCTTTCCCTGTTCTGTCGTTGCGTAGTAAGCGATACCCAGGTAGAGAGTACTGAGTAGAGGGAAGAGCAGGTTTAAGAAAGGATTCAGAGATGAGTACTGCATGGACGACACTGGAATCGAAAGAGGACAAGAGATCGGGATAGTGGGCTGGGACACTCTGTGCGTTTATGTGAACGATGTTGAGGAACTTAGGAAACGGCGAAAATTTTGCTTGAATCAAGTCTCGCAAATGAGTTGAGTCATTATCCTCACTAAATGCACTACTATAGCTTATGTCAGACGAGCTTGAGGAAGAGCATGAGAAGAAGGCATCATTAATATCTAAATTTGACATACTAAGATAATATAATATAAATGTATACTAAACAAAAATACAGTAAAATAACAGAAAACACTAAAAAATAAATAAAGCTAACGTAAAACTAAAATCTAAAGATTTACAACTGTAACTTACTTCACAAACGCTCCTTTCGAGATTGGCAAAGCACTTTAATCTAAGTCAGAAAATGTACATACTAAAAACAAAACGCAAATCCTATTGTCATTGTCACAAATATATTAATTAAATGTATAATCTATATTGACAATATAAAACTTAAGAGTTGGCTGTATGGCATAGTTCCATTGCTTTTCTCTTCGAGAAAAACCCTATTGCTGCTACTACTAAGTGCATAATCTATGATTATCACTTATCTGTCAGTTCTATTACAATCAAAATTTTTATATGTTGGTAATTTTGAAAGTTGATCGAAATAATGTTCAAAAACACATTACAACTACCTCGAATAGATAACTAAGTTTTTAGTGTTACATCTATGAATAAGTTCAAGATACCGCCATACTACTTTCGACGAGTCGTCCTCTTGCCGATTTCTCGCTCTGCCGCTGATTTTGGTGCCGTCTTGGGTTCGTCATGAGATTTCCCAGATGACTGAGGAGCTCCTTGCGCTTTTTGAGCCAAGGGAAACTTGGTTTTCAGATGCTGAAGTTCAAACATCTGTTCAATCTTACTGCGTTTATTATCCGGGAGAAGGACGATTATTTTCCCATCTGTTGTCCAGCAGCGCTTAACGCCGAAATGAGAGCGGGCCTCCGAAAAGACATCATGACGTGATTTAGTCAGAAATTCTGAAATGATGACCCTAGACCCCTTCAGGAGTGTCTTGTTCTTCCACACTTCATTGCATCGCCTCAAACTCTGGAACCTGACTAATATAGGCCTAGGCTTATTGGTGTTGGAGCCTAATCGATAGCAAGCAGTTAAGTCCTCTTCTGTGCAACCAGCCACCTTCATTTGGTTGGTTAATATACCCACAATTGCTGTTGCTGGGTCTATGGCATCTGACTCCGGGATTCCATGAAACAGAAGGACCTTACGACGCGACGCCATCTGATGCCTGTCCAACCCCAAGAGAACAAGCTCCATCTGTGACCTCAGCATGTTGAGTGTTTGTAGTGTGAGATTCCGGAATGCGATGAAATCTTGTGACAACTTGCCTAGGTCCGTGTGTGGTGACTGGTGACTGCTCAGCATTGCTTCAAACTCAGTCATCCTCTGCACAACGCTTGATTCCACCTCTTGTAACTTAGTGTACAGATCCATGATGCGGCGCTATTGATGATGTGGCAGTAGTGATGATGTAAAGTGATATTAATAGAGAGAACTTGTTATGAGCTGTTGTGAAGCAAGTTTTGGAACCCAAATTATAGCATTTAGATATGAATAGGTAAAAATATATATTTTTAACAATTAAAAACACTGAGAGCTCAACAAACTAGTGTATACACTTCAACTACCCACAGTAGAAAAATTTATCTGTATACTAATTTTAACTAAGCTAATATTACATATAAAATAAGAAGGAACAACTTACAGTTGGACACGACCCACGCTGCAGGCACCCGCCGCGACCGGCTACCCGAGTTGTACGTGAATAACAAAAGGGAGTGAATAAAAAACAAAACAACAAACTTACCCTTAAGGGCTCCAACTCAGTCGGCTTATGTACTACTAAATGATAATTACTTACTATGAATAATTATAACTGCTACTATAATCTAATAAAAATAGTCAGGAACAAAAGAGACTAGGATTCCACCCCAACTTAAAGTAAGGCGGGGAAAGAATACAAGCAAATAAATTAATTAAATTATAATAATACAATACTACAATAACATCCGGTAACAACGGGAGAACCCACAGTATGTTTCGTGATAATTAAAAGAAGAAAATGAAAATAAGGAACTAAAGAGCAGTGATTATTAATAAATTAACAGTATAACTGAGATGACCACTTAAGATAGCCGGCCGGTCCGTCAGCATACAATCACGTAGAATAATTACAATTTATAATTCATAAAATATTAAGGTTAAAGGGGGTATATCTAAATTTACAACTAAAAATAACTGAATCTGCCACAGTGGCGCTAGTGGGCGGTTGTATACTACCCTATAATAGATAAAACTATAAATGAAGAGAATTTTAATTAAATCTTAGGTTAATTATTAAAGGAAAAAGAAAAATTATAATAAATAAATAACTATAATAGCAAAAAACTATAAAAACTATGTGGGACAATAAACTAATAACCTAAGAATGGCAAAATACGGGGTTCCCGACGTTGCCGTGGTCCACCACCGTAAATCGGCTTACGCGGGTTTAGTAACAGCCCCTCCTAACCCCGAAGGGTAGGGGAGGACTGGGAACGGACACAGCTGGCCAGACTCAAAGGCGCTAACGTAACTCGGTTTTTATTCTTAGAATAAAATGAGTACGCAGCTTTTCCAGGCTGATCGACAACTACCCGCAATTAACCACTGTTAAAAAAGAAAGTGTCGAACAACTCACCTAGTCCCGGGTCCTGCGTTTCGTTGCTCGGAACGTCTCCGCGCCGATACAACACCGCTAGATACACAACACACACGCTTTGGGCACACACTATCCGCACAGCACAACACAGTAGGGGCCTCGTAGCACTGGTGTCCCGGGTTCTCTCTCTCTCTGAATTTGCAGCGAGGTAGGCCCTTTATTTATGGTCGCCCACGCGCGCTCGTCTAGTGCTATGATAAATTCGAGGCGCGGTGGGCGTCTATTGTTCTCTTGGCCGCCTCGCTCGCTCTATTGTTTGCCCAGTCGCTCTATTAGTACTCGCTCTATTGTGACTCGCTCCTGCGTTCCCACGCCAAATTAAAGACCACGAGGACCAATCTTTATTTACAAACAAATATAATATTTACAAATTATCTTATTTCTATATTTAGCGTACTGTTATGGGAATTCTCTCTGAGGTCGTTTTAAAAAAGGAAAATTCTTAGGACACAACTATTTATTGGATATTGAATAATATGGATAATGACACTCAGAGTAATCCCGGCAGCCGCACCCGTACTCTAACACAGTTCACTGACTACTGACCGTTCTCCGGTCTCCTATCAAGTCTCTACCTCGGACCGTCTAGTCAGCGGTTCGAGGGTGTCAGCAGTTTAGGGTTCGTTAGGGATATATAACACCTCCCCCCATATTTAATAAACTTCGGGAAGAGTCCGAAGTTTATTTTATAAGTGACGTCTGACAGAAGCTGGGGCTACCTCAGGGATATCAGCATATTCAACTTCTTCTATAGTAGCGGGCTTACTTTTAAATCTCATGCGTTTGAAAAGATCTATATCTTTAGGTGTGCTGCCAGGTTTACATTTTACATACAACTTAAAAGCTAAGTAACTAAACAGACATATAAGTAAAAGGATAGTCACGGTAGAGTAATGTATTCCGTACTTAACTATGTGTGGCGTATGAATGACGTCATCGGCACCACTTAATATGGAATCGAGGATCATCTCATTATTTTTTAAGGATAGGTCATCTAAATCAATGTTCTTTAAAACCACAGGAGTAGGGGATACACTATCTATAAAGTTCTTAATCTTATTAGTATTACAACATGATTTATTATTTATGTTAAAATCTAAAGTATATTCTGTAATTGTTATGTTATTAACATATTTAGATATAAACTTAATGTCCTTAGTATAACCGGTGCATCCGTGAGGGATGTTTAATATACCAGTTCCTATGATGTTAAATTCATACAATTCAGATTTGGGACAATCAACGCTTACTTTAGTTAGATTGGATTGCACGAAGATCCATCGGTTATTAGAAATCGTTTGCCAAACATTAACACTTCCGTAAATGAATTTGTTATTGCACTGCACTGGTAAATCATTGGTCACTTTTATCATCAGTTCCACTTCACAGCTAGGGTTGATGCTCGTCGGATATATGGTCACTATGTCACAGATGTAAAGTTCAGTATGCAATATTTTACATACATCTAGGTCGTCCAAAGTGCAGTAACGTGTTTTGTCTCTGGTCATTGCCATATATTTGCTACTTGGTATTAACATAGAATACATTCTTGGATTTTGAGCCTCATGTGGCGTTGGTAATGCTAAAGCATGATATAAATTATACACAATAGGACATACTAAAGGAATTCTTAAGACAAAAATTATTCTATTCTTACTAAAATAACTAACTACATTAGAAACATTCATAATAACGTGCATCGAGCTTATCTCTAAAGGTACGGGGAATTGTTTATCATCATCCAAGAGTCGAACTTTGTTGGCGAGTTCATGGAACAATTGTCGTGGTGTTATTATTGAAGGATGAAGTATATTTTGACTGCTGAATAAGATAGCATTTATCATGTCTTCGAGTTGAAAAGATATGGCAAGAATATTAGTTTCTAAATAATGTATGACTTGGTTAGCGGATGATAGGATTCGTTGACAATTCGTTAGATGCACTAGAAATATTCTTAATATGTTCTGACAAATTATTAATAGCGGTGTTCAAATTAGCTTCATTAATTTTAATATTATTAATTGTTTTATTGTACGACGAGATGACTGAAGTAGTAACCATAACATTTTCTTTAATTAATGTAGCTACTTTGCTTTGATCATATTGTATTGCGTCAATTGCTTCATCGTATCTAAGGCCATCGGTCTCGTCCAAGTTTCCGAATATGTGTTTAATTACTGTCCCGACTCCTCCGAACCAAGCACTACGTTTTGCTTTAGTATCTAACAACTCAGATATGGATGTGAATTGACGGATAATATCGTGATATCGTATTACTAAGGGTTGAGTTATACTATGACATTCCAAATTTTCTATGACGTTAGTCTCGAGACACAGCGCTCGTGCTTTATTGATAGCATTTTCGATATTTTCTAAATATGGTTTGAAATGTGATATATCTAATGGTATAAGTATATTAAGTTGGCCGCTGGATATTTTGATTTGACCCAAACTGTCCAAATATAGTCCGGAGCTTGCATTAATTTGTTGTACAAATACTTGTTGGATTTGACTCTTAGCTGACATGCTGGAAATGATATTATATAGTGAGAACAAGGATTTCTTATATTAAGAATTAAATTTTCTAAAAGTAATTTAAAAGACTATGAGATTAACTAGATAGGTATATGCTTAATCCTAAGAGTATATTATTTAAAGATAGTATGTTATTTAGCCTAAATCTATTTCCTTAGCGAATAGTTATAATTATACGTTTTCATTCAAAGTCGCGGGCTTAATTTCATCGTAATGGTGTCTCACGTGACGACGGTTTATCAATAGTGATAAAGTATTGTTACCGTGTATTTTAATCCCCTTGTAAGGGCCTTTCCATACAGGTGATAAGGCTTTTCTTGATCTCAGGTGATTTTTGAGATATACGTAATCTCCGGTTTGGTAATATGCAGGGCGACTACGCGAGTCATAGTATGTTTTAGATATGCCCTTGGATTTCTGGATATGTTCTACTGCTTTTTGACGAGAGTATTTTAATCGATTTTGGAGCATCCGGACGTATTCGGGATATGTCGTTCCGGTCGGTTCTTGGAAGACTGAATTTGGTATGAAAGGTTTATTTCCAAACATTAACTCGTATGGTGTAAAATGAGTTGTTGAATGTATGGCCGTATTATATGCTAACATCGCGGTGTAAACATAGCGGGGCCAGTTATCTTGGCCTTCGTTCACATACGACTTGAGATACTCCTTGAGGGTAGAGTGACTCCTCTCAAGTGCACCCTGGGTCTGGGGATGGTAGGGCGATGACCATAACTGTTTGATCTTAAGGAAATTGCAAGTTCTTTGGAATAATTCGGAAGTAAAATTTGTGCCTTGGTCAGTTAGGATAATTTTTGGGATACCGAAAATGGAAATGAAGTGAAGGAGGCATTCGCTGGTTTCTTCGGCGGTTGTACTTCGGATGGGATATGCAGTGGAGAATTTCGTTAGATCATCTTGGACGGTTAGGATGTATTTCAGTTTTGCAGGACCTGCTTCTGGCAATGGACCGACGATGTCAAGGGATATGCGTTGACATGGTGCTGTTGACGTACTAGTGATCTGCATCGGGGCTCTGTTAATTTTCCTCAACGCTTTATTTTCTTGACATTGTTTACATTGTTTAACATAGGCTTCAATGTCGCTACGCATACCTTTCCAATAATAACTCTCCTTAATCCTGTTGAACATACGGTTTGAGCCGAGGTGTCCGGCAATTGGGATATCATGATTGTCGAATAAGATTTTCTTAATCTCCGTTGGAGACGGGTAGGTTACATTATTATGATATATATTAATTTTGATATCTGTATTATGGAATAGATAATTTAACATATTATAAATTTTAACAAACGAATGTTTTTCAAATGGATTTTTGAAATCTGTTATTCCTATATCCTTTGTATTATCATTTATTAATAATTCATTGCGGATGCGTTTAAGGGTCTCGAATATTTCGGGATATGAAGCTTCATCAAAATGGTGAACTTTAATGAAAATTAAATAAAAAGTTTTATTATTTGAGTCAATTTTATAGAAGGAGTGTAATTCTTTTTCGATGTTAGGTATATTGCTGCCAGTCGGCAAATTACCTATGATTTCTTGGACATAAGGGTTGGATTCGTCAAGATCGATTGAGGTGGGTATTAAGAGTGTTTTCGATTGGCCTTTTAATAGGTTTTGATTATGCTCTTCTATCTGTACATTATAATGTTTATTAGGATCTGACATAGATTTGAGGAAAACGGAGTAGTCGTCAGTCATTATAGCGTTTTCTATTGGTGAGTCTGAGTCTCGAGGTTGTTCTACTGGGGATCGAGAAACTAGGTTTTCTGTATTTACATCAGAAGGTGTAGAAGAGTTAGTGTTTGTGGAGTTTTTCCTAGGGATACAAGAAGGTGAACTTCCTATTAATGAGCTGTCCGTCGTGGGGTGTTGTCGAACGGATGAGGATGGATTTTCATCGTTCAGTTTGCCAGGGGCTTTGTTTTCTGATGAACTATTCTTTCGAGCATTAATATCATCAAGATCAAGGAATGTAGGAGAAGAGCCAGCATGGACGTCGAGGTCATTCAGTGTTAACGGACTAAAGGTGTGTTCTTCAGCGGATAAAGAATTTGGGGATAAGTTGGTTATTTCATCTGGATTAAATGAAGGTGGTGGTATTAGTAAGTCCATCAAATTTTCATCTAACCTCATACTTTGTCGATTTTCAATAATTTGATTTGATTCAGGAAGGTTTACAGGCTGGATGGGATTTACCGGAAAACGGGATAATGCGTCGGCATTTGTATTGAGCTTTCCCTTTTTATATTTAATATCGTACTCAAATTCTTCTAGGATAAGTCTCCAGCGTACAAGCCTAGAACCAGGATCTTTACATCTAAATAGCCATTCTAAAGGCTTATGGTCTGTTATGACAGTAAAATGATGACCGTAGATATATGGTCTAAAGATTTTTGTTCCAAAAATTACTGCGAGACACTCTTTTTCCGTCACGGTATAGTTGCATTCCGCTTTGTTGAGGGTTCTAGATGCAAACGCGATAGGACGGTCTTTTCCGATCTGTCCTTGGGATAGGATGGCGGAAATGGCATAATTTGAAGCGTCGCAGGTAAGCAGGAATGGTTGTGAAAAGTCAGGATACGCTAGGATAGGAGCTGATATGAGTTTGGATTTTAGGGTTTCGAAGGATAACTGTTGTTCATTTTGCCAGTTGAAGGCAGTGTCCTTTTTAAGAAGGGATGTCAGGGGTTTGGCTAACTTAGAGAAATCGGGGATAAAACGTCTATAGTAAGAGACAAGTCCTAGAAAGGATTTTATATCCTTCGGTGACTTCGGTGTGGGGAATTTTGCCACGGCTTGAATCTTATCAGGGTTCGGTTTTACTCCTTCTTCGTTGATAATATGACCTAGATACCCTACTTCTTTCCGGAGAAATTCGCATTTTTCCGGTTGCAACTTTAAGTTATAGTTCCTGATTCTCTCAAATACCTTACTGAGGTTATTGATGTTTTTTTTTTTTTTTTATCCTACCTAAGCTGATAGCCTTGAGAGGCTATGTCAGCGTAACCCTAACTTTAGTAGGTGAGCTCACGGGGCTCAACCTGACGATGTTGCTAACACGAACCCTAGCAAGAGCCGTGCTTCGCAGAATCTACCACCGGATCGGAAACGCGACCCACTGAGAAGATCCGGCGAGAAACTCAGTGGGCTGTGTCTGAGAGTTAATTTACTAGTCGAGCCCTTCGTCGCAAGCGACGGGTTCGACGAGAACGGTGACCGGTGCTTGAAGTACCTAAAAGCACCGTTAGTGGATCGGGAGGATCCGAGATGACCTGTTTTGGGCGACGTCGACTGCTTTCCATTCTGTCCGCAGGATCGGGAATGTAGTTACCGGCGGCCACGATGAGAGGGTTCTCGTGTCGTGCCGCTTTATCGAAGTGGCGCATGGACGCCGACTGCAGATACTTACTGATGGACTCTAAGTCCAGGTCGTCATGGAGGTCGACGTTCCTGACGAACCACGGGGCTCCGACGGCTATCCTGCAAAAACGGGATTGAATGACTTGGAATGATTTCAAGTGTATGCGGGCCGCGTGAGCGAACACTACACTTGCATAGGTCATGACGGGGCGTATGCAAGTTTTGTAGAGTGTCACCTTATTTCTAAGGGACATTTTACTTCGCCTACATATCATCGGGTAGAGACGTCCTAGAATGAAGGCGGCACGGTCGCGTACCGTCTTGATGTGGGGGCGGAATGTCATCCTACTGTCGAGGGTGACGCCTAAATATTTGACCTTCGGGGCCCACGGTATGGGCTGGTCGAACATCGTGATCGGGCGAACGGCGGGGGCGGGGGTATTGACGCGCCTAGTCGGGAGGGGGATGCTCAGCGTGGTGTTCGGAGGGCGACCCCTTTTGAAGAGCACCGCTGTGCTTTTCGTGGGGTTGATGTGTGATTTAAGATCATAGCTATATATAACAATATCATCGAGATAAACGAAACACCTATTACCTTGTAGGCCAGAAAGACAATTGTTCATGAGTTTTTGGAATGTTGTAGGTGCATTTTTAAGGCCAAATGGCATTCTGTTAAATTGGAAATGACCTTGCGGCACTGAGAAAGCCGTCTTTGGTGCATCTAAGGGATCAATTAGAATTTGGTGAAAGCCTGAAGTAAGGTCGAGGGTACTGAAGTATCTGCTATTACCTAGTTGATCTAGTATTTCGGATATCTGTGGGATAGGATATGTCTCCCCAACAGTGATGTTATTTAGGTTTCTATAATCGATTACAATTCTCCAAGTTCGTTCCCCTTGTGAGTTTAGTTTTTTAGGCACGATCCATATAGGTGAGCTCCAAGGTGAGGACGATGGTTCAATTATTTTATCTTGAAGCATTTTGGTTATTTGTTTTTCCACTTCTTTCTTGTGGCATTCGGGGAAACGATAGGATTTTGTGTGGACAGGGATATCAGTAGTGGTTTTAATTTGATGTTTTAGGGCGGAAGTATAAGTTAATGCTTCTTCAGGTAAATGAAATATATCAGAATACTTACTGCAGAGTTCTGTTAAATTTTTTAGTTCTTCGACATTGAGGTGTTCAGTTCGTAATGAACTTATAACCTTTTGGGTGCGGTTATATGTATGTTCTACAGGCCCTTGGGTTAATATTGTGGCACAAGTGTGTAGTGGTTCGACTGTTAATTTTAGATTGGCATTAACATTTATTGGGTGGTCGGATGTATTCGCAACTGTGATGTAAATTTTTTTATTTAATTTTCTTTTACTTTTACAATAAATTAGCTATTAATAAGGATTCGGATAAGTGTTGATCTGTTATAATCCCTTCTTTTATTTCGGGGTTTTTGACTGTGCATTCGATTACGGTTTCAGTTCGGGGTGGTATGATATAAATTGGATCGAAGAAATGAAGATTCACACTGAATTTTTTAAAGTGAAGGGTATCGTTGTTGTAATCAATACTACATCCGAAAGTAGTAAGAAAGTCTGACCCTATTATCCCATCATAAGGCAAGTTGATATCCTTAATAACGTGAAATTTATAGCTAATGTGTTTCTTTACATCGAATTGTAGATTTAATTTAAAATGACTAAGTGTTGGTGTGGTATCATTTCCAGGGTCTATACCCTTAAGTTGGACAACTTCCTTCGTGAGTGACGGATACTTAAGTATACATGTTTCCTTTAATAGGCATATGGCTGAACCGGAATCAATTAAAAGGGTTATAGGGATATCCGAAATTTGTGTATGAACTAGGATGTGTGGTAATAATTTTTTCGTGGTATCGATATTAATTTCATATATGTGTCGCATCCGAGTCAATAGTTCGGAATATCAACGATACACAAACGTCAAAGTGACAGAATGGCCGTGTCGTGGTTGACGACTTTTAGTAATATTAAGACGGTGGTTTTGATTATTATTTTAAATGATGAAATGTTGTTTTGATAAATATCACAAAATGAAGGGTAGACTTCGTAACGCCACAGTTATAAAATGGCGGTACGTGGACAGAGTCGTGGCATTCCGTGTCAGACAGTGATTCCGTCCGTCTCAGCAGTGAGTCTCTGACAGTCAGTCAGTCAGTCAGTCGGTCTGTCGGTATGTGCAACGAAACTGTCGGTTTATCCTGTCATTGTGAAAGTTGTGTGTGTTGAGTTTCACTAATTATTATTGAAAAGTTTTATTGACTAAACTGAGTTCAATCGAATACGAGTAATGACGAAATTACCGCTCAGCCATCCCTGGCGCCGCCGCCGACATCAGAAGTGAGATCAGGACTCTACTCTCACTGGCGTGACGTGTTTAACCCTTAGCTTGGCAGAATTTTATTTTTTCGAATATAAAAATAATATTCATAGCACTTAGCTTTAATGACCCAAGGGGTCTAGAAAAAATATAAAAAAAAATATTTAAACTACCCCTTTAAAAAAACCACCCGTATCTTGTGGGATACGTCATTGCCAAGGGCATTGATAAATATATTACGCTATCAATGTATCTCTACAGATACATTGCCAAATTATCTATGACTTGATTATATAATAATTTATATGAAAATAAATATAAAAAACACGTAAATAATCAGTAGTTTGTACTATTTATTTAATAACAAAAATGGAACTTCAATGAAAAAATACAAAATCAGATTAATTTTAGACATTCATATTATGGAAATTGAAAAAACAGTTCCGATCCGGTAAAAGACACAGCCTCATACCACATTTGATGCACATAACAGTAGTCTGACCTTTGATACATAGTTTGCATCGACCTTTGGTCCCAAAAGTAGGGAAATGATTGTATCCATCATATTTAACGTCCGCAGTTGGCCTTACGGTACAGGGTGTTTTTATAATCTTTTTTGGTGCTGGTGGTACAGAATCATAGTTTTTGAATGGCTGCTGTCTCCCAGAATGTAAGAGCCCTTGTATAATTTGATGTCGAAACTTCTTTAAACTCAGTCGTTTTATGTTATTCACGCCAATATGTCTACGATACAAAATCCAGCTATTGTTCACGCACATATCTAACATTTGAGAAAATATCGGTAAGTACCATCGGTGGCTTTTCATCTCCGTTCTGTACAAAGCCACTAACATATCTGCAAGGTCGACTCCTCCCATATGTGCGTTGTAGTGCTTTATTATATTGGGACAGGGGACAGCAGCTCTCTGTTTTAAATCCTTATTGTAACGTTGTATAACTCCAACAGGAGTTTCAGAAACATAACTGCTTGCCACAGTAACCACTTTGTTGTCATGCCATTTGACAATACAGACTTTGTTTGTATTGCATACTACTCGTGAATAAGATCCGCGGCCTTTTTTTTTGAGGGCTTTATCAGGTATAAGCTTTTGTTCTGCACCACGTAGTCTATTTGACCTTATGGTGCCTAAGGAGAATATACCCATATTATATCGGAGCATATGTATTAGCTCTAGGCTGGTGAAAAAATTGTCAAAGTACACAACTGAACATGCTGGATCAGGAATAGTTTTACATAGTGAGAAGACGACTTTTGCCCCAAAGCCCAAACTCATTTCTTCTGGTGAAAATAGGTGGTATCTGAAAGTGTCTTCACCTCCATATACGAGAAAATCATAAATGAAGTCCGAAACGCCAGCTCTAACAAATATTTTGTACCCCCATTTGCGAGGCTTGCTCTTTATGTATTGTTTTCGATTACCGGCTTTTTTGCCCTTATATGGCACCATCATTTCATCAATGCTGAACCTGGTTTCATGAGGAACTCTCAAAAAGTTGGCACGTACTTTTTCAATGAGTGGCCTAACTTTAAAATACCGATCACCGTCATCAAGCAGATTGTCGTTGAAGTGGATGTACCGTCGTATCTGTTGAAATTTTTTTAGTGTCATTACATCAGCTATTTGTGAAAATCTGAATTCCTGACACCAATAGTCAGTGTAGGCCGGCATATTCACGATTCCCATTATCAAATTTATTGCAATAAAATCTTTGATGTCTTGTGTTGAAAAATTAAGAGAACGACCAATTGTTTGAGTTGAGTATAAATTGCTTTGCTCTGTAATCATGTTAAGGATGCCATCATCAAAGAAGTATTGAAAATATTCTAGTGGTGTTTTTATGGTATCTGAAGGTAACTGTTTATCGTGTATTTCGGCGTTATGTTCAAATTTCTTGTTATCCCAATGGAATTTCAGTTGCTTTCTTTGTATAGGTGCAAGGCGCCTTACAGCTAGCCGTGGCTGTTTTCAGCGTGTATTTATATTTGACGGCGATGGTGAGGCTGCTACTATTGCTGGCGATGACTCTGGTGTTTCAGGCACTATTCGGTTAAATCTAGGCTTTTTATTTCGAATAACATTTACAATGGCAGTTGGTGAAGGAGGTATGACCGAGTGAAGAGAATCTTGAGTTGAAGAATCCAAAGAAATAATTTCAGACGCTGGTTTCATTGATACTGTAGGGCAGGAAGTGAGGTTGTTTTCTTCGTCAGAAAGTATGTGAAGATTTTCAAGAGAAGAAGGAAGCGAAGGAGCAGATGAAGATTCAGTACTATCGCGTTTTTGAAGATTAAAATTCTCGACTTCACTACTAGAATCCGAACTTTCTTCATCATTTGATGACTGACTGTGTTTTGGCACCAATGCGAGTATTTTGCTAGCTCTTGAAAGCATATGGACCTATAATTAATATATAAAATAAGCCATGCATAGCCATATGAACAGTTATTCAGCTTGGCAGTGTGCACATACAGATACATGACGATTTTGTAAAAGTTGTTAGTAAAGCTAGCAGTGTGTACCATGAGATACATATCAAATATATATAGAATTGTTAGTTTCTTGGCAATGTGCACGAGGAGATACATTCATTAAAAAAGTCACATGAAGCATCAACCAGACAATTAAAGAATGTCCAAAGTAATTATTTTAGTGTTAAATATATCTATAATTAATAACTTAACACATCCACTCATTCAATACATAAAAACAAGAAAAAATCATAACTTTTCTTACCTTTTTGCGAGGCAACATGTCGGAACTTGAACTAAAGTGAAGTTTGACAGCTCATCAGTCTTACCAACACAAAAAACTTAAGTTGCGTTCCGAAACTAAGAAATGGCCTAAATATTCTTAAAAAAATATCATGGTTTCGCTTAAAAATAATAGCACTAGATTTTTTTTTATTCTGGTGTATCTCTACAGATACACTAACAAGAAAAGGGTTAAACATGTTCGAAGTACAGCAAAAAAACATGATGCAGATCAGAATACTAGTAGTGGTACGCCACAAGAGCGTGAATGCAGCATACGTAAGTCGTGTAATAACATCTCTGTTACCTCGATGGAAGATCTGAGCCACGAAGAAATCGTGACATCTTACGTTCTGGCTCATGTTGCCCAGTTTGACTGTCGACTTTATCACATGGCATTTACTAGCGGAAATACGACACGTAACAAGCTATTGCAAGAAATTAAGGCAAGTGCAAGTCTCAGGTGAAACTTCGATCGCAATAATGGATCTGTCATGACGAGTGGGTAGTTCCGACAAGAATTATTTTAAGCGGTTGACTTCTGCTACAATTACATGGCACTAGTGCAGTAAACCAGGACATGAGACTGTGAATTGTCGCTGAAATTTTAGAATCTACTAGATTCAATACCAATAACATTACACGTTCGATGACTTGGGCTCCAGCAAGCAAGCAAACAAGAAAGCAAGCAAGTTTCCGTGGGGAAGAAAAATTTACACATCTGAAGTCGTCGTGACCTATAAGATAAGACGTCCGGTGCGTTCGTGTCTGGCGATGCGGCGGTGTTCGGGTCCCGCTGGAGAATGCAAGTTTTTCTGGTGAAGTGCGTGCTTGTGCCTGCTTGACAAGTGTTTGCGGTTGGCTTCCGCAGTGTGGGAGTAACATCGTGTAGGAGAGATGGAACCCGTAAAATTGTAGTTTGCGTGGTGGCTGGTAAGATTTGCTGTGGTAAAAAGTTTGCGTGGTGGTAAAATGTCTTGTGAGTCTGCACAGGTAGCCGGAGGTGAGACTTCCGCGGTCGCGGCCCACCCAGTCCGCGAGAACCGGGCAGATCGCCTCAACGGTACGGAGGCCGGCCGACGGGTCCGCCAAACGACGAGACCACGGCTCCAGCACGGACTACCGAGATTGGAGCCCCCGCGCTCCGGCTGCACTTGCGCTAGGGCGCGCCGCGCCTCGTAGGAGACTGTGAGGTATCCTTGAATAACTCTGACTGCGATCGCGCGCTGCCGGCGTCACAGCGCGGTGACGTTCTCGTGGGTAAGGACGTGGCACCAGACGGGTGCTCCGTATAGTGCCATCGACCGCACGGGTACCATCACCCTGCCTATTTCTGCCGTGAAGCAGTGGTGTATTTCGGTTTGAAGGGTGGGGCAGCGGTTGTAACTATACTGAGACCTTAGAACTTCTATCTCAAGGTGTGTGGTGCGTTTACGCTGTGGACGTCTATGGGTTCCAGTAACCACTTAACACAAGGTGGGCTGTGAGCTCGTCCACACATTAAAACGAAGAGCGTAATCAAACGAAATTAGATACAAAGTTTAAAGGGCCGTTTAAAGTAGTTGAAGTATTGGATGGTGACCGTTACACATTGAAAGCTTTAAATTCAAAACGTACTTACAAATACCCACATGATAGGCTAAGAAAAATGCCAGCATGACACATACCAGTCGAGGTTGACGTAAATGATGATGATGAAGAGCAAGCTTAAATTGTGGTGAAAACTCGAGTAAGGATAGTCTATCGGCCGTATTGTGTTCGACCGTACCAGTAGCTATTACGTAGTCGTAGCCGGGTAGAAATCGGTTGTCTCTTGAGGCAACTCAAGTAGTCCGTGGGTGCGCGGTGCGCGTTTGGCTCTGGCGGAGGTCGGGGTCTGTAAAGACCATCGTGTGTAGTCAGCGGGTGATGCACACGGGCGATCCACGCTGTGGATGCGCATCATGAGGGCAATTGCGATTGCTGGTCGGCTGGAAAGCCGTGGCGTTAGATATTTTTACTCGGAAGTTTTCTTTGGTCTGAGTTCCTGTAAGCTATGCCTGATTTGTACAGAGTAAATTTGAAGTTTGATGAACGACTGTGGTACGTACTCTGGCTGCTGAATAATGAACTTTGTATACCCTATTGTTTGATTTGGTTAAAATGGTATTTAAACAGTTTAAAGCTTTGATGACTTTAAATTTTCCGATAAGTCGTAAAGTGTAGTCAGGAGGGATCGAGCGGAACAAGTGTTCTCGTGGATGTTTTTGATTGTAGGTTAACCATCACACGAGGACGTGTACAGCCAGGAAGACCGTGTCGCAATCAACACGTGATTGCTGCAGCCAATACGAGATATGGGACGCAAGCGCCGTCTGTCGGCGCTCGATGGGTCAACTATTCACCGGCCGAGCGGAGCGACATGCCGGTAGCTGTGTAATATCGAGTATTTTTGGTAAATGAGAACAATCTGGTGAGTCGTATTATTTTTATTTGGATTTTGGTGCCGAATGTTCTCTTGTCGAGAAATCTATATGCGATGGTTCTCATAAAATGACTGTCGATTAGAGTCACAGGGATGACTGTCGATTAGAGTCACAGGGATGACTGTCGATTAGAGTCACAGGGATGACTGTCGATTAGAGTCACAGGGATGACTGTCGATTAGTCACAGGGATGACTGTCGATTAGAGTCACAGGGATGACTGTCGATTAGAGTCACAGGGATGACTGTCGATTAGAGTCACAGGGATGACTGTCGATTAGAGTCACAGGGATGACTGTCGATTAGAGTCACAGGGATGACTGTCGATTAGAGTCACAGGGATGACTGTCGATTAGAGTCACAGGGATGACTGTCGATTAGAGTCACAGGGATGACTGTCGATTAGAGTCACAGGGATGACTGTCGATTAGAGTCACAGGGATGACTGTCGATTAGAGTCACAGGGATGACTGTCGATTAGAGTCACAGGGATGACTGTCGATTAGAGTCACAGGGATGACTGTCGATTAGAGTCACAGGGATGACTGTCGATTAGAGTCACAGGGATGACTATCATTGAACACTTGATAGTCACAGGGATGACTATCATTGAACACTTGTAGTCACAGGGATGACTATCATTGAACACTTGTAGTCACAGGGATGACTATCATTGAACACTTGTAGTCACAGGGATGACTATCATTGAACACTTGTAGTCACAGGGATGACTATCATTGGACACTTGTAGTCACAGGGATGACTATCATTGAACACTTGTAGTCACAGGGATGACTATCATTGAACACTTGTAGTCACAGGGATGACTATCATTGAACACTTGTAGTCACAGGGATGACTATCATTGAACACTTGTAGTCACAGGGATGACTTAGTTACTGTGTACATGAATTGTACGGGGAGAACTTGCAGCAGTAGTAAATCACTTATTTTCGTTTGTGTAATATTTGTGATGACACAAGACTTTTATTTTAGTAGAGTGGTCAGATATGGCCGAGCGTGAATGATACTGTGCGGTATTGGCTTTTGTTTCAGATTAACACACGAGGACGTGTGTAACACAGGATGGCCGTGTCGCATCCGAGTCAATAGTTCGGAATATCAACGATACACAAACGTCAAAGTGACAGAATGGCCGTGTCGTGGTTGACGACTTTTAGTAATATTAAGACGGTGGTTTTGATTATTATTTTAAATGATGAAATGTTGTTTTGATAAATATCACAAAATGAAGGGTAGACTCCGTAACGCCACAGTTATAAAATGGCGGTACGTGGACAGAGTCGTGGCATTCCGTGTCAGACAGTGATTCCGTCCGTCTCAGCAGTGAGTCTCTGACAGTCAGTCAGTCAGTCAGTCGGTCTGTCGGTATGTGCAACGAAACTGTCGGTTTATCCTGTCATTGTGAAAGTTGTGTGTGTTGAGTTTCACTAATTATTATTGAAAAGTTTTATTGACTAAACTGAGTTCAATCGAATACGAGTAATGACGAAATTACCGCTCAGCCATCCCTGGCGCCGCCGCCGACATATGGATGTTGGATTCTTATTTTCTTTATTTAATTGAATAGGATTTTCGGTTTTGGATATTTGAGCGTTTCCGATTTGGGGCTGGTTACCCTGTTGTGTAACGACTTTATTATTTTGATATTTGTGCGTTTCCGATTTGGGGCTGATACCCTGTTGTGTAACGACTTTATTTTGGATATTTGTGCGTTTCCGATTTGGGGCTGGTTACCCTGTTGTGTAACGACTTCATTTTTTAATATTTGTGCGTTTCCGGTTTGGGGCTGGTTACCCTGTTGTGTAACGACTTTATTTTTTTGATATTTGTGCGTTTCCGATTTGGGGCTGGTTACCCTGTTGTGTAACGACTTTATTTTGGATATTTGTGCGTTTCCGATTTGGGGCTGGTTACCCTGTTGTGTAACGACTTCATTTTTTAGTATTTGTGCGTTTCCGGTTTGGGGCTGGTTACCCTGTTGTGTAACGACTTTAATGGTGTCTGGCCTTAGCCGTCTCGTGCGACACCTTAACGGGACGTCTATTCGTTTAAAGCTTCGGGATATTTTACATTTTCATCTACTATTTCTTCTACGTAGTTTACGTTTCTAAAGTTATAATTAGGATTCGATCCTGAAGGTCTGTTGTGTGGTTGCACGTTATAGCGGTTATTGTAGAATTCTCGCTTCTTGCAATCTTGTATATCGTGTCCTATCGTTTTGCAATACCTACAGAATGCATTTTGAATTTGACCTCGTGGATGAGGCATGGCAGGCATGGTAGGCATGCGTTGTTGAATAGCAGGAAAGCGCGGTGAAGGATATCTGGGTTGATGGAATCTCGGCGGTGGTCGCCTAATGTTGTTAATATTTGTTCTTGGATCAGGTTGAGGGATAAATCTTTTATATAGCATTAGTTGGATTCTTTCTTCGGAAATAGCGAGACTTATAGCTGTATTTAAGTTTTTGGGGCTACGACACCTTACTATATTTGATAATTGTGGATGTAGACCCATCAAAAAGTGGTGTAATGCAAGGTCTTCCATCGCTGCGGTGCGTCCTACGATTTCCGCTTTTTTATTGTTACATGCTAGGGAGACCTCTGTTAGCAGTTGTGATAAACACGATTCTACTCTGAGTGCGAATTGACTGACGTTTTCTTGCGGGCCTTGTTTACTCTCTTGAAGCTCGGCTAGTAGAGTGAGTATAATGTTTTTGTTCCGAGAATTGTGTTCTCAAGAATTCTCTGAGTTGGTCCCAGGATGTAAAGTCCTTGACCGAGCAAGCAAGCTCCGCTTTACCTTGGAGTTGACTTAGAATATATTTAAACAGTATAGGTTTTTGTGGTTCCGTAGCCAAATCATGGGCGTTAGTGCAATTTATTAAGAACGAGTTTAGTGTTTCACGACAACCGTCATAGGATTTGATAAATTTAAATAATGTGTTTAACTCCATATTAATATGTTGTACAGAAGTTGACCTTGTCACCCTAGGTGACTTTACCGGTTCGGGGGATGGAGGTAATTCTGGGATGTCTAAGTGTAATTTATTGTCTTCGGACTTTGATATTGTGGCACCCTTAACCATTACGATGAAACAATTTGATGTTTTGATATTTAAAGAAATTAATAAACAGTGTCATCAAGATCTATTAACTACAATTAAAGTTATTTTAATTTAAATTCGGACATAGACATAAAATATAAAATGGTTTTATTTTCTATCAAGGATCCCTAACTTAATTATTAATTTGCAATGACCAGAGACTTACAGGTTTAAGATAACGCAGCTCAAAACTGCAACTCGGTGCATTCCGGACCGATAAGGCGACGTCTGGACGTGGATGTCGTATTTCGATGATTTTTATTTGCAGATGGATATTCAAATTTCTGCACTAAAGTTTGGGCGTTCTTGGATTTGGATGTTGAGATTGTGGTCTTCTTCTTTGAATTAGATTTTCTTCTTCGAGTGGATTTGATGAACTGTTAGCACTTGAAGTTTTGTTCACTTTTCACCGGGCACGGCACAGTTTATAAAGTTTCAGTTTTTATGTTTTTGGGATGCGCGAACTGGCGATTTTCGGATCCCACCGCTGCCACCAATTTGTTATGGGAATTCTCTCTGAGGTCGTTTTAAAAAAGGAAAATTCTTAGGACACAACTATTTATTGGATATTGAATAATATGGATAATGACACTCAGAGTAATCCCGGCAGCCGCACCCGTACTCTAACACAGTTCACTGACTACTGACCGTCCTCCGGTCTCCTATCAAGTCTCTACCTCGGACCGTCTAGTCAGCGGTTCAAGGGTGTCAGCAGTTTAGAGTTCGTTAGGGATATATAACAGTACTATCTATTTATTCTCTTTTTTATGCTAACTTATTTTTAACATAACTATTTATTTGGATGTTCTTTATTTATTCATCACGGACATTCTCTATTTATTTACTTATTCTAAAACTATTTTAACGTATCTATTCTATTTCTAATGATCTATGTCCGTCGCGAACAGTTATTTGCGTCCGTCGCGAATAATATATATTCTAACTATATTTATTCATGTCCATCGCGAACAGATGCGTTGATGCCACTACCTCGTAAGGTTGAACGAAGACCAGTTTCCAATTACAGTACGGGATGCCGCTTTTGTGACAACACACATAGTTAGAAAAAAGTCCTTACGAATCTTACTGGGCATTTGTCTTTAGTTTCATGTTTAGAAAGCACTTATGCAGATTCTTGACGAAAATGGATTTCAATTTTAGACCCAGACTGGTATCAGAAAGATGTTTTTCTCTGTTATCAAAGAAACTGTCTTTAGAAATGTTGAGCAAAGTAAGGTCATTAACTCTGCGTCCAGTAGCCAGCAACATGGTTGTTGGTGTCCTTCAAGCTACATTGAGAAGTGAGCTGGTGGCTGGGTTTGAAGAAAACCAATTTAGAACTATTCTCGGTTCTCATGTGAATGGGACTATACTAAGTAAAGTTGTAATAAGTAGTTGAATTTTGTTTTGCTATTCCGATGGCTTTTTTAGAATAGCTATTTTTATTAGAGAGCTTGAGAATGTTTGCTGTCCTACATGTATGTTGCCCACAGAAAGTCGACAGCGCTGCTTTATGCAGAAGGATTGTTTTATAGGCAAAATTTTCTTTTTGCAAAAGAAAAAAGAATTTGGCAACATCTGCAGACTTAGGATCAATTTTAAAACTGTAGCACCATATGCACCGTCTTCTAATTGCTGGTAAGTATGCTGACAAAGTGGATTGACACCAGCTAATTTTCAATAAATCTTCTCCTGTGTAGACCAGTCTATTATTTGTACAACCTCCCCCCCCCCCCTTCTAAGCTTTCAGGGTTAATGTTTACCCTGTGGAAGAGGCAGGTTTTGGATTTCGTGCGAGTTATCTAGCGTTCGGGATCTGAGGGCTTGGAAACCCAAATGCTTTCGCTCAGTCTGGGTACACTACCAGGTAGGTTCCCTAGACACTGTTGAAGTGAGTCAGTACTCTGGGGAGAAGGTTGAGAGGAGGAATTCCCCATGCTAGTTGCATCCTCTACGGTCTGCTGAAGGTATCCAATCTTGGTCGGCGAATGGGTTTATATCCGGATGACCCCACTTTTGTGGTCACTTGTGGTAAAAAGTGCCATTTCGCAGGTTGATTTCCTCGTGATAGCCTGTCGGCTACGATGTTGTTATAGAGAGATTATATAGAGATTATATACTGAGAGATTATAAGCTGACAGTTATCTTGAGCTTGTCGCTTAGGTTTAAAAATCGAAAGGTCAACGCTAGTGAAATACTTTCAGATTAATTTTGATTGTCAATACTATTGCAAATAGCTCTTTTGTGGCTGTGCCGTTTCAGTTGTTGAGCTGACCATACACAGGAATTAATATTTTGTCTAATTGTAACCCCTACCCATGTCCGAAGCTCTCGTTACCAGGAAATGGTTGGCTGTGTATCGGCAATGTTTGACATGTGGCTCCGCGTCAGCACTGCATTTGTAACCCCTACACATGTCCGAAGCTTCCATTGCCAGGAAATGGTTGGTTTTTTGTGTATCGGCAATGTCTGACATGTGGCTCCGCGTCAGCACTGCATTTAATTGTGAACACATGCAGGATGGCCTGTTTTTACGGGGGTGTTTTTTCTTGAAACTTCGCAAGAAAATTTGCAAGTTAACATAGATTGATGTAACTCCGTCAGAGTTTGAGCTAGGATGTTGTTGAGTGTCACTTTATTTCTCGCAATTTTCCATCGAATCCCTAGACATGTCATCTCTTGAACCAGTGTACTAATTGATTTTTTGTAAGGCTGACTTGGCAGCCCAAATAATTCAAGAGCTTCACAGCTTATGTGGCCTGAAGACTCAACTTGGACTTCTTTTGATGGACCAGGAGGGACTTGCGTAGGTGGGCTAACACTCAACTTCCCTTTGCACGCAAAGTTTCCGTGACCGAGCATGCTATGCAAGCAAAAAAGGTGTATTTGTCTTCATGGACCAAGAGAAAGTCGCGTAGGTAGGTTAACATTTGGCTTCCCTATGTACGTAAGGTCTGCGCGACCGCGCATGCTATGGGAGCAAAAACGTTTATTTGTCTTGGTGAAACAAGATCAAGTCGTGTAGGTAAGCTAGCACTCTACTTTGCACGCAATGTCTTCGCGACCGAGCACCCTATATAATGGAAATTGACATGCCAGCCCAGATAATCCAAAAGCTTCACAGCTTCTGCAGCCTGAAGTTTCAACTTGGATTTGTCTTGGTAGACTAAAAGGAAGTCGTCTAGGTAGACTAGCACTCGAGTTCCCTTTGCACGCAAGGCCTCTGCGACCCAGCATGTTATGGAAGCAAAAAAGGTTAATCCAAAAGCTTCACAGCTTCTGCAGCCTGAAGTTTGAACTTGGATTTGTCTTGGTCGACCAAAAGGCAGTCGTCTAGGTAGACTAGCACTCGAGTTCCCTTTGCACGCAAGGTCTCTGCGACCCAGCATGTTATGGAAGCAAAAAGGTGTGGCGCTGAAGCCAGACCGAAGGGTAGGCATGTCATTTCATAATAACTCTTAAGAAGGTACAGATTCCTTCCTGAAGGTACTGATACTGGTACCTTGGTACTGATTCTCAAGAAGTATCGACGAAATTTTGCGACCGATACAAGAAAAATATTCCTGAGAAATGTTCAATTTTATCATCCAGTCCCCTGGTTGGAGAAAGTTTGGTACCGAGGTGTCCGAAAACAGTTAAGTGTTTTATCTTTACGACCTTGTTCAACTCTCGAAGATCGAAAATTGGATGCATTGATTCGTCGCTTTTCTTCCGCAGAAAAAGCTATTTTTTTTTTTTTTTACGGTATTTGGTAACCATACATGGTTTACAAATTATTACAAATTTGGTGGCACTCAGTGCCTCCCGTCGGTGTCTTCCATTGTCCCCCTCTGGATTGTGCCAGATGTTACAAACTATAATTGTTTTTAATGTTTGGCTTGCCTTTTGTACGAGGTTGTGACAAATAGGATTGTAGCCCTCCGAGGGACTGAATAGATTTCAATTTAGTATTATCAAACAAAAATTCCTCAATGAGTGGTACGTTGGCAACAGGATACTTTGTTAGAGATCACGGAAATTAAACTTTGACGTCTTATTTTTTTTTTTTTTTTTTTTTTTTCTTCTATGCATACATGTCTTATTTCTATGCATACGGCCCTTTTTTCCGCATACAATTTGAAACGCTTTTTCGGATAACTTGTACGACGGAGACGATTTGCCAAAGTTTTCAGTAATTATGTTACAAAGATTATTAGTTTAAATCTGTTGTGTTTTTTGTCAAAATTTCCGTATTGACGAGATCAATTTGTTTACAACCATTTCCGTTACATTAATTGTTACGCACAGTTGATGCATTATTAGATTTGCAACGTTACTGACCTGGCGGGATAACGAGCCGATTCGAAGATCGACCGTTACCTTTGAATCCAGTCGTGTCTTACGCAGAGACTCCTTTTGTTGTATCAATATTGTAGTAATTGTTACGTTATAATACTCATTGTAAAAAATTCATATTTAAAAAAAAAATTTCATATTAAAAAATTAATAAATAATAATTTCTTATTAAAAAAAAAAAAAAAAACGTGACCGCTGAGTTTCTTGCCAATTCTTCTCAGGACGGAGGCTAGTTCTTGTGAATTGGCGGTAGTTCTTTTGACGTTCAACAAGTATGTACTTTCATTTATGTTGAATAATTTTTTTTTGATTTGATTTGATTTGATTTGTTCTTTTTCGCTTGACGAGCTGCTCGAACGCGAGGCGTCTCCATCGCGTCTCGCCTGGACATCTTCCCTCTCGGAAATTATGGAGCTTGACTTAACATCACCTCCAACAGATGACGCGTGATTCATGGCGTCCGATGATAGGATTGATAAATAATACTCGTAATTATTGCTTAATAACACTCATAGAAACACAAAATAAATATTTTTTGCAATTAATAAGAAGTCGAATAAATATTTGTGGATTTGCGACTTCACAGTACGAAAGTACACAACGCTATGAGATCAAAGATGGCTGCGCTTCCTTTATACTTGCTGGCAGCACCTAGCGGCTAAAGATGGAACTAAATCAACTGTCTATGGTTGGACATAGACAAGGAATTTAGGCTAAATACACACCATTTTTAAATATTAAGATTAATGATTTAGAAGCATCTGGTTTGCTGGATACAGGAGGAGCTTGCTCAATTTTAGGTAATAATTCCCACTTACTACTTAAGGAGAGGGGATATAAAGTTATTAAACACCATTCTTTGCAGAATATTATTACTGCGGAAGGGTCTAACATCAAATGCAAAGGGTATATGTTATTACCTGTATGTTATAATAATAAATGTAGAATAATTAAATTTAATATTGTACCAAACATACAGACTCCAATTATATTAGGAATAGACTTCATTAAATATTTTAGAATAAATTTTAATAAATTATATAATAATAATTTTTATATATTATATAATAATATATATAATAATTATATAATAATAAATTACACTAAAATTTTACTAGGTGTTTTTTACAGTCCTAATCTTCGTGTTAATTATTTTGAATGTCTTGATGAATTGCTGTCTAATCACTGTTCTTTGGCCGATCATATTATTGTGATGGGGGATTTTAATACTTGCATGCTGAAGAATGATTTTCGATCTAAGCAACTATTATCTGTTTTAAGTTCTCATAATCTCAGGATATTGCCTGTTTCAGCCACTCACCATTTTCCAAATTGCACTCCCTCTCTATTAGATTTGATGATGGTATCTTCTTCTAGTAATATTGACACTCATGGTCAAATAACCGCTTCATTTTCATATCATGACTTGATTTTCTTATCTCTCCGTGTGCGGGCTCCTAAGCGTAAGTCTGAGTTTCTATTTCTTCGCAGTTACAAAGGCATTAACATGGAGGCATTGAGACGTGATGCAGGCTTAATCGATTGGAGGCCGCTATTCAATGAATTGGATATAGATGGAAAGGTAGCATTTTTCACGGAGTCGATTTTAGAATTATACGACCATCACGCTCCCATCAAGCGTGTCAAAATCAAACATAAGCCAGCGCCTTGGTTATCTCCTGAAATTAAGCAATGGATGGCCTGCCGAGATAAAGCTCGAAAGAGGCTAAAACGTCAACCGTCCGAGCGCAATCTAACATGCTATAAACTATTACGTAATCGGTGCAATCATCTATGTCGAGATGCCAAGAGACGCCATTTCCATGAATCTCTCATAAAGTCTTCTGATGTATGGAAATTTTTAAAATCCGTAGGCATAGGAAAAGCATCATCTACGTCCTACGGCGGTCTCGATTTAAACGCACTCAACAAACATTTTTCTACACCCTCTTTCTCAGTTGATCAGTGTCGTAAATCGAGAACTTTGCAAACGTTACTTAATCTCCCTTTGCCTAAACATTCTTCCTTTAAGTTTCAGTCAGTATCGACCAATGATGTTCGTAAAGCTATTTTATCTATTTCTTCCCATGCTGTAGGTAGTGACAACTTGTGCTCTAAAATGCTTATCCCCATTCTTGATATACTACTTCCTTGTTTAACGAACATAATTAACCATTCCTTACAATCTGGATCCTTTCCTAAGTCCTGGAAATCCGCTAATATTATCCCTTTACCTAAAACCAGCAATCCTTCGTCTTTGTCACATTATCGTCCTATCGCCATACTTCCTTTTCTCTCGAAAGTGTTGGAGCACATTGTTCACAAGCAACTACAAAATTTCCTCCTCTCCAATAATATTCTTAGCAACTTTCAATCAGGTTTCCGATCGGGACACAGCACGGTGTCTGCGTTGCTGAAAGTGACAGATGACATTCGATGGGCAATTGAAAACCAATCCCTAACCATTCTTGTACTACTTGACTTCAGTAACGCATTCAACTGCGTGGATCTCGATATCCTGCTCGGTATTCTTCGATCCCATAACATTACTACTTCTGCCCTAAGGTGGTTTGATTCATATCTTCGGGGCCGTTCACAACGCACACGTCAAAATGAATCCTTCTCAGACTGGGTTGCTGTTGATGCTGGCGTGCCTCAGGGTGGTGTTCTCTCTCCTCTTCTTTTCTCAGTGTTTATTAACACAGTCACTACTTTGATATCCTCAAATTTTCATCTTTATGCAGATGATTTGCAAATTTACCATCACTGCGCACCTAGTGAAATTGATAGAGCAGTCAAGGATGTTAATTGTGATTTGGAAAACATTCATGAATGGGCAACGTCTCATGGACTCTTACTTAATGCCAACAAAACACAGGCCATCATAATTGGTAGTAGATATGCTATTCGTGCATTAAATCATTCTGCAATTGGACTCTCATATTGAATAGCCAACCAATTGTCTTTAGTGAAACTGTTAAAAACCTTGGCGTTACCTTTAACTCTTTGTTAAGCTGGAATGAGCAGGTTAACAATGTTAGCAGCAAAGTTAACTTTGCATTCCATTCACTCAAATGTCTCCAATATTTTTTGCCTTTGGAAACTAAAATTTCTCTTGCCCAAAGTCTCATTTTACCCATTTTGGACTACGCTGATGCTTGCTACTTGGATGCCACTGAGGAGCTTCTCAATAAGCTTGAGCGTTTGCAAAATTTGTGCATCCGTTTTATTTTTGGTCTCAAAAAATATGATCATATTTCTGAATTTCGCAAAAAGCTCAAGTGGCTCCCTGTCCGTTTCCGCAGAAATACTAGAATGTTGTGCTTCCTATTTAATATCCTACATAATCCTAACTACCCACAATATTTACGTGATCGCTTTACCTATGCCCGTCCCTCCCTTGCTCCTTGTAGAACACACATTAAAACTCTCCTCAAATGCCCTGTTCATAAAACACATGCTTACGCAAAATCATTTTCAATACAAGCAGTTGTACTTTGGAATTCCCTCCCTCCAAGCATACGAGCGTGCAAAACCCTAGCAGCGTTCAAGAAATCTGTTAAAGAACATTATTTATCCTTACCATCTTAAATAAAGTATATAACTAGTCAGGTCATAAGTATTGTCACACAGTAAAAACTTTTCTTTTAGAATGCTGGCCACAAAAAAGTTTATTGAATTCGAATTTCGAATTGTTCATGAAAATAAAAATGTATAACTTTTCGAATTTTACTCATTTTTAAATATGGAGTGGACGCTTAAAGAAGACCGTGTTGCAGATATTGCGTTAATTCAAATTTTTAACATACTGAAAAATTTGAATATAACCAAAAGATTCGTTTATCGTACCATCAAACGATACAATGAAGACTCTAGTGTAGATGACAGGTCAAGAAGTGGTCGCCCTCGGTCTGTTAGGACTCCAGCAGTGATAAAAGCTGTGAAGGCGCGAATTCAAAGAAATCCCAAACGTAAGCAGAAACTGTTGGCCCTGCAGATGGGGTTAAGCAGAACCACGGTGAAAAGGGTGTTAAATGAAGACTTAAGGGTTCGGGCATATCGAAGAAAAACAGGACATCGTTTGAATGTTCGTCTAATGGACCTGAGACTAAAGAGATGCCGCGCTTTGTTGAAGCGATACGCGGGAAAAAAATATCGGGAAATTCTTTTTTCGGATGAAAAAATTTTTACCGTAGAAGAGAGCTACAACAAACAAAATGATAAGGTGTACGCACACAGTAGTGAAGAAGCGAGCAACCGTATTCCGCGTGTCCAACGAGGTCATTTTCCATCCTCGCTCATGGTATGGTTGGGAGTTTCTTATTGGGGCTTAACAGAGGTACATTTTTGTGAGAAAGGTGTAAAAACGAATGCAGTTGTGTATCAAAATACAGTCCTGACGAACCTTGTGGAACCTGTTTCTCATACCATGTTCAATAACAGGCACTGGGTATTCCAACAAGATTTGGCGCCAGCTCATAGAGCGAAGAGCACACAAGACTGGCTGGCGGCGCGTGAAATCGACTTCATCCGGCACGAAGACTGGCCCTCCTCCAGTCCAGATTTGAGTCCGTTAGATTACAAGATATGGCAACACTTGGAGGAAAAGACGTGCTCAAAGCCTCATCCCAATTTGGAGTCACTCAAGACATCCTTGATTAAGGCAGCCGCCGATATTGACATGGACCTCGTTCGTGCTGCGATAGACGACTGCCGCGCAGATTGAAGGCCTGTATTCAAAATCACGGAGGTCATTTTGAATAAGCTTTAGTGTCATAAGAATCTATGTTTTGTTAAGTTCATTTTGGTATATGAATGGTTACATAATGAATAAACTTGTTTCAATCCACAGATTCGGTAGAATCTGGCGCCAAGTTCCGTTCAAAAATCCCGTTGTAAACGGAGCGCCAGACTACCGACTGTGTTTACTGTGAGCAGAACAGTTTTTTGAGGTTGCGAAATTTTATTTAATTCTACGGTACTTCTGGTTCCTAAATTGTATATTATATCAATCACTCACAACTTTATTTTACTGATATTAACTAGTTATATCAATTACAACAATTAATCTACTTGAAATTATTAATTTTATCACCACAAACTATGGCTCGCTCAAAAATTTCGATCCTGACTTTTTTCGATGTAAAAAGTGACATGCCACAGACTATAAATATTCGAGAATGGTAATCTACGGCCGCCAGGGTGCGCTGGAATTATTCCTATTTGTAATGGATTTTATGACCTGGTAACTGAGACCTTTAGGTCATGTCTTATTTTAATTTATATTCATATTTTTATGAAAAATGATATTATGGAGTGAAATGAAATGTGATATTATGGAGTGAAATGAAATGAAGATGATTAATTTGAGACATTAATCAAATGGGATGAAATGAAATGAGATGAGATGATATGGAATGAAATATAATCTTAGTAAAATGGTGGTGGTCATTTACTAAGATCTCAGTGGACTTTTTGGAGGAAACCGAGAAGTTACGTACAGCGACTTTGTTTAATTTTCCCACATTTGTGCACTTTCACAGATATTAAACAGTTAATAAACCACTATTATTACACATTTAAACCCGAAGAAACACTAAATAGACAAATTAAAACAAATCACACAACTTCACACCTCACGTTCCCGCCAAAAAGTCATTATTCCTACATAAACTGTAGCTTCAAGGGGATAGTTTGCAGTTCTTATTGAACGGTTTATACATTAAATAACGTTAATGTTGTTACTGTTAGTATTTAAGTTTAAGTACTGCCGAAGCAAGTACTGTTGTTACTGTTGGAGAAACAATTTTGTTTTGTAATGTAATACCGAAATACTTTACGAGATGGCGTTACAAAAAATCCCTTCCCAAAACTATAAAACCGTTGTGATTGTCTACGAATAATAAATAATATAATAACTAATATTTATTCGTAGGTGATTGTTTAAGATGCTATGATTATTTCGGTTTTGATTTCATCAAAATAACTTGAACTTTACTATTGAATTCCGAAGAAAATTCTAATTAAGGCTGAGTTAAGTTCAGCTTTTTATTTAAGCCTCTTACTGTAGTTTTTAAATTACATTTATGCGGATTGATGTTTCAAGGTTTTCAGATTTTAATTTTAAATTCTGAAATAATTAAGAACAGCGTCATCTACCCTTCACATTTGAAACAAAATTTAATTCGGTTTAAATTTGTAAAAGTTGATGTTGATTATTATCACTGTAACGCAGCGTTCCGTTTCGCGGGGCAACAGCAGCCAAAGGGAATGTGACTCAGGTCCGTGCCGCGAAGACCCACCCCGCGCTACCCGCGCCCGCGCATCTGTTGCATCATTCGCACCCCCAATTAGTGCGCGCCAGACTTTGAAGCGGAATACACGCGTCCCCGGTCGATACCGGAACTGACAACCCGAGAGTCTCATGCCAGTCGGGCACCTAACATTAAACTGGCAGCCCAAGCGCGGGCCCTTTAACTAGTATTTCGGAGTGAATCTACGTAATTACGACACGTACTCGTCGTCAGTCACGGCGTCAATCCGATTTTCAAGACGTTGAAGAAGAAATTGGTTCAACCGCGAGACCGACGCCAACATCTACCGCAAACAACATGGCGTCATTACAAGAAAGTCAAATGGCAGCATTCGAACGCCTACTCGACCGAGTTTTTGAGCATAAAACTCAACTCGAATCATCAGCAACACCGACGTCGGAGCCGACATCGCCGCCTTCCTCGACGCCCGCTCACCATTCTGGGAACTTCGCGTCATGCACGGCGCGGTTCAGCGGAGCGCCCGGCGACTCACTCGACGGTTTCCTTGACGCGGTCGAATCATACAAAGATTGTGCTGACGTAGGACACGCCATCGATGTTACTAACCGGAAATGCAGCCGTGTGGTGGCAAGGCGTTAAAGCTAGCATCACTTCCTGGGACGACGCTTTATCATCGTTACGAAGCGCTTTCGGTGATTGCAGACCGCCCCATCGAGTCTACTTAGAGCTCTTCAAAATGTCGCAAGGACAAAGAGAGAAGACGGAGATCTTCGTTGCCAGAGCACGAGCCCTACTAGCTCGACTCCCACCTGGTGACCTTAGTGAGAAAGTTCAAATTGATATGCTTTACGGCCTTCTACACCGTCGTGTTCGTAAAAAATTAAGAAGAGACGAAATAACTTCATACGACACGTTATTAAAGAAAACGCGCCATATCGAGGACTCCATCTACGAGACCAGTCCGCCTGAATTTATTCATCATCCTCAGCGAGCGACGCCACGTTCATCGGGTAGTACCGTAGGCGAAGTTCCCGCCGGTGCTTCGACTTCGCAGCATACATACGCGCGGATGACGCCGCGGAAAATATTCAACTCGGGCGCGGCTGGCGGCCCGCCACGCGACGACAGCGCTGCGCCGAGCACCGTTCGAGTCCCCGCGCCTCGCTACACGAACACTGATAATGTATCATCTACGTCGATTGTTAAAAGACTGTTCTGTGTTTATTGCAAAAAGTACGGACATATTCGTGATGAGTGTTTAAAATTAGCGTCAAAAACGAAATTCGACAACGAAAATACGCAAGCTGTATCCTCGTGTTACGGGTGTGGTACCAAAGGTGTTACTCGGTCTCAGTGTACAAAGTGTAACGCAAGTTATTACGCCGTCGACGCTGCACGGACCCGATCAGTCACATCCGATTTACCTATTGGTAAAGTAAATACACAGCTGTCAAGTTCAGTGAACTCTATTCATCGCGGCAGCTCGTTGCATACAGCTTGCACTTCAAACACCGTAAAGTCGTCCATTTATATTAATAATCGTAAACAATGTTTTGTTGATAATGAAAATAATTATTATCCTACCGATTTTAAGGCGATTCTTCCTCCGCGCTTTTTCGGTACTGATAACAAGGTTAGACTTCAAAATTATTCTAGACTTAATCATAATATAAACAATAATATTAGTTCTAGGAATAGGCCCCTGATGCGTTACTCGAGTGGTACCGAACCAAAACATAGTTATTCCGAGGTACCAAGTGGCCGCGATAGGGTGGGTGACCATGATGAACGAAAATAGTGTGACCATGGAAAACGTCGGACATTTTTCGACGATTAATTCTAATGTGAAAAGTGTTGCCCAGAGTAACTCTACTGAGCACCAGGTTAGGTTAAGACCAATTTTAAGTGTTCAAATTTTAGGTATACGAGGTAATGCTTTGTTGGATACGGGAGCTAAGAGTAGCGTTACCGGTGCGTTGCTTTATGAATTGCTGTTAAAGCATAACCATCCGTGTGAGGAAACCAGGCGTCGGGTGAGGCTTGCAGACGGTTCCGCGCGCACCCGCCGAGTTTTGCTCACTACTCTAGAAGTAAGGATAAGTCCCGAAAGGTCAGAAACCCTTGAATTTACTGTTTTTCCAGATGCTCAAAATAATGAAACTTTGCTTGGCATGGATTTTTTGGTGGCGGCAGGTATTGTGCTTGACTTTGCTTCATCCACTTGGCATTTTTCGGGAAAACGGGTTACCTATCCAATTGAATATGAGTGCCCTAAGCCATGCATGTTTGCTTCTACTGCTGACTTCCTGCGTGATGATAAGGGTTCTATGCTTGGCTCCGATGAACGGCAGCAGCTATCACATTTATTGCAGCAGAATGGAGACATCTTTAGGGTGGGGGGAGCCCCAACCCTTTACGCCGAGCACCACATTGATACCGGTGATCATCCGCCTATATCGGTACCGCCGTATAGGCTCACTCCTGTGCTTCAACAGCGAGGAGAGCTTCTCGCAATCGATTTGTTCGGGCCACTGCCAGAAGGAGAGCAGGGGGAGCGATGGGTACTCCTGGTAGAGGATGTAGCTACAAGATGGGTAGAACTCTACGCACTTGTTGATGCCACCGCCGTGGCTTGCTCCCGAGTCCTACTGGAAGAGTATTTCCTTCGTTATGGCTTGCTTATGCGTCTAGGGGTGTAACACGTAAGTTCATGCCACGACGGGATGGCCCGTATCGCGTAGTAAAAATAGTTAGTCCTACAACGTACTTCATAGCAGACTTGTCAAACAATGTCATCGGCAAGTATCACACCGCGGATTTAACCCACTCTCCGTCAAATTCAAGTACGGATCCAATTATGCCAAAGAGGCAAAGAGGAAGGCCGCCGCGTCTTCAGACTAACAGTCCCAAGTTGGACTCGGGACGCGTTCCCAACTTGGAGGGGGAGTATGTAACGCAACGTTCCGTTTCGCGGGGCAACAGCAGCCAAAGAGAATGTGACTCAGGTCCGTGCCGCGACGACCCACCCCGCGCTACCCGCGCCCGCGCATCTGTTGCATCATTTGCACCCCCAATTAGTGCGCGCCAGACTTTGAAGCAGAATACACGCGTCCCCGGTCGATACCGGAACTGACAACCCGAGAGTCTCATGCCAGTCGGGCACCTAACATTAAAACACTAATTAATTGAGCGTTTCATTAGCTTTTAAGCTGAGTGACTACATATTTATAATTTATTTTTAATTAGTAATAAATGAGCAAAAAATAATACTTAACAAAAAGATATGAAATCCGAACAAAAACAGTTTCACTGTAAAAAATTGCGCCAAGTCCACGTTTATAAAACTCATCTCAATAACATTTGCACTTTACAAAAAAAAGAAGACTTCAATAGCTTTCATTCTCTACAAAAATATGTGAAATACAAAAAAATACCAAGAAACCGTCATAAAGATGAAAAAATAAAAAAAAAAATGTTGAAAATTTAAAAATAAAAAAATAAAAATTTTATCGTACTTGGCGCGCGTCATTGAGTACCCCAAAATTTTTCGGAAGAATTTCAACCCGAGAAAAAAACCATTTTGCTTTAATATACAGTGAAAGCTGAAAAAGTTACCCAGGTTATCTTTTTCGCTCTTGTTAGCGTTTTATGAGAAATTGAGACAGAACTACGGTAATTTTCAACAGCTCTCACTATATACCTATGGGCTATTATATGCCAAATCGACCACTTTTGCGTTCGACCCCTTTAGATTCAGCTGAAACTTTATTATTCTTTTCTACCCTTTGAAAAACATCTTTGAGAATTTTTTCAAATGTTTTGAAGCCAACGTATACATACGTATCGACTCGTAAGTAGCTTGTATTTGTATAAGCGAACACGAGAGGGTGTTTAGTTCAAATCATAAAAGATGAGTGGGAAATGAAAAAAATTCAAATAACATACGTATGAGATGTCGATTTTACTTAACTTTTGTAAAACTTATTATGAAATAATAATTCATTAATTACATTTATGCATTTCATAGGTTGACCTACTTATAAATTTCTAAACATTGAAAGGATGTTCATTTATCCTGAAAAATTTGGGGTACTCAATGACGCGCGCCAAGTACGATAAAATTTTTATTTTTTTATTTTTAAATTTTCAACAATTTTTTTTTTATTTTTTCATCTTTATGACGGTTTCTTGGTATTTTTTTGTATTTCACATATTTTTGTAGAGAATGAAAGCTATTGAAGTCTTTTTTTTGTAAAGTGCAAATGTTATTGAGATGAGTTTTATAAACGTGGACTTGGCGCAATTTTTTACAGTGAAACTGTTTTTGTTCGGATTATTTTACATTAAACATGTGACAGAATTTATGACCTGACTAGGTATATATTTTTATAATGTATATAATTATTATAATTATTATAATATAATTTTTATAATTATAATATACAAAGTAAGTATATGTGTGTATGGTATATATATATATATATATATATATATGTGGGAGTATTTAGGTGTAACCATTGGCCACACCGACCTGACAGATGACAGATGGTGCATGAATTATAAGTGACAGATTGATTAAGACGAAACAAGAAAAGACGTATATTTTTTTGAACTGATGATTAAATAAACATTAACAAATTCGCTAATTTCATTGTGCACCGCGATCCCGCAAAACTTTGGGGGCTCGTCCGGGATCGAAATTGACATCAAGATCGGTGATCAGTGTACAAAAGTTGCGAACAAAGACTACGCACACGGGAAAAGTGAGGGTATTTTCACATTTCAAATTTCACGTGAAGACGTTTACAAAGAATTCTATTGATAGTAAAATGCCTCGGAAGGGTGCTAAAGAAGACGAAGAATGCTTTGCTGAACCTGCTCCACAAATTTCCTTCTGCGAATTAGAAAAATCTATGACTGCAGTTTCTGGTGACGATGCATACGGCGTGGATACGTTTATAAAGGATTTTGAAGATATCGCTAATCTCATGCAATGGACGGGCATTGAAAAACTGATCTACGCAAAAAGGCTTTTGAAGGGGACAGCAAAATTGTTCCTGAGATCTTTGACTGGTACGACTACATGGGAACTTTTAAAAACGGGATTAAAAGAGGAATTTGGACTACATCTGAACAGCGCAGCTATTCACAAGACCATATCAAATAGGAAGATGAAACCAGGTGAAACCTACCAACAATATTTTTTGCAACTCAAAGAACTAGCAGTACTCGGAAATATTGAAGATGACGCCCTAATGGAATACATCATCGATGGCATCCCTGACAATGAAATGAATAAAACTATACTATATGGAGCTTCCAACATCAAAGAATTTAGGAAAAAACTTGATTTATATGCTGAAATAAAGAAGAAATGTCGAACGTCAAACAAAGCTTATAATCAATCAACAACATCCAAGCCTACAACATCTGGATGGAAGAAACCATTACCTAAGAAGAGATGTTTCAACTGCGGAGACCTAGATCATGAATCTTCAGGCTGCTCTAAAGGAATAAAGTGCTTTCGTTGTAATGACTTTGGACATAAGTCAACTGACTGTCCCAAAAATATAAAGAAGACTCTAGAAATAAAATGTAACAAGGAGAATGAAAGCCAAGCACCCTACAAAGAAGTTATGATCAATAATGTTATGGTAAAATCACTTATTGACACTGGCAGTGATGTGAACCTAATGAATGAATCTACATTTACTCAAATACAAGGCGACACTTGTAACTACCACCCTGATTTAGTACAAAGTCTGACAGGCATTGGTGACTGTGAGGTGCATACAAGAGGCTCATGTACTCCGAGAATTGAGATTGATGGTTGCCAATGTGAAGCAACGTTCTATATCATCGAAGATGACAAAATACCAGTTGATGTAATAATAGGGAACCCAATATTACAGGACATAGAACTCAGTTTTAAGTCTGGTGTTATTTCTGCTAAAAGAATTTTACAACTCACAATGTTAGAGGATCAGACTGAGGAACCAATGATTATAGGAAATTTCAAATATAAAGATCAGATTGAGAAAATACTGACAGAATATGACCCTGGAAAATGTTGTAAAGAATCCAAAGTTGAATTAAAGTTATTACTTACTGATGAAACCCCAGTGTACCAGAATCCACGACGTCTATCACCTTTAGAACTGGAAATTGTAGATAAACAAATTAAGGAATGGCTAAAGGATGGTGTAATTAAACCAAGTAATTCAGACTTTGCAAGTCCAATAGTACTGGCAAAAAAGAAGAATAAAGGATATCGACTGTGTGTCGACTATCGAAAACTAAACAAAAAGATAATCAAAGAGAGATTTCCTCTTCCACTCATAGAAGACCAGATAGACAGGTTGAAAGACGCTACAATGTTTACAACATTGGACCTGAAAAATGGATTTTTTCATGTTAATGTTTGCAAGGAGAGCCAGAAGTATACATCGTTTGTGACTCCTCGTGCCCAATTCGAATTTCAAAAAATGCCTTTTGGTCTCTCCGTTGGACCCTCTGTGTTCCAGAGATTTCTTAATGATGTATTTCAGGACCTGATCTTAGATGGTGTGGTGTTGACCTATTTAGATGATTTGATCCTGCCATTTAAACTTCTTAAAGAAGGTATTGAGATGTAACAAAAAGTTTTATACAGAGCTGAAGAATATGGACTAACTTTCAACTGGAGTAAATGTCAATTTATGCAGAAGAAAATTAACTATTTGGGTTATATCATTGAGGATGGTAAAATCAGTCCATCAAAAGAGAAAGTGACTGCTGTTGCTCGTTTTCCAATCCCACACAATATTAAGACTTTACAATCATTTCTTGGACTTACAGGATATTTCAGAAAATTTATCAAAAATTATTCTCTTATAGCAAGACCGCTAACCAACCTTTTGAAAAAAGGTGTTATTTTCAATTACGACGAAGAATGTGAGAAGGCAGTTGAAACCCTCAGAACTATTCTGTGCCAATCGCCAGTTTTGCAGATCTACAATCAAGACTTAGAAACTGAACTCCACACTGATGCAAGTGCTGACGGCTATGGAGCTATATTATTACTGTTGTGTAAACAAGTTTGTTGAGTTAAATTTAAATTCCCAGAAACTAAACCGACTAAAAAGGGGAAGGTACTCACAAATGATTGCTTTCTATATTTTGTGGTCTTCTGTCCCCGGGGCACTGTTCTGGATGCTGGAGTTTAAGATACACGGACACACGCACAAGTTGAATCGCAAAGTTTGCGAAAAACAGTATTTTTGAATTAAAAGACTTTTTTAATTTGGCGCGCGCGCGGTTCGAAAGCGTCGACTGTAGTTCTTTTCTTCGCCCGCTAGGAGGCGCGTTACATTTCTTCATTATGCCGATAGATGGCGTGGATTAGGAAAAGGGAACTTTAGTCGGTTTCCTAACATTTCCCCCCACCGAAATCAACAATGATTTCAAAATAGGTAAACACAAAATAACGTTATTATATCTAGAATGTTAACCTATATGAATGGGCTTTGCAAATTATGTAATTTTGCTTGAAACATATAATCATAAAATAAAAAATAAAATAAAAAAACTAATATTAACGATTAGCCTTTGAGCGAAATGGACTGTATATATAAATTTAAATGAAATAGATATGTAGTTGTAATATAAAATTAATGAAATGAATTAAATAGATTTATAATAAGTTATTCATCCTACTCTTTAGGGAGAGGACTCAGTTTTGTGACAGGGCGCTTTAGCTTCGAATTTTGCGTCCGAACCGTAACAACGCGAACCCTCCCATCAAGTCCGGGATGAACCTGTTCTACACGTCCTAAGCTCCATTGTTGACAAGGGGCATTATCATTGTGAATCAGTACCAGGTCATTTATAGATAGATTAGGAGCATCAACGTACCACTTTTGACGTTGCTGCAATGTATGCAAGTATTCTAGTTTCCAACGACGCCAAAAATGCAATGTGGCTTGTTTAATACATTGCCAACGCGTTAAATTATTAGTAGATACATCAGAGATATCATAACTTGGAGCCGAAACCAATTGACGACCAACTAAAAAATGTCCCGGTGTCAGGACATCGAATTCACTAGGATCGGTAGATAAACTGCACAGAGGGCGCGAGTTTAAAATCGCTTCTATGTTAGAAAATAAGGTAGATAATTCTTCGAACGATAAAGCGCGTGTACCTACTACGCGTTTTAAGTGGTATTTAGCCGATTTGATTCCAGCTTCGAAAATCCCACCAAAATGACTACCAGTTGGAGGATTATATTTCCACGTTACTTTTCTAATGGTGAACTGATCAGTCAAGTGATTTTGATTTGAAGTATAAAATTGATATATTTCAATTAGGTGTCTGCCAGCGGCAACAAAATTTTTGCCATTGTCAGAATAGACCGTATGTGGCAGTCCGCGTCGAGCCGTAAACCGATCGAACGAAGCCAAGAAGCATTCAGTAGTCAACGCCGAGAGTACTTCAAGATGTACTGCACGTGTTCAGTAACAAATAAATAAGCATAAATAGGCTTTTGATATTTTCGCATTACGCCTATTTGATTCCTTTGTATAAAATGGACCTCCTATATCAACACCGACAGTATGTTGGAAGGGATAAATATCGGACTCTAAACGACACTTTGGTAATGAGGCCATTTTAGGTTGATTAATAGTGGGCCTATTCTTAAAGCACGTAACACACTTAGAAAGGCGCGATCGTATCACACACCTAGCGGCTATAATCCAATATTTTTGAGCTAATATGTTTTGAAGAGATCTAGGCCCGGTGTGTAAATAGACCTTGTGATAGTAATCTATCAAAATATTTGTAAAATGCGATTTTTTGGGCAAAATCAAGGGATGACGTTGAGTAAATGGCAAATCCGCGTGTGAAAGCCTACCCCCCACCATGAGGAGACCACGGCTATCAATGAACGGGTCGAGTTTCCGTAGGCTTTGCGAGCATCGATTTTCCTTTTTTATTGATTTAATGTCATCCTCAAAATATTTTAATTGAACAATTTGAATAATTTTATCGTGTGATTTATTTATTTCAGAAGTAAGTAAGGAACCCTTTACTCTATTAGCAACAGAAGCTTTGCAATTATTTATAAATCTGTAACACCAGGCGAATATACGCAGTACCTTGTTAAAGTTTGAAAATTTAAGTATTATTGAATAAAAGTCCGTATTCACATTTGACGTTTCACTAAGTAAAGTGTTTTCTTTAAGAGGTTTGAGTTCCAATGGTTCACCTTTGAACTCTGTTATCGATCTGACAGGCCACGTATGCGGTGGCTCGTATAGCCATCGAGGGCCACGGAACCACTGATCTGCGATCAGCAGCAAATCGGCTGGCGTGGCGCCGCGAGAGCACACATCGGCGGGGTTGTCAGTGCCATTCACGTGAAACCATTGTACCTCTGTCGAGCTTTCATTAATTTTAGCGACACGATTGGCGACGAAAGTTTTTAGTTTGAACGCAGGTGTATTTATCCATGTTAATGCAACTGAACTGTCAGTAAAAGCTAGTACCTCACCAATTTCTACTTCCTTGGCCAAAATATCGATTACGTACCGTAAAGTTTTTGACAATAAGTGAGCAGCCATTAATTCAAGACGTGGAATTGATACTGTTTTTAAGGGCGCGACCTTAGATTTCGATAACAGTAAGCTAACGTTAACGTTACCTTGCACGTCTTGACTGCGAATATACACGACGGCGGCGAATCCAGCCGTTGACGCGTCACAAAACCCTACCACTTGAGAGACCGTATGGTTTTGGACAAAGACATGCCGGTCGTGTTTTAGTTTCGATAAAAACGGTATTTGAGATGAAAACATTGACCATTCATCGAGTAACAACTTTGGAAGAGTGTCGTCCCACCCTAATTGAGCGCACCATAATTTTTGCATAAAATTCTTAGCAAGAAAAATACACGGGGCTACGTATCCCAAGGGATCATACAATTTAGCTATTTGTGAAAGTACTGAGCGTTTCGTAATATTATCTACCGTATGTGTAGTACGAAAAGAAAATGCGTCTTCTTTAGGCAACCAGTGTAGACCGAGAATTTTGATAGACATAGTTTTACCGTCGTCGAATTGCACTGGGGGCTCAACTTGATCACTAGGCAGTTCTTTAAGTAATTGATCGCTATTACTTGACCACTTGCGTAATTCGAATCCACCAAGCCTTAGTAATTCGACCAATTGCCGCTGAATCTTAAGAGCCTCTTCCAAGTTATCCACAGACCAAATTAAATCGTCCACAAAAAATCCTTCGCGCAGAGCACGAGAAGCCTCTAGGAAGCGGGCGCCTTCGTCCGCGGCTAGCTGCTGTAGCGTGCGTATCGCTAGAAACGGGCTACTCGCTACACCATACGTCACGGTGCACAGCTCGTACACTTTAATGGGCTCACTGGGCGAGTCGCGCCACAAAATGTGTTGATATTTACGTTGGGACTCATCAATTAAAATACAACGGTACATTTTAGATATGTCACCGCATAAGGAAATCTTACGTAACCGAAAACGTATCAAAAGTTCCACGAGATCAGCCTGCAACTTCGGGCCCGTGTATAAAACAGAATTTAAAGATTTATTATTTGAGGTTTGACAAGACGCGTCGAAAACTACACGGAGACGAGTACTACTGCTGTCAGGCTTATGTACGCAGTGGTGGGGAATGACGTACCCTGATTCCACTTCTGATACCTCGCCGACACAAATCATATGACCGAGCGAAGCGTACTCATCCATAAATTTTTTATATTCCTTCCGTAGGTCTGGTAAACGCGACAGTTTACGTTCTAAATTTTGATATCTTTTTATCGCAATTTGCCTTGAGTTTCCCAGTTCAGAGTCAGGCTTAAACGGGTATTTAACAATGTATCGACCTGTACTATCACGCTTATAATCATTTACAAACATCTGTTCAGTGATGACGTCATCCGGGTTTTTGGGCAAATCAGCGACCAAGCTTTCTGTTTCCCAAAACGATTTAATTAAGTCATCGACTTTTGATTCGCTGCTTAACATGCACATTGATACATTTCTAGTGTTACTCGTATTATTGCAAGACAGCTGACCCGTAATTACGTAACCAAATACACTACTTAACGCCAACGGTAATCCTTGCCGCGACGGACTATACCTTCCACCGTCATAAATAAACGGAAATACGTCGCTGCCGAGCAACATGTCGATGCGACTCGAACGATAGAAAGTAGGGTCAGCCAACAACAAGTTTTTATATTCGAGTTTTAAATTTTCTGTAAAGTTAACCGAAGGCATATCACCAGAAATTTTTGAAACCACAACCGTTTTTAAATTGAATATCGGATTATCGGACGTGGTTGGTTTGATTTTGCATAAAACCATGCCGTGATCACGAACTACCGCTCCGCCTAAACCTATCAGTTGTGTGTTACACTTTTGGCGTGGGAGTCCTAGTCGTTGTGCACAATCATTCGTCAAAAAACTAGATTGGGATCCACTGTCAATTACTACTCGTACGGGTTGATATTTGCCTAAACCGTCCAATACGTGTATAATCGCAGTGCCCAACATGACTGTGGATCCAGTCGAACACGTCAACGAGACTTGATCTTCGTTATTATTATTAAAATTATCGTTGCAAGAATTATTAAAATCCGAATTAATTGTACTTGTTTTAGAATCAACATGCAACGTGTGGTGATGCCTGTTTTTACACACCGTACATGTTATCTTCGACGGGCACTCATTAGACGCGTGACCTTGACGGAGACAGTTCTCGCACAAATGCAACTCTTTAATTTTATCAATGCGCTGTACAGGTGTTAGTGCGATATACTCGAAACATTTATAAATAGAATGAAAGGGTTTATTGCAGTACAAACATCCCTTTTTTGCGTAATCAGCCTTATCAGCGCTCGTACTACTTGCTAAACAAGTTTTTAAATTTGTATTTTTAGGGGTAGGCTTACTAATGGATTTATTTTGAATCGAAGGAGTAAAAGTTTTACTAGTACTGGGCTTCGATAAAGTACTTGTGTTCATTGACATTTCCAATATTCGGGTCTGGTTTGTGACAAAATCGATCAATGTTTTGATAACAGGTATTTCGTTTGTACCTATTTTTTGTTCGAATTCACGCCTTGAAACTTGGTCTAAATTACGCAATCCGATATAACACAAAATAAATCCCGCTAAATTATCAATTTCTAATAACTCAAGGGCTTGGACACACTCTTGAAACGTTTCCAAAAAGGAATTTAATCCGTTCACGGATTCGTTAGACAACGGCTTGAACGCAAACAACTTATCCATATAGCGGGTAGCTATGGCACGCTTATTTTCGTATCTGTCACATAAGCTAGTCCATACTATATTATAATTGTCGTTTGATATCGGCAGACTTTTAACAATTTGAAGCGCAGGGCCAGTTACGACTGACAATAGGTAATAGAATTTATCAATATTACCTAAACTTGTATTGGTATGAATTAAGCTGGAAAAAGTATCACGAAATGTGATCCAATTTTCTAATCTACCGTCGAAATGAACCAATTCGATTTTAGGCAAACGAGGCTGAGCGCCGCGCTCCGATGCGCCTTTGTTTTCCTGTTTCGATGACTTCGAACGCGAATCATGTTCTTGAAAAATACGTAAAATCTCAAAATAGAGGTCATCAAGGGCATGCACCTCTTGGTTACCGATGATATAATTAGGGTCATTTTTTAACTCCAAAACTGAAATCTCATCAACAATTTTTTCGAAAGATTCCCTAGTGGACTCGAGGTCACTGACCCGCACAGACAAATTACTAAATTCTGCTGTATTATTTTGCACAGCTTTAGCTAGGTCGTAATATTGTTGAACACGTCTAAAACATCGTTCTTTACGACTTCTAAGTGTATTAATTTTTATTTGAAGGTCGGACAATGGAGCCATTTTGATTCGAAGAAAAATGTACTACCGCTTGACGCGTACCCAAATATACTAAAACTGAGTCCTAAAGTGATGATAGACGTAGAAATGGATATTAAGAGTATTTGACTACGTATATATGCGTATTATTGCAATAAATAGAACTATTGAATGAATATTCTGCAAATAATACCGATATGTAAGACGTGTGTAGGTACCTACAGGTTTGCAGGTTTATACGTAAAATATTGAGTATTTACCTATTTTGAAGTTGTATTCGGTAAATATCCGGCTCGATAGGGCCAAATTATGTTGTGTAAACAAGTTTGTTGAGTTAAATTTAAATTCCCAGAAACTAAACCGACTAAAAAGGGGAAGGTACTCACAAATGATTGCTTTCTATATTTTGTGGTCTTCTGTCCCCGGGGCACTGTTCTGGATGCTGGAGTTTAAGATACACGGACACACGCACAAGTTGAATCGCAAAGTTTGCGAAAAACAGTATTTTTGAATTAAAAGACTTTTTTAATTTGGCGCGCGCGCGGTTCGAAAGCGTCGACTGTAGTTCTTTTCTTCGCCCGCTAGGAGGCGCGTTACATTTCTTCATTATGCCGATAGATGGCGTGGATTAGGAAAAGGGAACTTTAGTCGGTTTCCTAACAATTACAAAGAAACCTGAAAGATAATAAGATGCATCCAGTTTACTACATGAGTAGGAAGACATCACCTGCAGAAAAGAAGTATCATAGTTACTATTTAGAAGTTTTAGCTGTTGTTGAAGCTATTAAGAAATTCAGAGTTTACCTGCTTGGAATCCATTTCAAAATCATCACTGACTGCTCTGCTCTGACAACAACTCTAAAGAAAGAAGACTTACCTCCAAGAGTAGCACGCTGGGCTCTGTTGCTTGAAGAATATAATTACACTATTGAACATAGACCTTTTTTTTTTTTTTTTTTATGATTGAAAGTTTACTGGTGGCCCGAAGGCCTTTCCAGTTTCACCAGGACAGGTGGGCGAGCAAAGGCTCAGCCAAGAGGGGTGGGATTTGCTAACAACTGCCCGAGCGCCTCCGAAGGAGACCTAACAAACAACTCAAGAGCAATTGTTTCGCGAATGAATCTACTACCGGATCGGAATCGCGACCCGCTGAGAAGATCCGGCGAGAAACTCAGCGGGCTGATGCATGGGTTAGGTTGCACGTCGACCTCTTTGTCGAGTTCGACGAGTACGTTTACCGGGGTCCCTAAGCCTGCCCCTAGTATTAGAGCTGAAGGCATCTAATGCAAAGGTTATTGGATCTGATGGATCCGTAAGGACGTGTCTAGGGCGTCGACGGTGACTGGCTCCTGCATGATCAGGATTCGGGGAGTAGTCAGCGGCGGCAACGATAAGGCGATTATCATGACGCATAGCCTTATCGAAGTATCGTTCCGACGCTGACTTCATGTATTTCCGAATTGATTCGAGGCCCAGGTCGTCGTGTAGGTCAACGTTCCTCACGAACCACGGAGCCCCGACAGCTAACCTGCAAAAGCGGGATTGTAGGGATTGGAGGGTGTCTATGTGTGTGCGGGCCGCGTGAGCGAACACCACACTCGCGTAAGTCATGACGGGCCTTATGCAAGTTTTGTAAAGTGTCACCTTGTTCCGAAGGGACATTTTACTCCGCTTACAGATCATGGGGTAGAGTCTACCGAGAATAAACGCGGCACGGTCACGGACTGATTTTATATGCGGGCGGAATGTCATCGATGCATCCAGGGTAACGCCCAGGTACTTGACCTTCCTGGCCCAGGGTATGGGTTGTCTAAAGAGAGTAATCGGGGGTGTGAGAATCCTCCTCCTAATCCGGGAGGAAATCCGTGTGGAGCTTCCCCTCTGAAATAGCACCGCAGTACTTTTCGCTGGGTTGATGTCTATGCGCCATTTTCGGAACCACTGTCCTAGGGCTAGGGCTGCGCTCTGAAGCTTCTTCGCGATTAGGGACTTATTTCTACTAGAATAGTAAACAGTCGTGTCGTCGGCGAATAAAGCTAAATGGGTCGGCGGCGACCGGGGAATATCGTTGACGAATAAGCTAAATAGGAGGGGTGAGAGGACAGAGCCTTGCGGGACTCCAGCTGTGAAAGGTCGTGGGGAGGAGCGGGTTCCCTCGACTCGATATCGAAAAGAGCGGTTCGACAAGAAGTCCCGTATGATGAGCACGAGACTATCCGGCACGCCCATGTTGAATAGTTTGAAAATCAAACCATTGTGCCAGATTTTGTCGAACGCTTTTGCGACGTCGAAGAAGAGAGCTCCCGTGTATAACGGTTTTGGTCGATTAAGCCCCACAAGAATGTGCTCCGTGAGGCGGTGCACCTGTTGAACGCATGAGTGATTTGTACGGAATCCGAATTGTTCATCGATGAGAATGCCCTTGGATGAGACGAAATCTCTGAGGCGCTTGTAGAGCAGACGCTCATACAGCTTGCCTAGAGACATGAGGAGGCTAATCGGGCGGTAGCTCGTCGGATGATTTTTTGGTTTACCGGGTTTATATATGCCGATAACGTCCGCTTCTTTCCACACCGCGGGAAAGATACAGTTCGCCATAGCGGCATTGAAAATAGATGCCAACGTCACGATGAGTTGGACGGGTAGAAGTTTAATAACGCGGTTAGATATACCGTCGGAACCGGGAGCCTTGCGAGGACGTAGGTCTTTGATCAAGTCTTTAACTTCCATCGGGGTGACGGGTGGTAACGCATCCGAGGGTGGCAAGGAGGCTCTGCGTTCTACCTCACTGTCTACTAATTCTACACGAACAGGGTCCACGGATTGAGTGCTGGGCGTGCACTGGGTTTGCAATGTATCGGCCAGCAGCTCTGCTTTTTCGTCATCATCAAAGGCCGCGAGTCGGCCTGAGGGGCCTACGAGGGGGGGCATAGTTGCTACCGTATCCGATTTGAGAGTACGAGCTAAGCGGTAGTAAGACCTTTGGGAAGGCGCGAGTCCTTCTAAGAAATCAGACCATCTGGCATCTCGGACTTCGGCGATGTGAGATTTTACGTCGCGTTGGTGGCACGCATTCGAATACGATTTTCCGCGGTAGGATACCTGTCGTAGGCGCGTATCGAGGCGTTCTTAGCTCTAAGGAGTTCCCTAATATCGTCGGACAATTTGAAGCGGTGAAGGAAGTCCTCCGCTACAACTTGTTTCGATGACCTATCTAATGTCGAGGTGATGTGTGATGTTAAGATGTCTATGGCTTCAGCGGTATCCTGAGGAGACGGGGTAGAGTCCGGGTTAAACGGGAGCGATGGTGGATCAGATTCAGCCAGGCTGATGCCCAGCGTGTGCCAATCCACCACAGTCCTCGTGACGGGAACGGAATCGGGAGCGCGACCGAGCTTCATAACGACGGGACGGTGGTCTGAATCTAACTCTGAAAGTACTTCGATCGAGTGTAAGCGCAGAGTTACGTTTTTTAATAACGCTATGTCGAGTATATCCGGGCGATGCGCGATATTTAGCGGGTAGTGAGTCGGGGTTAACGGAGCGACGATATCGAAGGCGAGATCATCGACTAACGCGTCAAGCCGCCTGCCATTCGGGGTTGTGGTGTGTGAGTTCCACCTGATGTGTTTACAATTTAGGTCGCCCGCCAGAATGACAGAGCTCCCCATACCGAGCAGCGCCTCGATATCACTGCTTAGAACGATCTTATCCGGTGGAAGATAAACGGACGCGATAACGATCGGCGCGTGTCCCGTCAGTGAGATTCGGCACACTGATGCTTCGATATTAGCGAGCGCGGGAGGATCGAGCGGGACGCAATGCAGGGCTCTTCTATAGTAAATGACGGTACCACCACCACGGGCAGAGAGCCTGTCGTTCCTGACAATGTTATAGTTCGCGATTTTAGGGTCACGGCGCGCGGGCTTAAGTAGGGTCTCCTGCACTAAAAAGATATCAATTTGATGGTCACGCAAAAAGTCAGACACCTGATCACGTTGATTTGCGAGACCGTAAGCGTTAAAAAAATCCTATCGTCACGGATAGGGGCTTTATTCTACTTATATACGCCATTGATTACCGGCGGAGTGAGGGGAGGACGTACGTATTTAATGACGCGTATACGTCGGCGTATTCCTGCACAACGGCGATAAAGTGTTGTGCAGTGGAGGCAGCGCGAATGGCGTCGCCCAAAGCGTTAACGCGCTCAAAGTTGATCGACTGAAAGAAGTCGATCGCTAAAGCGAGATTTTCGGACGAGGTCGGAGGGCAAGTCGCGGGAGAGGGACGAGTCGCGGGGGCGGGACGAATCGCGGAGGAGGGAGTTGAAGCCGTGTTCGTGTACGGCAACGGTTTCGCCCAGGCCGAGACACTGGGCACCGCCGCCGGAACGAACGCTGGCTTAGCCTGCGACGCAGAGGGTGCCGAGGCTTTGATGTCTGGGCCGGAACCTCGGAGGCGGTTTTGGCGGGCGACGCGGTGATTTATTTTCGGGGCTCGGGGGCATCCGCGGTAATTTGCGGGGTGACCCTGTGTTCGACACAGGACGCAGCTAGGCGGTTCCGTCGCGGTTTTTTGATCGCGAGTGCATAGGGCCGTGGCGTGATCGCCTAAACATTTGGAGCATCGTAGCCACGACGCGCGGCAGCGAGAGGTCCTCTCCTATGACCGCGACGAGGGCGGCGCGCTGCTCGTCAAATCCAGAGCAACGCGCCAGCGTGTGTTCCGCTGTGTCTTCCTCGTCGCGGTCCGCGCAGTGGTGGCACTGCGCCGTCGGTTCCCCTCCGGCTATTTTGAAAATGTACCGTCCAAAACAACCATGGCCGGTCAACATTTGCGTCAGCCGGAAGGTGAGGCATCCGCGGTCGCGGCCCACCCAGTCCGCGAGAACCGGGCGGACCGCCTCGACGGTACGGAGGCCGGCCGACGGGTCCGCCAAGCGGCGAGACCACGCCTCCAGCACGGACCGCCGAGATTGGAGCCTCCGCGCTCGAACTACTCCTTCGCCGGGGCGCCCTTCCCCCCTAGAGCGGAGGTCGCTACGCCACCTGTAATCGGCAGAGAGCGCCTCCGCCTCCAGGTCCCAGGGTGGCGCCCCGGCGAGCAAGCACGCCGCCTCGAAGGAGACGGTGCGATATCCTCGGATCGCCCTGACGGCGATCGCGCGCTGCGGACGTCGCAGCGCCGCGATGTTCTTGCGGGTCAGGGCGTGGCACCATACGGGAGCCCCATATAGTGCCATCGACCGCACCACCCCCATGTAGAGGCGGCGCGCCACCTGATCGGGACCCCCGACGTTTGGAAGCAGCCGGCTCAGAGAGCCGGCCGTCGCCATCAGTCGAGGACCCAACTTCTCAAAGTGAGCGCGGAAGTTCCACCGACCATCCAGTTCGAGGCCGAGGTACCGAAGACCGGTCACCCCGACCCCGACGCGGACGCCTCCGATCACGAGGTGGGCACCCAGAGGCGGCGCTCGTCCCGGCCCGTGAAATAACAGGGCCTGGGTTTTGTCGAGCGCCACCTCGAGCCCCAACCGTCGGATCCTAGTGACGACGTGTGCCACGCCTGCGCACGCCAGACGGGCAGACTCCCGGTAGTCCCTCCCCGGAGCCACGACCAACGTGTCGTCCGCGTAACAAATTACGCTCAGCCCGGGGTGAGGACCCCGTATGACGCCCCGCAGGACCCAGTCGTAGCCGATGTTCCACAGCAGGGGGCCCAGGACGGACCCCTGCGGAACACCGCGCTCGACGGGGAAGCGGTACATCGCCCCACCGTGTCCGATGCACTGGATCGACCTGCCCTCGAGGTAGGAGCCGATCAGTCGGCGGAGGTATGCGGGGACGCCGTGATACTCCAGCGCCCCCGCGATCACCGACCAGGGCAGGGTGTTGAAGGCGTTCCTTACATCTAAGGATAACGCCATCGCCACCCCGCCCCGGGATACGGCTTCATCGGAGAGGGCCCGCACGCGCAGAATTGCGTCGATAGTCGAGCGGCCCTCTCTGAAGCCGTACTGCTCCGCCGAAAGATCGGGACCCGTCTCGGTCAGGTGCCGGACGATGCGGTCCGCGACGATCCTCTCGAGCATCTTGCCCGCTTCGTCCAGAAACACGATGGGGCGATATCCCGCAGGTGAGTCCGCGGGGCGCCCGTCCTTCCGCAGAAGGACCAGTCTGCCCGTCTTCCATTTCGACGGGAACCGTCCCGACTCGAGGCACGCTTCGAAAAGCCCCCCGAGCCGGTCCCCTAGGGCCTCGAAGGCCAAGCTCCAGACCCGGCCGTGAACGCCGTCAGGGCCGGGGGCCGCGTCCTTCGCTCTCATTCTGGACACGGCCGCATGGATCTCCGCCCCCGTGATAGGGGGAGGGGGCTCCTCGGCAGCGGGAACGCTGGGGCGACGCGGAGGCGTGCCCCACGTGGCGTCCATCTGGGGGGGCTCAAAGTCCCCCCCCGCTGCCGGCGGGAAAAGCGCTGAAACTATTTCCCGCAGCTGCCGAGGCTGGAGCCGCTCGGTCACCGGGAGCGCCCACGGCTGCAGTTTCCTGCGAACCATCTTGTATGGGCGCCCCCAGGGATCTTCATCGAGCGACTCCAGGAGAGTCTTCATGCTCTGCTTCTTGGCCTCGCCGATGGCCAGCTGCAGCGCCGTCTGCTTTTGACGACAGTCAGCGTGCAGCTGGGCCGCCGTCTCCGCGAACGCAGTGTCGCGACGACGGCGGCGGCGGTGGCGTGCGCTCCGGCGGCGCGCCCTCACGCACTCCTCTCGGAGTCTTGCGATCTCGGGCGACCACCAGAACGCACCCCCACGTGGTGCTCGGGGGCCGACCCGGGGCATGGCGGCATCGCAAATGTTTGCCATGGTGCCCCGGAACCAGTCGACCTCCGCATCCACGTCCGCGAGCCGCGCGGGTTTTGGCGCCCACGCAGCAACAGCGGCCGCCTCCATCAGCAACTCCTTGTTCATCCGTTTCAAGGCCCACCTGGGGAACGAACGGGGCGCACCTTGCGGGAGCTCCTCCTCGCCGCGGGCGCCCGCGGCTGACGACGACGACAAGGAGGAGGCAGAGAGCTCAAATCGGACGTATCTGTGGTCCGAGAGCGTCTCCGCCCCCTCCAGTACGCGCCAGCCGCGGGTGCGGCGCACGGCGGACGGGGACGCGAACGTCACGTCCACGTGAGATTGCCCGTTCCACCGCACGCAAGTCGCGACCGTGCCTCTGTTTAGGAGACAGAGGCCGGTCGCGATCGCCCACTCCGAAAGGGCCTCGCCTCGCGAATCCGTGCGGGGGGAGCCCCAAGCCGTACACTTGGCATTGAGGTCCCCCGCGACGATGACTGGGCGGGACCCGAGGCGGTGTAGAAGCGCCTCGAGCCCGCCCAGAAACCGTTCGAATTCAGCGAGGCTCCTGTTCGGAGAAAAGTACGCCCCGATCACGACGGTCCCGTCGATCCTAGCCGCGACGTACCCGGGTCCCCTGGCCACTATATCCAAGGGGGGTAACGCCGCGGACTGTCTTAGTACGATGGCCACGGAGCCGTCGACGTCCCCCATCCAGCAGTCCTGGTCGGTGGGGACGAAGTACGGCTCCGCGGCGACAGCGACATCGATTGACCACTCCGCCATGGTGTGGACGAGGAGATCCTGTGCCCTGGCGGAGTGGTTCAAATTGCACTGGAGGAAGCGGTGGACGCAACCCATTACGAGGCTACGTCCATCGCTCCCTCGTCTGTCCCGCCCTGCGGCTCGACAATAGCCGCGGCGGGAACTGACTCGCCGGCTGCCCTTGTTGCAGCCGGCCTCTCCTTCTTCTTTTTCTTTCCGCCCCTCCTCGTTTTGGTAGAGGAGGGGGCGGATTTACACGCCGGGCCCCCGGCCCGGTGGTCGGCCTTCCTTTTGGCCGCGTCGCACAAGACGCAGTGCGGCGCGGCTGTGGTGCAGGAGGCTGCCTTGTGCCCCGGTTGGCCGCAGCGGAAACACAAGCCGCTGCGGTCCACGGTCGAGGGGCACTTGGCGAGGCCGTGGCCGGTGCCGAAGCACCGAAGACAGCGCCACGGCCTGGCATCCTGCAGCTGCACGTGGGCCATTACCCAGCCCACGCGCAGCCTTCCTGGGCTGTCGGAAGGCCGCCCCTGTGGAGGGGTGGCCAGGAGGGTCGCCGTTGCAATCGGGCAACGCGCCCACGCCGTCCGGGTACCAGAGTAGGTTGCCCGAAGCTTCCCGACTTTGACGTCAGCGAGGGCGCAGTTGCCCTGCGACGCGATGGCCGAGGCGACCTCCTCCTTCGTGGCACACTCGTCGAGGCCCGTAATTTTCACCTCCGCCATTTTTACGGGCCGCGCGATGCGCACCACCTCGGGGTCCGGCAGAATCTCCCTCAGCCGGGCCGCCAATTTTTCGGCCGCGGCGTTGGTGTTCGGGCCGGGGCACTCTATGAGACGGGCCCCGTTGGCCGTCTGCCGGACCTTGATGCCCCCCTCCACGCCGAGGGCGTCCACATTCACGCCGCCGCGCGCCTGGGTCATCACCTCGTGGTAGGTGATGCCCTTTTCTTTGCCGGCCGGCAGCAGCTCCACCGTAGGGGCAGGCTTGGGGCGCGGCGCAACAGGCGCTGCTACCTTTTTGGGCCCTCGCCGCACCACCGTCGTCCAGGCCTCGTCCATGTTGGCCGGGGCCGGGGGCAGCGGGCGGGGCTGGGGGGTTGGTGCCAGTTTGGCAGCGTTGACGCCCCCCTTCTTCTTGGTCCGGCTCCTGCCGGGCCCCGCCTTCGCAGGCTGGGACGGGGCAGGAGCAGACTTCTGCGTCTTATGCTGGCCGGTGACCTGTGCTCCTGAGGGGGCGGGTTTTGATGCCCCCGTATCTTGTTTGGTCCCCGAAGCGGCCGGACGTGCCGCGGGTGTCGCGCCCTTTTTAGGGCCGCTATACGTTTTAGCGGCCACAGTCCTGCGGGGTGCCGGTGTAGGAGCTCCATTTTTCACCTCATGAGCGAGGGGCGGTCTTGCGCGCTCAACGGTCGAACTCCTTGCCTCCTGTATGAGGAACTGCCGCCTCAGCTCCTCGACTTCATTGAGGCCTTCTGCTTCGGGCGGAGGAGGGACAGGGGCCGAGCTGCGTTGCCGCTCGATGAAATCGGCAACCATTGTTCGCAGCTCGGCCATGTCGACGCGGAGCTGACCGTTCTCCGCCCGAAGCAGGCCATTCTCGGCCGATACTTGCTCGAGGCGGGTGTGCAGCAGAGCCACTTCCTGCCGCAAGCCCGCCGTCTCCGTCGTCGTGGTGCGGTCCACGACGTCCTGCAGCCTTTCCTCAAGTGTGGCGGCCGCAGATTTCATGGCCGACACTTCTGAGCCCTTGAGGCCTGCAGTCGACTTGGCCGCGATGGTCTCAACTATTTTTCCAACGATTTTACACGATCGGAGGGGGTCAGAGGGACCCACCAGCGTTAGGGATCGCTGTAGGCGCTCGATCTCTTCCAGTTTTCTATTTTTATTTTTTGCCTCACGGCAGGCGGCCCTGGACTGCGCCGAAGAGGCAGCGTCCAGTCCGCGAGACGACGGCTTGTCAAAGTCAATGGCGGGCGGCGCCGAAGCAGCCGCCGGGCCTTCCGCCAACGCCATGTACTTGGCGCTGGCAGGCTCTCCTTCCGACGAGTCGGACGGCGCGGAGGACGCCGGCTGTCGAGCCGACTTCCGCTTCCGCCGTGTCCGCTGTCGGGTGCTGTCCATAAACAGCGCTGGCGTCTCCCGCCCACTAGACGCGTCGCCCCTCGCGGAGCTCCGCGCCGAGTAGAGCGAGATAAGGCTCTCGCAGCGCTCGAGGCGCACGGTGGGGACCCTGTCCCTTACGCGACCCGTGCTGTCGCCCCCTTCGTCGTGGCAATGTTTGCCCCCCCCAGAAACGGTGGGGCAGCGTGCGGCCGATCGCTTGACCGCACGGAGGGATTCTCCCCCCGCGGAGCGGGAGGTACCCTCCTGGGGTAATAACTTTTCTACATGTGCCATTATTCATTATTTTCCTTTTTTATTAACCAGGGGTCGGTCCCCTGGGGTCTGGTTGGTACCCTTGGGACTGGACTCCCTCCAGCCATTCATCCCATCGCCGGGCACCAGAGCTTAGGATTGGGGCATTTTTTAAAGAGGTTTACGTCCTCGCGGCCCCGTGCCTCGCGGCAGCGGCCCCCGTCCCCCACGCGGTGAGGATTACGGGTTGGCCGGCGGCCCGCCGAGTGCAACGAGCAACACGACAGACCACCGCCCGACGCTCAAACGAGCAACGACGACGAAGCCACGCCGGTATACCGGTACCCCCCTCTGGAGGGCGTGCCCCTGTAGCCGAAGCCGGGGACATGGCGACCAGCGGCCGGAAGATGCGTAAGCAACGCCGGCTCACTTCTCCATCAAAGGGCAGGCCAAAAGTGGCCCACCACCACCCGTGGGTTACGTCCGAAACGGGTCGGACGTGACCCGAAGAAAAAACAAAAAAAGGGGGAAGAAAGGGGACAAGAGAGGGAGCCCGAGCGTCTCCAGGAGGAGCACCCTTCAGCGAGTGAAGGGGGTGGAGAGCCCGCAACTCCCCCTGATGGTTTTGGTCCGCGTCGTCCGATCTCTTTCGCTGCAAAGCCTAACTAGGCTACCCTACCCCTACACCTAACCTACCTACCTAACACCTAGGAATCCTTGCAACGAAAAAGACCGGACGATACCTCTGGGAGTGGGACTGTTCCCAGAGGATCCCGTTATCCGCCACCTACGGACGCGCCCGGTGGAAGTCCAGCAAAACTCCCCCACAGACGGAGCCCCCGGCCACGCAGAGTGCGCGCCGGGGGGCCCGCCCAGGTCCCTCGGGAGGGGGAGGTACCCTCCTGGGGTAATAAACTTTTAACATGTGCCATTTTTCATTTTTCCTTTTTGATTAACCAGGGGTCAGTCCCCTGGGGTCTGGTTGGTACCCTCGGGACTGGACTCCTTCCAGCCATTCATCCCATCGCCGGGCACCAGAGCTTAGGATTGGGGCATTTTTTAAAGAGGTTTACGTCCTCGCGGCCCCGTGCCTCGCGGCAGCGGCCCCCGTCCCCCACACGGTGAGGATTACGGGTTGGCCGGCAGCCCGCCGAGTGCAACGAGCAACACGACAAACCACCGCCCGACGCTCAAAAGAGCAACAACCACGAAGCCACGCCGGTATACCGGTACCCCCCTCTGGAGGGCGTGCCCCTGTAGCCGAAGCCGGGGACATGGCGACCAGCGGCCGGAAGATGCGTAAGCAACGCCGGCTCACTTCTCCATCGAAAGGCAGGCCAAAAGTGGCCCACCATCTCCCATGGGTTACGTCCGAAACGGGTCGGACGTGACCCGAAGAAAAACAAAAAGGGGGAAGAAAGGGGAAAAGAGAGGGAGCCCGAGCGTCTCCAGGAGGAACACCCTTCAGCGAGTGAAGGGCGTGGAGAGCCCGCAACTCCCCCTGCTGGTTTTGGTCCGCGTCATCCGATCTCTTTCGTTGCAAAGCCTAACTAGGCTACCCTACTCCTACACCTAACCTACCTCCCTAACACCTAAGAATCCTTGCAACGAAAAAGATCGGACGATACCCCTGGGAGTGGGACTGTTCCCAGAGGATCCCGTTATCCGCCACCTACGGACGCGCCCGGTGGAAGTCCAGCAAAACTCCCCCACAGACGGAGCCCCCGGCCACGCAGAGTACGCGCCGGGGGGCCCGCCCAGGTCCCTCGGGATGGGTAATTATACCTATGCTTAGTGCGAGTTTTTTTAATTACTCAGTCGATGTTAATGTGATGTTTAATTTGTGTGAGTTTTTATCAGTGCCACCTAGTGGTAAGCTTATGAATCTCATTTTGTGGGAGAGAGAAGGTTTGTTTATGTTGCTGTCTCATGTATCGAATAGCTTTACCGAAGTGAGCCTTTCGATTATTGTATGTGCGAGTGCGAGTTGCAAATTAATGGATTTTGAGAGTATTTCTTCACTTTCAAACAAGTTAAGTAGTCACTAAAAATTTAGCCGTGAAACCAATACAATATCAAGATTTTTTTCTTTCTTTTTAATAATAATGTTGTTTTTTAAGGTTTTATCTATTCTAATGGTTTATACACATATATTTTTTCGGTTAGAAAATTTTATAGACGTCTAGCTAGTTGTAAATACATATTAATTATTTGCTTTTTCATTTAATTCTTATTAAATCATTGTTTTTTTAAAGAGTTGTTTGATGAGAGAGAGAGAGAGAGAGTGAGATAGAGTATTCTTTATTGTACACAAAATGAATAAATATTGCGAAACAATATTAATAAAAAAAAAGAGTACAATTCATGGTCTTATCGCTAAGCGTGATCTCTTCCAGACAACCATTAGATGGGCAAGAATAATTTCGTAATGAATTGCACACTGTGTACCTATCTATTGAAATATATACACACACACAACACACACACACACACATACACACGCACATACACACACACACACACACATATATATATATATATACATATTTACACATACGTACGTACAGATATATATGTATTTATAATTATATAGAAATTTGAATAATGTAATAATAATTTTGCTTCTTTACACATTTATAAATAAGGATGGATGCTCGTAATAATTTTAGTATATTTGGGCCACCTAATGAAGATCATCAACACTATTACCGTAAATACAATCATTTTATAAACGTTCAACGGGTAAATGATTAAACCTATATAAAACATAATTTCTTTAATTAAAAAAAGCTGAAATAATTACCTATTCCAAGATTAATTATGTTAAGTACCTATGTCTAAATATGTAATTACAATTAAATAAATCTATACTAATATTATAAAGAGGAAAGATTTGTTTGTTTGTTTGTTTCGAATAGGCTCCGAAACTACTGGACCGATTTGAAAAATTCTTTTTCCATTAGAAGCCGACATTGTCCCTGATGAACATAGGCTACTTTTTAAAAAAAACAAAAAAAAAAAAAAAAATTATTTTTTTGGTTTCATGTGTGTTTTAATGTTTCCGAAGCGAAGCGAGGGCGGGTCGCTAGTTCTATAATAAACTTCTAATTCTAATACTATTCTATTAAAGTTACTAAAAAATTATGTTTATGCTGGGCAGTTTTCGTGTATTTTAAAGGTTACGCCATTACGGCAAAGTTTGTATACGAAATAGCACCCTTAGAAGGGAAGTGGTATAACTAAAAAAATTAAGATTAGCTTTATATTTCAAAACACTTATGTATTATTATTAAGAACCTACATTTTAAGTAATACGTGAAGCAAAAATGTTGTACCCCTTTTTACGAAAATTGCGCGGACGGAGAAGTATGAAATTTCCCACACTTATAGAGAAGTAGTGCAGATTGCTAATATTTTTTTTAATTGTGCATAAACAATAAAAAAATAAACTAAATCAATAAAAAAGCCTTACACACAATACCATGTATTTGACACACACACACATGCATTTATACTTTTCTTGTTTATTGATTTATCAATCTATGGTCAAATTGAGAATAGATTAATATTTTTTGTCTTTAATATTATTTTTATATAATGTAGCCTTAGCGACATAGAGCAGTGATCATTATAGAAATGATGATAATAGAAAGGTGACAATAGAACTATAATAATGTTCAAACTTAAAATTTAAATAAATTATGGTCTAATTTCGACCACTGGACTACCATTAGTAGATAATAATAAAATCATTGCCTTTCACAGAGATTTAGATTATTACAGACAGCCTACATGGAAACAACAAAAAAACAAAGCAATATTACATCATTTCTGGCAAGCAGCTCAACATTTGCACTTGTATATTATTAATAGGAATTTTATTAAAAATATTGACAATTTATGAGGATTTTGACAAGTACGGATTAGTTATAGATATAGTTACATATTGTAAATTAAATTAGTTTTATAAGTGCAACAAAAAATAATTTAAATAATAAAATGATAAAGCCAAACCTTTTTCCAATGTGACGATTAGAGGGTATCCTATTATTCTTTTCTATATTATTCTATCAGCTTATAAAATTAAACAGTCTCTTTTAGTCTAGAAAAGGACAAAGTACTCTTTCTGCCTTTTTCAAATAAAATGGCATGCCTTAAAGTGTTTAAACCGATAAACTAAAAAAATACAATTATTGTATTACAATATTGAAGTTTACCAAAAAATAAGAATTTTGGGTTGAGCCACTTTAATTCTAAAGGTACAAAATAGTATTGAACACGTGACATTACCCGAATAATTTTGAAAGTAGTTGGTTTCCATTAAAATACTGTTAAAATGCGTTGTATTTCATTTAGACGGTCTAATGCCAAAACATCACGTGCTACCAATATACGAGAAATAATATGATTGCTGCTCTCGGTGAATAAACGCCCTGCGAATCGAGTAGCATATCTCAACTCACACTCACAATTCTTCATTTTTCACCGTATAGAACGTAAACTCGATTTGATTTTGATTTATTCATTTACAATTGAACAACTATGAAAAAAGATGAAAAGACATTTTGGAGGGACCGCGAGGAGCTAAATTGTGTGAATTGTTTTATTTTGTCTATTTAATGTTTCTTGGTTAATGCGTATTTAGTATTTCTTCGTGTATAAGTGTAATTTTGAGATCGTCCTGGCCTAAAGGTTAAGGCGTCCGGTGTATTCGTATCTTGCGATGCACCGGTGTTCTAGTCCCGCCGGCGGGTATCAATTTTTCTAATGAAATACGTACTTATCAAATGTTTACGATTGACGTTCACTGTAAAGGAATAGCATCATGTAATAAAAATCAAACCCGCAAAATTAATTTGCGTAATTACTGGTGGTAGGACGTCTTGTGAGTCCGCACGGGTAGGTATCACCACCCTTTTTTTTTTTTTTTTTAACGCTGGGGAATCCATTTACGGATACCCGGTTCGGGGGGGTAACGAACCGGGTTATGTCGGACTCCGGCGCCTCCTGAGAGGAAGAGGGGGACGAGGAGGGCCAAGGTCCTCCACCTCCCCGAATTCCTCGCAAGAGACTACGCCTTGAAAAAGGCGCGCGAAGCACTTGCCCCGCAGAACGACTACCGACTAAACCCCATCGAGCTCCATCACACCGGCTACACCAGACCTACGGTACCGCAGTGCGCGCCGAAAGCCCGCATTCGCTGGTACCCGTCCTGATGATAAGACGGGATTTCATCTCCGGGAAAATCCCGAAGGACGTCATTTCGGGAGGTATCACCACCCTGCCTATTTTTGCCGTGAAGCAGTAATGCGTTTCGGTTTGAAGGGTGAGACAACCGTTATAACTATACTGAGACCTTAGAACTAATATCACAAGGTGGGAGGCGGCATTTTCGTTGTAGATGTCTATGGGCTCCGGTAACCACTTAAGATTAGGTGGGCCGGGAGCTCGTTCACCCATCTATGCAATAACAAAATAACGTTGGTTTATTAACTGTTTAGTATCTGTGAAAGTGCGAAAATGTAAAAAAAAAATTAAACAAAACCGCTGGACGTAGCTTCTCGAAGTCTTCGAAAAAGTCCACTGAAATAAATCTCAGTAAATAATCAGCATTTTACAGAGATTATATTTTATCCCATATTATCTGATTTCATTCCATGCCAATCGATTAATGCTTCAAATTAATCAAATCCATTTCACTCCATATTATCATTTTTCATAAAAAAAAGATTAGGCTCTATGGCCGGCGTGGTAAGCCGCGTTCCCCCGACCGCTCCGGGGGAAGGTGTAGCGCGGCGCCATCAATGCGGGCTCTTGGCCCGTCGACCGAGGGAACCGGCGGTCGTGTCGCTGGCGGCCGCCGGTCCGGCGTCTGGGGGACGGCGGGATGGATGTAATATGCTCTGCGTAAACCCTGTCCCGCCGTCTCAATAGCTCCGACTGGGTTCCCACCCGGTCCGGGGTAGGGCGCCGGCTGTGAGCGGCAGGAGTTTTTAGTGAGGTTCAACTCCCACGGATCCGGCGATTTTCTCCTGTGGAAAAAAAAAAGGCTCTATGGCATGACACTTTTGCCTCTGTAGTTGGAAATATAGAACTACTAAAGAAATACTCGATCGAAACGTTAAAATCCACTAATTTGTAACACGCACTCGCACAAATGTCATTCGTGGTACTCATTTCGGTAAAATTACTCGGTTACGAGATCACAACGTTAATATGAACTCGCACTCACAAAATAACACCGGGTACGTTTGCCGCTAGGGGCGCTGTTCCAATTGCATACAAATTTGAGCAAACTGGCTCGCTATCGAGAGCGTTACAAAACTCGCACTAAGCACACAGACTGCCCATCGTATTATATATAAGTATATATAGATGTAAATTGCCGCCGAACACGCAGCGAACAGCGTACCTATCCCCAAGTCCTCCTTGCATTATTTCACCCCTGCCCTACGTGACAGGGAGTTTCAGCCCGGGTAGTGGGGTTTGCCCCGAGGCCCGTTCCGTGCCCCCGAAAGGGGGTACAACGACCCTTCTTCTTCTGCAAATTCAGTTCGAGACAGCGAGCCGACGAGTCAAGACCTCTCCGGAAGAAGAGGAGAGAACCGACTAACAAGAAGAGACTCGCTCCTACGCCCTGCGCCGGTCAAGCCACGAGGACCGTGTGAACGCCATACTGAAGCCTTCGTTATTTTCCTCGAACCAATCCCAGCACCCGTTCCGCGACAGCCACTGGGGCAATACTCGAGCCGCCACGTTTCAACACGTAAGAAGTCTAAAAATCACACGTGGTGGCCGAAACCTGAGCGGTGGCCGTCCGGAATATTGGTCCTTCGAGAGCCGGATTCATTTGAGGAAGACCGAAGAAAATTGAAGATAGAAGAAATGGTGCTCACACGGTCCAAGATGAGGTCGTCGCGCCTTGACCGGCCCGGCAATGAAGCTGTCTCGGGCTCAACTTCGCAAGACGCACAGCAACGAGCTGTGTCGGCCGCGCCGCGTTCGGGAGTGACGCAGGGACCGCCACCGATGGCGGCACCCTCCTCCCAAGTGGAAAAGTGTCCGGGAGTGCCGCGGGGCTCACAAGCGATGCCCCCCTCCCGCCAAATATTGCTTACGCAATACTCGCCGGCGTCGCCGAGTGATCAGACCTCCCAGCACCGCGACACCGGCAACAACTTCAGGCGACGCAGCAACGGAGAGCGTCGTATCCGCGAGCCAGAACAAGAAGCAGTCAGCGCTCACGGCCGATTCCATTGTACACGGGTCCCACATCAAGGACGCCGCTGCCAAAATCTCGACGACAGAAGAAGGCTCCACACTCCGCGACGGGATGGCGCCACCAGTACGAGGATCTTCGAGAAAGTCGAGTCAACAGTCACAACGGCTGTCACAACGGTTTTGGTCGATAAACCAAAACCAAAAAACCAAAATGGTATAAGTATAAGTATAAGTATAGACATCGCGTGCCCTGCGAAAACTGTTGATGAAAGAATAAAGTAATCTATACTTCTATACTATATATATATAATATTATAAAGAGGAAAGATTTATTTGTTTGTTTGTTTCGAATAGGCTTCCAAACTACTGAACCGATTGAAAAATTCTTTCACTGTTTAGGAGCTCCAGTATTTCCGAGTGACATAGGCTGTCTTATTTTCTGAAAAAAGTTAGGGATCCTTACTAAAATTCCAATAATGTAACCCAAGGTGTAAAAAAATCACCTAAAATATTCTTTACATCGCATGCCTTGCGAAAACTACTTACGATAGAATAAAGTTATCGATACTTCGATACTATAATAATCACATTCCGATAGAGGCACCCGTCACGTGCGGACGTGCTCATCGACCACTCGATCGCCCGGTCTTTGTTCGCCCGGCTTTTGTTAGCCCGGCCATTGTTCGCGCGGCCTGTGTTCGTGATACATCTGCCGACCAAGTGTTTTTCCTGGAAGCTTTTATTTGTTTTGTTGTAGTTATTTTTGTGTTCGTGGAACATTTGCCGACAAAGTGTTTTCCTGCAAGTATTTATTTGTTTTGTTTCTTTTTGTAATTTCTGTTTTGTTGTGCTTTTTCTTTGTCCTGTAGTAATTGCGCCGCATTGCCACCTGTGTTCAATAGAACCGCTCAGGTCCGAGAAGTTGGGGCCTCGCCGCAAGGCGAGTGTTTTCAAGACCCGGGGCCGCCCCACCTGGGTACTCAGCGATCATGGACGCTGTATTCGCGGAATTCCTCCGACTTCGCCACCCACAGCTCGCCTCAGAGTTTCTGGCCTTCAAGGCCAATCACACTGCGAGCCCTCTCGAGGACTCCGCCGCGCTCGCTGCTCCTGCGTCGCCTGTACCTGCGTGCAAAGCTTCTGCATTGAGCACCGCAGCCTGTGTCGTGCCTGCCACTCCCGTGTCGCCTATACTGGCGAGTAAAGCTGCTGCGTCGTCCGCTGTGACCATCGTTTCAGCTGAGCGATCATCCGCGGCCTCCGTCGCGCCCTCTAAAACACCTACACTTGCTCGTAGGTCGCCTGCACCCGCCTCCTCGTGCTCCGACTCTGACTCGGACATGGAGGTCGACCTCGCCCCCGCCTCATCGACCGATGGATTCACCCTGGTACAGAAGGGTAAGAAGCGTGCCGCGGAGTCCCGAGCTCCCGCGGCCGCTAAAATTAGCAAAGCCGCGACCGCGTCGCGCCCCCGCTCTCAGACTCCCGTTGCGCCCCCAGCCCGTGCCACTCCGTCGCCGCGTCCGGTGGCACAAAATAAAACCCAGACCCCTCCCCCGGTTATCCTTCAGGAGAAGGCAGCTTGGGATCGAGTTTGCCTGGCCCTTAAGGCCAAAAATATAAATTTCACGAATGCCCGTAACCTCGCGAACGGCATTCAAATTGAGGTTCAAACACCCGACGACCATAGGGACCTCTCTTCTTACCTCCGTAAGGAACGTATAAGTTTCCATACTTATACGCTCCAGGAGGAGCGCGAACTCCGCGTTGTAATACGCGGAATCCCTAAAGAGTTAGATGTAGAGCTCGTCAAGGCCGATCTGTTAGAGCAGGGCTTTCCAGTGAATTCTGTGCACCGTATGCACACCGGTCGCGGTAGGGAGCCATATAATATGGTTCTAGTCACCCTCCAGCCTACCCCCGAGGGTAAGAAAATCTTCAACACACAGACCGTCTGTAGGCTCTCCGGTATCGCCGTCGAAGCCCCCCATAAAAACCGCCTAGCTGCGTCCTGTGTCGAACACAGGGTCACCCCGCGAATTACCGTGGTTGCCCCCGAGCCCCTAAAATAAATCGCCGCGTCGCCCGCCAAAACCGCCTCCGAGCTTCCGTCCCAGACATCAAAGCCTCGGCACCCTCTGTGTCGCAGGCTAAGCCAGCGTTCGTTCCGGCGCCGGTGCCCAGTGTCTCGGCCTGGGCGAAACCGCTGCCGTACATGAACACGGCTACAACCCCCTCCTCCGCGATTCGTCCCGCCCCCGCGACTCGTCCCTCTCCCGCGACTTGCCCTCCGACCGCCTCCGACAATCTCGCTTTAGCGATCGACTTCTTTCAGTCGATCAACTTTGAGCGCGTTAACGCTTTGGGCGACGCCATTCGCGCTGCCTCCACCGCACAACACTTTATCGCCGTTGTGCAAGAATACGCCGACGTATACGCGTCATTAAATACGTACGTCCTCCCCTCACTCCGCCGGTAATCAATGGCGTATATAAGTAGAGTAAAGCCCCTATCCGTAACGATAGGATTTTTTAACGCTTACGGTCTCGCAAATCAACGTGATCAGGTTTCTAACTTTTTGCGTGACCATCAAATTGATAGTGCAGGAGACTACTTACGCCCTACTTAAGCCCGCGCGCCGTGACCCTAAAATCGCGAACTATAACATGGTCAGGAACGACAGGCTCTCTACTCGTGGTGGTGGTACCGTCATTTACTATAGAAGAGCCCTGCATTGCGTCCCGCTCGATCCTCCCGCGCTCGCTAATATCGAAGCATCAGTGTGCCGAATCTCACTGACGGGACACGCGCCGATCGTTATCGCGTCCGTTTATCTTCCACCGGATAAGATCGTTCTAAGCAGTGATATCGAGGCGCTGCTCGGCATCGGGAGCTCTGTCATTCTGGCGGGCGACCTAAATTGTAAACACATCAGGTGGAACTCACACACCACAACCCCGAATGGCAGGCGGCTTGACGCGTTAGTCGATGATCTCACCTTCGATATCGTCGCTCCGCTAACCCCGACTCACTACCCGCTAAATATCGCACATCGCCCGGATATACTCCACATAGCGTTATTAAAAAACGTAACTCTGCGCTTACACTCGATCGAAGTAGTTTCAGAGTTAGATTCAGACCACCGTCCCGTCGTTATGAAGCTCGGTCGCGCTCCCGATTCCGTTCCTGTCGCGAGGACTGTGGTGGATTGGCACACACTGGGCATTAGCCTGGCTGAATCTGATCCACCATCGCTCCCGTTTAGCTCGGACTCTACCCCGTCTCCTCAGGATACCGCTGAAGCCATAGACATCTTAACGTCACACGTCACCTCGACATTAGATAGGTCATCGAAACAAGTTGTAGCGGAGGACTTCCTTTACCGCTTCGGGTTGCCCGACGATATTAGGGAGCTCCTTAGAGCTAAGAACGCCTCGATACGCGCCTACGACAGGTATCCTACCGCGGAAAATCGTATTCGAATGCGTGCCCTACAACGCGACGTAAAGTCTCGCATCGCCGAAGTCCGAGATGCCAGATGGTCTGATTTCTTAGAAGGACTCGCAAAAGCGTTCGACAAAGTTTGGCACAACGGTTTGATTTTCAAACTATTCAACATGGGCGTGCCGGATAGTCTCGTGCTCATCATACGGGACTTCTTGTCGAACCGCTCTTTTCGATATCGAGTCGAGGGAACCCGCTCCTCCCCACGATCTCTCACAGCTGGAGTCCCGCAAGGCTGTGTCCTCTCACCCCTCCTATTTAGCTTATTCGTTAACGATATTCCCCGGTCACCGCCGACCCATTTAGCTTTATTCGCCGACGACACGACTGTTTACTATTCCAGTAGAAACAAGTCCCTAATCGCAAAGAAGCTTCAGAGCGCAGCCCTAGCCCTAGGACAGTGGTTCCGAAAATGGCGCATAGACATCAACCCCGCGAAAAGTACTGCGGTGCTATTTCAGAGGGGAAGCTCCACACGGATTTCCTCCCGGATTAGGAGGAGGAATCTCACACCCCCGATTACTCTCTTTAGTCAATCCATACCCTGGGCCAGGAAGGTCAAGTACCTGGGCGTTACCCTGGATGCATCGATGACATTCCGCCCGCATATAAAATCAGTCCGTGACCGTGCCGCGTTTATTCTCGGTAGACTCCCCCCATGATCTGTAAGCGTAGTAAAATGTCCCTTCGGAACAAGGTGACACTTTACAAAACTTGCATAAGGCCCGTCATGACTTACGCGAGTGTGGTGTTCGCTCACGCGGCCCGCACACACATAGACACCCTCCAATCTCTACAATCCCGCTTTTGCAGGTTAGCCGTCGGAGCTCCGTGGTTCGTGAGGAACGTTGACCTACACGACGACCTGGGCCTCGAATCTATCCAGAAATACATGGAGTCAGCGTCGGAACGGTACTTCGATAAGGCTATGCGTCATGATAATCGCCTTATCGTTGCCGCCGCTGACTACTCCCCGAATCCTGATCACGCCGGAGCCAGTCACCGTCGACGCCCTAGACACGTCCTTACGGATCCATCAGATCCAATAACCTTTGCATTAGACGCCTTCAGCTCTAACACTAGGAGCAGGCTTAGGGACCCCGGTAACCGTACTCGTCGAACTCGACAAAGAGTTCGCCGTGCAACCTAACCCATGAATCAGCTCGCTGAGTTTCTCGCCGGATCTTCTCAGCGGGTCGCGATTCCGATCCGGTAGTAGATTCATTCGCGAAGCAGCTGCTCTTGAGCTGTTAGGTCTCCTTCGGAGGCGCTCGGGTAGCTGTTAGCAAATCCCACCCCTCCTGGCTGAGCCTTTGCTCGCCCACCTGTCCTGGTGAAACTGGAAAGGCCTCCGGGCCACCAGTAATTCTTCAATCATAAAAAAAAAAAAAAGAGAGCTTCGACTTCTCTGTGATCTGTAGGGTGCATGAAAAAGGAGTCAGCTGCCGTACGGGAGATTTTTACAGCACTCGCCAATTCGCATTCAGACTTTGACAAATCCTGTAGTATTTTATCTGCCAGTGTTTGTCCAACGGTTGAGAAGTGGGTATTACACATTTCAATGGATTCCGATATATCATGACTACCTTCCAATGACAACAGTTCAGTGTTTTCAGTTTTAGTTGTCTTCATATTGCATATTGTTTTAATAGTTGTCCAAAGTTTTTTCGGATTCTTTTTAGATTTTTCCAACTCGGCTGTTTCATACTCTGCCTTTAGCTTACGCAACAAAGATATGAAAAAATTTCGATATCGAGTAAAAATAAGCTGTAGATTCTCATTATTTGGATTATTTCGAGCTTGCATATGAAGTTTGTCACGATGGCGCATGCACCGCTGACCGGTGACTGGCTCCTGCATGATCAGGATTCGGAGAGTAGTCAGCGGCGGCAACGATAAGGCGATTATCATGACGCATAGCCTTATCGAAGTATCGTTCCGACGCTGACTTCATGTATTTCCGAATTGATTCGAGGCCCAGGTCGTCGTGTAGGTCAACGTTCCTCACGAACCACGGAGCGCCGACAGCTAACCTGCAAAAGCGGGATTGTAGGGATTGGAGGGTGTCTATGTGTGTGCGGGCCGCGTGAGCGAACACCACACTCGCGTAAGTCATGACGGGCCTTATGCAAGTTTTGTAAAGTGTCACCTTGTTCCGAAGGGACATTTTACTCCGCTTACAGATCATGGGGTAGAGTCTACCGAGAATAAACGCGGCACGGTCACGGACTGATTTTATATGCGGGCGGAATGTCATCGATGCATCCAGGGTAACGCCCAGGTACTTGACCTTCCTGGCCCAGGGTATGGGTTGTCTAAAGAGAGTAATCGGGGGTGTGAGATTCCTCCTCCTAATCCGGGAGGAAATCCGTGTGGAGCTTCCCCTCTGAAATAGCACCGCAGTACTTTTCGCTGGGTTGATGTCTATGCGCCATTTTCGGAACCACTGTCCTAGGGCTAGGGCTGCGCTCTGAAGCTTCTTCGCGATTAGGGACTTATTTCTACTAGAATAGTATACAGTCGTGTCGTCGGCGAATAAAGCTAAATGGGTCGGCGGCGACCGGGGAATATCGTTGACGAATAAGCTAAATAGGAGGGGTGAGAGGACAGAGCCTTGCGGGACTCCAGCTGTGAGAGGTCGTGGGGAGGAGCGGGTTCCCTCGACTCGATATCGAAAAGAGCGGTTCGACAAGAAGTCCCGTATGATGAGCACGAGACTATCCGGCACGCCCATGTTGAATAGTTTGAAAATCAAACCATTGTGCCAGACTTTGTCGAACGCTTTTGCGACGTCGAAGAAGAGAGCTCCCGTGTATAACGGTTTTGGTCGATTAAGCCCCACAAGAATGTGCTCCGTGAGGCGGTGCACCTGTTGAACGCATGAATGATTTGTACGGAATCCGAATTGTTCATCGATGAGAATGCCCTTGGATGAGACGAAGTCTCTGAGGCGTTTGTAGAGCAGACGCTCATACAGTTTGCCTAAAGACATGAGGAGGCTAATCGGGCGGTAGCTCGTCGGATGATTTTTTGGTTTACCGGGTTTATGTATGCCGATAACGTCCGCTTCTTTCCACACCGCGGGAAAGATACAGTTCGCCATAGCGGCATTGAAAATAGATGCCAACATCACGATGAGTTGGACGGGTAGAAGTTTAATAACGCGGTTGGATATACCGTCGGAACCGGGAGCCTTGCGAGGACGTAGGTCTTTGATCAAGTCTTTAACTTCCATCGGGGTGACGGGTATTTAAGCTCTTCTTTAATAGCTACGATATTTCTTTTTAGTATAAATCGATCAGGTTTTTTCACTTTATCCCTGCCTAGGTTTATTCCAATCATTGCCATGTAATGGTCAGTAATCGAACTTTTACACACAACACCAGTAATACAAGTATGATTTTTGTCTTTCACATATATGTGGTCAAGGCATGCAGACTCGAGTGGGCTTAGTTATAGCTGATAGAAACCCATTTTCTGCCATGAAGGATACGTATTCAAGAGACTGCGCATTCGGTAAGGTATCTAGTATATTGATATTAAGGTAAGCTATGATTATAAGTTGGTTACCTAAGCCTTGTACGCAATTATCTAATGTGGTAAGAAAATTATCCAAGTTTCTATAAGAGGGTGAACGATAGATGCCCAGAACTACTATGGACTCAGATAGTTGAATCTGTAAGCAATCTGCTTCCTCGATTAGAGGTTCCGACACAGTAACATTCCATGAACATTTGACATAAGTGACTACGCCACCATTTTGATTACTGCATTTAGTGGTATGGTAAGCATTATATCCCGGCAACTGTGGAACAATTGTAGTTTCATTTAACCAACACTCTGTAAGTATTATAATATCGTAATGGATATTTAGTCTAGACAAATGTACAAGAAATTGATCAAAGTTTCTCCTAATGCTTCTAATATTAAAAGTTAACACCCTAAAGTTACGATTTTTCAAAAATAGACTTTTACAATGCTCCGGTTCATCTATGACCTGACAATCGATTTGGATCGAATCCAAGTCTCCGTCAATGTCATCATTTATATCCATGTGTAATAAAAAACATTCCAAATACGCAAAGAAATGTTCACCATTAGCATACAATGCAGCGCCATTAATAGCATTAATTTTATATTTACATCGGAATCATTTAAATGATCATATGTACGGAAAATATTATTCTCAAATATAGTAAGTAAAATCACTGGAAGTAAAACAAATCCCACAAGCAAAGACCATAAAGAACCGTGATCCATATACAATTTTTCTAAGTTATACAGAGTACAAATATATAGTAAACATACGTAATCCAAATTAAACACATATGTATTCAAAGCTCTAGCAAGGCAATCAGTAAAATGAGCTGTACACACACTAATTATACTGTTTATACATAACGAGAAGAAATAGGGAAGGTAGTAAAAAAGAATATGCTCCTTAGTTTGCACTACTGGATTATCACACAGACTGTTATACCTCGATATTGTTACATCCGACAGTAGTTTTCGTGTTAGCAAATAACCGATCCAGATCACTTTGGCTTCGCAGTTGCACTGCTGCATTCCCCTCACGCCGCCTGACATATATAGCGCCACGGTTACACCAACAATAAGCGTACCCTTCTTTCTTCGCTCTATTTCTAGCATCTCGAAATAAGATTCTATTTTCTTTAGTAAGCCTCTCATTGAAATATATATTTTGTGGTGGTCCAGGGGCATCCAAGTCATTACTTTTTATATTCCTACGTGATTTAGATGCTTTTAGTATTTGGTCACGCTTAGATCTACGCAGCAAACGAACAACAATTGGTCGCGGCATCCTATTTTGAAGTTCAGTTAAGCTAGGAGGAACTGCAGAACGGCGAGGCCCCACCCTAGTGATCCAGTCTACATCTTTCTCATCCAGTTCGACACCCAGCTTCTTAGTTGCAAGCTGAAAAGTATGTTGCAAATTCTCTGCTGGAGACTCCGGGATTCCAATCAACTCAATTTCATTTAACAGAATATTTTGAGCCTGTATGTTTATATCACTTTGTATTTGAGATACCGCCGATTTAAGATTCTTGAACTCAAGATCCCGTTTCTCTAGGTACTTCATACGGGTATCGTTGGCCTCAATTTTGGCCATAAGTTCTTCCATACGGTGATGGGAGTAATTTAAGGATTGAGTTACCTCTTCTAGTCTCATACTTATTTTACAAAGTTCCTCTGTCAGTCTTTTTATGTCATCTTTACTGTTCTCTGCAGTGGGCTCCTTCTTACGAGTCGTTATATTTTGGCCGTCATATGTACCTCTTATAGGAGTAAGACTGTTATCACCTCCTTTTTTGTGTGCAGCACAACAATCAGGACACTTCCAAATCTTTTTTCGATCTACAGGAACCAGAGAGATGTCTATACAGAGAGGACAGAAAATTTTCGTACAAGATGAGCTGGTACAACGAATAGAATCAAATTCTTTCGTTACCTTTAGACAACCGGCGCACTTCATTTTTAATTTAATTCGACTGAAAGTGTGTATAGTCAAGCAATTGATCCGTTTCCCTCACAGAGACAAACACGGTATGATTTCTCTCAAGACTGTTCTGCGTTACTAATCTTTGCCAAAGACGTCACAGTTTCGATTTAGTGCATCGTATAATGCACCTTACGCTAATGTAGTTCTTAATACTCGTGTATATTAACGAATATTGCTTGCGCGTAGCGCTTGTACTCGTAGCACACGTAACACTACCTTTTTTTTTTTTTTTTTTTTTTCGGGTAGAGGGCCGAACCTCCTACGAGGTCCCCGCGCAAAAGGGGCGCGCGGGGTATGTGAGACTCAACGATCTGCATGGTGTTGTGAGCAGACCGCGGGCCCAAGGATTTTAGGACCCACCCACTAAACGACTCCCCTGCACTCTTACACCCGACGTCCGATCCCCTCCGAGGTCAGAACCCGGATGAGGTAGGGGGGCTACCGCGGTCAACACTACAACCAGACGGCGCGGCTCACCCCAAGGACGCCCAGCCGACGGAGCCTTCGAGGCGAATCGAAGGCTCTGAAACGTCGGCCGTCTCGGTACGGCAGCCCGTCGGGCCGCCCAGACGGTGCCGCTGGTGTCCCGGAATACCCCGCTGGACCAGAACCAGCCTGCCGGGTCGGGACGCGATACACCGTCGACCGGTCGCTCTAATCACTCCACGGCAGCGCGCTAGAGTGCTGGTAGCGCGCCGCGCGGCCTCACCCCCTCAGGTCGCCCCTTGACCTTCACCGGGGGGAGGCCGCCACCTACAGGGGCCGGGACGTACGGGCGTATTCCCGCCTCCGGCCCCCGGCTCGACGGCGACGGATCGGTGCGGAAAGGGAAGAGCTCTCCCTCTCTCGCTCCGCCGCCTCCTTCTGCGAGATGGTGGACTCGCAGAAGTCGAGCATTGCCTTCCAGGACGCGTCGCTGCCGAGCATCGTAGCCACGACGCGCGGCAGCGAGAGGTCCTCTCCTATGACCGCGACGAGGGCGGCGCGCTGCTCGTCAAATCCAGAGCAACGCGCCAGCGTGTGTTCCGCTGTGTCATCCTCGTCGCGGTCCGCGCAGTGGTGGCACTGCGCCGTCGGTTCCCTTCCGGCTATTTTGAAAAGGTACCGGCCAAAACAACCATGGCCGGTCAACATTTGCGTCAGCCGGAAGGTGAGGCATCCGCGGTCGCGGCCCACCCAGTCCGCGAGAACCGGGCGGACCGCCTCGACGGTACGGAGGCCGGCCGACGGGTCCGCCAAGCGGCGAGACCACGCCTCCAGCACGGACCGCCGAGATTGGAGCCTCCGCGCTCGAACTACTCCTTCGCCGGGGCGCCCTTCCCCCCTAGAGCGAAGATCGCTACGCCACCTGTAATCGGCAGCGAGCGCCTCCGCCTCCAGGTCCCAGGGTGGCGCCCCGGCGAGCAAGCACGCCGCCTCGAAAGAGACGGTGCGGTATCCTCGGATCGCCCTGACCGCGATCGCGCGCTGCGGACGTCGCAGCGCCGCGACGTTCTCGCGGGTCAGGGCGTGGCACCATACGGGCGCGCCGTATAGTGCCATCGACCGCACCACCCCCATGTAGAGGCGGCGCGCCACCTGATCGGGACCCCCGACGTTTGGAAGCAGCCGGCTCAAAGAGCCGGCCGTCGCCATCAGTCGAGGGCCCAACTTCTCAAAGTGAGCGCGGAAGTTCCACCGACCGTCCAGTTCGAGGCCGAGGTACCGAAGACCGGTCACCCCGACCCCGACGCGGACGCCTCCGATCACGAGGTGGGCACCCAGAGGCGGCGCTCGTCCCGGCCCGTGAAAGAGCAGGGCCTGGGTTTTGTCGAGCGCCACCTCGAGCCCCAACCGTCGGATCCTGGTGACGACGTGTGCCACGCCTGCGCACGCCAGACGGGCAGACTCCCGGTAGTCCCTCCCCGGAGCTACGACCAACGTGTCGTCAGCGTAACAAATTACGCTGAGCCCGGGGAGGGGTCCCCGAATGACGCCCCGCAGGACCCAGTCGTAGCCGATGTTCCACAGCAGGGGGCCCAGGACGGACCCCTGCGGAACACCGCGCTCGACGGGGAAGCGGTACATCGCCCCACCGTGTCCGATGCACTGGATCGACCTGCCCTCGAGGTAGGAGCCGATCAGTCGGCGGAGGTATGCGGGGACGCCGTGATACTCCAGCGCCCCCGCGATCACCGACCAGGGCAGGGTGTTGAAGTCGTTCCTTACATCTAAGGATAACGCCATCGCCACCCCGCCCCGGGATACGGCTTCATCGGAGAGGGCCCGCACGCGCAGAATTGCGTCGATAGTCGAGCGGCCCTCTCTGAAGCCGTACTGCTCCGCCGAAAGATCGGGACCCGTCTCGGTCAGGTGCCGGACGATGCGGGCCGCGACGATCCTCTCGAGCATCTTGCCCGCTTCGTCCAGCAACACGATGGGGCGATATCCCGCAGGTGAGTCCGCGGGGCGCCCGTCCTTCCGCAGAAGGACCAGTCTGCCCGTCTTCCATTTCGACGGGAACCGTCCCGACTCGAGGCACGCTTCGAAAAGCCCCCCGAGCCGGTCCCCTAGGGCCTCGAAGGCCAAGCTCCAGACCCGGCCGTGAACGCCGTCAGGGCCGGGGGCCGCGTCCTTCGCTCTCATTCTGGACACGGCCGCATGGATCTCCGCCCCCGTGATAGGGGGAGGGGGCTCCTCGGCTGCGGGAACGCTGGGGCGACGCGGAGGCGTGCCCCACGTGGCGTCCATCTGGGGGGGCTCAAAGTCCCCCCCCGCCGCCGGCGGGAAAAGCGCGGAGACTATATCCCGCAGCTGCCGAGGCTGGAGCCGCTCGGTCACCGGGAGCGCCCACGGCTGCAGTTTCCTGCGAACCATCTTGTATGGGCGCCCCCAGGGATCTTCGTCGAGCGACTCCAGGAGAGTCTTCATGTTCTGCTTCTTGGCCTCGCCGATGGCCAGCTGCAGCGCCGTCTGCTTTTGACGACAGTCAGCGTGCAGCTGGGCCGCCGTCTCCGCGAACGCAGCGTCGCGACGACGGCGGCGGCGGTGGCGTGCGCTCCGGCGGCGCGCCCTCACGCACTCCTCGCGGAGTCTTGCGATCTCGGGCGACCACCAGAACGCACCCCCACGTGGTGCTCGGGGGCCGACCCGGGGCATGGCGGCATCACAAATGTTTGCCATGGTGCCCCGGAACCAGTCGACCTCCGCATCCACGTCCGCGAGCCGCGCGGGTTTTGGCGCCCACGCAGCAACAGCGGCCGCCTCCATCAGCAACTCCTTGTTCATCCGTTTCAAGGCCCACCTGGGGAACGAACGGGGCGCACCTTGCGGGAGCTCCTCCTCGCCGCGGGCGCCCGCGGCTGACGACGATGACAAGGAGGAGGCGGAGAGCTCGAATCGGACGTATCTGTGGTCCGAGAGCGTCTCTGCCCCCTCTAGTACGCGCCAGCCGCGGGTGCGGCGCACGGCGGACGGGGACGCGAACGTCATGTCCACGTGAGATTCCCCGTTCCACCGCACGCAAGTCGCGACCGTGCCTCTGTTTAGGAGACAGAGGCCGGTCGCGATCGCCCACTCCGAAAGGGCCTCGCCTCGCGCATCCGTGCGGGGGGAACCCCAAGCCGTGCACTTGGCATTGAAGTCCCCCGCGACGATGACAGGGCGGGACCCGAGGCGGTGTAAAAGCGCCTCGAGCCCGCCCAGAAACCGCTCGAACTCGGCGAGGCTCCTGTTCGGAGAAAAGTACGCCCCGATCACGACGGTCCCGTCGATCCTAGCCGCGACGTACCCGGGTCCCCTGGCCACCATATCCAAGGGGGGTAACGCCGCGGACTGTCTTAGTACGATGGCCACGGAGCCGTCGACGTCCCCGATCCAGCAGTCCTGGTCGGTGGGGACGAAGTAAGGCTCCGCGGCGACAGCGACGTCGATTGACCACTCCGCCATGGTGTGGACGAGGAGATCCTGTGCCCTGGCGGAGTGGTTCAAATTACATTGGAGGAAGCGATGGACGCAACCCATTACGGGGCTACGTCCATCGCTCCCTCGTCTGTCCCGCCCTGCGGCTCGTCTGGTGCCGCGGCGGGAACTGACTCGCCGGCTGCCCTTGTTGCAGCCGGCTTCTTTTTCTTTCCGCCCCTCCTCGTTTTTGTAGAGGAGGGGGCGGACTTGCACGCCGGGCCCCCGGCCCGGTGGTCGGCCTTCCTTTTAGCCGCGTCGCACAAGACGCAGTGCGGCGCGGCTGCGGTGCAGGAGGCTGCCTTGTGCCCCGGTTGGCCGCAGCGGAAGCACAGGTTGCTGCGGTCCACTGTCGAGGGGCACTTGGCGAGGCCGTGGCCGGTGCCGAAGCACCGAAGACAGCGCCACGGCCTGCTCTCCTGCAGTTGCACGTGGGCCACAACCCAGCCCACGCGCAGCCATCCTGGGCTATCTGAAGGCCGACCCTGTGGAGGGGTGGCCAGGAGGTTCGCCGTTGCGATGGGGCAACGCGCCCACGCCGTCCGGGTACCGGAGTAGGTTGCCCGGAGCTCCCCGACTTTGACGTCGGCGAGGGCGCAGTTGCCCTGCGACGCGATGGCCGCGGCGACCTCCTCCTTCGTGGCGCACTCGTCGAGGCCCGTGATTTTGACTTCTCCCATCTTCACGGGCCGCGCGATGCGCACCACCTCGGGGTCCGGCAGGATCTCCCTCAGCCGGGCCGCCAATTTTTCGGCCGCGGCGTTTGTGTTGGGGCCGGGGCACTCTATAAGACGAGCCCCGTTGGCCGTCTGCCGGACCTTGATGCCCCCCTCCACGCCGAGGGCGTCCACATTCACGCCGCCGCGCGCCTGGGTCATCACCTCGTGGTAGGTGATGCCCTTTTCTTTGCCGGCCGGCAGCAGCTCCACTACCACTGCAGCCGACCGCGGGGCGCGCGGCCTCCTTCGTCCAGGTCGGCCCCTCGGCTCCGCTCGACCCTCTTGGCGGGGAGCGGTGGCCGCAGGGGCGGGCTTGGGGCGCGGCGCGGCAGGCGCCGCTACCTTTTTTGGCCCTCGCCGCACCACCGTCGTCCAGGCCTCGTCCATGTTGGCCGGGGCCGGGGGCAGCGGGCGGGGCTGGGGGGTCGGTGCCGGTTTGGCGGCGTTGACGCCCCCCTTCTTCTTATTTCGGCTCCTGCCGGGCCCTGCCTTCGCAGGTTGGGGCGGGGCAGGAGCGGACGCCGGTTTTTTCGTGGGGGCTGGTTTTGAAGCCCTTGTAGCCGCAGACGTAGAAACAGTCAAGGCGGGAATCTGCACGGATGTTGCTGTCTTCTTAGGGCCGCTGTATGTTTTTGTAGCGGCCCTGCGGGGTGCTGGCACAGGCACACTTCCCTTCACCTCGTGAGCGAGGGGCGGTCTCGCACGCTCCACCTTGGAGCTGCGTGCATCCAAGATTAAGAGCCGCCGCCTCAGCTCTTCGGCCTCATCGCCAGGTTCTGCTGCTTCGGGCAGAGGAAGGACAGGGGCCGAGCTGCGTTGCCGCTCAACGAGGTCGGCAACCATCGTTCGCAACTCGGCCATGTCGACGCGGAGCTGTCCGTTCTCCGCCCGAAGTTGGCCATTCTCTTCGGCCAGTTGCTCGAGGCGGACGTGCTGCAGGGCCACTTCCTGCCGCAAGCCCGCCGTCTCCGTGGTTGTGGTGCGGTCCACGACGTCCTGCAGTCTCTCTTCCAGGGTCGCCGCTCCGGATTTTAGGGCCCGCACATAATCGCCTTTAAGTCCTTTAGCCGATTTTTTGGCTATAGTGGCAACCATCTCCTTGACAATATTGCACGCTCGGAGGGGGTCAGAGGGACCCACCTCCGTTAGGGAGCGCTCCAGTCGCTCGACCTCTCCCACCTCTGTCCCGTTTTGTGCCTTTCGGCAGGCGGCTCTGGACTGCGCCAAGGAGGCAGCGTCCAGTCCGCGGGAAGAGATTGTGTCGCAATCGGTGGCGGGCGGCGCCGCAGCAGCCGCCGGCCCTTCCGCCAACGCCATATATTTGGCGCTGGCGGGCTCACCCTCCGAGGAGTCGGACGGAGGAACAGATGCCGGCTGACGAGCCGACTTCCTCTTCCGCCGAGTCCGCTTTTGCACGCTGTCTGCGAACAGCACTGGCGTCTCCCGCCCACTAGACGCGTCGCCCCTCGCGGAGCTCCGTGCCGAGTACAGCGAGATTAAGCTTTCGCAGCGCTCTAGGACCACGGTTGGGACTCTGTCCCTTACGCGACCCGTGTTGTCGCCCACTACGTCTTGGCATTGTTTGCCCCCCCCAGAAACGGTGGGGCAGCGTGCGGCCGATTGCTCGACCGCACGGAGGGATTCTCCCCCCGCGGAGCGGGAGGTACCCTCCTGGGGTAATAAATCTTTAACAGGTGCCATATTTCATTTTGTCCTTTTTTATTAACCAGGGGTCGGTCCCCTGGGGTCAGGTTGGTACCCTTGGGACTGGACTCCCTCCAGCCATTCATCCCATCGCCGGGCACCAGAGCTTAGGATTGGGGCATTTTTTAAAGAGGTTTACGTCCTCGCGGCCCCGTGCCTCGCGGCAGCGGCCCCCGTCCCCCACGCGGTGAGGATTACGGGTTGGCCGGCAGCCCGCCGAGTGCAACGAGCAACACGACAGACCACCGCCCGACGCTCAAACGAGCAACGACGACGAAGCCACGCCGGTATACCGGTACCCCCCTCTGGAGGGCGTGCCCCTGTAGCCGAAGCCGGGGACATGGCGACCAGCGGCCGGAAGATGCGTAAGCAACGCCGGCTCACTTCTCCATCAAAGGGCAGGCCAAAAGTGGCCCACCACCACCCGTGGGTTACGTCCGAAACGGGTCGGACGTGACCCGAAGAAAAAAGAAAAAGGGGGAAGAAAGGGGAAAAGAGAGGGAGCCCGAGCGTCTCCAGGAGGAACACCCTTCAGCGAGTGAAGGGCGTGGAGAGCCCGCAACTCCCCCTGCTGGTTTTGGTCCGCGTCATCCGATCTCTTTCGTTGCAAAGCCTAACTAGGCTACCCTACTCCTACACCTAGCCTACCTAACTAACACCTAGAAATCCTTGCAACGAAAAAGACCGGACGATACCCCTGGGAGTGGGACTGTTCCCAGAGGATCCCGTTATCCGCCACCTACGGACGCGCCCGGTGGAAGTCCAGCAAAACTCCCCCACAGACGGAGCCCCCGGCCACGCAGAGTGCGCGCCGGGGGGCCCGCCCAGGTCCCTCGGGAACGTAACACTACCTTTTTTTTTGTTTTTTTTTTTTTTTTCGGGTAGAGGGCCGAACCTCCTACGAGGTCCCCGCGCAAAGGGGCGCGCGGGGTATGTGAGACTCAACGATCTGCATGGTGTTGTGAGCAGACCGCGGGCCCAAGGATTTTAGGACCCACCCACTAAACGACTCCCCTGCACTCTTACACCCGACGTCCGATCCCCTCCGAGGTCAGAACCCGGATGAGGTAGGGGGGCTACCGCGGTCAACACTACAACCAGACGGCGCGGCTCACCCCAAGGACGCCCAGCCGACGGAGCCTTCGAGGCGAATCGAAGGCTCTGAAACGTCGGCCGTCTCGGTACGGCAGCCCGTCGGGCCGCCCAGACGGTGCCGCTGGTGTCCCGGAATACCCCGCTGGACCAGAACCAGCCTGCCGGGTCGGGACGCGATACACCGTCGACCGGTCGCTCTATTCACTCCACGGCAGCGCGCTAGAGTGCTGGTAGCGCGCCGCGCGGCCTCACGCCCTCAGGTCGCCCCTTGACCTTCACCGGGGGGAGGCCGCCACCTACAGGGGCCGGGACGTACGGGCGTATTCCCGCCTCCGGCCCCCGGCTCGACGGCGACGGATCGGTGCGGAAAGGGAAGAGCTCTCCCTCTCTCGCTCCGCCGCCTCCTTCTGCGATATGGTGGACTCGCAGAAGTCGAGCATCGCCTTCCAGGACGCGTCGCTGCCGAGCATCGTAGCCACGACGCGCGGCAGCGAGAAGTCCTCTCCAATGACCGCGACGAGGGCGGCGCGTTGCTCGTCGAATCCAGAGCAACGCGCCAGCGTGTGTTCCGCTGTATCTTCCTCGTCGCGGTCCGCGCAGTGGTGGCACTGCGCCGTCGGTTCCCTTCCGGCTATCTTGTGCAAGTACCGGCCGAAACAACCATGGCCGGTAAGCATCTGCGTTAGCCGGAAGGTGAGGCATCCGCGGTCGCGGCCCACCCAGTCCGCGAGAACCGGGCGGACCGCCTCGACGGTTCGGAGACCGGCCGACGGGTCCGCCAAGCGGCGAGACCACGCCTCCAGCACGGACCGCCGAGAGTGGAGCCTCCGCGCTCGAACTACACCTTCGCTGGGGCGCCCTTCCCCCCTAGAGCGGAGGTCGCTACGCCACCGGTAATCGGCAGCGAGCGCCTCCGCCTCCAGGTCCCAGGGTGGCGCCCCGGCGAGCAAGCACGCCGCCTCGAAGGAGACGGTGCGGTATCCTCGGATCGCCCTGACCGCGATCGCGCGCTGCGGACGTCGCAGCGCGGCGACGTTCTGGCGGGTCAGGGCGTGGCACCATACGGGCGCACCGTATAGTGCCATCGACCGCACCACCCCCATGTAGAGGCGGCCCGCCACCTGATCGGGACCCCCGACGTTTGGAAGCCATCAGTCGAGGGCCCAACTTCGCAAAGTGAGCGCGGAAGTTCCACCGACCGTCCAGTTCAAGGCCGAGGTACCGAAGACCGGTCACCCCGACCCCGACGCGGACGCCTCCGATCACGAGGTGGGCACCCAGAGGCGGCGCTCGTCCCGGCCCGTGAAAGAGCAGGGCCTGGGTTTTGTCGAGCGCCACCTCGAGCCCCAACCGTCGGATCCTGGTGACGACGTGTGCCACGCCTGCGCACGCCAGACGGGCAGACTCCCGGTAGTCCCTCCCCGGAGCTACGACCAACGTGTCGTCAGCGTAACAAATTACGCTGAGCCCGGGGAGGGGTCCCCGAATGACGCCCCGCAGGACCCAGTCGTAGCCGATGTTCCACAGCAGGGGGCCCAGGACGGACCCCTGCGGAACACCGCGCTCGACGGGGAAGCGGTACATCGCCCCACCGTGTCCGATGCACTGGATCGACCTGCCCTCGAGGTAGGAGCCGATCAGTCGGCGGAGGTATGCGGGGACGCCGTGATACTCCAGCGCCCCCGCGATCACCGACCAGGGCAGGGTGTTGAAGGCGTTCCTTACATCTAAGGATAACGCCATCGCCACCCCGCCCCGGGATACGGCTTCATCGGAGAGGGCCCGCACGCGCAGAATTGCGTCGATAGTCGAGCGGCCCTCTCTGAAGCCGTACTGCTCCGCCGAAAGATCGGGACCCGTCTCGGTCAGGTGCCGGACGATGCGGGCCGCGACGATCCTCTCGAGCATCTTGCCCGCTTCGTCCAGCAACACGATGGGGCGATATCCCGCAGGTGAGTCCGCGGGGCGCCCGTCCTTCCGCAGAAGGACCAGTCTGCCCGTCTTCCATTTCGACGGGAACCGTCCCGACTCGAGGCACGCTTCGAAAAGCCCCCCGAGCCGGTCCCCTAGGGCCTCGAAGGCCAAGCTCCAGACCCGGCCGTGAACGCCGTCAGGGCCGGGGGCCGCGTCCTTCGCTCTCATTCTGGACACGGCCGCATGGATCTCCGCCCCCGTGATAGGGGGAGGGGGCTCCTCGGCAGCGGGAACGCTGGGGCGACGCGGAGGCGTGCCCCACGTGGCGTCCATCTGGGGGGGCTCAAAGTCCCCCCCCGCTGCCGGCGGGAAAAGCGCTGAAACTATTTCCCGCAGCTGCCGAGGCTGGAGCCGCTCGGTCACCGGGAGCGCCCACGGCTGCAGTTTCCTGCGAACCATCTTGTATGGGCGCCCCCAGGGATCTTCATCGAGCGACTCCAGGAGAGTCTTCATGCTCTGCTTCTTGGCCTCGCCGATGGCCAGCTGCAGCGCCGTCTGCTTTTGACGACAGTCAGCGTGCAGCTGGGCCGCCGTCTCCGCGAACGCAGTGTCGCGACGACGGCGGCGGCGGTGGCGTGCGCTCCGGCGGCGCGCCCTCACGCACTCCTCTCGGAGTCTTGCGATCTCGGGCGACCACCAGAACGCACCCCCACGTGGTGCTCGGGGGCCGACCCGGGGCATGGCGGCATCGCAAATGTTTGCCATGGTGCCCCGGAACCAGTCGACCTCCGCATCCACGTCCGCGAGCCGCGCGGGTTTTGGCGCCCACGCAGCAACAGCGGCCGCCTCCATCAGCAACTCCTTGTTCATCCGTTTCAAGGCCCACCTGGGGAACGAACGGGGCGCACCTTGCGGGAGCTCCTCCTCGCCGCGGGCGCCCGCGGCTGACGACGACGACAAGGAGGAGGCAGAGAGCTCAAATCGGACGTATCTGTGGTCCGAGAGCGTCTCCGCCCCCTCCAGTACGCGCCAGCCGCGGGTGCGGCGCACGGCGGACGGGGACGCGAACGTCACGTCCACGTGAGATTGCCCGTTCCACCGCACGCAAGTCGCGACCGTGCCTCTGTTTAGGAGACAGAGGCCGGTCGCGATCGCCCACTCCGAAAGGGCCTCGCCTCGCGAATCCGTGCGGGGGGAGCCCCAAGCCGTACACTTGGCATTGAGGTCCCCCGCGACGATGACTGGGCGGGACCCGAGGCGGTGTAGAAGCGCCTCGAGCCCGCCCAGAAACCGTTCGAATTCAGCGAGGCTCCTGTTCGGAGAAAAGTACGCCCCGATCACGACGGTCCCGTCGATCCTAGCCGCGACGTACCCGGGTCCCCTGGCCACCATATCCAAGGGGGGTAACGCCGCGGACTGTCTTAGTACGATGGCCACGGAGCCGTCGACGTCCCCCATCCAGCAGTCCTGGTCGGTGGGGACGAAGTACGGCTCCGCGGCGACAGCGACATCGATTGACCACTCCGCCATGGTGTGGACGAGGAGATCCTGTGCCCTGGCGGAGTGGTTCAAATTGCACTGGAGGAAGCGGTGGACGCAACCCATTACGAGGCTACGTCCATCGCTCCCTCGTCTGTCCCGCCCTGCGGCTCGACAATAGCCGCGGCGGGAACTGACTCGCCGGCTGCCCTTGTTGCAGCCGGCCTCTCCTTCTTCTTTTTCTTTCCGCCCCTCCTCGTTTTGGTAGAGGAGGGGGCGGATTTACACGCCGGGCCCCCGGCCCGGTGGTCGGCCTTCCTTTTGGCCGCGTCGCACAAGACGCAGTGCGGCGCGGCTGTGGTGCAGGAGGCTGCCTTGTGCCCCGGTTGGCCGCAGCGGAAACACAAGCCGCTGCGGTCCACGGTCGAGGGGCACTTGGCGAGGCCGTGGCCGGTGCCGAAGCACCGAAGACAGCGCCACGGCCTGGCATCCTGCAGCTGCACGTGGGCCACTACCCAGCCCACGCGCAGCCTTCCTGGGCTGTCGGAAGGCCGCCCCTGTGGAGGGGTGGCCAGGAGGGTCGCCGTTGCAATCGGGCAACGCGTCCACGCCGTCCGGGTACCAGAGTAGGTTGCCCGAAGCTCCCCGACTTTGACGTCAGCGAGGGCGCAGTTGCCCTGCGACGCGATGGCCGAGGCGACCTCCTCCTTCGTGGCACACTCGTCGAGGCCCGTAATTTTCACCTCCGCCATTTTTACGGGCCGCGCGATGCGCACCACCTCGGGGTCCGGCAGAATCTCCCTCAGCCGGGCCGCCAATTTTTCGGCCGCGGCGTTGGTGTTCGGGCCGGGGCACTCTATGAGACGGGCCCCGTTGGCCGTCTGCCGGACCTTGATGCCCCCCTCCACGCCGAGGGCGTCCACATTCACGCCGCCGCGCGCCTGGGTCATCACCTCGTGGTAGGTGATGCCCTTTTCTTTGCCGGCCGGCAGCAGCTCCACTACCACTGCAGCCGACCGCGGGGCGCGCGGCCTCCTTCTTCCAGTTCGGCCCCTCGGCTCCGCTCGACCCTCTTGGCGGGGAGCGGCGGCCGTAGGGGCAGGCTTGGGGCGCGGCGCAACAGGCGCTGCTACCTTTTTGGGCCCTCGCCGCACCACCGTCGTCCAGGCCTCGTCCATGTTGGCCGGGGCCGGGGGCAGCGGGCGGGGCTGGGGGGTTGGTGCCAGTTTGGCAGCGTTGACGCCCCCCTTCTTCTTGGTCCGGCTCCTGCCGGGCCCCGCCTTCGCAGGCTGGGACGGGGCAGGAGCAGACTTCTGCGTCTTATGCTGGCCGGTGACCTGTGCTCCTGAGGGGGCGGGTTTTGATGCCCCCGTATCTTGTTTGGTCCCCGAAGCGGCCGGACGTGCCGCGGGTGTCGCGCCCTTTTTAGGGCCGCTATACGTTTTAGCGGCCACAGTCCTGCGGGGTGCCGGTGTAGGAGCTCCATTTTTCACCTCATGAGCGAGGGGCGGTCTTGCGCGCTCAACGGTCGAACTCCTTGCCTCCTGTATGAGGAACTGCCGCCTCAGCTCCTCGACTTCATTGAGGCCTTCTGCTTCGGGCGGAGGAGGGACAGGGGCCGAGCTGCGTTGCCGCTCGATGAAATCGGCAACCATTGTTCGCAGCTCGGCCATGTCGACGCGGAGCTGACCGTTCTCCGCCCGAAGCAGGCCATTCTCGGCCGATACTTGCTCGAGGCGGGTGTGCAGCAGAGCCACTTCCTGCCGCAAGCCCGCCGTCTCCGTCGTCGTGGTGCGGTCCACGACGTCCTGCAGCCTTTCCTCAAGTGTGGCGGCCGCAGATTTCATGGCCGACACTTCTGAGCCCTTGAGGCCTGCAGTCGACTTGGCCGCGATGGTCTCAACTATTTTTCCAACGATTTTACACGATCGGAGGGGGTCAGAGGGACCCACCAGCGTTAGGGATCGCTGTAGGCGCTCGATCTCTTCCAGTTTTCTATTTTTATTTTTTGCCTCACGGCAGGCGGCCCTGGACTGCGCCGAAGAGGCAGCGTCCAGTCCGCGAGACGACGGCTTGTCAAAGTCAATGGCGGGCGGCGCCGAAGCAGCCGCCGGGCCTTCCGCCAACGCCATGTACTTGGCGCTGGCAGGCTCTCCTTCCGACGAGTCGGACGGCGCGGAGGACGCCGGCTGTCGAGCCGACTTCCGCTTCCGCCGTGTCCGCTGTCGGGTGCTGTCCATAAACAGCGCTGGCGTCTCCCGCCCACTAGACGCGTCGCCCCTCGCGGAGCTCCGCGCCGAGTAGAGCGAGATAAGGCTCTCGCAGCGCTCGAGGCGCACGGTGGGGACCCTGTCCCTTACGCGACCCGTGCTGTCGCCCCCTTCGTCGTGGCAATGTTTGCCCCCCCCAGAAACGGTGGGGCAGCGTGCGGCCGATCGCTCGACCGCACGGAGGGATTCTCCCCCCGCGGAGCGGGAGGTACCCTCCTGGGGTAATAACTTTTCTACATGTGCCATTATTCATTATTTTCCTTTTTTATTAACCAGGGGTCGGTCCCCTGGGGTCTGGTTGGTACCCTTGGGACTGGACTCCCTCCAGCCATTCATCCCATCGCCGGGCACCAGAGCTTAGGATTGGGGCATTTTTTAAAGAGGTTTACGTCCTCGCGGCCCCGTGCCTCGCGGCAGCGGCCCCCGTCCCCCACGCGGTGAGGATTACGGGTTGGCCGGCGGCCCGCCGAGTGCAACGAGCAACACGACAGACCACCGCCCGACGCTCAAACGAGCAACGACGACGAAGCCACGCCGGTATACCGGTACCCCCCTCTGGAGGGCGTGCCCCTGTAGCCGAAGCCGGGGACATGGCGACCAGCGGCCGGAAGATGCGTAAGCAACGCCGGCTCACTTCTCCATCAAAGGGCAGGCCAAAAGTGGCCCACCACCACCCGTGGGTTACGTCCGAAACGGGTCGGACGTGACCCGAAGAAAAAACAAAAAAAGGGGGAAGAAAGGGGACAAGAGAGGGAGCCCGAGCGTCTCCAGGAGGAGCACCCTTCAGCGAGTGAAGGGGGTGGAGAGCCCGCAACTCCCCCTGCTGGTTTTGGTCCGCGTCGTCCGATCTCTTTCGCTGCAAAGCCTAACTAGGCTACCCTACCCCTACACCTAACCTACCTACCTAACACCTAGGAATCCTTGCAACGAAAAAGACCGGACGATACCTCTGGGAGTGGGACTGTTCCCAGAGGATCCCGTTATCCGCCACCTACGGACGCGCCCGGTGGAAGTCCAGCAAAACTCCCCCACAGACGGAGCCCCCGGCCACGCAGAGTGCGCGCCGGGGGGCCCGCCCAGGTCCCTCGGGAACGTAACACTACCTTTTTTTTTTTTTTTTTTTTTTCGGGTAGAGGGCCGAACCTCCTACGAGGTCCCCGCGCAAAAGGGTATGTGAGACTCAACGATCTGCATGGTGTTGTGAGCAGACCGCGGGCCCAAGGATTTTAGGACCCACCCACTAAACGACTCCCCTGCACTCTTACACCCGACGTCCGATCCCCTCCGAGGTCAGAACCCGGATGAGGTAGGGGGGCTACCGCGGTCAACACTACAACCAGACGGCGCGGCTCACCCCAAGGACGCCCAGCCGACGGAGCCTTCGAGGCGAATCGAAGGCTCTGAAACGTCGGCCGTCTCGGTACGGCAGCCCGTCGGGCCGCCCAGACGGTGCCGCTGGTGTCCCGGAATACCCCGCTGGACCAGAACCAGCCTGCCGGGTCGGGACGCGATACACCGTCGACCGGTCGCTCTATTCACTCCACGGCAGCGCGCTAGAGTGCTGGTAGCGCGCCGCGCGGCCTCACCCCCTCAGGTCGCCCCTTGACCTTCACCGGGGGGAGGCCGCCACCTACAGGGGCCGGGACGTACGGGCGTATTCCCGCCTCCGGCCCCCGGCTCGACGGCGACGGATCGGTGCGGAAAGGGAAGAGCTCTCCCTCTCTCGCTCCGCCGCCTCCTTCTGCGAGATGGTGGACTCGCAGAAGTCGAGCATCGCCTTCCAGGACGCGTCGCTGCCGAGCATCGTAGCCACGACGCGCGGCAGCGAGAGGTCCTCTCCAATGACCGCGACGAGGGCGGCGCGTTGCTCGTCAAATCCAGAGCAACGCGCCAGCGTGTGTTCCGCTGTGTCTTCCTCGTCGCGGTCCGCGCAGTGGTGGCACTGCGCCGTCGGTTCCCTTCCGGCTATCTTATGCAAGTACCGGCCGAAACATCCGTGGCCGGTAAGCATTTGCGTCAGCCGGAAGGTGAGGCATTCGCGGTCGCGGCCCACCCAGTCCGCGAGAACCGGGCGGACCGCCTCGACGGTACGGAGGCCGGCCGACGGGTCCGCCAAGCGGCGAGACCACGCCTCCAGCACGGACCGCCGAGATTGGAGCCTCCGCGCTCGAACTACTCCTTCGCCGGGGCGCCCTTCCCCCCTAGAGCGGAGGTCGCTACGCCACCTGTAATAACGTAACACTACCTACAACGACTTTTTTTTAAAAAAAAAAAAAAAAAACACATGAAATTAGTTCGTTAATACACCTATTTTTGCACAGTTGGACTGTAAAAATATAAAAGCACTGAATATTCGCGAAAAACTAAAACACTGCAATACTTTAAATGTAAAAATATACTGTATATATGGCCAAAAATTTAATTTATTGCGGAGCGGTTTTAACAAAGTGTTTACTGTCAGAATGAGGCGTCAAAGATTTATCAGGATCTTCGTTTTTTCTTTTGAGGGTAAAGCCACATAATGTGCGAAATAGATGATTTTTGGTGGTAATAACGACAGAGTTCAATTCCCGACGGATTCTTTCATCACACTGCGACAGTATTGATATAGCAAATCCAGTGGCTATTTTCTGGCATATTAGCGTCGGGAATCTTCTTTATAAGTTGCCATAGCCGGATACTGGCTTCAGCTGGTCCCTCTTTGCTTTCCATTTCAAATTTAATAACCAGGTCAAGTACTCTTGCATCATTAGGGAATTTTGTCAGCATCTCCTTAATAGTAGGCCAGGATATCTTACCAGGCTGTACTTTTGTGAGGCAAGTAGCAGCTCGAGCCTTAAGCGAATGTGTGAGAGTCAAAATTAAATCTACACCATCCAATTTCTTCTGTTCGATGATCATTTCGCTCAGCGTACACCAATTTACAACATCAGCCTCCGGTTCATCCGGGTCAAAATTGACCAATCTGGTTGGTGAGCTCTGGCTAGGTCGATGAACTGACATACTTTCAGTGATTCTTTGTAACATGGCTTCCATCCCAGATGAAAATAATGACATTTATTCAAACATTATATTGTTGGCCGAATTATTTGATGACTGCAGTGGAGGTGAGTCCGACACTTCTGATATAAGCTTGGTGGGTAGACATTATTTTGTTGAACACCAAGTAAAACGAAGTCACCTTTGGTTTCTGATTTAATCAGCAATATGTTATCTTAACAATTCACTTTAACACTTGTCCAACCTTAACCAGTACGTACAACATTTACTGAATCACACAACGTAACAAGGATATAGTAAGTGCACCGGGCAAACGCAGTCGAACCAATGTCCATTGCGAGGCACGTACCGCCTTTTTATACTGGCCGGCGTAGCTGGCTTATTTATGAGTCACTTCTGTTGCACCTGTTGTTTACGAGTGGAACGACACGGCCGGCGCACCTGGCTTGTGTGAGTCACTCCTATTGCACGTGCTATATAACAGAAATATCGTTAACGCCGTCATATTCTTTACATCGCATGCCTTCCGAAAACTATTTACGAAAGAATAAAGTAATCGATACTTCAATACTAATAATAATAATAATAATAATATTATAAAGAGGGAAGATTTGTTTGTTTGTTTGTTTTGAATAGGCTTCCAAACTACTGAACCTATTTGAAAAATTCTTTCACTGTTTAGGAGCCACAGTATTTCCGAGTGACATAGGCTATAATATTTTTTGAAAAAAGTTAGGGACCTGTACTAAAACTTCAATAATGTAACCCAAGGTGTAAATAAATCACCTAAAATATTATTTACTAGCGACCCGCCCTCGCTTCGCTTCGGAAACATTAAAACAAACATGAAACCAAAAAAATAAAACAAAAAAAAATAAAAAAAAAGTAGCCTATGTTCATCAGGGACAATGTCGGCTTCTAATGGAAAAAGAATTTTTCAAATCGGTCCAGTAGTTTCGGAGCCTATTCGAAACAAACAAATCTTTCCTCTTTATAATATTAGTATAGAAGTATAGATTACTTTATTCTATCATCAATAGTTTTCGCAGGGCACGCGATTTAAAGAATATATTAGGTGAATTTTTTACACCTTGGGTTACATTATTGGAATTTTAGTAAGGATCCCTAATTTAAAAAATAATAATATAGCCTATGTCACTCGGAAATACTGTAGCTCCTAAACAGTGAAAGAATTTTTCAAATCGGTTCAGGAGTTTGGAAGCTTATTCGAAACAAACAAACAAACAAATATTTCCTCTTTATAATATTAGTATAGATTACTTTATTCTATCATCAACAGTTTTCGCAGCGCACGCGATATAAAGAATATTTTAGGTGATTTATTTACACCTTGGGTTACATTATTGAAGTTTTAGTAAGGATCCCTAACTTTTTTCAAAAAATATTATACCCTATGTTACTCGGAAATACTGTAGCTTCTAAACAGTGAAAGAATTTTTCAAATCGGTTCAGGAGTTTGGAAGCTTATTCGAAACAAACAAACAAACAAATATTTCTTCTTTATAATATTAGTATATATTACTTTATTCTATCATCAACAGTTTTCGCAGCGCACGCGATATAAAGAATATTTTAGGTGATTTATTTACACCTTTGGTTACATTATTGAAGTTTTAGTAAGGACCCCTAACTTTTTTCAAAAAATATTATACCCTATGTTACTCGGAAATACTGTAGCTTCTAAACAGTGAAAGAATTTTTCAAATCGGTTCAGTAGTTTAGAAGCCTATTCGAAACAAACAAACAAACAAATTTTTCCTCTTTATAATATTATTATATATATAAGTATAGATTACTTTATTCTATCATTAACAGTTTTCGCAGCGCACGCGATATAAAGAATATATTAGGTGAATTTTTTACACCTTGGGTTACATTACTGGAGTTTTAGTAAGGATCCCTAACTTTTTTCAAAAAATATTATACCCTATGTTACTCGGAAATACTGTAGCTTCTAAACAGTGAAAGAATTTTTCAAATCGGTTCAGTAGTTTAGAAGCCTATTCGAAACAAACAAACAAACAAACAAATTTTTCCTCTTTATAATATTATTATATATATAAGTATAGATTACTTTATTCTATCATCAACAGTTTTCGCAGCGCACGCGATATCTATACTAATATTATAAAGAGGAAAGATTTGTTTGTTTGTTTGTTTCGAATAGGCTCCGAAACTACTGGACCGATTTGAAAAATTCTTTTTCCATTAGAAGCCGACATTGTCCCTGATGAACATAGGCTACTTTTTTAATTTTTTTTTATTTTTTTTTTTTTGTTTCATGTGTGTTTTAATGTTTCCGAAGCGAAGCGAGGGCGGGTCGCTAGTAAAGAATATTTTAGGTGATTTATTTACACCTTGGGTTACATTATTGAAGTTTTAGTAAGGATCCCTAACTTTTTTCAAAAAATATTATACCCTATGTTACTCGGAAATACTGTAGCTTCTAAACAGTGAAAGAATTTTTCAAATCGGTTCAGTAGTTTAGAAGCCTATTCGAAACAAACAAACAAACAAATCTTTCCTCTTTATAATATTAGTATAGACATCGCATGCCTTCCCCACCGAATGCAGTTCCGCCTTGTCGTGGCGGTGGGGCTTAAGCGTGCGTCCCTAAAATCGCGTGCAGAGGAATCTGTGTGGGACGCCGCGACAAAGAGAACTGCACCCAGCTCTCCTCGGCCGCCTCTGCATTCTGCGGGGGCTACCTTAAGAGAGAGCGAGGGACCCTCTCCACGCCCTTTGCACTGGCAAAGGGTGCCATTCTGGGGATGAGGGATTGGCTCTCGGGAGCCTGATGAGCCAGCGGCACTTTTGTGTCTTCCGGCTGCGGGTTGCCATGTCCCCGGCTTCGGCTACAGGGGAAAGCCTTCCAGATATGGGAGGTACCGGTTCGCCGGCGTGGCTCCGCACCGCGTTGTGGGCGATGGACAGGCTTCGGCCACCGTCGGCCAAACCGTAAACCCCAGTCATGGGGAACGGGGGCTTCTGCCTTTACTGGTCGAAGCCGCGAGGATGCAAACCTCTTCAAAAATGCCCCAATCCCAAGCTCGACACCCGGCGATGGGATGTATGGCTGGAGGGTTTCCAGTCCCGAGGGTGTCGTAGATCCCAGGGGACCAAACCCCTGGTTAATAAAAAAGGAATTCATAGACATGATGGACAATTGTGCAAAGTTAGTACCCCAGGAGGGTACCGCCCGCGAGTCGGGCGGAGAATCCCTCCGTGCTTCCACCTCAGTGGAAGCACGCTGCCCCACGTATTCTGGGGGGGGGCAACAATTGTCAGGATGAAGGAGGCTGTGCGACGGGCAGCGGAATTCCTGTCGAACCGAGGTGCTCTCCGATCGCCGGCTCGATGCGCTCTGCGCTCGCCAGCGACTCGGGTGCAATCAACCCCACCAGACCATCGGTGGGGAAAAAGAGGGGGCGAAGAAAAACCCCATTGCCAACTTCCAATGACGGCAGCGCGTCATCCTCCGGTACTGAGGTGCCGGAAAAGACGATGGCCATCGAGGAGGTGACTCCGGTGGTTTCGGGGTCTGCTGCTGCGTCGGAAGACGCGATGCCTGCTCCCCAGTGGGCACCAGTAAGGAGGAGGGGCGCGGTGTCAGCGGCGACGTCGGTGGAGTCGATGTCGACGTCGGCTGCGTCCCTGGCTAGCGGGGACGAGACGTTCCGGGACCTCGACCTTGCGCTTGTTAATTTGGGTAAGCTGCTGTCGACTGTGGCTGCTAAGGGCGCCGAGCCAGGCAGCAGTTACCGGAAAAGGCTCCGGGAGGCAGCCGCTATGGTTAAAACGAGGCTGATCCCCACCATGTCCAAGCTCCATGACTTGGTAGCGAGCCGAGAGGTGGAGAGCAAAGGTCACGTCTCTCAGTTTGACTCCAGAGAGAGTCGCATCCCGGGAGACACCCTGGCCTTGCGGGGAGCGACTCCCCTGTTGCCGAGGCCCGCGCTGGCACGCGCTGGGCCCCCCGCGGGGGCGATGGATACTACTGTGCACTTGCGGTCCGCGATGAGTGTGGTGGCACCCATGCCAGAGCCCATCTCCGAGGCCCCTGTTCCGCTGGCGCCTACTCCTGCGATCCCTCGCCCTCCACGAAGGGTTGAGCTAAGGCCTGCGCCACCTCCGCGGATATCGGCCGCCCCTGCATCTGCACGTAGAGGAAAGATAAACCCTACGCCAGCGCGGGCTGAGGACATCCGTTCGCCACTGGCGAGGATGGTGGATGAGTGGCCAACGCTACCGCGGCCCAGGCCTGCAGAGCCGCCTCTTTCGCCCTCGCGTGCTGCGGGGTCACAGAGGCCATACAACATGGCTGCTGGGACGGAAGAAGTAGACAACTCCCTCCCAAGCAGAGAGGAAATGGTGGCCTGCATTTCGCGGGCGGTGGCGGTTGAGGTTAGCAAGCACTTTGCCAGCCTCGAGAAGATACTCCGCTCCTCCATTGGCTCCGGGGACTGTGTCCCGGCGCCAACAAACGCCGCCGTCCCGCGGGGCCAGGCCGCCCGGCCGACCTCCACCCCCACCTCATCCACAAGGTTGGCACGACGTGGAGGCCGCAATCAAAATAACAGGGGTACGGGTGCCCAGAATCCTGCCCTGAAATCCCAGCCCCGTCCCCTTCCTCCTCCCCCGTCAAGCATGGACGAGGGCTGGACGGAAGTGGTGAAGCGGGGCAAGAAAGGTAGGCAAAAGACAGAGGCTCTGACAGCTCCCAGAGGGGCTCGAGCGCTGACCGCTGCAGCCCGAAGTCCAAAGCGCTGGTGGCCGTGGCTGCTCCTCGCGAGGGTCGAGCACCGGCCACCAACAAGAAGCAGAACGCCAAGAAAAAGAAGACGCGCGCAGCGCGGTCGGCTGCCGTCGTAGTGACGTTGCTGCCAGCCGCCGCCGAAAAGGGCCACACCTATAATGAGGTGATGGCCTAGGCGCGCGCGGCCGTCAACTTAGCGGAAATCGGGGCAGAGGAAGGTCTCTGCTTCTGGCATACCGCCAATGGAGCGAAGCTGCTGGAGTGTCCCGGTGCGGATAGTTCTGGTGTCGCAGACAGACTAGTGGCGACGCTCCGCGTGGCGCTGCCGGAGAATGAGGTGCGCGTGCACAGGCCGGTGAGGATGGTCGAGATCAGGATCACCGGCCTGGACGACTGTGCCACCAAGGAGGAGGTGGCAGCTGCGATAGCCGCCCAAGGTGGATGTGCCTTCGAGAGCGTGACCGTGGGCGAACTTCGCTCAGGGTACTCCGGAGCTAGGTCAGCGTGGGCGCGCTGCCCTGTGGAGGCAGCCACTTCCTTGGCCACTCCTCCGCCGGGAAGGTCAATGGGGGATCCGAGGAGACAGCGCGTGGGCTGGATAGCGGCCCACGTGCGTCTCCAAGAACCACGTGCCTGGCGATGCTTCCGGTGCTTTAGCAGCGGGCACGGCCTCGCTAGGTGCACCAGCTTAGTTGACTGCAGCGGTCTATGTTTCCGCTGCGGCCAACCGGGTCATAAAGCGGCGTCCTGCACGGCCGCCCCGCACTGCGCTCTGTGCGCTGCGGCCGGGCGTAGGGCAAACCACCGGGCGGGAGGCAAGGCTTGCTTCCCGTCCAGTGTTAATACTGAACGCAACCGGCGCCGAAAATCAAGGCGCCGGCAGAAGAGAAGGTTGGTCAGAGGAGCACTGGCCAATGTTGCAATCCCCACTGCGGCGCCGGTGCCGGAGGGTGGGGGCAGCAGTGAAGAGGAGGGGGCGATGGATGTGGTTCAACAGTAATGGACCGCACCTATCGCTTCCTCCAAGGAAACCTGAACCACTCCGCCAGAGCTCAGGACATGCTGTCTCAGAGCATGGCGGAGTGGTCCATAGACGTGGCTGTGGTCGCCGAGCCGTACTTCGTTCCCCCGGCAAATGATTGCTGGTTCGGGGACGATGGCGGCCTGGCGGCCATAGTCATAAGAAGAGACGCGACGATCCCCCCCTTGGCGATGGTGACCAAGGGCCAAGGGTTCGTCGCGGTGCAGCTGGAAGGGACCGTCGTGATCGGGGCGTACTTCTCTCCGAATAGGCCTACTGTCGAGTTCGGGCATTTCCTGGGCGGGATCGGGGCGATTGCTCGCCGCCTCGGTCCTCGTCCAGTGATTCTAGCGGGGGACCTCAACGCGAAGTCTGTCGCATGGGGCTCCCCCCGCTCGGACGCTCGTGGTAGGCTGTTGGAGAGGTGGGCGAACGTGACCGGCCTCTATTTGTTGAATAGAGAGAGGGTCGGTTGCGACGTGCGTGCGGTGGCAGGGCGAGTCTATTGTGGACGTTACGTTCGCAAGCCCGGCCATCGCACGCCGTATCCGCGACTGGAGAGTTATGGAGGGGGCGGAGACACTGTCAGATCACCGATATATTCGGTTTGATCTCTCCGCCCGCTCCGCAGTCGCGGACGTCCACGGGGACCACCCCCGTGGTGCGTCCCGGTCATTCCCCAAGTGGGCACTGAAGCGCCTGAATAAGGAGCTCCTGATGGAAGCCTCTACGGTGGCGGCGTGGGCGCCCATGCGTCCACACCCAGTTGAGGTCGAGGACGAAGCGGGGTGGTTCCGGGACACGATGCGTCGCATCTGTGACGTGTCGATGCCCCGGATTAGCCCTCGACCTCCCAATCGCCAAGTGTACTGGTGGTCGCCCGAAATCGCGCAACTCCGCGTGGAGTGCATTCGGGCGAGGCGCCAGTGCGTGATGCATCGCCGCCGTCGCCTGCCGCGGCGCAACGATCCGGTGGCGTTCGCGGTGGTAGAGGCCCAGCTGTACGGCGCATTTCGCGTCGCACAGAGGGCGTTGCAGCTGGCCATCAGAAGAGCCAAGGACCAACACATGGAGAGTCTCCTGGAGACGCTGGATGAGGATCCGTGGGGGCGACCCTATCACATGGTGCGCAATAAAATGCGCCCATGGGCCCCCCCAATCACGGAGCGTCTCCAGCCTCAGCAGCTGCGGGACATCGTCTCGGCGCTGTTCCCGCAGGAGCAGGGGGGATTTCTCGCTCCCGCTATGGGCGCGCCGCCGGAATACGACGGCGAAGCCCCTGCTGAGGTGCCCCATATAACAGGGGCGGAGCTCCGTGTGGCAGTACGCAAAATGTGCGCAAAGGACACTGCACCTGGCCCGGACGGCGTCCATGGCCGGGTTTGGGCCTTGGCTCTTGGTGCCCTAGGGGACCGACTCTTGAGGCTTTATAACTCCTGCCTCGAGTCGGGACGGTTTCCTTCATCGTGGAGGACGAGCAGACTTGTGCTGTTGAGAAAGGAGGGGCGCCCGGCGGATACTGCCGCCGGGTACCGTCCCATCGTGTTGTTGGATGAGGTGGGCAAACTGCTGGAACGCATTCTGGCAGCCCGCATCATCCAGCATCTGATCGGGGTGGGACCCGATCTGTCGGTGGAGCAGTATGGCTTCCGAGAGGGCCGCTCAACGGTGGACGCGATCCTTCGCGTGCGGGCCCTCTCGGAGGAAGCCGTCTGTGGGGGTGGGGTGGCCTTGGCGGTGTCGCTCGACTTCGCCAATGCGTTTCACACCCTGCCCTGGTCCGTGATAGGGGGGGCGCTGGAAAGACACGGAGTGCCCCTCTACCTTCGCCGGCTGGTCGGCTCCTACTTGGAGGACAGATCGGTCACGTGTACCGGACACGGTGGGGTCGTACATCGTTTCCCGGTCGTGCGCGGTGTTCCACAGGGGTCGGTACTCGGCCCTCTTTTGTGGAATATCGGGTATGACTGGGTGCTGAGGGGTGCCCTCCTCCCGGGCCTAACCGTAATATGTTACGCAGACGACACGCTGGTCGTGGCCCGGGGAGGGAGCTTTGCTGAGTCTGCTCGTCTTGCCACCGCTGGGGTAGCGCATGTCGTCGGCAAAATCAGGAGATTGGGCCTCGACGTGGCGCTCAGTAAATCCGAGGCCATGTGGTTCCACAGGCCCCGGAGAGTGCCACCTGTCGATGCCCATATCGTGGTTGGAGGCGTCCGGATCGGGGTCGGGGTGCAGTTAAAGTACCTCGGCATCATTCTGGACAGTCGTTGGACCTTCCGTGCTCACTTTCAGCACCTGGTCCCTCGTTTGTTGGGGGTGGCCGGCGCGTTAAGCCGGCTTCTTCCCAACATCGGGGGGCCTGACCAGGTGACGCGCCGTCTCTATACGGGGGTGGTGCGGTCAATGGCTTTATACGGGGCACCCGTGTGGGGCCAGTCCCTGGCCGTGGGGGTAGCGAAGCTGCTGCAACGGCCGCAACGCACCATCGCGGTCAGGGTCATCCGTGGTTATCGCACCATCTCTTTTGAGGCGGCGTGTGTACTGGCTGGGACGCCGCCTTGGGTCCTGGAGGCGGAGGCGCTCGCCGCTGACTATCAGTGGCGGGCTAACCTTCGTGCCCGGGGCGTGGCGCGTCCCAGCCCCAGTGTGGTCAGAGCGCGGAGGGCCCAATCTCGGCGGTCCGTGCTGGAGTCATGGTCCAGGCGGCTGGCCGATCCTTCGGCTGGTCGTAGGACCGTCGAGGCGATTCGCCCGATTCTTGTGGATTGGGTGAATCGTGACAGAGGACGCCTCACTTTCCGGCTCACGCAGGTGGTCACTGGGCATGGTTGCTTCGGTGAGTTCCTGCACCGGATCGGAGCCGAGCCGACGGCAGAGTGTTACCATTGTGGTTGCGACTTGGACACGGCGGAGCACACGCTCGTTGCCTGCCCCGCATGGGCGCCGTGTCCTTGTCGCAAAAATAGGAAACGACTTGTCGTTGCCGAGTGTTGTGGCATCGATGCTCGGCAACGACGAGTCGTGGAAGGCGACGCTCGACTTCTGCGAGTGCACCATCTCGCAGAAGGAGGCGGCGGGGCGCGTGAGAGACGCACAAGCCCGCCGCCGTCGAGCGGGGGCCAGGGAGGCGGATCTCGCCCTAGCCCTGGCCCTCTAAGTGTTTCGGGTCCCCCTCATATGTCGGTCTGGGGCCCGGCGAAGGGGGCCTAAGAAGACGACGTGCAAGCTGCTCTGCACGCGTTTTACGCAAGATCATCCGGGTGATGGAAGGCCGGCTATCCTCGACCCACGCTGGTTCTGACCCAGCGGGGTATTTCGTAGGATAACCTATTCAAACCGGCGCCATCTAGGCGGGCTTCGGACAGCCTGCCGACCGAGAGGGCTGGTGGTCGTGGCGCCGACGATCGCTGGCCCGGCGTCCCGAGGGGGAGGGTGATGGGAGAGATGTGCTCCGCACTAAACGCTTCACTCTCCTCCCCTTGCCTTTTCATGAGTTTCGTCTCATGCGAGGGTTGGACGTTGGTTGTTGAGCGACAGGAGGTTTTAGTCGGTTCGACTCCGACATGCCCCACCCTCCATCCCCAGTGGAGGGTGGGAGTCCGGCGATTTCCTCCGAAAAAAAAAAAAAAAAAACAAAAAACATCGCATGCCTTGCGAAAACTATTTACGATAGAATGAAGTAATCTATACTTCTATACTAATATTATAAAGAGGAAAGATTTGTTTGTTTGTTTGTTTTGAATAGGCTTCCAAACTACTGAACCGATTTGAAAAATTCTTTCACTGTTTAGGACCTACAGTATTTCCGAGTGACATAGGCTATCTTATTTTTTGAAAAAAGTTAGGGATCCCTACTAAAACTCCAATAATGTAACCCAAGGTGTAAGAAAATCACCTAAAATATTCTTTATATCGCGTGCGCTGCGAAAACTGTTGATGATAGAATAAAGTAATCTATACTAATATTATAAAGAGGAAAGATTTGTTTGTTTGTTTTTGTTAAAACTATTTACGATAGAATAAAGTTATCGATCCTTCGATACTATACTAATCATTCCGATAGAAGCACCCGACACGTGCGGACGTGCTCATCGACCACTCGATCGCCCGGTCTTTGTTCGCCCGGCTTTTGCTAGCCCGGCCATTGTTCGCGCGGCCTGTGTTCGTGGTACATCTGCCGACAAAGTGTTTTCCTGGAAGTATTTATTTGTTTTGTTTCTTTTTGTTATTTCTGTTTTGTTGTGTTTTTTTCTTTGTCCTGTAGTAATCACGCCGCATCGCCACCTGTGTTCAATAGAACCGCTCAGGTCCGAGAAGTTGGGGCCTCGCCGCAAGGCGAGTGTTTTCAAGACCCGGGGCCGCCCCACCTGGGCACTCAGCGATCATGGACGCTGTATTCGCGGAATTCCTCCGACTTCGCCACCCACAGCTTGCCTCAGAGTTTCTGGCCTTCAAAGCCAATCACACTGCGAGCCCTCTCGAGGACTCCGCCGCGCTCGCTGCTCCTGCGTCGCCTGTACCTGCGTGCAAAGCTTCTGCATCGAGCACCGCAGCCTCCGTCGTGCCTGCCGCTCCCGTATCGCCTATACTGGCGAGTAAAGCTGCTGCGTCGTCCGCCGTGACCACCGTTTCAGCTGAGCGATCATCCGCGGCCTCCGTCGCGCCCTCTAAAACACCTACACTTGCTCGTAGGTCGCCTGCGCCCGCCTCCTCGTGCTCCGACTCTGACTCGGACATGGAGGTCGACCTCGCTCCCGCCTCATCGACGGATGGATTCATCCTGGTACAGAAGGGTAAGGAGCGTGCCGCGGAGTCCCGAGCTCCCGCGGCCGCTAAAATTAGCAAAGCCGCGAAAGCGTCGCGCCCTCGCCCTCAGACTCCCGTTGCGCCCCCAGCCCGTGCCACTCCGTCGCCGCGTCCGGTGGCACAAAATAAAACCCAGACCCCTCCCCCGGTTATCCTTCAGGAGAAGGCAGCTTGGGATCGAGTTTGCCTGGTCCTTAAGGCCAAAAATATCAATTTCACGAATGCTCGTAACCTCGCGAACGGCATTCAAATTAAGGTTCAAACACCCGACGATCATAGGGCCCTCTCTTCTTACCTCCGTAAGGAGCGTATAAGTTTCCATACGTATACGCTCCAGGAGGAGCGCGAACTCCGCGTTGTAATACGCGGAATCCCTAAAGAGTTAGATGTAGAGCTCGTCAAGGCCGATCTGTTAGAACAGGGCTTACCAGTGAATTCTGTGCACCGTATGCACACCGGTCGCAGTAGGGAGCCATATAATATGGTTCTAGTCGCCCTCCAGCCTACCCCAGAGGGCAAGAAAATCTTCGACACACAGACCGTCTGTAGGCTCTCCGGTATCGCCGTCGAAGCCCCCCATAAAAAAGGCACTCCTAGCCAGTGCCATAACTGTCAACTGTACGGACACTCTTCCCGTAACTGTCACGCGGGCCCCCGATGTGTTAAGTGCTTGGGCGATCACGCCACGGCCCTCTGCGCTCGCGACCAAAAAAACGCGACGGAACCGCCTAGCTGCGTCCTGTGTCGAACACAGGGTCACCCCGCGAATTACCGTGGTTGCCCCCGAGCCCCTAAAATAAATCGCGGCGTCGCCCGCCAAAACCGCCTCCGAGCTTCCCGCCCAGACATCAAAGCCTCGGCACCCTCTGTGTCGCAGGCTAAGCCAGCGTTCGTTCCGGCGCCGGTGCCCAGTGTCTCGGCCTCGGCGAAACCGCTGCCGTACACGAACACGGCAACAACTCTCTCCTCCGCGATTCGTCCCGTCCCCGCGACTCGTCCCGCCCCCGCGACTCGTCCCTCACCCGCGACTTGCCCTCCGACCGCGTCCGACAATCTCGCTTTAGCGATCGACTTCTTTCAGTCGATCAACTTTGAGCGCGTTAACGCTTTGGGCGACGCCATTCGCGCTGCCTCCACTGCTCAACACTTTATCGCCGTTGTGCAGGAATACGCCGACGTATACGTCATACGTATCATTAAATACGTACGTCCTCCCCTCACTCCGCCGGTAATCAATGGCGTATATTAGTAGAATAAAGCCCCTAACCGTAACGATAGGATTTTTTAACGCTTACGGTCTCGCAAATCAACGTGATCAGGTTTCTGACTTGACCATCAAATTGATATATTTTTAGTGCAGGAGACCCTACTTAAGCCCGCGCGCCGTGACCCTAAAATCGCAAACTATAACATGGTCAGGAACGACAGGCTCTCTGCTCGTGGTGGTGGTACCGTCATTTACTATAGAAGAGCCCTGCATTGCGTCCCGCTCGATCCTCCTGCGCTCGCTAATATCGAAGCATCAGTGTGCCGAATCTCACTGACGGGACACGCGCCGATCGTTATCGCGTCCGTTTATCTTCCACCGGATAAGATCGTTCTAAGCAGTGATATCGAGGCACTGCTCGGCATGGGCAGCTCTGTCATCCTAGCAGGCGACCTAAATTGTAAACACATCAGATGGAACTCTCATACCACAACCCCGAATGGCAGGCGGCTCGACGCGTTAGTCGATGATCTCGCCTTCGATATCGTGGCTCCGCTAACCCCGACTCACTACCCGCTAAATATCGCGCATCGCCCGGATATACTCGACATAGCGTTATTAAAAAACGTAACTCTGCGCTTACACTCGATCGAAGTACTTTCAGAGTTAGATTCAGACCACCGTCCCGTCGTTATGAAGCTCGGTCGCGCTCCCGATTCCGTTCCCGTCACCAGGACTGTGGTGGATTGGCACACGCTGGGCATCAGCCTGGCTGAATCTGATCTACCATCGCTCCCGTTTAGCCCGGACTCTACCCCGTCTCCTCAGGATACCACTGAAGCCATAGACATCGTAACCTTACACATCACCTCGACATTAGATAGGTCGTCGAAACAAGTTGTAGCGGAGGACTTTCTTCACCGCTTCAATTTGCCCGACGATATTAGGGAACTCCTTAGAGCTAAGAACGCGGCGATTCGCGCATACGACAGGTATCCTACCGCGGAAAATCGTATTCGAATGCGTGCCCTACAACGCGACGCAAAGTCTCGCATCGCCGAAGTCCGAGATGCCAGATGGTCTGATTTCTTAGAAGGACTCGCGCCCTCGCAACGGTCTTACTACCGCTTAGCTCGTACTCTGAAATCGGACACGGTAGTAACTATGCCCCCCTCGTAGACCCCTCAGGCCGACTCACGGCGTTCGATGATGACGAAAAAGCAGAGCTGCTGGCTGATACATTGCAAACCCAATGCACACCCAGCACTCAATCCGTGGACCCTGTTCATGTAGAATTAGTAGACAGTGAGGTAGAACGCAGAGCCTCCTTGCCACCCTCGGATGCGTTACCACCCGATACCCCGATGGAAGTTAAAGACTTGATCAAAGACCTACGTCCTCGCAAGGCTCCCGGTTCCGACGGTATATCCAACCGCGTTATTAAACTTCTACCCGTCCTCGTGATGTTGGCATCTATTTTCAATGCCGCTATGGCAAACTGTATCTTTCCCGCGGTGTGGAAAGAAGCGGACGTTATCGGCATACATAAACCCGGTAAAACAATAAATCATCCGACGAGCTATCGCCCGATTAGCCTCCTCATGTCTCTAGGCCAACTGTATGAGCGTCTGCTTTACAAACGCTTCAGAGACTTCGTCTCATCCAAGGGCATTCTCATCGATGAACAATTCGGGTTCCGTGCAAATCACTCATGCGTACAACAGGTGCACCGCCTCACGGAGCACATTCTCGTAGGACTTAACCGACCAAAGCCGATCTACACGGGAGCCCTCTTCTTCGATGCCGTAAAAGCGTTCGACAAAGTCTGGCACAACGGTTAGATTTTCAAACTATTCAACATGGGCGTACCGGACAGTCTCGTGCTCATCATACGGGACTTCCTGTCTAACCGCTCTTTTCGATATCGAGTAGAGGGAACCCGCTCCTCCCCGCGACCACTCACGGCTGGAGTCCCGCAAGGCTCCGTTCTCTCTCCGCTTCTATTTAGTTTATTTATTAACGATATTCCCCGGTCGCCGCCGACCCAGCTAGCCTTATTTGCTGACGACACAACCGTTTACTACTCAAGTAGAAAAAAGTCCCTAATCGCGAGTAAGCTCCAGAGCGCAGCGTTAACCCTCGGACAGTGGTTCAGAAAATATCGCATAGACATCAACCCAGCGAAAAGCTTAGCAGTGTTATTTCAAAGGGGAAACTCACCGCTTATTTCCTCCCACATTAGGAGGAGAAATATCACCCCCCCCGATCACCCTCTTCGGCCAACCTATACCCTGGGCCAGGAAGCTCAAGTACCTGGGTGTCACCCTGGATGCATCCATGACATTCCGCCCGCATATAAAAACAGTCCGCGACCGTGCCGCATTTAGTCTCGGGAGACTCTTTCCCATGATCTGTAAGCGGAGTAAAATGTCCCTTCGGAACAAGGTGACACTTTACAAAACTTGCATAAGGCCCGTCATGACTTATGCGAGTGTGGTATTCGCTCACGCGGCCCGCACACACATAAGACACCCTCCAATCCGTACAATCCCGCTTTTGCAGGTTAGCCGTTGGAGCTCCGTGGTTCGTGAGGAACGTTGACCTACACGACGACCTGGGCCTCGAATCAGTCCAGAAATACATGAAGTCAGCGTCGGAACGGTACTTCGATAAAGCTATGCGTCATGATAATCGCCTTATCGTTGCCGCCGTTGACTACTCCCTGAATCCTGATCATGCAGGAGCCAGTCACCGTCGACGCCCTAGACACGTCCTTACGGATCCATCAGATCCAATAACCTTTGCATTAGACATCTTCAGCGCTAACACCAGGAGTAGGGTTAGGAACCCCGGTAACCGTACTCGTCGAAATCGACAAAGAGGTCGACGTGCAACCTAACCCATGCATCAGCCCGCTGAGTTTCTCGCCGGATCTTCTCAGTGGGCGGAGGCGCTCGGACAGTTGTTAGCAAATCCCACCCCTCCTGGCTGAGCCTTTGCTCGCCCACATGTCCTGGTGAAACTGGAAAGGCCTCCGGGCCACCAGTAATCTATCAATCATAAAAAAAAAAAAAACCATCGCATGCCTTGCGAAAACTATTTACGATAGAATAAAGTAATCTATACTTCTATACTAATATTATAAAGAGGAAAGATTTGTTTGTTTGTTTGTTTCGAATAGGCTTCTAAACTACTGAACCGATTTGAAAAATTCTTTGACTGTTTAGAAGCTACAGTATTTCCGAGTAACATAGGGTATAATATTTTTTGAAAAAAGTTAGGGATCCTTACTAAAACTTCAATAATGTAACCCAAGGTGTAAATAAATCACCTAAAATATTCTTTACTAGCGACCCGCCCTCGCTTCGCTTCGGAAACATCAAAACACACATGAAACAAACAAAAAAAAAATTAAAAAAGTAGCCTATGTTCATCAGGGACAATGTCGGCTTCTAATGGAAAAAGAATTTTTCAAATCGGTCCAGTAGTTTCGGAGCCTATTCGAAACAAACAAACAAACAAATCTTTCCTCTTTATAATATTAGTATAGATAAAGATATCGCGTGCGCTGCGAAAACTGTTGATGATAGAATAAAGTAATCTATACTAATATTATAAAGAGGAAAGATTTGTTTATTTGTTTGTTTTGAATAGGCTTCCAAACTACTGAACCGTTTTGAAAAATTGTTCACTGTTTAGGAGCTACAGTATTTCCGACTGACATAGGCTATAATATTTTTTAAAAAAAAGTTAGGGATCCTTACTAAAACTCCAGTAATGTAACCCAAGGTGTAAAAAAATCACCTAAAATATTCTTTACATCGCGTGCCCTGCGAAAACAATTGATGATAGAATAAAGTAATCTATACTTAATATTATAAAGAGGAAATATTTGTTGGTTTGTTTGTTTCGAAAAGGCTTCCAAACTACTGAACCGATTTGAAAAATTCTTTCACAGTTTAGAAGCTACAGTATTTCCGAGTAACATAGGGTATAATATTTTTTGAAAAAAGTTAGGGATCCTTACTAAAACTCCAATAATGTAACCCAAGGTGTAAAAAATTCACCTAATATATTCTTTATATCGCGTGCGCTGCGAAAACTGTTAATGATAGAATAAAGTAATCTATACTTATATATATAATAATATTATAAAGAGGAAAAATTTGTTTGTTTGTTTGTTTCGAATAGGCTTCTAAACTACTGAACCGATTTGAAAAATTCTTTCACTGTTTAGAAGCTACAGTATTTCCGAGTAACATAGGGTATAATATTTTTTGAAAAAAGTTAGGGATCCTTACTAAAACTTCAATAATGTAACCAAAGGTGTAAATAAATCACCTAAAATATTCTTTATATCGCGTGCGCTGCGAAAACTGTTGATGATAGAATAAAGTAATATATACTAATATTA